>NC_085962.1:16139756-16826888 GCF_910591565.1 Cydia splendana
CTTTATACGGTCTAACTATAAGAGACACTCAACAAAGTGGGTTGATAAACCTTGATAAATTGTATGGACTAGAGCAGCGGTCGGCAACCTGCGCCCCGCGGGCCGCATGCGGCTCGCGAACCTGTCACTTGCGGCCCGAGAGGCGCCTTGGCTATTTTGTATGTAATAGTACAATGTCTCATAAAGTCATAAATATTAACAAAGTACGGCCCGCGTCACCTCCGTTAACGTACTATGTGGCCCTTGGCTGCTAAAATGTTGCCGACCGCTGGACTAGAGGTTCATCATTGCAACAAAACTCAAAATTCTTACTTGTTTAACAGTAATTGTACTTCAGATATTTAAATAACCCTATAAAATTCCAAAATCATGATAAAAACGCTAAGAAATACGGGAAAATCAGACATAGTATATGTAACACATGTCATCTCATAAGACTACATAAGCGCCTAGGGGTGCCGTATGGCACCCGCAACTTTTCTCGTACCATGTAGGTACAAAACCTGAAATCATAATTTAATAGTCCATGTGTATCATCGGATTAACCATATGTACCAAATCCTACTAAAATATATTTCATTAATATTTTACTACAATAAAAACGATTTAGGATCCGTTTACTTAAAATGCAAGCTAAAAATTTGCATATTTTTTCAAGCCTCATTTTTTGGGTACGTGTGCCAGTAGCAACAATCTAAGTTGCTTAAAAATATGTGATTATAGTGATAATTGGTACCCTTGACCATCTAATTAAACACAAATCTCTTTAATTTTCCGCTTATTGTAACCTTAGAGAGCGAAAACCTAAGCACAGATAAAGCGGTGCCGTATGGCACCGCTAGGTCATAATGGGTTAACGCAGCAAAAGCGGCACTTCCAGCTCATGCGGTTTTCGATTGTCATCAAGGAATAATAGTCCTGTAGCGCTGGCTATATTTTGAGCCCTAAGTTAAAAATAATTTTACTTCTTCAACAGAGAGTCTGTGAGCTTGAAGAGCAACTCAACAACCAGGAGCAAATTTTTACCCAAAACGAGATCGAGATTATGGGTATCAATGAATCACCCCAAGAAAACCCGGTGCATCTAGCGTTATGTGTTGCAGCAAAGATTGGATTAGCTCTGAAAGAAGAGGACGTAGACTCCGTGACTAGAGTTGGTTTCCGCCGTAAATCCAACGACTCACACGATTCGGGCAATACGAGACCTCGGCCTCTGGTAGTTCGCCTGCTACGACGTACCAAACGCAACGCATTTCTACAAGCTGGCAAATCTAGGCACAACATAACGTCCGCTGACATTCAGGTAGCTGGTCCTCCACAAAAGCTTTTCTTCAATGAAAGGTTTACAAAGTCTAACCGGCTATTATTTCGTGCCGCCCGTACCCGATCTAGACAATCCGAGTACAAATTCTGCTGGACCAAACACGGTTCAATATTTGTTAGAAAGCAAGAAGGCAATGCTGCGATCCGGATTCATCGCGTCGCAGACCTTGACCGTTGTTTGGATTGCTACACGAGCTCTGCTGCCGAGAAGTCTCAGATTGTCTCCTGGTCTGAAGCAGAAAATATGCAGCCTGAATATCCCTGACTTCAACCTGTTTACAACATTTTTGCGGTATTTTATTTACTATTACTCACTTCTAATGTTATTTTTCATATGTTCTTCTCTTGATCATGTTATATATTTACACACTTCATATACACTTCACAAATTTTACACCACACTAAAACAAGGAGCAGCGAGTAAAATCCAGGTAAGCTACTTAGGAGCGATGTCTGAATGGTATTTCATTATTTTTGTTTTACATTTAACCTCCATAGATGGCGTTACTTGAGTTAGACAATGTTCTGGACAACGACCTGGCTACTGATTGTCTCGCAGTCGAAGTCCTCGAAAACTGTCAACAGTATGTCACCCCTAATTATAGTTTTAAATTGGCAGCCCTAAACATAAGAAGTCTCCAACGTAACTTCGATTCCTTCTTTGTGACATTAAATCTTCGAGCAACACGGAAGGGAGGCGGCATTCGCACTATTTCCCCTCTGCCTAGGTACAAGATCAACTGATCTAGCGCGGTTAATAAAACTAGTTGCGCTCGGATTTTTCACTAGACCGAGTCCAGACGCGCGTGTGAACACAGCAGCAGAAAAATGCCTAATTGCTCGGTTTTTTGTTGTAAAAAGAGGTCAGGGACATCAAATTTACAAAAAGAAGGTGTTACATTTCACATGTAATATTTTTTTACATATCAGACGTGTAATTACATTTAAACACAATTATTATGTAAAGCCTGACAACAGTTTATTTGACCCTCGCCATTTTGCGGATTTTCAATGGTACTAATTTCTTTTACTGGCAACAAGTAGTCAAGTACTCTTTGACAACGAACGTTGGATGTCATCGAATGTCACCGATGTAAACAAACGGAAAATATCTACGAATATATTCAAATAGAAACGGTTTTATTACAAAAATGCCAAAAAAAAATACCAAAGATGCGAAAAAATTGTAGTGAATGCAATCAAATACTTACAGCTTAAAAAAGACGAAGGATTACATAGCATTCCAATAAATAATGTTTTGAAGTTGGTTGTTGACATGACCGGTATTGACATTTTATAGTGCGGTTTTATTGAACTGGTTAGTTGTTTGGTTTAAACTTTAATATTTCATTTAAGGTTTATGTAGATCGACGATAAAAATCCTATAATCGAATTGGAGACTGAACGAATCGAGGTTGGTGGTCCTGAAAGCGACACAACATCTGATGAAAATCAGACTTCGTCAGAGTCAGAAAACGAAGAATATATTAATATTGAATATTTAGAATCAGATTTTGACGAATAGGTAAATTGGAAGAACCGAATTCTCTGTAAGCAATGTTTCTGACATTATACGAGTATCAACATGAAACCAATGCCCACTACCCCGACTATACATGACGTACGCACATTATTGCCATACGTGAGCTGTTTGCAGCGACACTATCTCAGGGTTAAATAAACTGTTGTCAGGCTTTAATTGTTGGATTTATCGATTTTGCTCGCCCAGTACAAATTGCGGATCGGTCGAGCGACAAATCCGACTTCTCATCTGTCAGAATACAATAAAATTCTTCGACAAAAATGTGTTAGTGTGCGTGTTGTGACACTTGTGACTCATCCGTACACAAAAAGAGATCGAGGTTTGCAAGATTTGTCTTTGACGTGTGTCATTTTCTATGTATTTGTGTCGTCATTACAGATTGGATTTTGTATGTAAGTGTGTGAGAAGTGCGACTGTGTGCACCTTTCCCCCCGCAAAAAATGGCAGAAAGATTTGTACGGTAAGATATCGCTTGGGCCCCTCCCTTCCGACGTGTCGGAAGCCGGTGTTGCTCGAAGCAATAAATAGAATAAATATTGAGTTCGACATTATCATTCTTACCGAATGTTGGTTAAATCACACTTGCACTGCGTGAGCTATCAAATCCGCTGCAGGCTTTTCTTGGTCCGACTCTACCTGCTTTACCTGTAGGTATGCGAGTCTTTACAATATCTGCTTGCCAATAATTAATCAAATATTATAATAAAGTTGTTCATTAATGGGTAATAGAAGAGCAAAACTCTCGATTAGAGATGCAACGGATAGTTGTTTGGCCGGATACCGCCGAATATTCGGCCGGCGAAATTATACCTACATTTCGGTTTTTCAGGTGCGCATTGTGCAGGCTTTGATCTGTTTCGTAGTGAAAGTTCGCGTGGACTCATTTCTAGGTTCGAAAATGAGTGCGCGTGCAATAGCGGAATGTTTTAAATGTTTTAAAATAATAAACGAGTACGATTATGACCGTCACTGTTTCTTAAATCCAATTTGTTGACTCCAAAATCAAGCAAAATTATTATCCGGTATCCGGCCGGATAGTAAAAAGTGGGCCGGATAGGCCGGATACTGGATAGTAACCGGATATCCGGTGCATCTCTACTCTCGATATAACAAATTATATATGATCCTGTTTGCATATTGATTAATGTTTAGTGTGAGTTCATACATTTGTAGCAAATGTATGAACTCGTACTAAACATTAATCAATGTGTAAACAGGCTCTGTAATAGTACATTACTACAGAGGCCGGGACGAAAGGGGTTGCCGGCCGAAGACATATAGACGGCCGAGCGAAGCGAGGCCGGATAGGTCTGAGCGCGGGCAACCCCATTTCCCGCTGAGGTATGTATAGTGCTTTTCTCAAACATGCAATGAAATAAATAAAATAAAAAATCCACGAAACCCAAATTTTATTTATAGAAAAAACTAAAAGTAAAGTACACCCAAAATAAAACCAACACGTACCTATATCATTATCACGCGTATGTTTTACACGAGTCGTGTATTTTTACTACCCGTATATTTTCATGTATCTTTGATTTTTTCGCCTTGTGTCCGTCTGACTGTCGTTTTCGTCACATATGTTTACATAGTCTTTCATGTTGATATCATGTTTCGCATACATCGTTGCTTTATGCACGGAGTAAATAAGTATAATTTCCACAGTGTTGACGAATTTGTAGTTACATTCATTTATATGCATATGCCACAAAACTGTTTCTAATAAACTGTAAGCCATTTTTCTTAGTTTCTCAAATAATAAAATTGCCATAAGCAACCATATACATACTTCGTCTTTGACTTGGCGGCAGAGGCAGCAAGTTATTAAAATCAATTCTGCTTACGCTGCCAATTCCAACGCCTACGATTACAATTAATATTAATTTCATTATTTCGTCGGAACTCATATTAAAGTCAAAAAATCAACAACGCACCATAAATCCAATAAAACAGAATGAATATTTTTCAACTTTACCTCCATAACAATTTAAAAAATATAACTACGCGTGTTTGAGTAGACCTTTTTACCGCTAACGTTTAGATGAAATATTTTAAATGTTTTTAATTGTGTAGTTAAATTTATAATTTTAAATTATAAAATTATAGAATGTATTATTTATTAAGTTCATGTTGATTTTATACAAATAAAACTGCAAATTATAGCAAACATTGTTTTTTGTTTTTTTTTTTTATAGGCGTAGTGGCAGAGTGTCATTACGAACCATAAAGCAAATACTGCCTCTAGTTTTTTTTAATGCATGAATGCCACGATGCTGTGTCAAGAGGACTTTGCCGGCCTAGGCCTGCAAGATGTGTATGAAATTCCATTAACGACCTTTTGTCCTAGCCGCACCTGAAACGTCATACTTCGCAGCCTATTATAAGGAACATAACATCAATATTTCATTGCATGTTTGAGAAAAGTCTATTTTTTTATTCGGTAGACTAAAATGACATTTCCTAGTATGAACGTAAAATAACATTTCATAGTATGAAATATCATTTTAGTCTACCAAATAAAAAAATATAGAGTAGGTATGAATATTGACGTTAATGCTTCTTGTTCAAATTTACAGATGGCGCTTCAAAATGGATACGAAAAAGTTCCACGAGAGGGCTCTCTTTCTCATATATATTATACTACTCTTTGTGCTGCACTCTGGCGGCAGAACATTGCAGTAATATCCCGCAGTCATTAAATCTACAAATAAGAGCTGGAAAAAATTGATTCATAGTGTCAGAGAGAAATAACTGTCGATATCAATACATGTCATTGTCAATTTATAGCTACACAACTTCATGCAAAAGGGGCTTTTGCTATGTTTTTTACAGGTAGGTGCGTATTATAACTTTAATGAGTTAGGTACCTATTTCTTGGTATAATTAATATTCAAACATATAATAAATGCACATGTTATCGTTTGAGAAGTTTGACTTCGTTGTTGAGTCTGAACATTATGTCGTGTCGCCTAGATATAGTCTGTCACATCCACGTCACATCCTTGTTATTATTGCACTACAATAGACTGAAGTAACCGCATTATTATGTGTCCGAGTTTAGTAAAAGGTCCCACTATGCCGATTAGGTATAGTTTTTAAGGTGCCGTAATAGACAGCGGGCCAGGAACAGATTTCCATGACCAATCGCCTCCCGGGTGATAATGATAACTCGTATAGTGAAATAAAACTATTGAAACGGATTATATCGCGTATATTGAATCCCACCAAAAACATTTTCATGAATTATTCAATAACAAGTTAAAAATATTCCTTATTAATAAGTGCTTTTATAGTGTGAAAGACTACTTTAACGAAAAATATGATTAAAATGATCTCATAATATGTAGGTAACGAAAATTGTAAATGTTTAAAATTGTTATGCTAGTAGTTTTAAGTTAACTGTATTCTAGGTATAATTATGTTGCTGTGTCCTTACAGGGCGTCACTTAAACTAACCCAATAATATGTACCACCTTTATAACTGGTTTGTGATATGCAATAAATGATTCTATTCTATTCTATTCTAGTCAAAACGTGTGGCTTGGCCGTTTCGTTACTACAAGCACTATTGTGTATTAAAAAATAATTAATAGTGAATACCTACATTTTTCACCTTACGCCCATGTGACGGTAGCGAAACGGCCAAGCCACATATTTTGACTAAGGTGTAGATTTTGTGAAGTAGGGCTCGTAGAGTTAGAAGCTTGGCTCTACAAGAGAACCGATAACTTTTTGACAGCGCGAGCCTTATGGTTTCGTCTTGGCAACATTTTACATGAAAATGTTTTTGGTGGGATTTCACTTCTTTTTGTAAGTTGCTTATGACAATCTCCCATCTCCTAATTTAAAGAGTTGGGGGTAATGTACCATTAAAAATCCTGAAATTCGTATCTGGGGGCATCTTTTATACAATCTGCTTTTTACTGATTCCTCATACAAACTTCAACCCCTCCCCCCCCCCTAACGCCCTTTTCTGCCACCTTTTCACCCTTACGGAGTTATTTTGAGGTTGAAAACTATTCCATATCCTTCCCCATAGCAAAAACTATCTACATACCAAATTTCAACTAAATCGGTTCAGCGGTTATTGATTCCCCATACAAAATTCCACCCCCCTTTTCACCCCTTTAGGGGCTAAAAATTTTAAGTTTTTGAATTTTTTTGTTGTTTGTGTACTAAGACTATCTTACATACCAAAATTCAGCTTCCTAGGACTTCAGGAAGTACCCTAGAGGTTTTGATGATCAACAGTGAGTCAGTGACGAAATCGGGGTTTTATAGATATTAATAAAATCTAAAGTATAAGAGCTATGCAATTGAAATTTATGCTTAACAAGTCCACTATTGACATCATATAGCGAGAGTTTTGTTTATCTGATATACTCCAAATGGGTTTGGAGTTAAGAGGGTTCAAAAAAACAACGAAACACTTCGAGAAAAGGTAGGTAGTGCCCTTCCGCTCGCTTTGCTCGTCTTGGCGGGGGCACTACCGTGCCCCCAGATTCATACTGTATCCCGACGTTTCGAACCCTTGACAGCGTTCATGGTCAACCGGGGTGACTGAGGAAAAACTACACTGTGCAAAAACTACCCACTTACAAAATAATGAACCATCATACTTAAACTATATTTTTTTAAGGCCAGTTATATGTACATGCAAAATTGGTTTTGGTTCATAAGGCTACTCTATATTTTTTATTCGGTAGACTAAAATGACATTTCATACTATGAAATATTATTTTATGTTCATACTAGGAAATGTCATTTTAGTCTACCGAATAAAAAAATAGACTTTAGTTCCGTTTCCGTTTTGTTTACTCCGAAATCAAGCAATGTTACTATCCGGTATCCGGCCGGATAGTACGGCACTATCCGGTATCCGGCCGGATATTAAAATAATGGCCGGATAGTCCCGGATACCGGATAGTAACCGAATATCCGGTGCATCTCTAATGTAAACTATCACCTGACAAAGTATCAAGCGGGAGGCGATGACGAGGACTGACGATATTTGCTCCTGGCCCGCGGTTTAATAGGTCTTAAAGTTTCTTAGTAACAACAAAACAAACAAACAATATATTCAAGCATGACACGCAACCGTAGTTTTTAGGGCTCCGTACCTCAAAAGAAAAAAACGGAATCCTTATAGGATCACTCGTGTGTCTGGCTGTCCGTCTGTCGCAGCCTATTTTCTCAGAAACTACTGAACCAATTAAGTTGAAATTTGGTACACATAATATATGCAAGTCTGTGACCCGAAGACGGAATAAATAAATGAATTTTAAACATAGGAGGCAGTTTTCGGGGGTAAATGAGACAATTAAAAAACAATGTTTTGCAAACTATATCGTGTTAGGTATATGTATATCAAATGAAAGAGCTCATTGTGAGAGTCTCAGATATATTTTTTTATTGATTTTAAGATAAATAGTTTAGAAGTAATTTAAGAAAATAGGCAAAAAATTACCATCCTCCCCCCCCCCCCTTTATTTCCGAAACTACTGGGTCTAAAATTTTGAAAAAAATACACAAAATAGGTCTTTACCTATAGATTAGGTACAGGAAAACCTATTAGAAATGTGCAGTCAAGCGTGAGTCGGACTTAATTACTTAGTTTTTGATCCGAGTCGGATCATCCGACCCTTACGAGTTTTTTTAAAGACATTTAACTCACGTTTCACATAAAAAAATACATTGTTAAAAATTGTGTAATGTACGGAACCCTTGTTTTATTTATTTTAGGAACTAGAAACGGTCGCTATATAATTTCGAACATCATCTCGGTCCCGTTATCATAATACAATATATTTAAATGTTTTACTTTATTTATAAAATTAAACTTGAGTTTTCCACAAGTAGGACGCGCGCGCAGTAGCTGTAACTAGGTACTATTGTATTTTATTTTTATCGTTTTTGCAAACAGTGAGATTACAATAAGATTGCTCTTTGGAAATAGATTCGCTTTGCACCATCGTGGTGTGGTGAATCAATGCAGTTACACTTTCATGCAATCGTAAGTACCTACCTACTTAACCGATTCAAATATTGTTCAAATCTTGTTTACTCGTTGTGATTAAAAATCGTTGTACTTAATTCCCGATTAATTATATATCTCGTACCTAGTTCATATTTTAAAAAGGTCTGTCTGTAAGATATATTATATAATATATATTAAACAGTAAACAACATTAATATATGTGCAATCATTTAATGTCTTATGGAACATAGTAATTAATTAATAGTTTGATCAAATGTGAAGAAAGGATAAGAGTAGCTATGTAAATAGTCAGATGTCTTACTTACATTGTTACGGTTAGATTAATGAATCTCATTGTACTATAATTTCTGATTAAACACGGCATGAAAAGCCAGGTTGAGCCGGATGCGGTCATTGTATTAAATTAAAGGACACCATTAAGACTTTTAACTAACCATTGGCTGGGATGGGCCAGAGCCGCGATCATATATAACCATGGATACCGCCTTTAGGAACATTACCATTCAAATTCTCGGGCCAAATTAGCACACATACACAATTACGCCTACATTCAAATAAGACGACGCGTTTACAGAGCCTGTAATCAAAGCTGGTAAACAAAATAAGAGTCCTCTTTATTACACTAATGGTACATAGCTAAGTGTAGATGAAATGCATATAATGTCAATAACTACCAATCAGCGACATTAATCCGCTAATAACCTTCTTGCTGTACGTACTGGCCGCTGAGAGTTCGCGGTTCATATTTGATTAGAATATGACTTGGACAGGGATAGGTTTATGCCATACAGTGAAGAACCAGTCAAATAATTCATGTATAATAATTTAATGCAGATTAAAAGATAACTAGTTAAAATCAATCAATCAATCAATCAAAGCATTTATTTTCAGGCTACTAAGGCCCATAGATACATACCTTACAAACTAACATATATATACAATAATAAAAAAACTTAAATACTAAAAAATCATTTTCGTGACGCAGTTAAAATGTTGTTATGACATGACAGACTAACTCAACATAAGTAAATATATCATTGTTGTATAAATGTATTCCGCTATAATAAGTATTTTGTATATTTTATTATCAATCTGCATGGCAGTGCGAAGTCACGTTCAGGTATAGTCTGTCCGTTTTTAGGGTTCCGTACCCAAAGGGTAAAACGGGACCCTATTACTAAGACTTCGCTGTCCGTCCGTCCGTCCGTCCGTCCGTCCGTCCTTCCGTCCTTCCGTCCGTCCGTCCGTCCGTCCGTCCGTGTGTCTGTCACCAGGCTGTATCTCACGAACCGTGATAGCTAGACAGTTGAAATTTTCACAGATGATGTATTTCTGTTGCCGCTATAACAACAAATACTAAAAACAGAATAAAATAAAGATTTAAATGGGGCTCCCATACAACAAACGTGATTTTTGACCAAAGTTAAGCAACGTCGGGAGTGGTCAGTACGTGGATGGGTGACCGTTTTTTTTTACTTTTTTTTTTTCGTTTTTTTTTTGCATTATGGTACGGAACCCTTCGTGCGCGAGTCCGACTCGCACTTGCCCGGTTTTTTCTAAGATGAAGTACGCCATAGTAAATGTATGGCGAACTTGATCTTAGAAATCGGACTGGCTATACAGTCTGCAAAATTTACATGGGTACACGAATCGGGTCAAAAATATTTGAACAGGCGGAGTCACAATAAATCCCCACTTTCAGTTCAGAATATTTTATATGTATATAGCCGGTCAAGCAAGTTTGTCTGTAGAAAAAGGTGCAAAATTAAAATTGTGTATAGGACCACAGCCGTTCGCGCGCTTACATTTTCTAAATTTGCCGCTCTTATAATATTTTAAACTTTCGCGTTTTGAACACATATTAACTCACATTATACGAAACGAAACTGATTTACGTCGGTAAATCAAGGTAATTGAATATAATTCGCGTTAGACCCGTCTATAATGTGAGTTAATATGTTTGCCGCTCTTTTCTACTGACGGAAATGGCTTGAGAGAGAACCTACATATATGTGACAGTAGAGGGTGGATTCAAATGATCAACATTTTCAGATAATGTGTGTATTTGTTAAATTAATTCAGTCAAAGCATGATAGGAAAAATGTATCTACATATAGGAGACCGGGTATGATTATCTCACGGGTTATATCTCATGAATAGAACATATTCTAGATATCTTGCCAGGCATCCACTCAATTTCATGTCTCTCTAATTGGACAGCTTTTTTCCATAGTTCTCTGCGAATAGCATCTTGTGGGAATCTGAATGGAAAGTAATGTAAAATGACAATACCAAATTTGATTATTAATTTGAAATAACTAGGTAGTTTTTTTATAGCTCCATCTCATGAAATAAAAAAGGAAAATACAAATCTGTAAGAAGGAATTTATTACTACATTTATAATTATATAGAAAGTACCTAAACCAAACACAAGTTAATAAAATAGTCTAGTTCATTTAGCATAACACCATCCCTATTATCCTCGCAATTTAAAAAGTCGTATGTTGTTATGAAAGTCGTATGCAGTTATTACGTTTTAGCTTAGCACGGTAGTATCGAAAACAAATCGTCATGTTTTTTCCAAATTCTACTGAAGTTATCTGTTTACTACAAGTGAAAAGTGATTCCACTGTTCTTGGTATGAACTAAAATAACTTCTGCACCACTTCACGACAGATGAATATATTTTTAATTACAAAAAAACGTTGTTTTTATAAATCAATTTAGCCATTTGTCACTGACTGTCATCTCGGTGGTACTGAGATTGCCAATCGAGCAGTTTGTAAGTACCGCCTATCGCGGGGTAGTTTGCGTTGGGTCATAATTGAGCGGACAGAATACTTCCATGTATAGCATTTCGCTGGGCCAGAGGCATTGGCCTCTAGTTTGGCTAGGATGAGACTGATGAGAGCGATTTACTAAAACTAGCACGCGCTCAGCAAGCGATTAAAATTATTCTGGGAAGCCTAAATGTTTACGAATTTGAAAAGATGAGAATAAATATAGAGAGACTAGCTTTTGCCCGCGACTTCGTCTGCGTGGAATTAGTAATTTGGGTACCATAACTTTTAAACAAATCTGCTTTTTATTACACCCTTCTTTTCACCCCCACAATAGATGACTAATTAGTCAAAAATGCGAACTTTCTTTATTTGTAACGAAAGGTCGCTTGAGCCCTTTTTAATTTAAGATATTATTTTCTTATTATATATTTTAATTTATTCATTTTGTATCTTCACTTCCACCTCCACTCCAACTTGGAGGTTCGAGAAGTGGAAGTTGAAGAAGTTGGGGAAGTTGTAGAAGTTGGAGAAGTTGAAAAAGTTGGGGATGTTGAAGAAGTAGGAGATGTTGAAGTTGAAGAAATTGAAGAAATCGAAGTTGAAGAACTTGAAAAAGTCAGAAAATTTGGATTTGAAGAAGTTGGATAAATTGAAGAAGTAAAAGTTGAAGAAGTAGGAAGATAAAGAAGTTGGAGAAATTGAAAAAGTTGGAGAAGTTCGAGTTGGAGAAGTTGAAGTTGAATTTGAAGAAGTTGGAGAAGTTGAAGTTGAAATTGTAGAAGTAGGAGAAGTTGAAGTCAGAGAAGTTGAAGTTGAAGAAGTTGAAGTAGTTGAAAAGGTTGTAGAAGTTGAAGTTGAAAAAGTAGGAGTAGTGAAGTTAGAGAAGTGGAAATTGAAGAAGTTGGAGAAGTTGAAGTTGAAGAAGTAGGAGAAGTTGAAGAAGTAGGAGAAGTTGAAATTGAAGAAGTTAAAAAGGTTGGAGAAGTTGAAGTTGAAGAAGTTAGAGAAGTCGAAGTTGAAGAAGTTGAAAAGGTTGGAGAAGTCAAAGTTGAAAAAGTAGGAGAAATTGAAGTTAGAGAAGTTGAAGATGTTGGAGAAGTTGAAGTTAAAAAAAAAGTTGAAGTTGAAGAAGTAGGAGAAGTTGAAGTTGAAGAAGTTGTAGAAGTTGAAGTTGAAGAA
The DNA here is from genome assembly GCF_910591565.1 of Cydia splendana. NCBI lineage: Eukaryota > Metazoa > Arthropoda > Insecta > Lepidoptera > Tortricidae > Cydia > Cydia splendana. The sequence goes on from NC_085962.1 coordinate 16,152,584, forward strand.
GTTGAAAAGGTTGGAGAAGTTGCAGTTGAAGAAGTAGAAGTTGAAGAAGTTGGAGAAGTCGAAGAAGTTGGAAAAGTCGAAATTGAAGAACTTGAAATAGTTGGAGAATTTGAAGTTGAAGAAGTTGGATAAATTGAAGAAGTTTAGGAAGAACTTCTTTAGTTGGAGATTTGAAGAAGTTGTAAGTTGGAGAAGCTAATGAAGTTGAAGTTGAATACGCTGGCGCAGTTGAAGAAGTTAAATAGGTCGGAGACGCTTAAGTTGAAGAAGTTGAACTTGACTAAGATGAAGAAGATGTAGAAGTCGAAGAAGGTTAGGTAGATAAAGAAGTTGGAGTAGTTGAAGTTGAAGAAGTTGAGGAAGTTGAAGTTGAAGAAGTTGAGGAAGTTGAAGTTGAAGAAGCTGGAGAAGCTGAAGCTGAAGAAAATGAAAAGGTTGGAGAAGTTGAAGTTGATGAAGTAGGAGAAGTTGGAGTTGAAGAAGTAGTAGGAGAAGTTGAAGTTGAAGAAGTAGGAGAAGTTGAAGTTGAAGAAGAATGAGAAGTTGAAGTTAGAGAAGTTGAAGTTGAACCTTAACTTAATAGACGAAAGTTCAGAACAGATCGTGAAATATATGACTTACTTTTCTTCATGCACCATTTTTATTAGGTACATCTCTGTTTAGCCCTATGGTTGACTGGTAGAGAATACTTTTAGGCATTAAGTCCGCCATTTGTACATTTTATTTGTATTTTGTGCAATAATGTTTAAATAAATATATACCTACAATAAATTGTACCTGGTGAGGTATCGGGTCTCGGAGGCTAGACATTTCTAGAACACTCCAGAACATTCGAGAGTATTCGAGAGCAATCCACAGCATTTCAGAGCATTCTGGAATGTTGTCGAATATTCGAGAACATTCTAGATCATTGTGCAATATTCCAGAACACTTTCGAATGTTGTGGAATATTCTGGAAAATTCGAAGCCGTCTCGGGTCTCGGTGGCTAGACATTTGTAGAACAGTCCAGACCATTCGAGAGTATTCGAGAGCATTCAAACAAACATCGATTGTCAGGCGGTGCATTAATTATCTCACTTTCGGGGTGGAAGTGAGATAATTTCCACCCTCTTAAGGGATGATTTTCAGGATAACAACTACCCACAGACTTACATATACCATAGATGACGCAAATGCATCTACTTCGCGTGTCCAAACCCCGATTAAGCATCGAGGTTGGCCGTCGCTGTTGACATTCCACGCGCGCCAGTTGTTGCAGCCGGTAGTCCGTAAAAAATTAAATAATGCCTCGTTGCGTGGTAATTAACTGCAACAGCCCAAAAATTGCAAACACCCAAGGGCAAGGACATATTCCCTATTACAAGAATAGTACATTACTACAGAGGCCGGGACGAAAGGGGTTGCCGGCCGAAGACATATAGACGGCCGAGCGAAGCGAGTCCGGATAGGTCTGAGCGCGGGCAACCCCATTTCCCGCCGAGGTATGTATAGTGCTTTTCTCAAACATGCAATGAAATAAATAAAATAAAAAATCCACGAAACCCAAGTTTTATTTATAGAAAAAACTAAAAGTAAAGTACACCCAAAATATAACCAACACGTACCTATATCATTATCACACTCTAAAAAATGAAGACCAACTAAGAGCAGTTTTCTCTTAGTTGGCGTTAAGTTAATTACAACAATAACGATCTTATATAAATCAAAGAAAGCTGATTACTTAAAACAATAAGTGTATCTGTGATTGAACTAATAAAGTAGGTATGTTATTAATCCTAACAATTGTATACTTTGCATCTATTATTACCTTGTTGGCATAATTATGTAACGTAGGTTAATTCAATCCTTAACAAATTCATTAAAACAGATAAACATGTTAATAGTTATGAACATTTTAATAGTTTATTTGATTATTTTGTCTTTGTTGATTTACATAAGATTTGGTAGTTCAATCAACTAAACATATAATATTTAGAACAACGAAGTTAAAACATTCAATCCCATTATGATCAAATTATTGTATTAATTACGAAACTAATATTCCATTCTACTAAGAATTATTTGTTAAATCGATTTTCTTAATAATTAAATTAAATAATCGGTTAATCCGATCAATCAAGAGATAAGTGGGGGGAGCGCCTGTACACCCGCTCTCCGCCCCGCCCGCGCCCCTCTCGCGGCGTGTGACACCGTGCGAGCGAGCAGTCGAGTCTCAGTAGCATGCAGTTGCGTTAAGCTCATTCAATTACTTATTCCTCTTGAAAAACCTGGTGTGTACAAAGTTGAGTGCAGTTGTGGTAGTTCGCACATTGGGCAGACCAAACGCACTATTGCCTGCAGAATTAAAGAACACATCGCTGCGGTCAAGAACAATGACGCTCGCAAGTCAGCTATTGCCTATCGTCTCCTTGAGTCGGGTACAATAATCACTGGATCGAGTTGCATAGTCCCAAGGACATTTCGACACCACTATATACCAAGATTGGTAAGAGAAGCCATTAAAATTCACAAATACAAAAATTTCAATCGTGAAGATCGGGTTTTAAACTGTCAAATGTAAAATAACCAGTGAAATCCGAATCAAACTCGCGTAGTGACACTGTGAGTGTAGTGTACTTTCAAAATGTTTAAATGAATAAATAACATCTTATTATAATATTTTTTGTTTTATTCATTTACCCCCTTTTCATAAAACTTTACGGGCCTGATTTAGTTTAATTATGTTTTATCCCTTTCTTTGTTGTTATATTTTATTAACTACTTATTCGTTTAAATTTGATAAATTTCCTTTGTGCTAGTTTTTATACGCGCCGTGCTGAATAAATGCTGGTCCTCGTACTCGTATTATACTCAAGGCATTCGTCTTAAATACTAAGTAGGTAATACAGATTACAGATTTATTTCAGATCTTTTTGAGGATCGGCCTAGACCGGTATGGCTTCACATTTCACAAGCACGCCTCCTCCCGTGTTTGTAAAGCTAAACCGGTCTAGGCCGATCGCCAAAAAGATCTGAAATAAATGTATATCTTAGTATTTAAGTATAATAACGAGGACCATCAGCATTATTCGGCACGGCGCGTATAAAAACTAGAGGTCTGAAAGAAATGTATTAGCATGTATTAGTAAATGAGACAAAGTAAGTCATAGTACAATTGAACAAGAATGGTATTGTACTAAACAAGCTTCATAGTTGAAATGATTAAACAATTAAGATTCAAATTGAACAATATCTTAGTTCAGGCTAATAAAATGCATAAGTCGGTGCAATCATGTTCTTAGTTGATCTTATTTGGGTCAAATAGTTAATACAGTAATTCTTCATGTTAACATTGATTTACATCTTAGTTGAAATGATAATACAATTAAGATTCAACTTGACCAATATCTTGGTTCAAGCTAATAAGGTGCATAAGTCGGTGTAATCATGTTCTTAGTTGAACTTATTTGGGTCAAATAGTTAATACAGTAATTCTTCATGTTAACATTGATTTACATCTTAGTTAAACTAACTTGTTTGTTTTAGTTGGTACAGTTACGTATCATGATAATAATTATCAAGCCCTTGGTTGATCTTACTAGGATCAATTAGTTAGTATAATTATTTTTCATGTAAATATTGAACAAGATCTTAATTGGTTCAGTTCTTCAGTTACATAACAATAGTAATAGCAATCAGAATTACCTTGTTTGATGTGTCTAAGTTCTTGTTAGGCTCGTATGGAATCAAGATGTTTGATTACGACTATCAAGATATTGATAGGGCCAACCAAATTTTTAGAGTGCACGCGTATGTTTTACACGAGTCGTGTATTTTTACTACCCGTATATTTTCATGTATCTCTGATTTTTTCGCCTTGTATCCGTGTGACTGTCGTTTTCGTCACATAAGTTTACATAGTCTTTCATGTTGATATCATGTTTCACATACATCGTTGCTTTATGCACGGAGTAAATAAGTATAATTTCCACAGTGTTGACGAATTTGTAGTTACATTCATTTAAAATATGCCACAAAACTGTTTCTAATAAACTGTAAGCCATTTTTCTTAGTTTCTCAAATAATAAAATTGCCATACACAACCATATACATACTTCGTCTTTGACTTGGCGGCAGAGGCAGCAAGTTATTAAAATCAATTCTGCTTACGCTACCAATTCCAACGCCTACGATTACAATTAACATTAATTTCATTATTTCGTCGGAACTCATATTAAAGTCAAAAAATTAACAACGCACCATAAATCCAATAAAATAGAATGAATATTTTTCAACTTTACCTCCATAACAATTTAAAAAATATAACTACGCGTGTTTGAGTAGACCTTTTTACCGCTAACGTTTAGATGAAATATTTTAAATGTTTTTATTTGTGTAGTTAAATTTATAATTTAAAATTATAGAATGTATTATTTATTAAGTTCATGTTGATTTTATACAAATAAAACTGCAAATTATAGCAAACATTGTTTTTTGTTTTTTTTTATAGGCGTAGTGGCAGAGTGTGGCAGAGTGTCATTACGAACCATAAAGCAAATACTGCCTCTAGTTTTTTTTAATGGATGAATGCCACGATGCTGTGTCACAAATATCTGTGAAATGAAAATTAAAAAAGAGGAAGCGAGCCCTATCACTATTCGACAATCTATGCATTCTTGTGGTACACTTTACGGAAAAACTATCGCACTGTTAGGTTTGAGACTTAACATAGTAATTTATATTCATGTCTAGATGTGTTATCAAACATAAAAATATCATTATATAAACATAAAAAATAAATAAAAGGGTAAATAATGTGTATTACTACTAACGCCATCTGTTGGACTAATGTTAGTTATTTCTTTTTCTAGCAGATGGCGTTAGTAGTGACAAGGTTAAAAGTTGTTCCGTTAAAATGCGCTGGGTTTTTGTGACTCAATATAATTGGGTATTTGACTACCTATACTAGTCAAATGAGTTTCTTTTTTCGAACTGTCAAAACGATTTGCTACTATGGAATTTATATGAAACACTAGCATGTGACGTCACAAGCAAATTACCTACTCTTTATAGTTGTTATCGGGTTTTAAAATAGAAATTGTGACTAAAAATAACTGCTATCTACCTTTCTCTATTAATCTTCTGGTGCTTTATTTCTTGCATGGTGTAAAATAATTTATCTTAAGTACAGTCAAATACCCTATTAGTAGGTAATCATAATTAATTATGGGTGTAATTTAATACGTGACTATATATTTTTTTGATTGAATCGATAATCGTTTTTACTACTATGGCGGTTAAAATCACACGTGATTGATTTCGAAATTGCGGCAGTAATGCAGTTGGCAGTAATATTGCAGTCAGCAGCAGTATTGTCGAAATCGATATCGCTGCCAGGATTTTTGATATTTGCGGTAGTAATGCAGTCGGCAGTAATATTGCTGTTGGCAGCAGTATTGCAGCGCGATAGTACTGCCTTATATAATGTTTCAAATGCCAAAATTGATGTCGCTGCCAGGGTTTTTGACATTTGCGGTAGTAATGCAGTCAGCAGTAATATCGCTGTTGGCAGCAGTATTGCTGGGCGATAGTACTGCCTTACTGTTTCAAATGCCAAAATCGATGTCGCTGCCAGGGTTTTTGACATTTGCGGTAGTAATGCAGTCGGCAGTAATGTCGCAGTCGGCAGCAGTATTGCAGCGCGATATTACTGCCTTACTGTTTCAAAAGACAAAATCAATGTCGCTGCTAGGATTTATGACATTTGCGACAGTAATGTAGTCTGCAGTAATATTGCAGTCGGTAGCAGTATTGCAGCGCGCAAATGACAGGCGCTGCCAGGATTTATGATATTTGCGGTAGTAATGCAGTCGGCAGTAATATCGCAGTCGGCAGCAGTATTGCAGCGCGATATTACTGCCTTACTGTTTCAAAAGACAAAATTTATGTCGCTGCCAGTATTATTGACATTTGCAGTAATATAATAGTCGGCACTTATATCGCAGTCGGCAACAGTATTGCAGCGCGATATTACTGCCTTATCGTTTCAAATGTCAAAATCGATGTCGCTTTCCACTCTGGACGACCGGCTAAAGCAAGACAGAGGCAGAGGGCCCTTTTTATCCACCCTTCTATCGGGTGGCAGAACTTCCCACTTCCCAGGAGCCGTGGGAATATTTCTTCCCAACAGCTCTCCACAAGCTGCCCTGCGTTGACTGATTGTACTGGTCCATCAGCAAGCGATGGGGTTGTCACATCGCTACGCCCATATTCATGTCTACCGGTCAAGAAGCTATAGAGTATAGGTGCTCCGGACATTTATAAGGCTTGCTCGGAGTTAAACTATTAAATATAAGTACCTCTTGATATAATATAATACAAACACTCTTGATATAATATAATACAAAATGATTTGGGGTATTCATTATTTATAGAAGCCCTTATATCATATCATATCATTTTTTGAGTTCCGTACCTTAAAAGGAAAAATACGGAACCCTTATAGGATCACTTTTGTTGTCCGTCCGTCTGTCTACTAAGACCTTTTATCTCGGGAACGCGTGGATGTATCGAGTTGAAATTAAAATAACTAGGGTCCTAAAAGCTGTGAAAAATTTAAACTTCTAAGAGTTGTAAGTGATCGGAAAAAAGATACGGCCGTTTATGCCGCAAAAAAAATATATTTCGAAACTCTCAAAGGAGTCAAAATGTACCTTATAAAGGGGCCTACTGACGGACTTCGCCGGATGATATCAGCCGGTCAGTTAAACGCATAATTTGACAGCTCCGAACAACTGACAGGTTGATATCGTCCGGTGAACTGGTAATCTGTGGGCCCCCTTAAGTATGGTAATTCCACTAATTCCCGTTGATCTCGAATTTCTAGAACTATGAAATTTGGCAAGTAATATCGTCACTACAAGTACTGGGAAAATATTTGAAAACTATTTTTTTTGTAAATAAATTAATAAATACGTTAAATTTGTACGGGACCCTCGGCGGGCGAGTCCGACTCGCACTTGTCCGGTTTTTTAAGATGAATCTCTTATGAAAAACTACCTTAGTAATTATAACTATATAGGTAGAAAAATTCCGCGAGCCCTTACAAAGCTCTGCTTTTTGCTAGTGTAAATAACAGTTTTTTGATACTCATGTAGTTCTATAAAATGTATAATATTTGTATTGACTAAGGAAATTGTCAAATGTTTAAAATCTTAATACATAAATTCTACAATACGTGTGTTTGTCACTCTACTCCTCCTAAACGGCTGGAACGATTGGGATGAAATTTTGTGTGTATATTTCAATGGGTTCCTGAAGGGTTGGGAAAACAATTGAACCCGATAGGTGGCGCTGCTATCGGTATATAGCCAAATTCGATTTACTGAAACCGATTTAGGTGAAATTTTGTGTATATATGTATTTCAACGGGTATCTGGATTGTTTGAAAAAACTATTGGACCCGGTAGGTAGGTGGCGTTGCTGTCGGTATATCACCTAATTTTATTTACTGAAACCGATTTGGGTGAAATTTTGTGTATATTTCAACCGGTACCTGGATTGTTTGAAAACACTATTGGCTATACAGTAGAACCCGTTTAAGACGATTCTGAGGGGACCTAGCAAAAAAAGCGTCTTAAACGGGAAATCGTATTAAACGTGAAAAAAAACTAGTAATTTTTCATGTACAAATACCGCAGCGGTGATAATGAGCGAATGATATCTAAGTGAAGGTATAAGTTCACACGCGGTTATTAATCTAGGAACACTAACGATAGGCTCAACTAGAAAGTCGTGGAGTAACTAACTGCAAATAAAAATCTAGGAGTGATACCTAGCTTGCATTCCGTGGTCCATAGCCGTCAAGCAGATGGCATAGCATTCTCACGCCGATAAGGACCCGACAAAAGATATTAGACAAAACAAAAAACCTAAGGTAGGTAATAAACACATTAAAAAATGTTGGCTAGCGGCGTATTGCATAACAATACGACCGTACGACGGTTATGTCAATAACACAAATGTGCAGATGGTGCGTAACGGGAATTTTAGATGGCGTATTAAGCGGGACGCAAGTCATATTAACCGTGAAAAAATTTATGAAAACAGGCATAAAGTTGCAGGGACCGGCGTAAAATGGCGTATTACGCGGGAAATCGTATTAAACGTGATCGTATTAAGCCGGTTCTACTGTACATACATATACCGATAGCAGTGCCACCTACTGGGTCATATTGTGTTTTCAAACAATCTAGATACACACAACATGTCATCCAAACCGGTTTCAGTAAATCAAATTTGGCCATATACGTAACGAAAAAATTACTGTATTAATGTATCATTCATAGCTGTTGGAATTCCTTGTATAAATAAATAAAATAAAATAAAATAAAACAATAAATAAAAGAAAATGTAGAAATATCAAAACCAAAATATGAAAACAATTTGAAAATAGTAGGTAGTTATAAAATAAAAAACATTAAACGAAAAAAAAAGAAAAAAAATATATATATAGGTTAGCTGGAAGAGATCCCTTATAGGGATAAGTTCGCCTTTGTACTTCCATTACTGTAATTTATTTTTGTAAACCTGTGTTGTGTACAATAAAGTGATTACTACTACTACTACTATATATATATACAGGATGTACCAGAAATCGACGTTTAGCCGTAAACGGATGATATACCAAGTCATAACAGTTATCATAAAAATACAAAAAAAAATCCAACTCATGTTCTTTAAAAATTATGGTCACTTTAAAAATTCACTAAAAAATCTACACCCTGTAAGCTGTAAGCGACTTGACATTAGATAGTACAAGATAGCCAAATAACTAGATAAATATACTACAACGAATAGTCTACAAATAGTTTATTACAAGCGAAACTGCTGTGACTTCTCTCAGAATATCACGAGCATAAAACATGTTATTCTCTTTATTTACTTCGTCTACCGGTTGGAATACAAGAGAAATTAGAGTGAGAGATATTTTGGGACGCCACGGACATCGACCGACCGTGACCTCTCGCTCATTTCACTGCAAATCTACGCGCTAAACTAACGTTATTTAGTTATATATTTAGTAATTTAGTAACTTTATTTAGTAATAAGTATTTCTGTTTCTGCTAAATAATAATGCCATCGAAGGTTAATACAGATATCCCAAACAATTGGTCCTTTGTTAATAAGATCTTTATCTTTCAGATTCGGATGTGGGTGATTCTCAGGGAAATGGAATAGCGCAGCGTGTCAACCGCTGTTATCCACTCCAACTGCCCGCCCGATAACTGCCCGGATGGTTTGAATGCCCGCTTTTTTTGGAAATGATACATGTTTTCCTCTGATCTAAATTCCGTTTAAAAGTTTCTTTCTCCATTATATAGATCAATGGACAAAGTTTATGCCATAAAACGAGGAGCCAAGCACCAATGGATGTGGCTTTGAGAGCCTCATGAGCATTGGCGCATTTCGCTAACACTTAGAAAGCATGTTATCGGGTGTATCGACGATAAGGCGACGTAGCGCGCGCACGCGACCAGTGCCGCGGTACCCTCCGGCGCAAGAGCCGCGCTTCGCCAGCCCGCGTCTACTTCACCTCGATAAATATTATACAACTTACCGGCGATTGTTTTGTAAACTGACCTGTTGTGACAAGGATTGCTTTTACTTTGACTTGTGCGGTTGAGCAGAAGCAAAGTAGGCTGTTTATGTAAGTAAATGATGATTATATCAAATTTACGGATAGGTACATTTGTCAAAAATTAGAATTTTAAATTTTTTTAACCTATTTGAATGTTCATAAAATTCTCTATCTAAATGTAATTATGTTCTACAAATTATCAAAAACAATAAGTAGTAACTGTAACTACATTCAATATGACAGCCGCTATATTGTATTAAATAAAAACAAAATTAGCTTAATAAAGCTAATAATAATGAGGGTCACAAATAGTCTCATTTAACGTCTTAATGTAATGTTTATTTTTGTTTGACAACATGAAATCGCAGCGTGACCTATTCCATGCGGCGCGCTCCGGCGCCGACTGCGTGCACCCAACCGAAGCAATCTCTGCGTATATTTTCTCCTGACCTTTCTAATTTCTCTTAGCCAATATATCATTATCTGCTATGAAAAGAAAACTATAAAACACAAAGTTGTTTATTTATAATGCCATTGTAACGTTGTTTATATTCCCGCTCGAACTGCAGTTCATCAATTCTTATTAGCAAAACAGCTGTTCAGACTTTGTAAAATAACATGACGGGCATGACGACGATTCGCAGTTTATTACTGACATTTGACTAGGAAGGTCATTTGAACCCTTTCGTCTTATAGAACTGATAGGTTTTTAATAAACCCCTTCGTTCTTAGAATTAGATACAATACTAGAAGAGAAACGCATCGTCGGTCTTCAAAAGGAATTAATTATTTCAAATGTTACATTTATTTAAGCAATATTCCTGTCTTAGGTATTTTTAGAGATATTGAGATCTCCTTAGAGTCCGAAGTAACATTACCTATATAATATTTAAGATTAAATGGCAATATATAGCTTACTTAAGTGAATAAGTTTTTGCGGAACAAAATAAGCAAAAGCTAAAATCGCTAGTAACTAATCCTCATACGGTACCTTATAGCGTCAAGCTTGGCTTTGGGCTTCAGCATGCCAAATATATAAACATAGAGGTACGAATAAAATAAGAAAAATGTTTTATGTAAGGCTGCAGTTTGGCAGATAAGTGCGTTTATTACACTGTACTTAATTTTTTTTTTATGGATTAAATAATTAAATAAATAATATATATACGTATGCTCACATATTGAAGCTCACAGTCACATTGGAATGGAGGGACTTCAATTTAAGATACCTAGCTCCGGCCGCTCCGGAGTACAGTACACAGGTGGGTATGTACATATCTAGATCTTCTTCGTTACACTCTTTACAGAGTGGTCATGGACATTATGTAAACGTTTGAGGGACTCGCTTAACGACACGTCGCCATTCCTCCCGTAGAGCTGCTTTCCGTGAGCATTCGTTTACTGTGACCTGTGACACACTATCGACAGAATCTAGATAACTACACGAAAAAAATTAGGTCTTAACTCTTCGTCCAGCGAGTATATATAGCGCTCGCGACCTATTTGATTGAGCTCAATCATACATAAATATCTAATACCTACTCAAAAACATTACCCTCCTTTCTTCGCTTGTCGAGTAAAAATAGATGCTAGCGAGTAGCGCTCAATTCGAACTCTTACGCGACTCTATCTCATGACATGATCCATTATTAAAAATATTAAAATACCAAACTGCTGGTCGGATTTGTATAAGTGGTTCTCGGCTAACTGCTTAAAGCGGTGGTGGCAGAGTGGATATGAAGTCCGACTTTCAATCCGGAGGTCGTGGGTTATCATTTTTGGAGTCTTCTTTCTTTTTCTTTAAAGGTTTTATTTTACCATTTTTAGTTTTATGTTTTATGAGTGACGCAGTATTCTGGGGTTATTCCCACTAGTTACCACCAAGTTTTTACCAGTGGTAACTACTGGGAATTTTTTTCCCACCTTTTACCACTGGTAACTACTGGGAATAAAAATTCCCAGTAGTTACCACCAACTCGGGTTAGTGGTAACTACTGGGAATTTTTATTCCCAGTAGTTACCACCAAAACTTTGTTAGTGTTAAATACTAATAAAAACAGTAGGTATGAATAGTATAAATAGAGTTATTTTGAATTACCTAATAAAATCACTTGAAAAATCATCTAAATGGATTATTAAATTTATCCTTAAGTACATATATCATAGTTTTTGTACTAGTACCGGTTAAACTGTTTCAATATTTTTGGTCACTTTTAAGGGAGTTTACTAAAACACTAATCGACTTATAATTATTTATTAAATTACTCTATATATTTATACTACACTATTTATAGTGTTTTTATTAGTATTTAACTCTAACAAAATTTTGGTGGTAACTACTGGGAATAAAAATTCCCAGTAGTTACCACTAAACCGAGTTGGTGGTAACTACTGGGAATTTTTATTCCCAGTAGTTACCAGTGGTAAAAGGTGGGAAAAAAATCCCAGTAGTTACCACTGGTAACTAGGGAATGCTCCCGGTACTGAGTTTGTATGGCGAGAACCGGGAATTCCCGGTTCCGGTGCTGTGTTTGTATAGAAAACCAGTACCGGGAGCACTCCCTACTGGTAACAACTTGGTGGTAACTAGTGGGAATAACCCGTATTCTGCAGGACTCGTTCCTGTACGAAGCAGTCATGTCACTAAAAACCAACTGAGTTAAGATTAATAACTATGTACCATGGTTCGCAAATAAACGATTAGTAATTTCTAATTTCTAACTTTTAAAAAGTTTCGCGCTTCGGGTACGTTTCAAACATTACGTACCTATATTTATACTTATAAACGGTGTTTTTTTTAGAGGTTTAATTTTTAAATTGAAAACACTGTTTCTAATGATTGTCAATTTAACAGTTGGCGGGAAATTTGTGGTCAGTACGTTTTGCCATTTTCACAATGAATAGACTTACTTCAGAACAACGATTGCAAATTGTGCAAATTTATTTTGTAAATCATGGTTCAGTGCGCCAGTTTGACCCACGTTTTCAATGGAAAATTTTGTTCAGTGATAAGGCTCATTTTTGGTTGAACGGCTACGTAAATAAGCAAAATTGCCGAATTTGGAGTGAAAAAAACCCGCCTTGGTTGAGACGCCGTTACCTTCATTGAAATTAAGTCACTGTTTGGTGCGCTTTATGGGCACAGGGGGAATCCCATTGGCCCATATTTTTTTAAAGATGATACCGGCCAGAATGTTACCGTCAATGGAGAGCGCTATAGAGCCATGATTGCCGACTTTTTTGTTCCTCAGTTGAATGGTATTGATGTGGCAGAGCTGTGGTTTCAACAAGATGGTGCAACATGCCACACAGCGCGCGACACCATCAAATTATTGCGGGAAGCATTCGATGAGCGCATAATTTCCCGTAATGGACCTGTGAACTGGCCTCCACGATCTAGTGATCTCACACCTATGGATTAAATTCTTCGGGGATATGTGAAATCACAGGTCTACGCAGATAAACCATTGACGTTGGACCACTTGGAAGCCAACATTCGCCGCGTTATTGCCAATATACGGCCCCAGTTGCTCGAAAAAGTGGTCGAAAATTGGACTTCCCGATTACACTTCATTCGAGCCAGCCGTGGCGCCCATATGCCCGAAATCATTTTTAAGAACTAATAGCATAAGAATATCTTTTAAATAAAACCATTACCATGATAATCAAATTTATTTTTACGTGTTTTATTTCATTTTGAATTTGTATACCTTTAAAAAACACCCTTTAGTAGAAGGAGGTCAAAACGCACTAAGCTATAATGAACAAATAAGTAGCTACATAGATTTATATATTATATTCATAGACCTGCGGGCTCAGCACGGTTCCATTTTTATCGACTATCACTATGCGCGTCCCTTTCGCACTTACATACTTGTTAGAACGTGACAGGCATGGTGACAAGGGATAAAAACGCGACCGTGCTAAGCCGCCTGTTTATCAGAATTAGATCAATCTAAACACAGTAACCAGCCATGTCTGCCAATGCAAAACTTCACATTGGATACACGAAATAGAGCGTGGAATTTCGTCCACCATTACTTATAGAAGAATAATAGAAAAAAATGTTTCATTTAGACCGTAAAGCATCGAAACGAAACAAGCTTGTTGAACGGACGTGCGTTTTATATGTGCTACTCCAATCGCTGTCCGAGCGTAAGCAGTCCAACGTTCAAACGAACCAATCATTTATTTCGTTCTCAGATATTCCGTAACTTGCGACTGTGACGGATCTACAATTCTACAGTAACAGTGAGCGTTTGTCTCGACTCCGCCGAACATGCAATAGGAACACACGGTCAGAGGTCGAGCACAATTGCCGGAGGCAGCCCATTATTTAGTTTCAAGTATCAAGTTCCTTGGATCTTAAATAAAAATATGCGACATTTAGGTACTGGCGACATCAATTTTATCAACCGATATCGAGATTAGTTAAGATTAATTCGATAGACTAGGTATATCAAGTACCTTTAGGTACATTCAAACTGAACGTCCCGTCTAGTATCCTTGAGCCTTAAGGGTCGCGTCGATTTTACCAAACCGCGTTTCACCGTTAAAAAACGTTCGCAACATTGTAAATGGGATCTTAAGTATGCCCAATTGACCATGCTGTGTGTGAAAACTCGACACGACAATCTTGATGTTACATAATAATATTTATTAGATTAGATTGGAATTACATTTCCAGCGATTTGGCTCTATTGTAGTATTTGTAGTTGTAGCCTAGGCTAACACCAAAATTGTATTGACGTTGAGGCAAAATAATATGTAATAATAAAATTAACATTACAAAAATAAGCCTATAACTTGTGTAAATTTAAATAACAAGTTTTAGGATTATTTTTGGAATAGGCATATATCATTAATTTAATATATTAATAAAAACAAAGTCATTTGTTAAATATGGTCTATAAAATGACGACTCATTATTACTCCGTTTCCTATTTTGGTTAGTTGTCGTTTTGTTTACCAAATATAATCCGGTAGTATGCTTATAATGGCTTGTTACTTTTTGGTAACTATTAGATTATTACGCTTCCTATAGGTACCGAATTATAACATGCCCACGAGGAACCCGAAAGATTTTAACAGTGTCGTGTCCCTGATTAATTCCTGATTCGGAGGGGGCCGATTTTTGAATTTCGATCGGTCGATTTCGTCACTCGAAAATGGAATGGAAAACGGCGAAATGCAATTTTTTGAAAAACGAGCGATCCAAATTTGGAATCTAGTGGTATTGACCACTCGATTTCAATTCTATTAGTAGAATTTAAATGCCTGGTAGTGGAGATGTTATTGAACGAAATACACGAAATCGAGCGGTCGAAATTCAAAAATCGGCCCCCTGGATTGAGCCTAGTTTCAGATTGAATTAGGTGCAGCTTATCAATATTATATCTAAGTACTTTTCCAGTCGCGACTCGCGGTCCCACGCTGCGTCGGCGTCGCTCCCGCTTTTTATGGCAAATAACCGTTAGCAGCCGTGTACCAGACCAACTTTCGTTGATAACTGGAACGTCGTGAACTATCGACAAATTTGACTTATAAGCACTCGTTTGTTTTTATAACCGGTTTTAGTGTCGCTTGACCTACACCGGGTCAATCGAACATTAAACGTTAATTAATTTGCACTTTCCCATGTTCTCGTTATTGATACCAAAATTAATTTAACTGTGTTTGTTATGCAGTTTAACCAAAGTTAAAAAGATTATTAGGACAAACATTAGAAGATTCATAATGTATCTGTTTCATTAACTTAGTCATTTATTTTGACGTGCTATGAGTATTATAAGTTATAACTATAGTATACCTTACCAAAGCAAAAAGTCAATCAAGTCTGTCTGTCTATCTGTCTGTCTGTCACACAATCGATTCAGATGAAATTTGGTATGAAGATAATTTGAGGCCAGGGGAAGAAAATAGTGTAGTTTTTATCACCTTTCCACTAAGACGAAGTTGCGGGCAGGACGCAGGACTAAGTTTGTATGGTGCAGCGATCGCCCACTATCCTCTTAAGCAGATAACGTAAAGCAGAAAGTTACATTATTGTTCATCTTTACAGAAAAAGATTACAACTTCGCGTCTGTACAATGGCGATGAAAGAATGGCTACAACGGCTGCCCCCGCCGCGCTCGCTGCTCGCGCTGCTGCTGGCCACGGCTGGCTTCAGCGGGCGGCTGTTCGCCTCGCATGTCACCAATTCGCCCACGCTCGTCGTCGACACCTGCCACGCGCTGTGCCGCCTGGTGGGGCTCATCACCACGCTCATCGCCTACAAGGTACGTTATCTGCTGGAATTCAGCGGGCGGCTGTACGCCTCGCATGTGACCAATTCGCCCACCCTCGTCGTCGACACCTGCCACGCGCTGTGCCGCCTGGTGGGGCTCACCACCACGCTCATTGCCTACAAGGTACGTTATCTGCTGGAGTTCAGTGGGCGGTTGTTCGTCTCGCATGTCACCAATTCGCCTAAGCTCTTCGTCGACACCTGCCACGCGCTGTGCAAAAATCTCGGAAATTTCAGGAAAATATCCCAGAAAAAAAGAAAATTTTAATTTTGAAAGTGGAAAATTATGATTCCTATAGGTTACCTACCTATGAATACTACTACCTAAAAATATGAAAAGTTTCCGAAATGTTTCCAAGTTGGCATATGAAAATATTCCATTCTAGCTAAAGATAACAAACGCCCAATCTTCGATATTCGCGTAGCGACTAGATTTGAATTAGATTAAAACAAAGTGAATGCATGTATGGCCTGTCTTATGCCTATCGCCATAAATAATTGTACTTAGGTACCTAATATATCTTTCTTGTTTGACAATTATTTACGTGCAATTTTTTACAATACTTCTGCTGATAAAACTACTCATGTAGGTAATTTAGATAGGTACTACTTACGTACCTACTTGTTTAATCGTGAACAATTTAGAAACGCACTTAGCTCCTGGTGTGTAATACTAATTTTTATTTTACGATTATCAATTTAATTTTATTATGATGATGTGTCGCCGCAACGGTCAAATTACACATAGCATTTATAACGGGTGTGACATAATTGCTTGCATTTAGTAGGTAACAAAGCATAAAGTATTGAATGAGCCATTGTTTCAATCCAAGCGACCGATTGGCTCTGGTCAGCGGAGGTATATAGGGTACCCACATTCACGACCATTGTGCCTAGTTTACAAAATATTTTGCCGAACACAAAATAACAGAAATGTTAGGTGTATTGTATGCGATGGATGAATTATTTTATTACAAAGACGTTTTCTCTAAAAGCCTGTAACTGCCCCCCCCCTGTTTCAATCAACTCTTGGTAGGAAAATAATGTTTGAGTTGACATTGTCAGTTCTCGCGCGCCGACGAGAACGCTGGGCGCGAGGGTAAGCTGCGCAACACGTTCGGCTGGGCGCGCATCGAGGTGGTGGGCCGGCTCTCCGTGCACGTTCTGTTCGCCTCCTTCGCGTTCGCGCTCGTCGTCAACGCGCTGCAGCTCGGCGTGCACTCCTCGCACGTACAACCGCCGAGGTACGAACCATCCTTCTTAGATGTAATGTCTGTGCGGAAAGAGAAGAGTCGTAGATTGTATTGGACCCCATACATTTCACTACTCATCTCTTGAGCACTCTCCGCACAGACTCTAATGAGTCGTATAAACACACAAAGACAAATCTTGTTCCCGATTGATAAGGATAATGGAGCCTAATTTCTAATTGTTACTTTACACTGAGAGATAATACACAGTCTAAACCCAAACCATTGAAAGACCTTTAAACTTGAAACGTATGTGGGGTGGAAATATGGTTGACATTTTTTACTTCTACACAGACGCAGCTGACGCAGCAAACATTTTTGGTCAATATTCCGATAAAGGCATCTATTTGCGACCGAAATAGGTGCCTTTATCGGAATATTGACCATAAATGTTTGCTGGGATAAGTCACTAGCGGAGGCTAGTCTGGCTATAAACCAGAGGTAGAAAACCGAAAAATAGGTGGCACCGCACCCATACCAAATTATTCTGGTAACTAGTGAACGATAGTTCTGTCATATGCACTGTCTAGTGGGCTACAAACGCACACACACTTGTATGTTTTAATTAGTAGGTACTTACAAAAATAAAATGTGTTTTATTGCATAGGTTTCCACGCGTCATTGTCGCCACAGCTGTTATAGGACTGTTGCTGCACGCGTTGAACTACATGCTACTTGCCGGTGAGTTTTTAAAGCTCTACTTTTCACTGAGCCCCTTTACAGGAGCAGGTGGGGTTACAGGTGCAAACTTAACTGGTGACCGAGCGGTAGAATGCCAACTTTCATGAGTTTCTCGAAGCTTGTACGAAATCATCATCATTTTTTGACCGGGCACTTTTTGGTAAAGTAAACTCAAAATTAATCCGCGAAAAAATACAAATGCGTATGTGAAGTCCTCAACCCGCTTTAGGCCAGCGGAAAAAAGGAGGCCTAGCCCAATCTCTCTGGAAGCTAAATTTAAGTGATATTGACTAATAATATTAACGGTTATCGATGTTATACCAACACCGGCGGATTATTGACTTACGCTTGAGATAAGTCCAATGCCGATATCTTTCCAGTTGCCAACAATGATAAGCGTTGTCTCGAGAGCAGCTTAAATGTTTGTTCATTGTAGCTGGGAGCCAAAGGAATAGCTAGTCCATAGTTCATCCGTCAAGGTACACAGGTGTTTTTTTAATAACCTGCAATATTACGATGTAAAATATAGGTCATGCTGAGTTTCTTTCATTATGGGACCAGGACCAACCCCGAAATCGCGAAACAAAATTAACTCTCCCATAGAAAATCTCAACATCAAATCAATCAAACTGTATGAAATTTATTTTTTTCGTGTTTTCGGGGTAAAAAACGTAAAAGTAAAAGTTATAAAAGTAATAATAGAAAGTTAAATAATATTAAACGTAAAAACGAGGTAAACGTACGTAACGGGGTAAAGTAGGTAAAACGGGGCAGTAAAATATAATATTTAAAACTTTCGCGTTTTGATTGAACACATATTAACTCACATTTATAGACGGGTCTATCGCGAATTTATTTTATAAAGATAGACCCGTCTATAAATGTAAGACATTATTAACAAAATTCAATCATTTTAAATTACAAATTTAACTATGTACTTACACAAATAAACATTTAAAATATTGCAGTATAACAGAGTAAAAACTATATGGTTGCTTATGGCAATTTTATTATTTGAACAACTACTGTGACGAAAACGACATACAAGGTGAAAAAAAATAAACGGGTAATAAAATACACGTGTCGTGTAAAATATACGTGTGATCGGTGTGATAAAGATATACGTGTTAGTTATATTTTGTGTGTAGTTTACTTTTCGTTTTTATATAAATAAAACGTTGATTTCGTGGAGTTTTTTATTTATTTCATTGCATGTTTCAGAAAAGCACTATAGGTACATACCTCGGCGTGAAAAGGGGTTGCCGGCCTCATAAGTTCATAACTACCGGCCTCACTACTATTATTTAGTTATGTTATAAATGAATTACCGACGTGGATGGGACTAAAGTACCTATTCGGGGAAATAAAATTATTTAATGTCTACTCTTGCATCGATAAAACTTCGAACGTCATGAATGATTAAGTAGGTACCTAATCATTGACGGATATCAAAACACTTCAATTTTATACTCTGTGAGAGTGTTAATATGTTTGTAGACAAACATATTTTTAGATTAATTAAACTGGTTTGTTTATATATATATATATATATATGTACTTAGTGTATGTTGTGACGTATAAACCGACGCGAGTATTTCAATAAATTATATTTAAATTTTAAATAATTATATCCTAGTACTAGCGACCCGCCCCGGCTTCGCACGGGTTAACAAATTATACACCTAAACCTTCCTCAATAATCACTCTATTGATAGGTGGAAACCGCATGAAAATCCGTTCAGTAGTTTTTGAGTTTATGGCGAACAAACATACAATTACAAACACACTTAAACAGACAGACGCGGCGGGGGACTTTGTTTTATAAGGCGTACTGATTACTTTAATGATATTTTGCGTAGGTACAAAGTTTAATTTTAAATACAATTTTGTTCTATATCCTTTGCGACAACGCATAATGATAACAAAAAAGGCCAAATCGAACATACATTCCTATATCAACATGATGTCATTCCGTTATCTTTAGGCCGTGCATCTCTCTCGCGCTAATGAACGAACAAGTAGGTACGAGCAAAATACACGCACGAGTGATAACAAAATGACATTATTTTGATATCAAACTGTAAGATTAAATTGGCCTGAAAGTTATAGAATATTATAAGATAGATAGTATAAAGTGATTTAGGTGCTGCTTTTGCGTAGGGAGGGATTCATGTCGATTTACGAATGTAATTCATCAGAAGCCTGAAATACATAAATAGGTATTAAGGTCAAGAAGAATTTAGACTAGAGGAATATTGTCAAAGTAAATTATGTAGGTACCTTAGTCAGTAAATTTACTGTCATCTTTCGACACAAATGATTACACTTACACTTTTAGAACGCCATTTGACTTTGATCCTTATTTTTTCACTGATATGTATTAAATTTGTTAAATGTCAAAAAGTATCGCCATAGAGTAGGCCAATAGCCATCGCTCAAAAAGATAGCAGTAAATGTACTGACTACATAATTTACTTTGACAATATTCCTCTAATTCAAATTCTCTTTGGTAAGGTCCATTGTATCCTAACTTTCGGAATCAGCGTCTTCTTTTTACCTGACACAGGTCGCGAGTTGAGCTACAGCCGGCGCCTGAGCATGACGGAGAGCGGCGGCGTGGTGCTGAAGCAGGGCGTCGGCGAGCCGGTCCTCGCGCACGCGCCCACTGACATCGCCAGTAAGTCATCGCATGTAATAATTAAAAATACTTAGTTCGTTGAGTAATTATCACAGTGAACTCACAATGGTCTTAAGCGCCATAGACCCTATTGGTGCTGACATCGCCAGTAAGTGACCTCGCGATGAGCTTAGATTTATTTTTTTCTTAGCCCGTTATAGTGTCCCACTGCTAGGCAAAGGCCTCTCCCCTTCATTTCCACAACTCCCGTTGTTGTGCTTTTTCCGGCCAGTTACTGATGAAGGCGTCTAGAAAATGTAAAAATGAAAAACACTTAGTTCGCTGAGTAATTATCACAGTGAACTCACAATGTTCTTAAGCGCCATAGACCCTATTGTTGCTTAAGTCCTTTATGCCAATTATTTCATTTTGATTTTTTTTTTAAACTGAATCTACAAAAAAAGTCTATTTCATCATAGAATCTAGTCACAAAATTTCAGGAGAAACGGTTGAGAATTGCGACCTGTAGAGGAGGCATCCGGACATAGGAAAGCAATTTGCCCGAGTTAAAACGGAGACCTCCGCTAACGCTTTGGTCAATAAAAATCACCAACCAAAGTCAACCAATTTAAGTTTACACCGAACGCTATCGAATGTATTCGACTACCCAGTCCCTTTAACACGAAGGAACGGAGGGTTGTTTTCAGAAAAAATGTACCTTTTATTTTATTTTTTGTAATTGAAGAATTTTAAGTCCATTATAATCAGAAACATGAGCGTTATCGATTGCGATAGGAGAAAAAAAGTATCCTAAATGTCCTAATTTTTATACCTCAGTTTCGTTACGTTTTCAATACAAACGTAACGAAACTGATAATTCTCAGTTTCGTTACGTTCATACAAAGTGTATTCAAAACGTAACGAAACTGAGGTTTCAAAATTAGGATATTTTGGACACTTTTTCTCCTATCGCAATCGATAATAACGCTCATGGTATAATAATATACTCCGCCTGGTACTCCATTCCGAGATTCGCGTATGACCTAACTGACACGCGCCTACGTCATCATGCTGTTTACAGGTTCTCAAACTTTGAAATGTGGGAGAATTTTAACCAACGGTGAAAATTATTTTAACGGCATTAATTTTAAGTTATTCATGTAGAAACATAGTAAAATAAAACAAATCTAATGTATTAAATTAAACTTTATTTATCTATACAAGACAAACGTTTAAAAAACTAATTCACAGTTACACATTAATTACCAAGCTTACGACGTGAAAAGTTTGGAAAACACTGCGACTGCTGACACTGAGCGAGAAGGAAATAACAATTAACACGCGTTCAACAAGGATGACGGTCAGGGCATGAAGTTATCTAGATCCGAATTGTCAAATGTGCACAGCGCTATCCTGTGTTGCCAGTAGTATAAACAGAATTACCCGAAAGTCTGAAATTTCTTTCGTGAATCGGAAGATATTGCTAACGAGTAATTAAAAATGACGTGTTATTGTAAAATTTAAGCTAAAATACATATAAATGAAAATTATAAAATTATAAAGAAATATTTTAACTTATTAACCATAGGTATAATGTACCCATGTAACATGTTATGTTGAAATAAAGTGGCAATGTTATTGTGACGTAGGCCCGTGTCACTCTGGGAATGGAAGACCATGTTTTATTAGACCATGATAACGCTCATGTTTCCGACTATAAAGGGGCCCACTGATTAACAGTCCGCCGGACGGTATCGGCCTGTCAGTTAGAACAAAATTTTGACAGTTCCGAACAACTGACAGGCCGATACCGTCCGGCGGACTGTTAATCAGTGGGCCCCTTAATGGACTTAAAATTCTTCAATAACAAAAAACAATTAAAAGGTATATTTTTTCTGAAAATAACCCTGAGTTATGATTATGATGTGCAAAGGGCCTACCGCGAACCACGTTCGACGTGTTACCGCCCTGTCACACTTACTTACGAATTGACTAGTGCGGCGCAGAGGAACAACACGTCGAACGTGGTTCGCGGTAGACCCCCTGTTCCCCTAAATACTAATAATTGTATGTCGTTTCGCAGGCAGTTTGTTCGTGATGGGCGCCGGGCTCACGTTGGAGTGGGAGGGCCATGCGGCAGGCATCGTCGATCCCGCACTCTCTGCTATCGCCGCCTTTGTGCTTGTCTGCTTCAACTATCCTTTCAGTAAGACTCATTGGTTGTACAACTCTTATCGTCTATCAAAGTCATTTATGTAAGTAATTTATATTTTGCAGAAACACTCAATTAATTAGTGTTTTACGGACAATCCTAGGTTTTTATCCCGTTAAATTAAAACAACTTCGGAGGGTTGACTGCCAAATCTGTACCTACCTACTGTATGTACGTACCCATTCGTTTTTTGCGGAAACAACTGATGCCGGCTAAGTTTAGGTAACTCAGCGAGGCAGCTTGTATCTACTAAATTTTTGTCCTAAATATTTTTTTTACTAAGCAGAAATGTCTGCAAACGATGCTATTAAGCTTATAATAAATTTAAGAGAGGAAACATTTTCTATAACATAAAATTTCCATGGTTGTTTTAGTGCGTTCAGCGGGCATGATCCTATTACAAACCGTGCCAGAGGGGCTGGGCGCGTGCGAGCTGAAGGCGGCGGCGCTGCGCGTGCCGGGCGTGCTGGCCATCCACGAGCTGCACGTGTGGCAGCTGCACCGCGACCACGTCGTGGCCACCGCGCACGTCGCCTACTCCTCCACACAGGTGAGTCCCGTCCCTGCGCTGCACGTGTGGCAGCTGCACCGCTTCCACGTCATGGCCACCGCGCATGTCGCCTACTCCTCCACACAGGTGAGTCCCGTCCCGGCGCTGCACGGCCTCTTTTAGTTCTTAATAGTCGAACTCCTTCGTTCGGCACAGGACGCCTGCTCCTTGTCAAAGGCAGCTAAACCAAGCTTGCTGTTAGCAAGCAGTTTCTTTAATTACAAAATACAACAAATACTAATGTTTTATTTCGAAAATAAAATTATAACAATATTACATTTATGCTGGCCATCACACTAGGCATAGCCTGTCCTGTGGTGGACATAATACGGACACAAGTAATAACAATAATACAATGAGGCTTGAAGGAAAAAAGGCTACAATTATTTAGTTAAGAATAAAACGGTGAAGGATGGAATTTACAGAGATACAGTTACCAGAGATGATAAAGAAAAGAGAAAGAAAAAAAGATCGAGTAAAGTACCTAATATTAAAACAAACATAAATTATGTTTTCCATTAGAAACAAAAAATATTCTTTTTGAAATAAAATTAAAAATATAATAACACTTGACGTAACATGTGTGTGTGTGTATGTGAGTATGTGTGTGTACGTGGAGTGTGTGTGTGTGTGTGTGGTTATTGTGAGTTTATTCAATATGGTAATGGTATCATGATTAGATTTTCTGTGTCTTCATATGCTAGGTGCATTAAGTTCTTTGATAACAATTTTTTTGCCTCGAAAATGAATTAATATATCCTAACTAATCGATTGTAAATTCGTGGGTATAAGAAAACGCAGAAGTGACGTGCAAATGTAGTTTTAACAGCAGTAACAGGAATTTTAAAAATTCTATTTTTAAGTAATGTGTTGTAATTGGATGACCTAAGTACTTTTCTATGTACGTACAACGCCACCCTTATTAAGTAGAGCTTCCGTGTCATTGTATAGATCGATCGTAGGGTACCTACATAATTGGTTTCCTCAATGCGACCTTCAACACCGCTCTTTGCGCTCTTTCTAGTTTTAGAATAAGAGAGGAGGTTAAACCTCCCCAGGCAAGAATGCAGTAGTTATTAATTGACTGGCCAAGAGCTAAATAAATAGTCTTTAACAGTGCAAAATCGGCTGATTCTCTTAGCAATTTCATTGTATGTATCAGCTTTTGGACCCGACCTGAAACCGCGGAAACATGCTCTCTGAAGTTTAGATTTTCGTCCATCATAATTCCGAGGTACCTCACTGTGTTTGTTCTGGTCGCATGCACTTGTGACTGCATAGTCACAAGTGCAATTTGGAACAGGGGCATTAATGCAATTTCGATTATGAACTTGTAGTTTGTGATATCTCGATGTAGTTTTGGCGCAGAAGGTGAAGTCTTATGGAAACAGAGAAATTTGTTTTTTGCTGTGTTTAGTCTCAGAAGATTCTGCCTTAACCAAATTGACACTTGTGACATACCATTCTCGACATGTTCACAAACGTTCTCCCAGGAGGACCCTCGGAAAATGATAGAAATGTCATCGGCGTAATACAAGATTTCAGCATTCTGTAAAGGAAGAAGTGAGATGTCATTTATATATAAAAGAAAAAGAGTAGGGCCTAGAATGCTGCCCTGTGGTACGCCGAAAGGAACTGGTCTCAGGTCACTGAGATGTTCACCAATTTTGACACGTTGGTATTCCGTCAAGTAGCTTGTAAACCACCCCAGTCTAGTCCCGCGAAACCCATATGCTTCTAGTTTCCTCAGTAGGATGGGGATCGAGACCGTGTCGAAGGCTTTGGCTAAATCCAAGAACACTCCGACACAGGCCCTACCCTCATCTAACTGCGACGAGACGGTTTCAGTAAGAAGGGTAACTGCATCTTCGGTCGATTTCCCTTTTCTGAAACCAAACTGACGCTATGTTAGAATAGAGTATCGTTCGAGGTAAGAGACTATTCTTTTATTTTATTAATTAATATATAAGATGCCCGCCTTCAGTGAACTTCGGTATTCGCGGTAAGCCCTCTGAGCCAACCGAATCTGCAGCCAATTGTATGAATAGATTATTTCGATCCTTTCATTAGCTCAGGCGGCCTAGCCAAGGTGACGATCGCTATCGCTTCGCCATCGAATCGCTTTGTGCCTCTCTGTCGCTCTTCCACATTAGTGTGACAGTGACAGTTGCATTTCGTTCGCTACGGAGCGTTAGCGATTGGCATGTTGTCTACGGGGCCAGGTCTACTGTATCCTACTACGAGTACAATAAAATGTACTTCAATATTCCACTTTTCATAAACACTGGTTTAGAATTCATTTATTTTGCTGGATTTAAAATGTAGATATTTTCCTTATAAGTATTTCCACAACCACCGGGTACCTACGTGTAAGAAACTTGCGTTTCCCTCATCTCTTCTCGACAACATAGCAATATCATAAATCGTATGACGTGATGTGTGGAAATTATTTGAGCCCCCTCAACCTTCAACGCTTCAATGGCGTAAAAATTGTACAGCAAAACAAAAATTCCTTTATGTTCAAATTAAGCGTGTAACAGATCTCATTATTTCACGTGTATTCCGGATAATTGAACAGAACTCTGAATTGACGCGCTTGAAACCAAAACGAATGCGTTTTGCATGCCTTGTGAATACCACCAACCTAACAGATTATCATAATCGTTACCATACAGACTGTAGGTATATTTTTGCTTGAATATATTCAGATTAGGTACACTAGACCTAATGTAAATTAAATTGCGCCTAATACTTAACTAAAGCCTGACAAAATTATATTTAGTCCTGAAGATAATGTCGTTAGTCGCTACAAACAGGTTAAAAATACAAGCTTAATTTCAAATGTGGAGTTCCAAGTATAAAGGTTCCTTCTGCTCCGTGTGCATACGTAAGGACCCTTCTCTATGGAAAGCCACAAATGTCAGTACCTGTAGGTACACAATCCTTTGTGCATAGGTACTTTGTCTTATTTTGATGTAAATACGTCATTGTATTCAAAATCATTTGTCTTGCATAAAGATGCAAGACAAATGATGATTTTTAGGAATCTTTTTTGTGGTTAAATCTTTTAGAAGTACCTAATTTACATCGTTGATATTCGATGATTTAGTGAGTAAAATACCACTGAAAATCCGCAACAAGGCGGAGGCCAAAATATAATATTGACGAATTAGGCTTTACCAGATTAGAGTAGTACCTAGGTACCGAATTAGTCCAGCAAGCTAGGCAATATCAAAGTTTTACCCGACCACGGGGAGGGTTATAATTTTATCAGTCTCTGTAAAGTATGTTTGAATGATGATGATGTAAGAAATCGTCTTAGCCGCCTTTGAGGCGTTAAGCCTCGAGAGCCTTAAGGGTTCGAGTCTTTAAGCCTCGAAATGAGCGTTATTCACAACACTAAGTTTATGTTGTTTTCAGGACTACTTGAAGACGTCAGCGCTCGTGTGTGATGTGTTCAAGCGGCACGGCATCGGTCTGGTCACGCTGCAGCCAGAGTTCATGCTGACCCAGCTCGTCGGTGAGTCATACAGATTACAGATATTATGTTGACGAAATCACGTGACCGCTAAATAAATAACCATGGGATGAACCTGTTTTTCGAAATTTCGATATAGGTACCTAAAGTATGTCCTCCCTTAAAATAAGCGAATTTCTATTTTTTGTTTAATTTTCAGGCACAGAGGAGGAGCAGACAGCGCTAATACAGTTAGCAAATGAAGCGTGCAGCAACCCCTGCGCGAAGGAATGCATCGGGCCGCGCTGCTGCCAGCCGCCTCCCAAACCTAAAGTCGCGCGGGTGTGAGCAGCCATTGCAGCTGAATGTTACTTGCCATAGCTTCGCACCAAAAATCAAAGCACCAGTGTCAGACGTAACATTAGCTTATCGACTAACGAAAACATCGCATGTAAACAAGCCGTTTGCGAACAAGGCCTATAATTTCCCTTTTGAGTTGAAAGGTCGGATAGCAACAGATGTTTTTGTAAATACGGCAATTCTAGTGTTTGAAAAGCGAGAGCGAAAAAAGACGAGACGGCAGTTAAAGCCTTTATTGGCAATATTTCATTTCTCCTAGCATTTCCTACTGTTTCGGAATCCGGGGTCTGTTTTTCTCCAAATTAATACGACGACAAGGCAATTAGCTAGACTATTAAATTGCGGAACTCACTGTTACTTTGATTCTTGGTAATGAATAGGTAGATAGTTTTACTCAATTAAGCTATTTTGTTATACATGTAAATAGTAATTAAATTAAGTAATAGATAAGTGAATTCGGTACTGTAAATTCAGTCAAAAGTGTTTATAATCTATAAAAAGATTTAAACACGAGATAGGCACAACCAAAGAAAGTCCATTGAACTGCCGATGAAAACGAAGTTTCTACACGAGGCTTAGGTAAGCCTGCATTCTGACAGTATACCAGTGCGGGTGAAAGTGAGTGATGAATGAAAACATAGTTCGCGCTGCGGCATTACCTACTACTTTACGGTTTGCTGCGTACACGTTACAAATGACAGTCGGGTAGGTAATTAGGTTTATTATAGCCTCATCACGATATTTTAAAGTTAGCAAGTTGCTAGTCATTTAACTAGCCACAAAACTCTTTGTATGTCACTTAATATTCAGATAGATACCTGTAGGTACCTTATTGAAGATGACTCTCAAAGCCCACCCCTATCAAACTGTGCGACATAATCATATTAAGAAACGAGTAAGGTTAGTCAGTATTTTCTGATTTGTGGTTGAGGTAAGTGCGCCCCTATGGGCAACTGACCGTACCCTAGCAACAAGTTGTTGCTTCCCAACTTAACATACTCTTCCCAGAGAGAAAGGTAGTTCAAGATGGAAGAGCGTCTAACCCATTATTGAAAGTTTTTGCTTGGGTAGTTGCAATTGTCCCTAATATAGACACACGTGCCCCGACTGACCTTAATACTGATAAAACATGAATATGATGCTCAAATGTAAGTAATAACCTCCACATTTAATAAAGTTCAAAGTAAGGGCATTCATTCATTCATAGGTAGGTATACTATGTAAAAATATTCAACAATAACAATGTTTGTTCGTTTCATTACTCATTCAGACAGCTGTAGCTGTATGTTATGAATCTTATGACAGACACCTGTGCATGGAGACGTTGTTATTGTGAAGTACAGTCAAGGTATTATATATAGACACGAACAAAGTCCCAAAAAGATATACACACTACCTTAAGGGATAGGAATATAAAGGTCGTGTATACATTTTTTGGCAGCTTGTCCGTGTCGATATTTAATACCTTGACTGTACAGCCGGCCTAGCCAAGGTTACAATCGCTATCGCTTCGACAACGAAAAGCATTATGTCTCTCTATCACTCTTCCATATTAGTATGACAGTGACAGTTGCGTTTCGATCGCTACGGAGCGTAAGCGATTGGCATCTTGGCTACGCGGCCAGTGCAGAAAACGTATCACAGACCGGTACCTACATATAGATGGTCAAGCAAATCTTGTCAGTAAAAAAGGCGCGAAATTCAAATATTCTATGGGACGATATCCCTTCGCGCCTACATTTTTCAAATTTGCCGCCTTTTTCTACTGACAAGATCTGCTTGACCAAGTATATTTATTTAGGTACCTCATAATACAACAAAGGTTTATTCGCAACGTTTCTTTATCTTTTCCAATTATAAGTAAGTACTTAGCTCACCAAACGACAGTATCCATTATAGATACATTAATAACCAAATAAACTTAAGTACCTCAAATTCATATGAATATGAAAAAGCCACGTTTCTACTAGGAATAGTAGACTCGTTAACCAAGGGAATAAATTCAACCATTTCTGACGAGATATTTCGCCGGGCTAAGTATTTATTTTTGATTGAACTCAAAAATTGAGGTAAAATAATAGTTATGGAGGAAGTTACAATCATGTAAAAACAGAATGGAAATGATACGAGTATCACACATTCTTTTTGTACATAATGATTATACTAAACGTAAAAAAAATATACGTATAATGTGAAAATGAAACTTAATTCCTAGGGCCAAAACGTACCTACCACTTTCAACCAGCTTGAATCGCTTTACAGATAATCAAGAATCCATTTTCAGAGCAAAAATTACATGAATAATACAAATGAGCCGTGGGAGATTTACAAAATAAGCTGTGATGTTCCTCGACAGTATTAGGATAACTAATTAGAGTAATTAGTAAAGAAGGTAAGTAACTTACCCGGCTACTAGGCTAGGGTAATTAGAGTAATAACCCAACGTAAGCGGTAAGTTAAATTGTAAGAACTTTGTGTACAAAATTTGTTGACAAATTGTTAAAAATAAATTTAAGTGAGTTTTAATGATGCCGTTTATTATTTACTCCCACTCTACTCTCAAGGCAAAAAAATATCAGTAAGGAGAAAAATGTAGGTACTTACAGTATAACTTAGGTAAATACCTACTTACGGAAGTTTTACATATGAATTGAAAACTAAGTACATATGTAAGTACATGAGCATTTTGAATTTAAGGTGTTTGTAGAGGTAAAGAATAGATTAGGTACGTCTAAACACAATAAATAAAATATTTTTTGAGAACCATTGACAAAGAGAAACTCTACACGATCCAGTAGATTGTTTAATGCATAGTTTTTTTATGACATTTATTGTACTTATTGATATACATGAGGCTACCATATTTTTGGTTATTTTATTAACTAGTTATAAGTACCTACCTATTATCGACATGTTTTACATGAGCATGCTTAATGAGACAAAGTTTAACATTACACTTATTTAGGCGCCTACATATTTTTTTAAATTTTCAATTTACTTATGAATTGGAGTATAATAGGTATTTAACTAAGTATGTAAGTAGGTAATACCTACTTTACTTTTAGTACTTAATTGATTGGCTTTCATCCGTATCACATAAGGAGATCA
Source organism: Cydia splendana (assembly GCF_910591565.1). Classification (NCBI taxonomy): domain Eukaryota; kingdom Metazoa; phylum Arthropoda; class Insecta; order Lepidoptera; family Tortricidae; genus Cydia; species Cydia splendana. The sequence goes on from NC_085962.1 coordinate 16,182,725, forward strand.
GAGACTTACTCCCTTATTCATAAAACCAGGCAAATCTCTGTTAAGTTTTGTTTCTTTTTAACACAAATGTCAAAATTACGGATAAGGACGAACGATTATCAAGGGGGCTTGTAGAATTGGCACGTGTTTATGAATAATGCCATTTATCCATTATTTTCACCATGGTTACTTGATACTTCTACCCTAGGGGAGTCGGTGGCAGGCAGAAAAGTAGTTTTGCGGCAGTGGGTCAACTTACAAAGGCGGCTCTTCACCAAGCTGGGGCACGGTTTGCCGGAACCAGAGGCAGCCTTCTGAAATATAGAATAGAGGCAGGAACATTTAGTGGAGCAAAATATAAACTAGCTGTGATAATAGTTAGGATATTCCTCGATAGATACTTAGATATAGCTCAACCAAAGCTTTTGAGGAATATCCATTCATCCATATCCATTCCTCAAAAGGTTTGGGTGAGGTGGAACTGACAGTTATAAACCTGGTGTGAACCAGCCTGTACTAGCCTGTAGTTGAGCTTGAGCGCGAGCTCACAGTCCCCGGAGCTGCCCCGGCCGAGCCAGGCGCCACCTCGCCCCGTCCTACAACTGGCAGTTATGAACCTGGTGTGAACCTACCTGTACTAGCCTGTAGTTGAGCTTGAGCGCGAGCTCACAGTCCCCGAAGCAACTGCCCCAGCCGAGCCAGGCGCCACCTCGCCCCGTCCTACAACTGGCAGTTATGAACCTGGTGTGAACCTACCTGTACTAGCCTGTAGTTGAGCTTGAGCGCGAGCTCACAGTCCCCGAAGCAACTGCCCCAGCCGAGCCAGGCGCCACCTCGCCCCGTCCTACAACTGGCAGTTATGAACCTGGTGTGAACCAACCTGTACTAGCCTGTAGTTGAGCTTGAGCGCGAGCTCACAGTCCCCGGAGCTGCCCCGGCCGAGCCAGGCGCCACCTCGCCCCGTCCTACAACTGGCAGTTATGAACCTGGTGTGAACTAACCTGTACTAGCCTGTAGTTGAGCTTGAGCGCGAGCTCACAGTCCCCGAAGCAACTGCCCCAGCCGAGCCAGGCGCCACCTCGCCCCGTCCTATAACTGGCAGGTATGAACCTGGTGTGAACCAACCTGTACTAGCCTGTAGTTGAGATTGAGCGCGAGCTCACAGTCCCCGGAGCTGCCCCGGCCGAGCCAGGCGCCACCTCGCCCCGTCCTACAACTGGCAGTTATGAACCTGGTGTGAACCTACCTGTACTAGCCTGTAGTTGAGCTTGAGCTGAGCGGGCGCTCACAGTCCCCGGAGCTGCCCCGGCCGAGCCAGGCGCCACCTCGCCCCGTCCTACAACTGGCAGTTATGAACCTGGTGTGAACCTACCTGTACTAGCCTGTAGTTGAGCTTGAGCGCGAGCTCACAATCCCCGAAGCAACTGCCCCAGCCGAGCCAGGTGCTCACATCACAATTCACGTCCTCTAGCGACAAATAGAGACACTTAGAGACATTTACAATTTTACACCTCTAAATAATTTTAGATTTTTAAAGTGAAAACTTCTTTAGCGACGCTGTGCACTTTTTGTGATGGGGAAAAAATGTTTAACTCGCAACAGCGTAAGACGTAAGACTCTTCGTAAGACGGACACGTGACCTGATCGAAAAACTGTTAAAATGTCATTGAGTTTTCACTTCTGCCGGCACTCCCGGAGTGCAACTTGTTGTTTTTTTTTGTTCCGTACACTTAGGGTAAAAGCGAGTCCCTATTACTTAAGACTCCGCTGTCCGTCTGTCTATATGTCTGTCATCACAGGCTGTATCTCATGAACCGTGATAGCTAGGCAGTTGAAAATTTCACATCAGATGATGTATTTTTGTTGCCGCTATAACAACAAATACTAAAAACAGAATATAATACATATTTAAATTTGACATTTAAATTCCATGTTGACGTGTAAAAGCTTAGTGTAAAAGTGCCCTTGTGGCCTATTTGCTGAATAAATGTTGAAGTTGAAGTTTGAATATTATAGTATCAGCCAACTTTACTTTTTAGATGTGACTAACTAAATAAAAAATTTACAGCAACATACTTCCTAATCCATTTTGACACGGACTTATGAAATCATATCCGAGTACAAATGCATTAATCTCAGTTAATAACTAGTGGCTCTGTGAGCTGTAGACCTCGCGAGCAGAGCTTGAAATAACACGGTGCTAAGAGCTTTAAATACACCGTGTTTTTTTTGATTTCCGTTAATTTCAAGGGTGCATTCCTGAGCTTAAATCAAGTAACTTTCTCAAAGACACCGATGTTCTAATTAAGTCCATTTCGGAGATAATCCATAATTTATTTTTTTACTATAAGGCCTCTACAAGCGTGTACACTTGCCTTAGGGCCGGCTTACATATTGATTAGTGTTTAGAATGAGTTCATACATTTGCTACTAAACTTAAGTACAATCTCGGTCGATTGATGTACGAAATGACATTGATATGTCACAGATTTCAATTGTTTGGTTGAGTTAAATGTAATGCCCGTGTTACAACAACGCTATATGCTACATTTAATTACTTTTTAAACAAAAAAAAAAACAAAAAAGAAAACAAAAAAATTTTTTTTTTGAAAATTAACTATGCCATTTAGTTCTTATAAACGTACTTAACTATACCCCGAAGTTAACGGAATTCAATAAAAACACGGTGTATAGTAAATTAAAGAAAAACAATACGAAATTTATGTGTAAAAAAATACAAAAAGTTATAATATCCCAGCATACAATTACTGGGGATCGAACCCAGACCCTCTGTGCAAACAGAAAAAGCGAACGTTTACAAACTGAGCCAAATAGTTCTCAGATGGGTTGACGAAATTTAGCTACTCCTTCTCAAATTAAAATTAGTTAAAATTAAATATCTAAATACCGCCTAAACCAGCGATCTGCAATTTTTGCTATTAACTCTGTAAACATGTCTCAAAAAGAAAAAAGTCTTATGATATCGATACGACTATTTGTTTAGGCGCCAGGTATCACGACTCCGCCATTTTTAAAAATTTCCAAAAACCGGATTGACAAAAAAATTTTATTTAGTCATAAAATTCGGTCACAAAATTTCACGAGAATCGGTTAAGAATTGCGACCTGTAGAGGAGAACATCCGGACATACGAAAGCAAAATGCCCGAGTCAAAACGTAGACCTTCGCTTCGCTTCGGTCAAATAAATGAAACCCGACTTTTTATGTCAAAGTCGGTGTCGGTTGTACAGTCGACGTTAAAGATATGTTTACATTTTTCGCCTTATTACAAAGGAGTAAGGTGCAAAAGTGTAAACATATCTTTGACGTCGACTGTAATAAACACTCGAATTGAGAAACTTTATTTTTTGTAACTCGGTTTGAAATGTGTACCTACTTAAATATAATAATGGGTCACCAGAAGGAACCACAAGGCTACATAAAATGTTTATTCTAAAACCCTAACGAAACTACCTTGAACAGGCGCATCGTTTTGTATCACCTCGTTGTCCGCACTCGATTGAGTCGACATCGGTCTCTTCGCACTCGTTTCAGTAGTGGTGGCCGCTGTTACTGTAACTGACCAATACTCATTTAACGATAGGTGATATTCTTAAAATATTACATGTCAACATCAGAAAATATATTTAATGATTGTAAATAGTAAAAAAATATGTTTAGAATTAAAATTACAATAAAATCGTTATGTCCAATAAATTAAAATTGTTCGTTAATTACAGGCCACCAGCTAATAACAGGCCACCCTAAACTAAAAATGAATTATAAACAGAATTCGTTTTAGTCAATAACTGGCCACCCTTCAATAACTAGCCACCTTATAGGTACTAAAATGAATTATGTTTATAGGTGAATAGAATTCTATTTTAGTTTAGGGTGGCCAGTTATTGACGAACTACCCTAACACCTACACGTACCTATAGTCTTCTATTATGATATCATGGTTCATGCCGTAAATTCAACTATCGTTGCTCCTAATTGCAACACTAAGGGCTCATTTAGTTAGACGATGCGAGAACTCGAGTTTTATTACATTGCGGTTTTTAATCGGTCGGTTGAATTCGACGTAACCAACAGTCCGCAATATAACTCAAATCGCATGCGAGTTCGCGCGCCGTTTAAATCAGCCCTAACTCGAATATCTTCGGTATCAAACAACTCACCATTGTTAGCGTGTCCGCAGCGTTTGAGGCATTCGGCGTGCGTAGGGAAGTTGTTCCCGTTGCCGCCGCAGCCCGAGTACCCGAACGGCTCGCAGCGCCCGCTGGCCGCGTCGAAGAACCAGCGCTCCTTGTAGCTGCGGCAGTGGCCCACCGACGATGGCAGCATGCACGTTTCTACATCGACAATTTCTCCGTTATCGAAAAGCCGCTTGTGCATGAACTATAATCTGTATCTTTAGGTATTTCAATAAAAGTAAACAAATATAATTTGTACATTTTCGGGTAGTTATAACATTTTTTTAAATCAAACTGTTTGTTAAATATTGAAATTAAGAGGCCATCAACGTGCACAATAGTTGCACACGCACGTTGATGGGCTCTTGCCATCTACTCGATAGTTGGCCAAAGGTATGGTGCAATCTTTTCGAGCGATGGCTCCATAACCTTTGGCCTACCTACTGTCGAGTAGATGACGTTAATGTCAATTTCAAGGATCAAAGTCAATGGCGTTCTAACAGTTTTAATCTTCTGTCGAAAGATGGCAGTAAATTTGCTGTGGGTACATAATTTACTTTGACAATCCGCCTCTATTTCAAATTTTCTTTGCCCACTGTTACTGGAATACTGATAATTAAGCACCTAATTTTCAAACATTTTCAGAAAATTTAAAAACCTTTAAAAAAAACTGGACACCGTCCTGTTGGTCATCCTAAATACCGTTGGGCAGATCTCTGTGTGCTCGGCGTCGGCGAAAGCTGGCGGGATACCGCTCTGGACCGATCAAAGTGGTGTGCTCTTGTGTTGGAAGCCAAGCCTCATTTTGGGTCATCGCTCCAACCAAGTAAGTAAGTACCTAAGTAGTAAAAACCTTTGGTAATAGAGTCGAGGCAGCCAGTATCCTCGCCATCGCACAGCGCCTCCTGCTGCGACATAGTGAACTGACAGCGGTCCATCTGCTCCTGGACCTCTTTCTCCAGTTCAGGGTCATCTAAGGTAGTGTTCTCCATCGGAATATCCTGTTAACCAGAAAAAAATGCAAGTAGATTCATGAGGCTACACAGACCTATCAAGAACATGTAAAGATTGTAAAAGATAAAATGAAACATAAATCATACAATACAATTATGTTAACACGGCATCTTTAAAGGGATATAGATACTGTTCCAGCTAAGGAATAAAAAGTGAGAAAAATATTTAGACTACATTACCGCTTGTAACAGTAGGGAATAACCTCAATAATATGAAGAATTAGCGCAGATCCTGGTTTTTTACGATGTCTGTGGCGTAAGCATCGGCTATCTAACTTTCTAACCCGGAGGGGAAATTATAGACCTTATTGAGACAAGTCCGTATTCCTTACGATGTTTTCCTTTGCCAAAGAGCAACTGGTTAAATAATATATTTCGGTTTAGAAGCTAGGCTAACCTAAGCTAGGCCACAGGCCAGCTCTCGTAAAATCCCACTCATCAATCTTAATTCTAGCGTCTAAATCACTAGCATCAGAATACTGAAGTCTTGGTCACGAAACGCACGCTCCGAACGTGCACGCTGACGCCAACCGCCATAACATTTGCCTAAAGGGTCATTCCATAATAAACGCTACCAAGGGTTCAAAAATGAAAACTGGTTTAAGAAGTCAACACTAACCTATTTCCATAGAAAACATACCAAACCTTCATGTCAGAAAAAAAAACCCCAAAAAAATGTTTTTTTATGGTAGGAGCTATTACTACTATTTTTTATTTTTTTTCGCATTTAATCCTGTGATGTGGGGTGTCGTTGGATAGATCTTTCAAAATGAATAGGTGTCACCATCAACCATTTTTTCATTAAGTGAATATTTTCGGAAATATTCGCATCGAAAGAAAATAATTATGATATCTTCGAGAAACAGTTTTTATTCTTAAGATTAATGTATTTTATAATAATTCAGCATTTATTACTTATGATTTACATCGAATTTATTAAAAAGACAATAATTTCAATAAAATGAGCCATAATTTCGTATAAATCTGTCTTGATTTCGTACTCGTAACAACCGAAACGAACCATGAGTAACACCCGAAACAGGTAATTTATTTTATTAAAATTAAATAAAAAGTGATACTAAGTGTTACTTCAGTGTTTCAGTAGGCTATACTAACTATTATTACTTGACATAAATAAAACTGGAGGTTATTTGACAAAATTCGCTAAATTATGCATTTTGGTACTGATGGTCAGAAGGTATAGGCCAATTCGCGTAACGCCCGAAACAGCTACTTTTTAGTGATTCTCTCGTTATTGCTCTTATACTTTAATTATGTGTGTACAGGCGGCTTAGCACGGTCGCGTTTTTATCCCTTGTCACCATGCCTGTCACGTTCTAACAAGTATGTAAGTGCGAAAGGGACGCGCATAGTGATAGTCGATAAAAATGGAACCGTGCTGAGCCCGCAGGAAAAGATAATATTATCAAAGTAGTAGATGAATCAATAGTTATAACCTCCTAGTTCCTGTTACAATATCGAATAAAACCTTATTTTATGAGTTCAAGTGTAACAACCGTAACGGTGGAATGACCCTAAAGTAGCCTTCGGGTAACTATCACCAACCAGGTGCTGCAACTCCGCGAAGCGCTGGTTCCAGGAGGCGAGCAGCCGACGCGAGACCTCGCGCTGCACGCGAGTGTCGCGCGCCAGGTACAGGCGCGCGCGCAGCCGCCGCCCGCGCCCGCAGCGCGCCGAGCACGGCGACCAGTCGCCCCACGCCGTCACCTTGCACGCCTCGGTGCCGACATCCTGCACAACACTCAAGTTTTATTTAGAAATACTCAGGAATCGAAAATCTTTACTAATAGAACAAGGACAGGTTTGCAATATAGCGATCTCATAATTTAGAAAAAAATATTACAAGTCTTATCATAAGCCTACTCTCGTAAGCGAGAGCCGGAAAGTATGTATTGACAGTTGCAATCATATGGTAACACATTCTTTGTCTTCCTACTAGGTAATTCTCTAGATCGTTAAAATAATAAAAATTCTTACACACCATAAAAAACCAGTCGAAATTCGAAATTGTTGTTGAGTTCGAACCGTCTTTTGTAGGAGGTCTGTAAAAAAATAAACTTGTTACGAATCTCAATCATCAATTCATATGAAGGCGCAAAAATTTACATACGTCTATAGGTCGACAGGTCTATACTGCTTAATTCAGACTTATAGCCCATATAACCATTCCAGTCGCAGAATCACAAAGTGGTAACTAAATGTCAGATGTGTCGTAACAGAGTCCACACAATGTGTCTAGAATTGTTTCGAAACAAAGTGTCGTCGCCCCGTGTACACTTTTCCGTAACAAGGTGTCGACACATTTGTGTGCACTTTGCGTGCGGTTTGCGACTAAATCTGACAGCAAATTTGTGACAGCAAATGTCAATATAAAATACCTCTTGAAAACCAAGGTTTGTCAAACTACTATTAGTGTCTCGTGTGCTCGTAATTCTAGTAAGTCATCATGGGCAATGCAAATGATAATAATCGACCGAAACCATATAAACACCCAACACCCGTCAACCTTTTACAGAAAAGTTTTTAAAGAAATTCAATAAGCTACTTAGGTCAGGCAACGAATGCTCCAAAAGTTGTAGAGGGAAATGCTCGGAACACAATTTTTGACTCCGTAACTCGGTTTGACAAGTTAGGAGGTGAACATATCAAAAGTCCCCGGCCGTAGCCCTTGAGCGGGGGGGAGAGAGGGGGCTTTGAAGGTCCCATTTTCCCGTTTTTCGATTATATCTCGGAAACTATGCATCTCAGCGACATGGCCACTTATACAAAATGAAAGTTAATTTAATTTGTTACAAGTTTATTCAGTCAATTTTTTCGATATGTTGAATAGTTTTTGAGATATCCGCTCTTGAAAGTTTATTTAGGGCTCTAAATTTTATCTTGATATATCTATATCAGTGAAGGTGCTAGGCCGTGTTTGGTATCGTTTTCGTATAAATCTGGGGTGCTGAATCCATTTAAGATATCACATTGACACCATTCCACAAAATAAAAATAAATCTTTTTAGGGTTCCGTACCTCAAAAGGAAAAAACGGAACCCTTATAGGATCACTCGTGCGTCTGTATGTATGTCCGTCTGAATACACAAAATAGTTCTTTACCTATAGATGACAGGAAAACCTATTAGAAATGTGCAGTCAAGCGCGAGTCGGACTTAATGTACGGAACCCTTAATACGCGAGTCCGACTCGCACTTGGCCGGTTTTTTTGAAACTCTTCTTGACGCTTAACCGCTGAACCGATTTCGTTGAAATTTGGTATAGAAATAGTTTGCGTCCCGGAACAGGACATAGGATAGATCTTATAACCAAAATCATCTTTTGAAGGTGTGAAAAGTGGCGTGGAAATTTGTACGGGAAATCAATAACCGCTGAACCGATTTATATGAAATTTGGGATGGTCTACATCTTTGATTTAGTTAAAAATGATGAAAAAACATGACTTCAAACCTAAACTTAAACAGTATTAACTTCAAGAAGTCAATTCTGCATTCCCCCCTACACCTCATTTCACACCTTTAAAGGATGATTTTTGAGATAACTTATTATATCCTGTCTCGGGACTCAAAATATATGTGTACCAAATTTAAATTAAAACTGTTCAGCAGTTTAAGCGTGAAGAGGAGTTTAAAAGAAAGTATTATAATAAGTTTATATGTTTTTACTTCGGAATGGTGTCAATGTGATACCTTAACTAAATTTGGTACTGCGAATTTATACGAAAACGATACCAAAACATGGCCTCGTAGCTTTACTGTTGTAGAAGTCAAAATAAAATTGAGAGCCCTAAATTCTTATTAGTTGGCCAAACTTGTGTAGAAGGAAAAGGTAAAATAAAAGTCTTCGGCAGGAATATAAGACACAAATATATTTTTTTTTGCGTTACTATTTCATTCATCAAATATAAACATACCTTGATTATACTATTCTAGTGAGATCCTCATAGATAAACAAAAACATTTACTTAAAAAATTACAAGGTCTAAATGTCACGGAACTTGTGAGAGTAATATGTGAAAAATATAAACTTTTATGACAAAAAAAATCTGGACACAATTTAAGAATCACCCAATTGCGTCGAGGAATCATCTGTATTTTTGCTTGTTTCATTACCTCCTCGCTTGTTTTTTGTCCTTTGTATTCTGTAGCAATTTGTTAGATCTGAAAATAAAGATAACTTGCGTCGTCACGGATGTCGATTTATAGGTTTTAGGGAGTGCAGAATTCGAAAACGATGATCATTTTATAATCCAAGATGGCGGCTACGTATTTTGTCATAAAAGTGGAATCCAAAATAGTCATCATTTTCGAAATCTGCGCCCCCTAAAACCTATAAAACGACATCCATGACGACTTTTATGACATAGTGCATGGCCGCCATCTTGGAATCAAAAATAGTCATCATTTTCGAAATCTGCGCCCCCTAAAACCTATAAAACGATATCCATGACGACTTTTATGACATAGTGCATTGCCCCCATTTTTAAATTGAAAATGTTATCATTTTCGAAATCTGCGCCCCCCAAAACCTATAAAACGACACCCATGACGACTTTTATGACATAGTCCATGGCCGCCATTTTGGATTCCAAAATGGTCATCATTTTCGAAAGCGGGGCCCCCTAAAACCTATAAAACGACATACATGACGACTTTTATGACATAGTGCATGGCCGCCATCTTGGAATCCAAAATGGTCATCATTTTCGAAATCTGCGCCCCCTAAAACCTATAAAACGACACCCATGACGACTTTTATGACATAGTGCATGGCCGCCATTTTGGAATCCAAAATGATTATCATTTTCTAAATCTGCGCCCCCCAAAACCTATAAAACGACACCCATGACGACTTTTATGACATAGTGCATGGCCGCCATTTTGGATTTCAAAATGGTTATCATTTTCTAAATCGGGGCCCCCTAAAACCTATAAAACGACATCCATGACGACTTTTATGACATAGTGCATGGCCGCCATCTTGGAATCCAAAATGGTTATCATTTTCGAAATCTGCGCCCCCTAAAACCTATAAAACGACACCCATGACGACTTTTATGGCATAGTGCATGGCCGCCATTTTGGATTCCAAAATGGTCATCATTTTCAAAATTGGGGCCCCCTAAAACGTATAAAACGACATCCATGACGACTTTTATGACACAGTGCATGGCCGCCATTTCGGATTCCAAAATGGTCATTATTTTCGAAATCGGCACTCCCTAAAACCTATATATCGACACCCATCTCGACTTTTATGACAAAGTGTTTTGCTACCATCTGCATGCAAGACATTTCTATTATTTTTACGTACAAAAATGGCCCCCTGTCAACTTTCAATCGAGATTTAATCGATAATTTATTCGATTAATATTCAGATTAATTCAATTTCAATCTATGTTAGGTCGACTAAACTAATCGCGATTAAAATTTGAGAATTAACTTTTTTTATTCCATTAATTAGTCGAATAAACAGTTAATCGATTAATGCCCATCTCTGACCACGGCATTTTTACACTTTGAGAATATCTGAAAACAAATCAACACAAGGAGCCATTTTGCAAATCCAGTAACATACCAGTAACTTTGTTATTACTTTTGACAGCGCGTATCATGTGTCAACACAGAGTCGACACAAAGTCGAAACATTGCAACTACTTTGTGACTGCAATATTTCTCAGCCTTGAACCATATTTATACATCATAATTAACAAGTTTCGTAGTATGTAAAGCGTTATTTCTGTTATTTAAGTATAGTATACGCATCGAAGTACTAAAAATGCTTCAAATAATATAGTTATGAACACAGGCACTGAGAAGTAAACAATTTCATTTCCGGCTAAACTAAAACAATGTGGTGGCGCGTTGATTATATTACACTTAGTTTATCAAATCACTCGAGCAGTTTAATTCCCCATAATAATTTAAGTCATATTGTAATAAATGCAAACAATATATAATTACGTCTTGTAATCCTTCTTAGAGATGGCGTATTAATGTCACTTATTTTTATTTAAGTATTTTTCCATCTGACAGTTTCCATTTGACAGGAACATAATGAACGAATGAACGAATGATTTTGGCATAAAGTAGTCGCAAACCCGAAACAATGTGTGCACACGGCGACCACACTTTATGTCACTTTGTGTCATGTGTCGACCCTTCCCCATTTCTGGTAACTGTGTCGACACGGCGACGACTCTGCGACTGGAATTGTGACCGAAACAGACGGTGTCGACACAAGATGTGTCAACACCGCGTCGTAACGGCGACTGGAAATGGTTGTATGGGAGCAGGCCTATGTGGAACTCTCCGCGCGAGCTCGGGTTTATACCAGGGATGTTACGGAGCTCCGGTTCCGTTTCCGTTAAGGCGGAACTTCCGTTTGGTATTACACATCCGTTTCTGTTCCGGTTCCGTTATGTTTGAAACGGAAGTTATAACGGATGTCAATGCTTCGTGCGGCGGCGGCGTACATCAAAAACAAACAGGTTCATACCAGTCATTCGCTCATCGCCCCGCTTGCCACGTGCTACGCTAATTTGTTGTTTGTTTGTATACTTTGTTTTATTCGTGTTATTAAAATTAAAATCGTATGTGTTCTGCTGTGTACTGACTACTGACTGTATGTAGTGTGTGTGGTGAATGTTAGTGTGTAAAAAAACGCACAATGAAGCCGAAATCAAGTTCGATTTGGAACTATTTTGATGAAGTAAGTGGGGACACGGCTAAGTGTAAACTTTGTCTGAAGGTTTATTCTAGAAAGGGGAAAACGACTACATCGTTAAAAAGTCAGGCTCCGATTCTGGTTCCCAGAATTTCTGGTATAAACCAGGGATGTAACGGATGTGGTTTTATCGGAACCGAAAACGGAAACAGATGTTTTCAATTTAGTTTAACGGAACCGAAAACGGAAACGGAACCGTAAACGGAAACGGAACCGAAAACGGAACCGGAACCAGAATCGGAGCCTGACTTTTTAACGATGTAGTCGTTTTCCCCTTTCTAGAATAAACCTTCAGACAAAGTTTACACTTAGCCGTGTCCCCACTTACTTCATCAAAATAGTTCCAAATCGAACTTGATTTCGGCTTCATTGTGCGTTTTTTTACACACTAACATTCACGACACACACTACATACAGTCAGTAGTCAGTACACAGCAGAACACATACGATTTTAATTTTAATAACACGAATAAAACAAAGTATACAAACAAACAACAAATTAGCGTAGCACGTGGCAAGCGGGGCGATGAGCGAATGACTGGTATGAACCTGTTTGTTTTTGATGTACGCCGCCGCCGCACGAAGCATTGACATCCGTTATAACTTCCGTTTCAAACATAACGGAACCGGAACAGAAACGGATGTGTAATACCAAACGGAAGTTCCGCCTTAACGGAAACGGAACCGGAGCTCCGTAACATCCCTGGTTTATACCTACGAGTCTGCTACCGTTCACGGTAGAAAAGCAAGCCAGTTGGTTGCCACACGCGCTCACGCACGCACGCACGTCATCGCGCAGCCGCACTGTCAATTTTTACGATAGTTACTAGCTACGTAGGTACTATTGAATTTCTTTAATTAAACATGTGGTGTTTATTACGACAAATGTATAGTTAGATATCTATCTATTTGATATAGGTAGTAAATGTTTAATTTATTTTGGTACTTAAATGTTTATTTTAACGACAATAAGTTAATTTTACACCGGAAAGTACCTAATCATTTATGCTCTGGTTAAGTTATATATAGATTAATAGAGAAACGTAGATAGCAGTTACTTTTAGATACAATTTCTATTTTTAAACCCATACAAAACTATAAAGAGTAGGTAATTTTGATTGTGACGTCACAATGCTAGTGTTTCGTATAAGTAATTTCCATAGTAGCAAAATTGCTTTGACGGTTCGAAAAAAGAAACTGATCTAACTAGTGGTCAAATACCCTATTCCCATTCCCATTTTATTAATTTTGTGTGTTTTTATGTTTTAATTTTAATATTAGGTGCATGTTTGTTTGTTGTTGTTGTTCTTGTAGTTTTAAGTTATTTATAACATAATTCAAACACAATGTAAAATTGTTTTATGAATAAATAAATGAAATGAATGAAATGATATCTTATAATTAATTACCTGTATTCATGTGTTATCTATTTTTCTTTATTGTATATATAACATTAATCTCTTTCTGGTTTTAAATTACACGAAGTTTCAAAACTAATTCTTGCTGGGATCATTGCGCGGTTTATAAAACGGCGTAAACACTGCGGTTACTGCAGGGACATATGACCTTTTAAAATGAGTATTTCGCAAACACTAACGCATAAACGGAATATTAGGTATAATTTAAGATTTAGAATTCCGCTGTTTAAAATTAGGTATTTATTTATTATTTCTAAGCGTCAGCAACCCTAGCGTTATGCCGGTGCGCGCGGTGCGGGGAGCGGCGCGCTGAAGGTCACTCCATTGTATTTTTGTGTAGGTATCAAAACGGTAGGTATTTGCGTTTTCTTTGAGAGATAAGTATCTGTTCGTAAGAACTGTTATATAATCTGTGCTTATAGTGGAAAAGTTATCAATGACATTATGGCTGACCGGAGAGATATTAGAACTATTACATAGATAGATTTCGTCTCGTACTAAACTGCCTTCTTCTGAAAAACAACAGCGCATATTCTGCCTGTCTACCGTCTACCGCAAAACCGTCTTCGTAAAGTGTACTGTACTGTACCTGACCTACAGTCAAAGAATTTAATTTCAGACTCATTTCGTACCTTGCACAATGACAATCAATATGAAGTCGCTAAAACAAAGTACAAAATGGGTAGGAAATTAAATTCTTTGACTGTACCTAGATAGCATAATCAATAATCATATGACAAACCTGTGACAAGGGCCAGCATCACAGGGCAGCGCCTGGCTAAGCACGGTGCGCGCCTTGAACCCAATGTGGCAGCGCTTGTGCGCGCGCGGCACGACGTAGTGGCGCGTACGCGCGCGGACGCCGCAGCCCTCGCACGGGGACCACTCCGACCATTGAGTCACAGCGCACGGCCCGGATGACTCCGCCGGGTCCGGCTCGTAGTCGCTTATTGCTCTGTAATATTTATGATTTATGTTTGCCATTTTACAGCACGTTTTAGGGCCAGTTGCACCAACCACATTTGACAGACTGATCAACGTCAGCTGGCGCGCCCCGGCGCTTTACTATGAACCTTTCCATACATAAAAATTTAGCGAACTCTTTAACAATACGAACAGTTTGGTGCAACCAACCCTTAGTCTAACTAAAATAACAGACACGTATTTTTTTAGCTGCCCAAACTCAACCTATTGGGAGAAATTGTCCTCCAAAGTACTGAAAAGTGAACTTAATCCTAGAGGGTAGGAAGTATGTAAAGACCAGTAGCTTCGCAGGCTACCAAAAGTTCTACTTGTTTGTGACATAGGTACCTGCAGTGCATCCTCGGGCCGCGGCACTTGCGGTGGTCGGTGAGCTGCGCGCGGCACGCCTCCTTGCGCGCACGCGCCGGCCACATGTAGTAGCGCTGGCGCGCCGCGCGGCCCTCCCCGCACGTGACGCTGCACGCCGACCACGCGCCCCACGTGTGCGTCGTGCACGCGCCAGACGCGCCCAGCTCCGATTTGTGCTCCGGACTCGGCCCGCCTGATACACCAATAAATCGTAGAAATGCGTTTAAGATTACTATATTGGCCACGGAAATTTACTCCCCGAGCGTGCACGCTTGACGCTAACGCTGACCGCCGACTACCTATACATTGGATAAAACAAATGCATGCGGTACGCGACAGCGTGCGTTTCGTTGCCCTCGCGTAAGACCTTGGTCTTCGGTTGATATGCTGTTCGCTACGCAACGCGTCACATTACTGTACCCAGCAAGGGGACAAAAACCTGATACAAAATTCTGAAAAGGTGACATCACAGCTGGAAACTGGCGCAATAAACTGGGCCCGATGGCGCCGTAACGTCATTAGGTACCTACTTTTATTTGAAAGAAAAAAAAACTAATAGATTGAAACCTCGTTTATCAAAATTGGCTAAAATGGCCTACGAGAAAAAATAATAGGTACACACAAACATACATACGTAGTATAAAAACCATTTTATGGCTCAATAGGAAAAAAAAGCCGCACCTCGACAAAGTGCTGTAAATCGGCGACCGTTCAGCACGCCACCGGCTAGACATAAACTGTTCGTAACACCAACGTCACTAACCAGTGCCGTCGCAGCTCTTCTCATAGAGACGCAGTCGGTTGAGCCGCAGGCGCGCGTAGGGCCGCATCTCGCCCGTGGCGCTGAAGAAGGGCGAGCGCGCGTCGCGCGGCCAGTCCGGCCGGAGCGCGCGCACCGGCGCCGCCGGCACCGACGGTTGCCGCCGGGACTGACACAAACACATGTTTACTATAATATAAACTACACTGTATAGTAGTATACAAACTAAATAATGAAACAAAATTAGGTAAGTATCTCAGTAGATACAAGGATAGAAAAAAAGGCATCAACGAGCGCCTTTTCATTAAAAAGAATCTTGCTGATGTCTTTTTTCTATCCTTTGGTTCTGTCCTCTTGACCGCAGCGAGACGTTGATTGTCAAATGCATTAGAGTTCACTAAAGCGTTTCATAATGAAGTCATTATAGTTGAGTCGGGCCTCCATAGTGAAAAGTACGTATCATGCGATTATAGTTTGGTTTTAGTCTTAATTCAACCATAAAATGGACGAGTAGAAAAAAAATGCACTTTTCATTCCATTTTTGTTTCGTCTTCTTCAATCAACCTCAACCAACCAACCAACACGACAATTGATATCAATTTATCACATTCGGAATCCATTCTTCACTCACTCTCATAGTATTATTATCATCCGTCCACTCGCAACGTTTAGTAGAATCTCACCGTATAGGCAATACCACTGTCAGTCCCAGCGTCATACGGATAAAGTGGCAACGTAGCAGATGTGCTCCAGGTACAGTTTGCATTACAGAGCTCCAGAGCAGACACGCCAACTATCCAATCTGGGGACGGCGCTAGTTTAGCGGCCAGAGACACGAGGTGGTGTTTGGCGTCCACTCGGAACACGGCGAAGGTGCTGGGCGATCCCGTGCCGGCCACCTGCTGCCACGATATGCCGCGGGCTTTAATTATTGTGCGGATGTGGTCACTCTGCGAACAATCACCAAATGAACGATGACTCCAAGGAGTTTTTAACCCGAAAAGTAAAACATATGTAATTATTGGAACAGGTTCACACTCATCCGACTTTTACCTTACCTCAGCCTTCAACTCTTTTTCCGTAGCCATATTAGTGTCACCCAGTGTCACCGTCTTCAGCCAGTCGCCTGAGCCCAGCGCAAGCAACACGTCCCTTCCTGCCACACACGGTGAGAGAGAATACGATGACATGAATCTCTCACCCCGGCTCTCACCTCTTTTTCCAAAGCCGTAGTAGCACCGTTTGATCAGTCGCAGCGTTTGCCACGCAGTTTGAGAAGCTACAATGATATGTACCTAGGCATCTCTTACCTCAGCCTTCAGCTCTTTTTCCAAAGCCGTAGTGGCACCGTCTTCGGCCAGTCGCCTGAACCCAGCGCTGGCTACACGTCCCTCCTGCCACACGCGGTACTGAGCGGTGTGAGAGGCGCCGATGACGTCGCTGAAGTGCGCACGCGCGCCCTCCGGTGGAAATTCGCGCGGATGCGTGTTGCGGGACCATAGCCCTTCAAAGGTTACCTGTATAGGTATCATCAAATGGCCAGTTTACCTTTGCGTTACTTCACAATACAATAAGTTAAGTAAGTAAACTATAAAATAAGAAAACTTCGAAAATAAATAACGTAGGGCTCCTATTTGCATTGAAGTACTTACTCGGTCGAATTTTTTTAATTGGCGAAGTAGGTACTTAGTGAATCTCTCCGATAGACAATTGAAGTAGGTACACAAAAATTAGTATTTAGTTTGTAAATCCCAAAATGATTTAGACTTTAAACAAAACGGTTCACATTCAGCTATCTACCGTGAGCCATGCTGACCCAATGAGGCATTTTATGAAACTGTCGAACGTGATTTGAAGTCAAGGCATAGTATCGTGGTCTAACTGGTGGTCCTGGTATGAGTTTTGATCACTAAGTTCAGATTTACGTCATTAAGTACCTACCTAAGTAAAAGTCTAGAAGACATTAAGATTAAGATTTCTACCTCGTATTTGGCCTCATCGCACGCACAGCACGGTTCTAATATCGGCGGCTGCCGTGTGAAGCTGGCGGGCGCTGCGTAGGCCGCACAGAGCTTGCGCGTGAGAACCGACCACCCCCCCTTGTCGTTAGCCGGCTCGACGCGCGCACACAGGCGCAGGCACAGGTCTACGGCGCGCAACGGCGCGCTCCAGATTACCTGGCATGAACGAAGCGTGGAAAAATATACATAAACTTCCTATTGCAAGAGCGAGCGAATTGGACAACGGAATCGAGCGATGTAAAAGTGTATACCATGAACGGTATAAATCGAATAAACAGCATATCCATTTGTACCTACCCCTTATGTATGTATTTTACCTATGAGTGAAATGAAGCCAAATTTCTATACCTAGGAATTTATGGTTACTATTACTAACTTGTATCTCTGTCTTCGGATGCGCAGTAGCATTGTCCACCGCGGGGAAACATAATTCATGCTGTTTTGTCTGGGCATCGTACGCCTGGAAGGATCCTAGCGACTGTAAGAAAGAGATTTATTGAGTGTCATAACAGTAAGTATACGCTTGGAAGAGGAAATGATATTGATATGTGTGGTCGCATACCTAAACATCTACACGCGAGTGTGCATGTTTTAAGTTTTGGGTAAACTGAAATCTGCTCGTTCCCAAATACCCTTATCATATATTTTTGCATTTATTTATGCTTTGTCTCTTTCTATAATAATCATAATTTCAGTATAGGGTAAACCTAAATTGCCTAATTCCTAACTACCCTTTTAGTTATGCTAATATTTTATCTCTCTCATGAAACTGTTTGTTATTTTTAGCGTAGGATAAACCTAAATTGCGGTAATTTAAAGTACCCTTTTCCAGCGCAGTTATGACATTGATTATCTCGAAAACCACGAAAATTTTACTAGACCTATAAGTGCATTTTCTGGACCAGCCTAAGGTGCCCTCCCATATAACCATTCCAGTCGCAGAATCACAAAGTGGTAACTAAATGTCAGATGTGTCGTAACAGAGTCCACACAATGTGTCTAGAATTGTTTCGAAACAAAGTGTCGTCGCCGTGTCTACACTTTTCCGTAACAAGGTGTCGACACATTTGTGTGCACTTTGCGTGCGGTTTGCGACTAAATCTGACAGCAAATTTGTGACAGCAAATGTCAATATAAAATACCTCTTGAAAACCAAGGTTTGTCAAACTACTATTAGTGTCTCGTGTGCTCGTAATTCTAGTAAGTCATCATGGGCAATGCAAATGATAATAATCGACCGAAACCATATAAACACCCAACACCCGTCAACCTTTTACAGAAAAGTTTTAAAAAAAAAGCAATAAGCTACTTAGGTCAGTGAGAGTGAGTGAGTGACATTCTATCAGCCCATGGGTTTAGCCAGTACGTGGAGCACGCTACAAGGATAGAGGGCGACAGTGCCACACTGTTGGACCATGCATACTCCAATATCCGCGACGGCCGTGTGTCCGCAGCGTGCGTGTGCACCAACTTGAGCGACCATATGGCTCAGCGACTGATCGCGCCTCGTCTCGTCGCACGGCCTACGGCGCCGTTGATGATAAAAAGGCGAGTTTATAGTAATAACAATAAGATCTCTTTTGTAAACGCGTTGGCATCAATTGACTGGCAAGTCATTGTGAGCAGATATAAAGGCGACTGCAGACGATTCACTGAAGCGGTGTTACGCATAATAGTCAACCTTCTGAATATACATATCCCGATAAAAAATACCAAGGTTTATTTAAATAGCAGGCCATGGATAGATTCAGAAGTTTATAATCTTAAGTTATTATTATTCGACTTTATACAAGTTACAAAAAATATCCCCGGTAGCTGTACTATAAACGAAACCCTAGTCAAATTACAGGTTTCATACAGCCATAAACTAAAGACCAAGCGAATGGATTTCTTTAATTCTTTCATAAATAGCAACCCCAATAAAAGCAAGGCCATGTGGAGGGCAATAAACATGGAGTTAGCTAGGAAGCCACGCGAGCGCGTCGATTACACGGACCTGCTTCGCGACACCGACGGGAAACCGTTCGCGTCGAAACAGCAGCTGGTGGACGCCGTGAACCGCGAATTCGTGACGGCGGCGGCCGTGTGCGGCGCGCCTGTCCCGGCCTGCGCGCGATGTCGTGCCGCCATGGCCGAGTGGCGTGACGCTAGCGATACTTCTATCAGATTACTACCTTTTACGCCCGAAGAAATCAATATCATCCTGAAAACCGCGATTGCCCCTAAAAACAGCACGGACATCTACGGGCTATCCGCTAGCCTTCTTAAGCAGACCGGTTTTGCTATTAGCTTCGTACTCTCGCATCTATTTAATGACTGCATGAAATCTGGAATATACCCGGACGGCCTAAAAAAAGTAAAAATATGTCCGCTTTACAAAGGCAAAGGCCAAAAATCCATCATGAAGTCATATCGCCCAATTTCGCTGGTGCCAGGCCCTAGCAAATGTTTTGAGGTCGGACTGAACAAAAGGATACTAGAGTTTTGGTTCCCTCGGAACGTGTTGTCCGACTGCCAGTACGCTTACCGCCAGGGCCGCTCCACCACCGACTTAGTGCGAGAGGTGGTGCGTGACGTGTTGCGCGCGCGCGAGACGGGCCGCCACGTCGCAGTCATCTGCTGCGACCTGTCGCGCGCGTTCGACACGGCTGACCACTCGCTCGTCGCCGAGAAGCTCGACCACTGTGGAATCCGCGGACCGGCCCTGAGCCTGCTGCTGTCTTTTATGACCGAGCGAACTCAAGTAGTCTGTGGCGAAAATGGGCAAATCTCGTCTGCAGAGATGCAAAACTTAATGGGCGTTCCGCAGGGATCCTGTCTATCCAACACGTTGTTTAGCTTGCTCCTAAACGACCTACCACGGGCAATAAATGGCGCAAGTATATACATGTACGCCGACGATGTCACAGCCGTGGTGAGCACGCCATCTGCACGAGAGTTGGAGGGAGCTCTCAACAGCGTTGTGGGGCAGCTACAGGACTGGTTTAAGTCGAACGGCTTAGCACTCAACAAAGAGAAAACGTGCTTTATCACGTTCAAACTCAATGGGCATCCAACACGGAACCTGAAGGTAAGTGCGGGCGATGCCCAGATACAGCATGTGACGTGCACGCGTCTCCTCGGCTTCTACCTTGATGGCGCCCTGGTGTGGGACACTCACATAGATGAGATGTGCGGCCGGCTCGGGAGCGCATGCTTCGCGCTGCGGCGGCTGGCGAGCACAGCCGGGCGAGCGACGGTGCGCGAATGTTATTTCGCAACGGTCCACTCGCTGCTAACGTACGGCACCGAGCTATGGGGCCGATCCTCGGAATGGCAGCGAGTGTTCTCGATGCAAAAGAGAGCAGTTCGAGCGATGGCCGGCGTGTCTGGAGACGCCTCAGCACGCGAGCTGTTTAAGGAATTTCATATACTACCCCTGCCTTGCTTATATCTGTACCAAGTGGCCGTGTTCACTTATGGACACATCGATGAATTCAAGCGCAGGGGTACGAATCCAAATTATGGCTTGCGCAGCAATAAACACGAAGATAGACTAAGTACAATCTCGCACAAACTTGCCAAAACGGAAAAATCCGTTTACTACCTGGGCCCCTCCGTGTATAATCGGTTGCCGGTCAAGGTAAGAAATGCAGCATCCGTCCAAAGCTTTAAAATTAGGCTGAAGACATGGCTTGAGGAAAATAATTTCTATAATTACCAAGATTTTTTCAATCTACCTCTTGCATTATAATAATAAAAACTAATGTAATTAAGTATGTATCAAATATACAAAATGTAAAATAATCCCATTATGTATTGACCTATAACTGTGCGTTATGAATAATAAATTTCATTTCATTTCATTTCAATTTCATTTCATTTCAGGCAACGAATGCTCCAAAAGTTGTAGAGGGAAATGCTCGGAACACAATTTTTGACTCCGTAACTCGGTTTGACAAGTTAAGAGGTGAATATATCAAAAGTCCCCGGCCGTAGCCCTTGAGCGGGGGGGGGGAGAGATTCATTTTCCGGTTTTTCGATTATATCTCGGAAACTATGCATCTCAGCGACATGGCCACTTATACAAAATGAAAGTTAATTTAATTTGTTACAAGTTTATTCAGTCAATTTTTTCGATATGTTTAATAGTTTTTGAGATATCCGCTCTTGAAAGTTTATTTAGGGCTCTCAATTTTATCTTGATATATCTATATCAGTGAAGGTGCTGGGCCGTGTTTGGTATCGTTTTCGTATAAATCTGGGGTGCTGAATCCATTTAAGGTATCACATTGACACCATTCCACAAAATAAAAAAAATCTTTTTAGGGTTCCGTACCTCAAAAGGAAAAAACGGAACCCTTATAGGATCACTCGTGCGTCTGTATGTATAGAATAGAATAGATTTATTCGTAAGCACAAACAAACAATATTAGAAATGTGCAGTCAAGCGCGAGTCGGACTTAATGTACGGAACCCTTAATACGCGAGTCCGACTCGCACTTGGCCGGTTTTTTTGAAACTCCTCTTGACGCTTAACCGCTGAACCGATTTCGTTGAAATTTGGTATAGAAATAGTTTGCGTCCCGGAACAGGACATAGGATAGATCTTATAACCAAAATCATCTTTTGAAGATGTGAAAAGTGGCGTGGAAATTTGTACGGGAAATCAATAACCGCTGAACCGATTTATATGAAATTTGGGATGGTCTACATCTTTGATTTAGTTAAAAATGATAAAAAAACATGACTTCAAACCTAAACTTAAACAGTATTAACTTCAAGAAGTCAATTCTGAATTCCCCCCTACACCTCATTTCACACCTTTAAAGGATGATTTTTGAGATAACTTATTATGTCCTGTCTCGGGACTCAAAATATATGTGTACCAAATTTAAATTAAAACTGTTCAGCAGTTTAAGCGTGAAGAGGAGTTTAAAAGAAAGTATTTTAATAAGTTTATATGTTTTTACTTCGGAATAGTGTCAATGTGATACCTTAAGTAAATTTGGTACTGCGAATTTATACGAAAACGATACCAAACATGGCCTCGTAGCTTTACTGTTGTAGAAGTCAAAATAAAATTGAAAGCCCTAAATTCTTATTACTTGGCCAAACTTGTGTAGAAGGAAAAGGTAAAATAAAAGTCTTCGGCAGGAATATAAGACACAAATATATATTTTCTTTGCGTTACTATTTCAATCATCAAATATAAACATACCTTGATTATATTATTCTAGTGAGATCCTCATAGATAAACAAAAACATTTACTTAAAAAATTACAAGGTCGAAATGTCACGGAACTTGTGAGAGTAATATGTGAAAAATAAAAACAATTTTATGATAAAAATGAAATGAAATTTTATGACAAAAAAATCTGGACACAATTTAAGAATCACCCAATTGCGTCGAGGAATCATCTGTATTTTTGCTTGTTTCATTACCTCCTCGGTTCTTTTTTGTCCTTTGTATTCTGTAGCAATTTGTTAGATCTGAAAATAAAGATAACTTGCGTCGTCACGGATGTCGATTTATAGGTTTTAGGGAGTGCAGAATTCGAAAACGATGATCATTTTATAATCCAAGATGGCGGCTACGTATTTTGTCATAAAAGTCGTCATGAATATCGTTTTATAGGTTTTAGGAAGTGCCGATTTCGAAAATGATGACCAGTTTGGAATCCAAGATAACTGCCGTGCACTTTGTCATAAAAGTCGTCATGGATGTTGATTTATAGGTGTTAGGAAGAGTAGAATTCGAAAATGATGACCATAACCAACGTGCACGGCAGACATCTTAGATTCTAAAACGGTCATAATTTTCGAATTCTCCACTCCCTAATACCTATAAATCGAGATCCATGACGACTTTTATGACAAAGTGTACGGTAGACATCTTGGTTTCCAAAATGGTCATCATTTTCGAATTCTGCACACCCTAAAACCTATACATATAGTAGTTCGCCCCGAACTGTGAACTCGCGGTTCGCCAAACAGATCAATTGAATGCGGTGCTACTTAGTCTGAGATGGGCATTTCGTAATTGATTCCTGATTCCACGATTACTTGAAATTACTTTGTAATCTGATTACCGATTCCTAGATTACTTTGTAATCTAACAATACCGAATTACTAAGTACAATTCCATTTGAGGAATCAGGAATCAATTTTTCGAATACTATAATTACTAGTAATAGAAATCAATGTCGATTCTTCATTAGGTACAGGAATATATATTACTTGATTCCTTTCAGATTACATTTCGTACTACTACATAAGTACTATCAAAAGTACATTTCGATAGTAGATATAGATGTTGTTGACTTACTAGGATGCATCTACCGATACCTTATTTGAAACAGGTGTGCAGATTTCGAAATTGATGACCATGACCAATAAAACGACATCCATGACGACTTTTAACATAGTGCATGGCGGCCATCTTGGATTCCTAAATAGTTATTATTTTCGAAATCTGCGCTCCCTAAAACCTATAAAACGATAGCCATGACGACTTTTATGACATACTGCATGGCCGCCATTTTGGATTCCAAAATGGTTATCATTTTCGAAATCTGCGCCCCCTAAAACCTATAAAACGACATCCATGACGACGTTTATGACATAGTGCATGGCCGCCATTTTGGATGTCAAAATGGTCATCATTTTCTAAACCGGGGCCCCCTAAAACCTATAAAACGACATCCATGAAGACTTTTATGACATAGTGCATGGCCGCCATCTTGGAATCTAAAATGGTCATCATTTTCGAAATCTGCGCCCCCTAAAACCTATAAAACGACACCCATGACGACTTTTATGACATAGTGCATGGCCGCCATTTTGGAATCCAAAATGGTTATCATTTTCTAAATCTGCGCCCCCCAAAACCTATAAAACGACACCCATGACGACTTTTATGACATAGTGCATGGCCGCCATTTTGGATTTCAAAATGGTCATCATTTTCTAAATCGGGGCCCCCTAAAACCTATAAAACGACATCCATGACGACTTTTATGACATAGTGCATGGCCGCCATCTTGGAATCCAAAATGGTCATCATTTTCGAAATCTGCGCCCCCTAAAACCTATAAAACGACACCCATGACGACTTTTATGGCATAGTGCATGGCCGCCATCTTGAAATCCAAAATGGTCATCATTTTCAAAATTGGGGCCCCCTAAAACGTATAAAACGATATCCATGACGACTTTTATGACACAGTGCATAGCCGCCATTTCGGATTCCAAAATGGTCATTATTTTCGAAATTGGCACTCCCTAAAACCTATATATCGACACCCATCTCGACTTTTATGACAAAGTGTTTTGCTACCATCTGCATGCAAGACATTTCTATTATTTTTACGTACAAAAATGGCCCCCTGTCAACTTTCAATCGAGATTTAATCGATAATTTATTCGATTAATATTCAGATTAATTCAATTTCAATGTATGTTAGGTCGACTAAACTAATCGCGATTAAAATTTGAGAATTAACTTTTTTTATTCCATTAATTAGTCGAATAAACAGTTAATCGATTAATGCCCATCTCTGACCACGGCATTTTTACACTTTGAGAATATCTGAAAACAAATCAACACAAGGAGCCATTTTGCAAATCCAGTAACATACCAGTAACTTTGTTATTACTTTTGACAGCGCGTGTCATGTGTCAACACAGAGTCGACACAAAGTCGAAACATTGCTACTACTTTGTGACTGCAATATTTCTCAGCCTTAAACCATATTTATACATCATAATTAACAAGTTTCGTAGTATGTAAAGCGTTATTTCTGTTATTTAAGTATAGTATACGCATCGAAGTGGTTTACCCTTGAATTGCCGACAGACATTTCATCGAATGTTATTTCGAAGACAACGTTTCAAGTATTTTCATTTCATCGACAAGTTATTGCGTCGAAGAATCGATACTAGTAAATTTAAATCGGGGACTTTTAATTGGTACTTGAGTTATTTTGCATTTAGTTTATATCGTGGTATTTCTTTACGGGTTTTCTTATTTCATTTTGGATTGTATTTAATAAAATTTATTACGCGTAAAATAATTTCAATTTGTAATATTTCGTTATCGAAACTAAAAGCAGTCACGTCAGTCGGCTCACACGGCTCACTCTGCGCGATTATAGCTATGTGGGTAGTTTAAGATATAAAATTGTTTTTCTGGACATGCATAATTTTGAGAAAGCGGCAATTTTAAGTTTGCGCTCTAAGTTTGAAGATATAATTTTACAAGGCTGCCATTTTCATTTTGGGTAAATTATAAATAGGTTGGTAACAATCATTTAAGCCGTTCATTTATGTGTAGGGTCGCAGTTTTAACCTAACCTAAACCTACTTTGATAGCCGTTCGTTTCTGTGTGGGGTCGCAGTTCTAACCTAACCTAAACCTACTATGAAAGCCGTTCGTTTCTATGTGGGGTCGCAGTTCTAACCTAACCTAAACCTACTTTGATAGCCGTTCGTTTCTGTGTGGGGTCGCAGTTCTAACCTAACCTAAACCTACTTTGATAGCCGTTCGTTTCTGTGTGGGGTCGCAGTTCTAACCTAACCTAAACCTACTATGAAAGCCGTTCGTTTCTGTATGGGGTAGCAGTTCTAACCTAACCTAAACCTACTTTGATAGCCGTTCGTTTCTGTGTGGGGTCGCAGTTCTAACCTAAGCTAAACCTACTTTGAAAGCCGTTCGTTTCTGTGTGGGGTCGCAGTTCTAACCTAACCTAAACCTACTTTGAAAGCCATTCGTTTCTGTGTGGGGTCGCAGTTCTAACCTAACCTAAACCTACTTTGATAGCCGTTCGTTTCTGTGTGGGGTCGCAGTTCTAACCTAACCTAAACCTACTATGAAAGCCGTTCGTTTCTGTGTGGGGTCGCAGTTCTAACCTAACCTAAACCTACTTTGATAGCCGTTCGTTTCTGTGTGGGGTCGCAGTTCTAACCTAAGCTAAACCTACTTTGAAAGTCGTTTGTTTCGGTGTGGGGTTGCAGTTCTAACCTAACCTAAACCTACTATGAAAGCCGTTCGTTTCTGTGTGGGGTCGCAGTTCTAACCTAACCTAAACCTACTTTGATAGCCGTTCGTTTCTGTGTGGGGTCGCAGTTCTAACCTAAGCTAAACCTACTTTGAAAGCCGTTTGTTTCTGTGTGGGGTTGCAGTTCTAACCTAACCTAAACCTACTTTGAAAGCCGTTCGTTTCTGTGTGGGGTCGCAGTTTTAACCTAACCTAAACCTACTTTGATAGCCGTTCGTTTCTGTGTGGGATCGCAGTTCTAACCTAACCTAAACCTACTATGAAAGCCGTTCGTTTCTGTGTGGGGTCGCAATTCTAACCGAACATAAACCTACTTTAAAAGCCGTTCGTTTCTGTGTGGGGTCGCAATACTAACCTAACCTAAACCTACTTTGAAAGCCGTTCGTTTCTGTGTGGGGTCGCAATTCTAACCTAACCTAAACCTACTTTAAAAGCCGTTCGTTTCTGTGTGGGGTCGCAGTTCTAACCTAACCTAAACCTACTTTGAAAGCCGTTGGTTTCTGTGTGGGGTCGCAGTTCTAACCTAACCTAAACCAAACCGACTTTGATAGCCGTTCGTTTCTGTGTGGGGTCGCAGTTCTAACCTAACCTAAATCTAAAATTCTTACAACAGAAAAATGTATAAATGTGTAGTACGACATACAAAAATGTATTAAAGTAATACGTCGAACAAATGAATTGCAATGTTTAGTAGTTGTGCCAATTAAAATATTTTGAAACGAATTAGCGATCAAGTAATATTCGTAGAATAGTATTTCTACGTAGTAAGAAGAATTGAAATAAATAGTATATGAAACAAAATAACGCCAAACAATATTACTAGTACTAACGTTTCGGTGAATCGTTGTCGATGAAATAATAGTCGATGAAAAGTTTGTCGGCAAAACAAGGGTACACCGCATCGAAGTACTAAAAATGCTTCAAATAATATAGTTATGAACACAGGCACTGAGAAGTAAACAATTTCATTTCCGGCTAAACTAAAACAATGTGGTGGCGCGTTGATTATATTACACTTAGTTTATCAAATCACTCGAGCAGTTTAATTCCCCATAATAATTTAAGTCCCATTGTAATATAAATGCAAACAATATATAATTACGTCTTGTAATCCGTTTTAGAGATGGCGTATTAATGTCACTTATTTTTATTTAAGTATTTTTCCATACGTTTGTTCGTTTCATGACAGTTTCCATTTGACAGGAACAAAATGAACGAATGATTTTGGCATAAAGTAGTCGCAAACTCGAAACAATGTGTGCACACGGCGACCACACTTTATGTCACTTTGTGTCATGTGTCGACCCTTCCCCATTTCTGGTAACTGTGTCGACACGGCGACGACTCTGCGACTGGAATTGTGACCGAAACAGACGGTGTCGACACAAGATGTGTCAACACCGCGTCGTAACGGCGACTGGAAATGGTTGTATGGGCTGTCGATGGTTAGAAGGTTGTCCATTAATTACTGGGCACCCTGTATAAGAAATACAATTTCTTAATAAACATTCATTACATACCTGAATCCATGGTATAATAATATACTCCGCCTGGTTCTCTCTTCCCGTCTTTTCGTGGTCACGTGACTGACACAAGCCTACGTCATCATGCGACAGCGCTATATGATAATATGCGATAGCGCTATATAAAGTGGCAATGTTATTGTGACGTAGGCTTGTGTCACCCTGCATGGGAAGAGAAGACCATGTTTTATTAGACTATGCCTGAATCTCATCCATTCCATCCGCAAGCCACAGAAACTCTCACCTCAACAATATGTTATGGGATAGGTATGTACTTTATAAAAAGATACAAATAAGAAAATCCGAAAATTTTAATCAATTGACTGACTGGGTTGCTGCAGATTTGGAAATTCGATCATTATACCTACTAGTATAGGTACATAGCGAGCAACCCTACAGCTGGGTGTACCTAATACCTATATACTTGCAAGATTTAAGAAGCAGTATGAATTGAATATAAAGTAAGCATGTAGGTAAACAAAGTAAACAAACACTAACGGAGTGGTTGGTGGCCGCCTGCGCCGGCGACTGCGTGGCGTCGGAGCCCTTGTCTTCATCGAGCTCCACCCACATCGTGAAGCCAATGAACGGCGACAGGCCCGTGCCGCTGTCGACGCCTAGCAGAGATACTGAAAACAGTCATATTACCAGAAAGAACCACAAGAAATATGAAGATTTACATTAATTGCAGGATATACAAGTACGGTTTAACTTCTGGTTTGTCTCAAATACGAGTTCCCTACCCCAAAATATGAACAACTCGCCAAAGGTGAACGTTTGGCATTAAAACCAAAATAAAAAACGTTAGAAACAAAATAAACCTGATACTCTGGCATGAATAAGACAAAGAGGTTATATAGTTACCAGTGTATAGTTCTCCGGGCAGGAACAAATCCGGTTCTCCGGCGACGCGCAGCGCGTATCGCGCGTCCTGCGGCTGCGCGTCTGGCGGCGCGCGCGGGCACGGCGCGGGGGCCGCCGTGCCCGCCTCGTGCGGCATCGTGCCCAACACGGCGCGCGCCCCCCAGCCCAGCAACAGCCCGCACAACACCAGCTGCGCCGATCGGCTCATCTTCGCCTCGATCATTATCGCTGACACGTACGGCTATGAACCTACTCGGACGATTTGCAGCTAAGCGGCAAGATACATGAACGTCTTCGTGTTTTAAGCTCTGGTTTCCTAGGATAGCGGTGACATCATATAGCGGCCGTCTCCATACAAAATACTACGACTTCCATATTTAGCCGTATTATTTTGTATGGAGACGGCCGCTATATGACGGCTCCGCTATCCTAGAAAAACCGAGCTTAACGGTAACAAATATACCTAGCCAGGCAACCTAATTTAAGTACCTATTAGGTGTAAAGGCGACAAATTTGAAAAATGTAGACGCTCGTGTTGTGACAATACATAGGTTTCTGGTCTAGCTAAGTAGGCACCTGTTCTAGACGCTCGTGTTGTGGGTAATTTAATTATACAATAGATAGGTAAATACACAACATATATCCAAGTTCATCACACAAATAAATGCCCTTACCGGGATTCGAACCCATCGTAGCCACTCCATGGGGGCGATTTTTTAATTTCGAGCACTCGATTTCGCAACTTGAAAATATACGGAAAACGGCAAAAACTATTTTTGAAATACGAGCGATAGAAATTGAGAATCTAGTGGTATTGACTACTCGTTTTCAATTCTATTAGTAGAACTTAAATGCCTACTTAGTAGTGGAGATATTATTAAAGGGAGAATACGAAATCGAGCGATCGAAATTCAAAAATCGGCCCCCTGCTTTGATTGCTACCTAGGCTACAGAGGCTCTTAAACATAGGCTATGGTTCTATTTGCAAGGTAGGAGGAATGAATAGGCGGTCGTAGTTAGGAAGACTTGTAACTTATTTCATTACCCGCGCCCGCGTCGAGGTAATTGCTTTAAAGTGGTTTACTCTTGCCTGCCTATTAACGCGGAAAATCGAATTCAAGCTTAAACGGGAAATGACTGAGCTCTGGTTCTGATAAAAAATATCGTGCTAGTAAAATGTGTTCTATAATATCTTAACACATTGCAACCATATACGGTTTCAAGTTTTCAAGATATTAAATTGCTTCACAAAATAAGGACTCACACACGGCGACCATGTTGATATTTTGCTGAAGTTAGAACTAAAAAAATATTTACAGGTATACCTTATTTAAATCAAGTTTCATTAATGTCGAGCAACCTACGAAGTAGGTACCTCCCTACTTAAGTTATCGTCAGACAAATCGCGCCTTCGTACCCATGTACGACTACTCGTGTAACCATTTACATAAGTAACCATTTACATATTAACAATAGATTTTTAAGTCACTGTACCTAACCCCAATGGATCCTAGTTATCTGAATAAATAAATTATATTATATTATTATTATAAGTAGGTACATCAAAATTCATCACATCTTTATTACGAATAAATTATTCTTTTGTGTATTCATGAAAAAAACGGGGTAAATTTCGCAAAGTTGAAAGGTGGAATCTTCTACTAAATATCAAATTACTTACTTCAAATTAATACTTGAGATAGAAACTTTATTTTTATGAATTTTACTTTAATACATAATTCATCCATTTATTTCATATAATATAGTAACTAACAAAATTTCCAACACAAATAACAACTCGCTACTTGAAACAAGAGACGGAAAAGCTAAATGCTGGTTTATATACGATGCAGCTCTCTCCTAGATTTGATTTCAAAACTGTAAATTCGTATTAATAAAAAAATATAAACAAATAGAATATCATCCGTATCAAATTCCCTGGTTATGCGCTCAATAGCCTAAGCAAATTAGAAAATCTGCGGAAATAATTCGTGTAGTTTTGAAAATTGGTACAGGCATACCTTGTGGTGTCCAGATAAACATACTAAAAGTCCTCGAGGGTAGGGTGTGTGCTGAGGGTGTAGGGGGGTTGAAGGTACCTTTTTTCATATTTTTGCTCATATCTCGAATATCTGTACGAATAGCATTATAATTACTTTGGACAAAAATTTTTACATTAAATTTCCTACAAATTTGGTTATGTTTATTTTTACTTTACGATCAATACTTTAGGAGCTACAGGCTGTTAAAGTTAAACAAGAGATAAAAACTAGACGACTTAAGAGCGCTATTACATTTCGGCGTTGAGCGAGTTTAGGTATTTTACGCGCTGCGGCAGGCCGTGCGAGCTCAGTACGCCGATCCCTTCTACCACACTCGCACTACAATGATGGATTAAACATTCTTGATCCTTCGCGAAGCATATTGAAATCAACCATAACAACACTAACTGTACTTAACTTTTAAAGTTCTAAAACTGTTATTTGGTAAGTACGAAAATACTAAATGCAGTGCAAATGTACATAGGGGCTGTTCATAAATTACGTCATCTATTTTTGACGATTTTTGACCCCCCCCACCCCTCAAATCATCCAAAAATCAAGCTTCGGATGAATCTGTTTCCT
Organism: Cydia splendana; assembly: GCF_910591565.1. NCBI lineage: Eukaryota > Metazoa > Arthropoda > Insecta > Lepidoptera > Tortricidae > Cydia > Cydia splendana. The sequence continues at coordinate 16,214,239 of NC_085962.1, forward strand.
CCTACGTCATGTTACCATCATCCGATGTCCAGACCCCCCCCCCCCCACTCCTCCCATTTGAAACGACGTAATTTATGAATAGCCCCATACTTTTACTTATGAAGGTATATTACTCGAAAGAAATTATAGGTACCTACTCGCTTATTTACATGTTTCGTCATTGCATTTGGTACCTATAGGTTGTAAAGTTTGTATCAACGAGGGTTTAAAAACGAACTGGTACTGAGGATCTGATGATGATTAAGGTGGTCACGGATACCAATCAACCATGTAGTAACATGATTAGGCTCGTTTGATTCGTCTCAACAAGATCTTTGACACTGAAGATACACAGGGTCTGATGATGGAGCTGGAAGGTGGCCACGGGTACCAGTCTATCATGTAACTAAACAACTTCGTGTTTGGGCTCGTTTGATTCGTCTCAACAAGATCTTTGACACAAGACAGTACTCAGGCTCTGATGATGGAGCTGGAAGGTACCATTACCAATCAACCATGCAACTAAACCACATCGTGTTTAGGATCGTTTGATTCGTCTCAACAAGATCTTTGACACTAGGTGATACTCAGAGTCTGATGATGGAGCTGGAAGGTGGTCACCGGTACCAATCAACCATGCAACTAAACCACTTCGTGTTTAGGCTCGTTTTATTCGTTTCAACAAGATCTTTGACACAAGATAGAACTCAGGGTCTGATGTTGGAGCCGGAAGGTGGTCACCGGTACCAATCAACCATGCAACTAAACCATTTCGTGTTTAGGCACGTTTTATTCATCTCAACAAGATCTTTGACACAAGGTAGTACTCAGGGTCTGATGATGGAGCGCGAAGGTGGCGACGGGTACCTGTCTATCATCATCAGCTCCATCATCAGACCCTGAGTAGTATCTTGTGTCAAACATCTTATTGCGACGAATCAAATGAGCACAAACACGAAGTGGTTCAGTTACATGGTAGACTGGTACCCGTGGCCACAGTCCAGCTCCATCATCAGACCCTGAGTACTAACTTGTGTCAAAGATCTTGTTGCGACGAATCGAACGAAGCCAAACACGAAGTGGTTTAGTTGCATGGTTGATTGGTACCGGTGACCACCTTCCGGATCCATCATCAGACCCTCAGTACTACCTTGTGTCAAAGATCTTGTTGCGACAAATCAAACGAGCCCAAACACGAAGTGGTTCAGTTACATGGTAGACTGGTACCCGTGGCCACAGTCCAGCTCCATCATCAGACCCTGAGTACTAACTTGTGTCAAAGATCTTGTTGCGACGAATCGAACGAAGCCAAACACGAAGTGGTTTAGTTGCATGGTTGATTGGTACCGGTCACCACCTTCCGGATCCATCATCAGACCCTCAGTACTACCTTGTGTCAAAGATCTTGTTGCGACAAATCAAACGAGCCCAAACACGAAGTGGTTCAGTTACATGGTAGACTGGTACCCGTGGCCACCTTCCAGCTCCATCATCAGATCCTGAGTACTATCTTGTGTCCAAGGTCTTGTTGAGACGAATCAAACGAGCCTAAACACGAACTGGTTTAGTTGCATGGTTGATTGGTACCGGTGACCACCTTCCGGCTCCAACATAAGACCCTGAGTACTATCTTGTGTCAAAGATCTTATAGAAACGAATAAAACGAGCCTAAACACGAAGTGGTTTAGTGGCATGGTTGATTGGTACCGGTGACCACCTGCCGGCTCCATCATCAGACCCTGAGTACTATCTTGTGTCAAAGATCTTGTTGAGACGAATCAAACGAGCCTAAACACGAAGTGGTTTAGTTGCATGGTTGATTGGTACCGTTGACCACCTTCCGGCTCCATCATCAGACCCTGAGTATTATCTTGTGCCAAAGATCTTGTTGAGACGAATCAAACGAGCCCAAACACGAAGTGGTTTAGTTGCATGGTTGATTGGTACCGGTGACCACCTTCCGGCTCCATCATCAGACCCTGAGTACTATCTTAAGTCAAAGATCTTGTTGAGACGAATAAAACGAGCCTAAACACGAAGTGGTTTAATTGCATTGTTGATTGGTACTGGTGACCACCTTCCGGCTCCATCATCAGACCCTGAGTACTATCTTAAGTCAAAGATCTTGTTGAGCCGAATCAAACGAGCCCAAACACGAAGTGGTTTAGTTGCATGGTTGATTGGTACCGGTGACCACCTTCCGGCTCCATCATCAGACCCTGAGTACTATCTTGTGTCAAAGATCTTGTTGAGATGAATAAAACGAGCCTAAACACAAAGTGGTTTAGTTGCATGGTTGATTGGTACCGGTGCCCACCTTCCGGCTCCATCATCAGACCCTGAGTACTATCTTGAGTCAAATAAATACATATAGAATGTCAGGTCGTTTCAAATATTTTTAATCCTGTCCGGTAGTTTATTAAACTGTACCATTATAAATTATAATACTATAAAAACGGTGCTAGGATCAAAGTCTCTCGTTGCGGTTTACACGCACACAGTATAGCGTTTTACACGGCGCCCGCCGCACACAATGATAAAAAACCTCGTCGTCGCCGTTGAAAATGTGCGGAGCCGACCGACACACGTCCTGCCTCTACAAGCTCTGCCGCGGCACTGAGCTGGCGCAGCGCGCGTCATCGGTAATATAGAGTAGTTTTCAAAAAATTGCCAAAAAATTATAGTAGAATTTCATAAACACTAATGTATACCAACAGTATAAGCAAACGTTGCAGATTGCTTGAGTATGAAAATGACTTCGATATTAAGTAGATTTTCGTAGGAATTGACACTTGTTTCGGAGAGAAAATCGAGTTCGTTTTACTTTGATTTTCTCTTTCTCAAAGGTATGTAGGAAAAATATAGTTTGATATGCCTAAAGTACAGGGTATTAGTAATACAAAATAGCCAGGTTTAGCAGAGTAAAATTCTCAACATTTCCAAATAAGAGCTCGCCATTCAGTGCTTCACGGGGTTTTTCGGAAACGACCATCAGAAAAAAAATCATTACTAATTTAATAAGTCCTTTTTCTAATATTTACAACGACATTTATAAAGATAAGAAGACGCTTTTACTGGAACAAGTACTCATTGTTTCTAATAATGAGCGCAAAGTCCTGAATTTCGTCGACTAGTATCATCAATTTTGCATTATTTCGACTTTTCTTGTAAGAGCGCTCTTAAGAAAACGTCGGTTTTTTGTAATTGTTCATCATAAATAAAAATTTTAGTTTAGAGTAAGCAAGCTAAGCGACCTGCTGATAAAATATAAAAAAAAACAGGCCATGAGCATGTCGGGCCATGCTCAGTGTAGGGTTCCGTAGTTATCCGTCTGTCAAAATAGACTATTTGCCAAAACTCAAAAACAGCTATACCGATTAGGTTCGCTATATTTTTCCTTGAAAGTCTTTACGAAGCTATGTTTTCACGATTTTTTTCATATTTTTTGAACCCATGGTTCAAAAGTTAGGGGAACTAAAGGGTAAAACACAACTTTTTTTCTTTCAGATCGATTATTTCCGAAAATATTGAGTTGATCATAAAATGGTTCTTGAAGACCCGTATTCGTTTTAAAAGACCTATCCAACGACACCCCACACTATAGGGTGGAAGCGAAAAAAAATTTCATCCCCCCTTTAATGTAGGGCAGCCACCATAAAAAAAATATTTTCTAATTTTTATGATTAAATTTGACACGAATATATAAATCAGTTACACTGACAAAGTCGTAAAATATAAACTAGAAAAAATATTTTTTTAGGGTGGCTCCCCTACATTAAAGTGGGGATGATTTTTTTTTTCGCGTTAACCCTATAGTGTGGGGTGTTGCTGGATAGGTCTTTATTTTATTTTTATTTATTTTATTTATTTGTGTGTTGTGTTTTCCCCTTTAGTTCCCCTAACTTTTGAACCATGGGTCCAAAAAATATGAAAATACTCGTACAAGTAAAGCTTAGTAAAGACTTTCAAGGAAAAATATAGCGAACCTAATCGGTCTAGCAGTTTTTGAGTTTTTGCAAATAGTCTATTTTGACGGACGGGTAACTACGGAACCCTACACTGAGCATGGCCCGACATGCTCTTGGCCGGTTTTTTTATATTTTATCAGCAGGTTGCTTAGCTTGCTTATTCTAAACTAAAATTTTTATTTATGATGAACAATTACGAAAAAACGACGTTTTCTTAAACCGTCTATTTTTTATCTTTTATTTAACTTTAACAGCCTGGAGCTCCTAAAGTATTGATCGCAAAGTAAAAATAAACATAACCAAATTTGTAGGAAATTTAATGTAAAATTTTTTGTCCAAAGTAATTATAATGCTATTCGTATAGATATTCGAGATATGAGCAAAAATATGAAAAAAGGTACCTTCAACCCCCCCCCCCCCCCCCCCCCCCTACACCCTCAGCACACCCCCTACCCTCGAGGACTTTTAGTATGTTTATCTGGACACCACAAGGTATGCCTGTACCAATTTTCAAAATTACACGAAATATTTCCGCAGATTGCCCAATTTCGGCTTAATTTAACGTGGCTACAAAGCGAGCGCACAAATGCAACACAGTAAACAGGTTTAAAATGTATTATAATAATGTATGTATTCCTGTTCCTGTCTTATATATGTATTCTCCAATTGAATAACACCCCCTCCAGCTTACATCCGTCCACCCCCGGCTCCCCGTAGCCGCCCGAAATAAACAAAGGAAAATCATTAACATACATAATTTAAATTAAAAACAACTTGACAGTTAACCGTTTCGACAGGGATTGTTTTGTTTAAGTTGTAAGTATACGTGGATAAATATTCATGTATATATTATGATGAATAATTGAATAAACAAACGTCTGGAAATCGGCGATAGGGCCCGGCGCGTCCGCCCGCCCTGCCACGTAGCGGGTACTGACGCGCCGGAAAACGACGAGCTTTCGGAACTTCGCGGTACATTTGCGCACATAGGGCCGCAAGGGCAGTACACGTACCTATATACAGTCGAGCGCAGTTGCATTAAACAGGTACCTAATCCATCAAAAAAGGGCGCCACCAAGGGCGGGTTTAAATTCAGCAAGCTGTACCCGCACCTTTTTCATTACTTACACAATTTGTTACACAATGTTTAGATTAATACTTACCTACTTAGGGGGGAGATGTGGGTATAATGATCCCCTTAAGGGAGAAACTTTACTGTGTTCAAAGTTGAAGAGATAAACACAAGATTTAGATATTTATGAATAGTCCATTTACTTAGCTAAGAAACTGCATACTCATTTCTCATATTTTGCATGTAGTTTATTATTTATGTTATGTTTTCTAAAAGTCTAGTAAAGGATCATTTTATACATATGCATGGGTAAAACGATCCCTAGGGTAGGATTAAATTTATCACAGATGATGCCTTTGTGATATCAGGATTTCTTTATCTAAATACTCTAAATCATTTAGGCCGGTCGATTACACAGTGTTTTTTATTATTTTCAGAAGATAAATGCTGTTTTTTTTCTCTTTTGGCCTTCTTTTTAAGGCCATCAGAGGCACAGATTCTGCTTGCTATTTTAAAAGGCAATCAATAATTTAATCGCATTAAGAGCCCTTAGCATTTCTTACTAAGGTAATTTTTTAGGAAGTAAGTGGCTTTGCGCACATAAATTCGCGACGTGGTATGTTATGGCCTGTACAGGAAATACTCATAGTAAATTACTTAGAGGGTAAAATGATTCCAGGGATCATTTTACGCCTACGAAAAGGGATCATTTGACCTCAAACACCAAATTTGAAATATCGACAAAAATATAACTTTCAAATTCAACTTGCTTCAGTGTAAACATCCTTAAAGTATAGATAAACATCATTAAGATCCGACAGTGAAACATAATTTGAATAAAACGCAACATGCTAAAAGTAATGGAATTCGGAAAATAGGCATACCGTAGATTAGACATATATTTTTTAATTATTTCCTAATAAAATCTCGCTGCATGCTGGCACCGTCATGACACTTTAAGAGGCAACTGGCGGGGTCACAGAGTATACGTTTATTGCATATTTAGATAGATGGCACCAGTAGTTGCTCAGATACGATGGGGAATCATTTTACTCCGAGGGATCATTATGTCCACATCTCCCCTACTCCTTATACCTAAGATGGACTAATTACCTACCTAACCCTTATACTATACCTAAGAACTTATGTAAAAAGTAATGAAATAAACACATTTGTATTTGTATTTGTAAAAACGTTTTAACACAAATAGAAGGTAATGTGATATTTTCTGGCTGACATAGTTATTCAACATTTTTACTTTTTACTCTTTATAGGGTTCCGTAGTCAACTAAACAGGTATTTTCGCCATGTCCGTCAGTCTGTCTGTGAGTATTTGAAGTATTTCCATAACATTTCGATCATTATAAAAAATAAAATATTCCAAATCATATCCAAATCGATGCCATTTAATTTAATATTTATCATTCAAAATCACATTTTAACTAAAAGTCCATCCTACCAGCCAATACGCCCAAACAACTCAAAACTTGCGTCAAATCATATTAGGTAAGGCGGACCGTCGCACACTGGAACCCGCCCATACATTGCTGTGCTCAAAACTACAATAAGTAAAATTAAGCAAAAAAAATACTATTCTACATTCGTAATGTCAAGTAGTGCTTATAATAATAATTATTTACATTATATTTATATTAAAAAATAAAATATTCCTATGATGACGTTACATATTCACCGATAAACATGTTGACAGCTTCCGGGTGAAATATTTTTGAATTAATAATTGGCAGAGGTCGTGTGCAGGTGATGATGGGATCAGAAGAAACCAAGAGCCTATTAAAAACATCTGTCATGTTGTCGAATCTACAAGTTTTACGACTAAATCTCTCTCGATAGTTTTTAAAATCCTTATTCCTCGCTTCCTGGGCCTCTTCACTTAAATTGCCTATTGGGATCAGGTGCTCAGATATTATTGCGACTCCTTGAATAAGGATTTTATGAACAGTAGGTGTCATGCGACACCACCGGTACAGTTTTACATATAACTTTGCTGTCTCTAGACAGTATTTTTTGAATTTACACGTATCGATCTTGTAGCCACTGGAAATTGTTTGTAAAATTATGTAAAAGCGACGTATGAGTTCTTCATCTATTTTAGTAATTTCGGCTGATATTTCGTAGTTTTGGAAAAATTTTCGAGCCACATTACCGTTATTAATATTGCCAAAACCTGGTTTTGGTTGATCTATTATTAAGGAAGTTATTAAGTTATTATTAAGTAAAATTGTATCACTTTTTTCATCTGAAACAGTCGAAATGCATAGAAATAACCTTAAGGTAAAATATTACGCACTAAAACATTGTTTTAGTGAGAAAAAGTTATATTTTCGCTAAAGTAAAAACGCCTGATCAAATAGTCGGAGCAAAAAATTTGGCCCATTTCGAAAACTGGACAACATCTTTTACTTTCGAATAAAGAATCTTAATAACGACAACTTTTTTAGCTATCATGCCTAAAAATTATCAAAAGATGTTGTCCATTATCGGAAATATGACCATTTTTATTAAATTACAATATATGTTACTATTTGTCGGAATACCACAAACCCAAAATTGTTTTAGAACATAAAATACGTAAAACATAATCTACATACCTTGCTCAAGATAAGTCATTGCGGATTTTGAGTTATTCATACCAACTACAATTACTTGAAATAACTATTTTGTTAATCAATACAAATTACCACTGAGATGTGACATATAAAATCCTAGACCTTTGACATAATGCAACTATGTAATGACAACTGATAATGAAGGTATTTTTCTGCAGTGAGGTGCAATATCTCCCTGTTTATGCATATATTTCAATTTGAGTACAAAATACCCACAATTGCAAAGTTGAGTTTTGAGCACTGCAATGTATGGGCGGGTTCCAGTGTGCGTCGAAAGACTGCTCGGTCCGCCAACGCGAGCTCCAGATGATGCTACTCAGTACGGAGTGAAAGATGTCGAGCGATTTTCGACTTAAAATACGTGACAAACCCGTTTTTAACTATTTAATTTTTCTGTGTATGAGACACAGTTTTGTTATTAAAATTGGGCTGCTATTTAACTGATCACCAGATTTAGTAAAATTTTATACCAAAAAAATCTATTTTACCACCCTAAAATAATAAATGATCACCAAAATTATTACACCATTTTAATGTGAAATGATTACCAATTTTACTACATTTTACTATCCTATTAAAGGAAATGACACCAAAGTAATCATTATTAACCCAAAAATAGTAAATGATTACCAAATTTCAAACCCCATTTTAATGTGAAATAATAACCAAATTTTTACATCTTGCTATCCTATTAAAGAAAATGACACCAAAATAATCATTGTAAACCCAAAAATAGTAAATGACCACCAAAAACAGAACTCCATTTTAATGTAAAATAATAACCAAATTTTTTAATCTTGCTATCCTATTAAAGCAAATTACTCCAAAATAATCACTGTAAACCCAAAAATAGTAAATGACCACCAAAATTGTAACCACATTTTAATTAAAAATGTGCAAATATTTAATATATCGTTATATTCGTTATCCTATTCAATTAATTAATCCACTTCGTCACCTTTTTCTAGTAGCATTTTATTTCTGTAACAGTCGCAGTTCTAACCTAACCTAACCCACTTTTCTAGTAGCATTTCGTTTCTGTAAGGGTCGCAATTCAAACCTAACCTAACCCACTTTTCTAGTAGCATTTCTTTTCTGCAAGGGTCGCAGTTTAAAACCTAACCTAACCCACTTTTCTAGTAGCATTTCGTTTCTGTATGGGTCGCAGTTTAAACCTAACCTAACCCACTTTTCTAGTAGCATTTCTTTTCTGTAAGGGTCGCAGTTCAAACCTAACCTAACCCACTTTTCTAGTAGCATTTCTTTTCTGTATGGGTCGCAGTTCAAACCTAACCTAACCCACTTTTCTAGTAGCATTTCTTTTCTGTAAGGGTCGCAGTTCAAACCTAACCTAACCCACTTTTCTAGTAGCATTTCGTTTCTGTATGGGTCGCAGTTCAAATCTAACCTAACACACTTTTCTAGTAGTATTTCGTTTCTGTAAAGGTCGCAATTCAAACCTAACCCAACCTACTTTTCTAGTACCATTTCGTTTCTGTAACGGTCGCAGTGCTAACCTAACCTAACCCACTTAACTGATAGCGGTTCAAACTGATAGCAGTTTAACCTACTTTTCTAGTAGCATAACGAAATGCTACTAGAAAAGTAGGTTAGGTTAGATAGGTATGCGGTGCGGGGTACGGGGGGTTGAGTGGGAGGGGCTAGTAATTTTGGCATCAGTTTACTTTATTTGGTAATATGTATACATTTTTTGGTAATCATAGTGGTTTATTTAGGTGAAAATATCGCATTAATTTGGTCTTCAAGATTTGGTGATCATTAATGATTTTTGGTGATCATTCAATATATTTGGTATTTGAATACAATTTGAAGTGCAGTCGTAATTAAAACGGTGGTACTTTTGTATTTTAGGGCTTAATTTTTTTGGTGTTCAGTATTTTTTTTTGGTAAGCATGATTTTTTTATTTAGGGTACCAAAGTATTTTTTGGTGGTCATTATATTTGTAGCCTTAAAATTGCATCAAATCACTTTGCCACTCTTGTAAATAAAATACAACTTTACTATCTGTTTTTAAAAATATAGATTTTCTGAGCTGGAGTGGTGAAAAATAACATTATCTAATGTTAATTCTTAAAAAGTGTTTAATCTATAACGCGGCAATTTCAATTAATAAAGACCAAAGACACGTCTAATTACTTACTCTTTCTTATTCTAAATAGCATTAGAAACCTGCCTGATAGGCATGGGTGTAGCTGTAGGTGTAGCCAAAGCCAAAGACTGGATAACATTTTTCTATCTTTTTATTTCTTAAGACCATGACAGAATGTAAAATGTAAATAAGTTAAACATAAATTGTAAATTTGTCATAAATCGGTAGTGTATACATTTAGTCATATTGATATCGTTCATTTAGGTACATGCAAGTACAATAATGAGAATTACGGTTACCCTTTAATTAATTGTTCTGTTTATTTCTATAAATAGAAGTTACCCACAACAACTTCTATAACTTCTATTACATCTATAACTACAGAAATAGCTACATATATGAAAATGGAATGAAAATCTGACATCCAATATTGTATACCTACTACATAATTACCTACTATAAAATTTACTTAGAGATAATTATACAAAATCAGTGAACATTTTAAAATATCCAAAATATTTAACGAAGACAATGATTTAGGGCTAATGAAATAAAATATGTAAATCTTACAAAACTTATAGTTAAACTTAATTAAATTATTAATCGTTATGACTAGGATATAAAGAGTTTTACTTACACCGACTCATTTCGCAGTCAATTTAGGTACCTACCACACCATTCAACTAGATGTCGCAACCACTTCCAATACAGTAGAACCCGCTTAAGACGATTCTGAGGGGACCTAGCAAAAAAAGCGTCTTAAAAGGGAAATCGTATTAAACGTGAAAAAAAAACTAGTACTTACCTATTATTTCATGTACAAACACCGCAGCGGTGATAATGAACGAATGATATCTAAGTGTAGGTAGGAATAAGTTCACACGCGGTTAAATAATCTAGGAACACTAACGATAGACTCAACTAGAAAGTCGTGGAGTAACTAACTGCAAATAAAAATCTGGGAGCGATAGCTTGCACTCCGTGGTCCATAACCGGCAAACAGATGGCATAACATTCTGACGCCGATAAGGACCCGACAAAAGATTAGACAAAACAAAAAACCTAAGGTAGGTAATAAACACATTAAAAAATGTTGGCTAACGGCGTATTGCATAACAATACGACCGTCCGACGGTTATGTCAATAACACAAACGTGCAGATGGTGCGTAGTATGAAAACCAAGCGTGTAGATCTTTCCATACCTAATAATACCTACTCCTGATGTCACGCGACCAATTTATGAAAGGAAAAGAAACTAATATTTTTGACCTTACCATTAATGATGACGCAATGAGGTTGCAACAAAGATCTGACAACTAAAACGACATGGAATGACAGCGAAGTTCTGTCAGGGGTGCGAAAGTTGTCCCTTCGGGCAAACTCAGCTCCGTTCGGCTGAGCATTGCTCCAAGCAATTATTAGGGTTGACACAACTTGACGTCCCTTTGCGTGCACGACCACAAATAAGATAATGGCTTGAATTTTGACAACCCTAAATATCCGAAAGGGATAGTCCCATATATTAGAAAGGGACAGCATGATTCGACCCTGAACCGCTGTCAAACCGTAGTTTATATAAAGGAAACTTCCTAAAACCGTAGTTTTGTAGGATGTTTCCTTTCTGTAAGGTAGTTCTTATTATTTAGTCTGTGGTTCTGTGCCGGACATCTATAGAAAGATTTGAAAAGTACGGTGTGATACTGTACCAATTCACAATTTAGATTTAATCTAAAATAGTCTGTTATTCTATGCACCTACATAAGAGAATGTAAACAGTCAAAACCACTTGATTTGGTCATTCAATCGTATTAAGATTATCTATGTATCTGTGTGTAGTTATGTTTGGTTACATTATCTTAAATTCCTTAAAATAACAGACTATTATACTACTCAATACTTTGGATTGTACAAAAATAGTGCATGATAAGATAACTATTATATAGGTACTTACGTGCAAGAAACTTTGCCACTTGCAAATAATGTATTCAAAATTTGGTTCCTTAAAAGTCTTAATTAACAAGACCAATAATTAGATCAACCGAATAACGACGTTCCATTCCAATATTCTAATTTGCAAAGGTACGAGACAAGAAAATAGGGATCAACCGTAATATTGGCACGACTTTTAATTATAATAACGTTAAAAACATTTATTACATTATTATTTTTCTAGAATCATAAATGCACATTATAATCATTATGCTTCTCAATTATAGTAATCTTACTTTTCCTAATTATATTATTTAATGATACTGAAGCCATTTCTCACTAAACATCGGTACTGGCCGAGGATAATATGGTCAGGTTAATCTTCGTGCCCTATACAACAAAGGAAGTGGTATTGGAGCGGAATGAATGCTCTATTTTTACCAGGCCGATTACTATCGTGCGAAGAATAGTGTTTTTGACCAGCCAAAATGTTGGCGGTCAAGTAGTGCCCATGGAATAGTAGCAGTGTCTAATCAACCGGATACCTATCTGTTGTTCTTTTCGTGATCATATTAAGCAAATAACCATATTAACCTCAGGAACCTTAAAGTCGTCGTAAAGACACTTTTTATTCTTATTACCTACTATCATATCATATATAATTATATCAAATTTTTACCATGGGTGATGGGATAACCATCATGAAACATGGCGTTTTGAACAGGTGTAGGTCGTAGGCCGTGAAATATTAAGCGTAAAGAACCAATCAGCAACCAGCCAATCAATGTCAAGAAGATACAAACTAATTTAAGCTGTACCTATATAATGGATGTTGTTAGCGTGCTAATGAAGACAAACTTGCAGGCAAACATCCAACCGGTCGGAATACCGAAACGCGGCTCCAGCACTAGAGGCCGAGAAGGTCTCAAAGCATATCTTGACCACGGCAGCTAATACTTGCTGGCTGATACAATTTAAAATGGTTAAATGGTCAGGGATGGACGTCCGCGTGCAACCAACAGAACCATCAAAGGATCCTGGTCACGGCACCAAAATGTAACAGATACCCTTACTTAATTTCGTAACTTACATAAGGGTGGTAGAATTCGCTCGGTCGGTTTAGGACTGCGGACGGTTAGGCGGGTCGCGCAGTTCCAGCACGTGTTGGACTGGCTCGGGGCGCCCGTCGGCGCCAACTCGCGCCGGCACCACTACGCCCTCTGACACCATCTTGTCGAATAAGTTCACCAACTTCATCGCCTCGTACTCTTTCTGGAAGAACAGATCAGGTTATAGGTGCTGTAAGGTGGGTGAAGGAGTAGCTTCAGAGGTAGATTCGAAATGCAAGGGCAGAGCTTTGAGAATGCGTTTTATTTCTTAGAATGTGGCGAGCGTGGCCTGGGACCCGAAGTCTTCGAGCTAACTGACACAATATGATTACAAATCCATTATATTGACTTTCCGTCACAGATTTAAATATTGAATATATTCCGAAATAACAACCTCTACAGTACAAGTACTAGGTTTTAGTCACAACAGGAGATTTAGAAAAGTATTAAGGACAAAAATGTTATGTAGGCTTAAGTGCTTAGATAAAACCATCTGCTCACGCCTCACTCACGTGATTAAATCTACTTATTCCTATGTGAGAATGACGAGACATTCCAATCCGCCCGGTTCTTTTCATAGAAATGATTCACTCTAATACAAATAAGAGTGAATCGTTGGAGACAATCACAGCTTACGTGATCGAAGCAAAACAGATGGGAATACATGTTTAGGTATATTTAATACGCAGTGTAAAAGTAAGCATCCTTAACTGTTTACTATTTATTGACTGTCGACACTAATAATTATAAAAGGCTTATCGAAGCCCTGTACATGCTTATGTAAGTATAAGGAAAATAAAATGTCTCAAGTTTAGTATCATTATCTGGGAGACTGAGCTTTGCTCGGAAAACATAAAAACTAAAAATGCGCGTTTTCCCAGAGATAAGACCTAGTTAGATCTATTTTTCGCCCCCGAAAACCCTCCAAATTGCATGGAAATCGTTAGAGCCGTTTCCGAGATCGCCAATATATATAAATAAATAACGATATATACAGGGTGTCCCATAAGTGACACGTCACAGTGAAACTGGAGGAAGACCAGGCCAAGAGGACCCAAACCAACTTAACATGACCCCAGTAAAAGTGGCACGGTTTTCGAGTTATTGCCAAATTAAGGTTTTTCATGAATTTTGACCGTTTTTAACTTTGTTAGTGCCAGTGTGCACTCGGAAAGGTCTCGAAGTTAGTTTTTTTCATGTGTAAGGCATCATGAATAGTTAATTAAAATAACAGAATAGGTATTTTATCGATAACCAATGTAAAATGCAAAAAAGTACTGGTTTAATCTTGAATTAAATTCGCAGCGAAACATTAATTTCGACTTTGACCACCTGTCGTGAAAAAAATTACTAGAAAAGTAATGAGCAAATAACGTCAAAATATTGAGCATGTTATGCAGATTCAAAAATGCTATACCACGTGTACCTTCCTGCAATAAAATAGGAATTATTATCATCTTTAGAAAGCCTCATAAAAAATAAGTTAAAACTAGGAAATCTGCAATCCGTTGCTACTTAGTAAAAATAACGATTTATGTTAAGATATCTAATTTTCTGGTTACAGAAAAAAAAACGCCTATTCAGTATTTGCCGAATGCCTAAAAGAAAGATATGGAAAATGGTTATCTCCCTTTTTAAGGAAATCATTGAGTTGATAAAGGTTCAAAGAAAAAAATACAGGTTCAAATTTGAAAGGGTAGGTTGAAATAATTTTACAATATGTGCTCGAATCGCTTTTCTCCGGCTCGTATACACGATGCACGCTTGGCACCGTCTTGCAAAACTTCAAGTTAATTTTCTTAAATTAATTTCGTATATGTTTCGTGCTGCCTCGAACATGCCGCCGTTGGGACCTTATTGGCTTGGAGTAAAATTTATCTTTTAAGTGTCCCCAATAAAAAAATCTAATGGGTTTAGGTCCGGGGAACGTACCATGCCACTGGTTCCAGTCGGCCGATGCTTCTTCTTGGAGCTGGAACCACAGCAAGATGGCTGCTCAGAACACTACGCTCGCGATGTCCGCGACCATCTCACACAGAAATTCCCAGATGGATCAGCCGATTGGGACCAGTGGCATGGCCGCTGAGTTCCCCGGACCTAAACCCATTAGATTTTTTTCATTGGGGATGCGTAAAATGCTTAAAGATAAAGTTTACTCCAAGCCAATAAGGTCCCAAGAGGAACTACGGAGGCGTATGTTGGAGGCAGCACGAAACATATCCGAAATTAATTTGAGAAAATTAACTTGAAGTTTATAAACGGTGCCAAGCGTGCATACGAGCCGAGGAAAAACAATTCGAGCATGTATTGTAAAATAAAATTACTTTAATAAATTGGTTAAACTTCAACCTGCAGTATTTCATTTTCTTTAAACCTTTATCAACTCAATGATATCCTTAAAAAGGGAGATAACCATTTTCCATCTCTTTCTTTTAGGCATTCGGCAAATACTGAATAGGCGTTTTTTTATTTCTGTATCCAGAGTTACATAAATCTTAACATAAATCGTTATTTTTACTAAGTAGCAACGGATTGCCGATTTCCTAGTTTTAACTTATGTTTTATGAGGCTTTCGAAAGATGATAATAATTCCTATTTTATTGCAGGAAGGTACATGTGTTATACCATTTTTGAATCTGCATAACATGCTCAATATTTTGACGTTATTTGCTCATTACTTTTCTAGTAATTTTTTTTCACGACAGGTGGTCAGTCGAAATTAATGTTTCGCTGTGAATTAAATTCAAGATTAAACCAGTACTTTTTTGCATTTTACATTGTTTATCGATAAAATACCTATTCTGTTATCTTAATTAACTATTCATGATGCCGTACACATGAAAAAAACTAACTTCAAGACCTTTCCATGTGCACACTGGCACTAACAATGTTAAAAACGGTGAAAATTCATGAAAAACCTTAATTTGGCAATAACTCGAAAACCGTGCCACTTTTACTGGGGTCATGTTAAGTTGGTTTGGGTCCTCTTGGCCTGGTCTACCTCCAGTGTCACTGTGACGTGTCACTTATGGGACACCCTGTATACAAGAATTGCTCGTTTAAAGGTATAAGATAAGATAATCAACAATACCAGTATTTTTCTCTGTTTCAACGAACACGTGTTGTGTTACCGATGAGGCCCTGTTTCAGGCTGCGGTTAGCCCGACCGCACCTAGCAAGGTTATGTTACGCTCGTATCGTTACAACCTCAATGAGGGTTTCGAATTTTACATATACACATTAATAATGCGTTTTTCTCAAAAATGGACGGCAAAGTCGACTTTGCCGTTTAAAAAATTGGTCGCGAAGCGCAGAGTTTATGGTCAATCGAAAATTAAAAAGTTAAAAACATTGCAGTCTCGATTTTGGGACTGCAATGTTTGCTACAAATTCCATTATTTGTCGTGTTCCAAACTTTTTAAAAGTTAAAATGGCCATATCAAATGAAGGCACAGGCCCATTAAACAGCCAAACAGATGATTAGTACTTACATACTGGGTCAAGCAAATCTTGTCAGTAGAAATAGGCGCGAAATTCAAATTTTCTATGAGACGTAATCCCTTCGCGCCTACATTTTTCAAATTTGCCGCCTTTTTCTACTGACAAGATCTGCTTGACCATCTATAATTATAATGTTGGTACCGGGACTATTTAGCTGTCTCAAATAGGTTGGCGTATTTTCGGCAGAAAAATACACTTTTATTTTTTAATTAAAAAAATAAAAGGCGGCAAAGCTAATTATTTCAATTGATTCTACTTTTTTCTGTGAAAATATATACGTGAGAACGTTGCTTCTGTGAAATATTTCTATTATATTTATATTTCTTGCACCATTTTTGAGAAAAGCACTATATATGACTCGGCTGGAAGGCTACTTGCTGGCTTCGGATTCATTTAAACGGACTCCCAAGGTCGTCCGTTTAATTCGAATCCTCAGCCTGCAAGTAGCTACTTCCGAGCCTCGACAATAATGTACTATTATTGTCACAAATTTCAATGATATGTCACTCAATCAGTTCGCGACTAGCCGGAGTAGTAATTGTGTATGCAAAAAATAAACTACAAAATTACGTTAGGACTACAAAATGTAACGTTTGTGGTTACAATACCTGTTCATCGGTCATGCCCTCAAAAGGGTTGGGTCGGGGCGGACGCGTGCAGCCGACCACGGGGTCGATGGCGGGCGCGGCGGCGCGGTACTCCTCCGTGTCGGAGTCGTCGCTGCTGGACGAGTAGCGGCCCGCTGCGGCGCCGCGCGCGCCCAGCAGGCCCTTCTGCGCGAGGTGCCCCGCGGCGTTGCCGAAACCCGTGTACTTCACCATACGACCCACTGTACGGAAAAAGAAACATTGCAAATTAAATTATAAATTTTTCTTGCTATTTCGGAAACGCAGCAATAGATGGTCTTAATAAAATTAGAAAATTGCCCGTTTTAAATTAAGTTTAGTCAGTTAAAGTTAAATACAAACATGTGCTTAGGCCTATGGCAATAAAGCATGGCAGTCCCACCATTTCTCGTGACGTCAGGACCAGCACACATAGCGCAGTGGAGGCGGCACAGATCCGCGCAACCACCTAAGCAAACCCGTTTTGCACAGAATGAAGACAAACTCGGACGATACGTTTGGTATAGAACCCAAAAGAGTAGTAATCTGCAGAATAGTTGCTGAAGTTTATGTTTGTGGCCAGCTGGCCATGACTAAGATAGCTCGCGCCGTGATTGCAGCACAAACCCGCGCATCCACGGGTGTCGTAAGCAGCCGGCACAGCTGGTTGCGCAGCTTACTGGCCCGCTCGGGCGGGACCTGTAGTGTAAATCCGCGCAGCCACCTCAGCAAACCTTACCTTTCTCTTTGCACATAATGAAGATAAACTCTGCAACCAAGTCCCGGATAGCGCCCACGGGTGTCGTCAGCAGCCGACACAGCTGGTTGCGCAGCTTACTGGCCCGCTCGGGCGGGACCCTTAGTGTAAATCCGCGCAGCCACCTCAGCAAACCTTACCTTTCTCTTTGCACATAATGAAGATAAACTCTGCAACCAAGTCCCGGATAGCGCCCACGGGTGTCGTCAGCAGCCGACACAGCTGGTTGCGCAGCTTACTGGTCCGCTCGGGCGGGACCCTTAGTGTAAATCCGCGCAGCCACCTCAGCAAACCTTACCTTTCTCTTTGCACATAATGAAGATAAACTCTGCAACCAAGTCCCGGATAGCGCCCATGGGTGTCGTCAGCAGCCGACACAGCTGGTTGCGCAGCTTACTGGCCCGCTCGGGCGGGACCCGTAGTGTAAATCCGCGCAGCCACCTCAGCAAACCTTACCTTTCTCTTTGCACATAATGAAGATAAACTCTGCAACCAAGTCCCGGATAGCGCCCACGGGTGTCGTCAGCAGCCGACACAGCTGGTTGCGCAGCTTACTGGCCCGCTCGGGCGGGACCCGTAGTGTAAATCCGCGCAGCCACCTCAGCAAACCTTACCTTTCTCTTTGCACATAATGAAGATAAACTCTGCAACCAAGTCCCGGATAGCGCCCACGGGTGTCGTCAGCAGCCGACACAGCTGGTTGCGCAGCTTACTGGCCCGCTCGGGCGGGACCCGTAGTGTAAATCCGCGCAGCCACCTCAGCAAACCTTACCTTTCTCTTTGCACATAATGAAGATAAACTCTGCAACCAAGTCCCGGATAGCGCGCACGGGTGTCGTCAGCAGCCGACACAGCTGGTTGCGCAGCTTACTGGCCCGCTCGGGCGGGACCCGTAGTGTAAATCCGCGCAGCCACCTCAGCAAACCTTACCTTTCTCTTTGCACATAATGAAGATAAACTCTGCAACCAAGTCCCGGATAGCGCCCACGGGTGTCGTCAGCAGCCGACACAGCTGGTTGCGCAGCTTACTGGCCCGCTCGGGCGGGACCCGTAGTGTAAATCCGCGCAGCCACCTCAGCAAACCTTACCTTTCTCTTTGCACATAATGAAGATAAACTCTGCAACCAAGTCCCGGATAGCGCCCACGGGTGTCGTCAGCAGCCGACACAGCTGGTTGCGCAGCTTACTGGCCCGCTCGGGCGGGACCCGTAGTGTAAATCCGCGCAGCCACCTCAGCAAACCTTACCTTTCTCTTTGCACATAATGAAGATAAACTCTGCAACCAAGTCCCGGATAGCGCCCACGGGTGTCGTCAGCAGCCGACACAGCTGGTTGCGCAGCTTACTGGCCCGCTCGGGCGGGACCCGTAGTGTAAATCCGCGCAGCCACCTCAGCAAACCTTACCTTTCTCTTTGCACATAATGAAGATAAACTCTGCAACCAAGTCCCGGATAGCGCCCACGGGTGTCGTCAGCAGCCGACACAGCTGGTTGCGCAGCTCGCTGCCCCGCTCGGGCGGGCGGGACACGTCGCGCAGCGGCGGCAGCACGCGCGCCCGGAGCCACTTGCGCGCCGCGCGCGTTCGCACCGCCTTGTTCATCACGGTTAGTATCGGGGATAAGTTTTCGCATTGGTTCTTTGTGTTCTGAAATGAAAAAGAACTACAGCCTTATTCTTAAAAATATCTAGACGCGATGTAGCTCCCCAATGGTTTGAAAAATCAAGATTCATAAACATAAATGTACCTACAACGCGAAAGCGTCTAAGATGAACTGAACGCTCTGATAATTGGTGGAACATGGATCCTTTATGAATTACTGTAGCATTAAAGATGACAACTATTTTTACAGCTGATTGATTTAGATTTATTTATTCCCAACATTGACAAAGTGGCCTAGGTAAATTTCAACCATAACGGTCTTTGAGATAGAGCCCACTGACAGCCAGACGAAGGACTGCGTAAACTTAGTAATAATGTTCCGCCTGTCACCATTCGGGTGCGGAAGACTGAAGGTTAAAATAGGAATCTGATGGATTAAAATAACTAGAATTTACCGTGGTATTTGACAACCTGTACTGCAAGAGCTGCACAAGAGACTGCAAGGCGTCCATATTCTTGCCCTCGAATGTACACTCTGCAGTCTCCCCAGAGTTCAGCACTGGGGTTAGATATGCGTAATATGGTGGTGGCACGCTGCAAACATTTTAAATTTTAACTTTGATTGATCTTCACCATCTTAGTTTAGTTTAGTTTAGTTTATTTATTTCATAATGATAAATTACAGTATAAATTATTCTTACGCTAATCTATATGAATTTACATTATGATCGTCAATCATTTAGCATGCAAACGTAATTATACAATGTCAACTTAGATAAATAATAAAGATTAATGACCCGTTAGCAAATATAACTGAATTTATTTTGCTTTCAATTTCAATGACAACTTATTAGGTCTTTTAAACTTATTAAGAATTATTCATAACATGAACATGACATAACTTTTATTACCATGACCCAGGTGGCAGTATTGATGAAGGCTCTTGTTTTTCAAAACTAAGGAAAGGTAAATTCGAATAACTATTATAGGTAAACATGACCAAGTGATTAGGTTATACATAATTAAATAACATAATTTTTAATTTACCTGGTCAACAAATTAGCGACATTACTTCTCAACTCCATCAATTTCTCCTCGTTAGTAGTCTTAGTGTACAGCAGGGAGGTTAGCACAGGCATCAACTTTAGGTACATCGCCTCATCTGCCTCAGTTTCACTGTCCTCACCGCCAGGCCGAATGATGAGGTTGAACATGGACTTTAGGATCTCACAGGCTATGGCTTGCTGATTATCCTGATTCAAAAATAGTTTTATGTTAGTAGTCAATGGCCATCTCTAGTTTTAATCTGACAGTGACAAAAATCCAAAGTTATAAATTCAATTCCCACACAAAAAACCTAGGTGGGTCCACATTTGTGACAATTTACCGAACATTACCCCGTGACCGTATCAGAAACACGTGTCAGTACCATTAAAGGTGGGTCCACACTTGTGACAATTTACCGAACATTATCCCGTGACCGTATCAGAAACACGTGTCAGTACCATTTATGTGGACGTCTTTTTGTAAGTTTGCAACAAAGAGAGTTGTCATGACTAAAGTATCTTCCTACCAAACATCATTATTAGAAAAAGAGTTTTTTTTTTTTCAATGATTGTAATTAATAATGAATCAACAACTATGTCTTAATTTCAAACTCGGGTAAATTCATTCAACCCTCTCAGCAAATACCTACCCTATTACCTTTTCTTAATACCTACCAAAATCGCATAATCTGACAGATGGATTTACCCGAGTTAGACGTTAAGCGACTCAACTTACAGTAAAGAAAATGTGTTGATCCTGATCCATAGCACCCTCAGTACTTGATGAGGCTTCTCTGAGCAACTCATTAAGACAGCAGACCAAATAGTCCGACCCATGCAGCTCATCTCTTATCTTAGTCTTTATATCCGACCTTAGTGCAGTCAAGATAAACAGCAACTTAATGTCAAACAGCATGATTTCATCTTTGAAGGGAATGTCTTTGTAAATCCTGAGCCTAGCCACCAGACTCTGGGCGATGCTGGTATGGGCGCAAAGCGCCCGCGCCACTTCACTGTTGTAAGCAATGTTGCACAGACACTTCAAAGCCTCAATGGCGGTGTCCTTCTGTGGCAACTCCAAAGGGGCCATGTTTTCTTCATTAATACCGATGAAATTGTACAATCCCCCATGCTCTATTAATGTTGTTATCCATTTTTCGCAAATCAAATTTTCGAGTTCTGATTTGTCTCGGCTGCAAAAATATGAAAATAGATTTTAATGTGCATATTAAACAAGAAACAAGAACTATACAGTAAGACTGTTAGTAATTTGTGTGGCAGGACAGCAAAAATAGATACTTACTTATAAAATCTTAACTTAAAAGATCTTAATTAAATATTAATATAAATGAAATTTCCTCATAATCGTTAGCTTACTAAATAGGTAATAAAGTAGTTCAAACCTCAGCACTCTAATGGCAGCTAAGCAAAGAGTATGAATTGGCGCTGAAGTCTTATTTTGAAGATGCTGGAACAGCGCAGCCCACAAAATCACTCGTTTGTTATTATCAGCTAAATTTGGAAATAAAAATGTATTCTCGTTCTGAAAAGTAAATCTCATAGTTTAGTAACTGAAGAACTAAGTCATTTATTAAGGAATACAAAATATTTACTTTTTTGATGAAATCCTGTAAGACTTGTGCCACCTCTTGCAGCTTGTCACCGCTGCTAATTAGTTCGATCTCATCATCTTCCATGATACTGTTTGTTTATATCACTGCGACAAAAACAGTCTCTTCAATCAGAATAACCGTGTCCGTATACCAGTCACCGTAAAGCACTTGTGCGAAGCTAATTATTCTTTTTCGTTATTTTATGATAATTATGATACACATAAGAAATTTCCTACATACAATTACACGCACAAATTAAATACAAGGCCCTGTCATCAATATAGCTAGATCTGAGCTAGATGGCCTAGATTTTCTAGCTTAGCCAGGCTATCTAATAGTGGAGGTGGTGGGGGATGGCGATTTTTGACAACTGTCACGCTGTCAGTGTCAACAATAGGGATGTGGCATGAATCTAGTATTAAAACTGGATCTGGCATGAGGGTGGGGAGAAGTGACCGAACAGGATAGTCTTATGTATCTTTCAGTAGGAGTAGCAGCGAAAGAGCTATTATTGTTTGTCCTTGACACAGTCTCACATTTTATTTGTTCCCCACCGTTATTTTAGTATGGATCTTTGGTATGGATTATGGTGGGCAACAAATGAATTTGACCAATCACAGTGTCGCATTTGCGTATGTTTTGTCCCTCATGGAGGCACGCGTATACCACTTCTATACGATCCTACCTTCTATGGGATGTGGTAAAAGATGTTTGGATCAACATATAGTTGGTCAAGCAGATCTTGTAAGTAGAAAAAGGCGGCAAATTTGAAAATGTAGGCGCGAAGGGATATTGTCTCATAGAAAATTTGAATTTCGCGCCTTTTTCTACTGACAAGATTTGCTTGACCATCTATATATTATTATACTCTTTGGTTTGGATATGGTTTGGATGAGATTGGATTTGAGGCAAAGAGTGAGGCAAACTCGGAGTAATTAACAATGGAGCCGCCATTAACAGGCGTTCCCCTCTGTCGAAAATAGGCGGCCAATGGTCAACTACATGTCAACCATATATATGGACTGACGTTTATCTGACATGACGTACCTATACATTTATTGTGCCCCTCCCCCGCAAAAAACGGCAGACTATTTTGTACCGAAAATTTTAGACATGGCGTCACCGTTGGTTATATCCTCTAAGGAGGCAAATGATGTAAAAAAAAATATTAAAGAATAGAAAAAATAATTCGATTTCATACGCTAATATAATTACATCTTACTTCATTTTACAGCGCATTGGCGCCCCTTAGCTGTAATGCTGTAAAATTTTATTTCAATAAATATCAAACGAACGTACAACAAACATGAGGTACAGTACTACCAAAAAGAATAGATAGTATAGAGGGGTCCTGTCATAGT
Source organism: Cydia splendana (assembly GCF_910591565.1). Lineage (NCBI taxonomy): Eukaryota > Metazoa > Arthropoda > Insecta > Lepidoptera > Tortricidae > Cydia > Cydia splendana. Next base: position 16,237,521 of record NC_085962.1, read on the forward strand.
AAATTTTGTAGTCACAGTAAATTTACTGCCATCTATCGACACGCGACTAAAACACAAAATGAAAACGTATAAAACTATCGAAAAAAATTATATATATGGATAAATGATTTTATTATTTTTATATCATTTTGACCCATGTTCATTCACTGATACCTATGTGTTAAAATTGTTAAATATGAAACGGTGTCGTCAACGCCATCTAGCCGACCATAGGCTAAAGGTGTGTGCGCCATCTATCCGAGAATGACTTTTTCTTGATTTCCGAGGCACGTTTTTTTCTTAGACTTTATTCATTCTATACGGAGTTACATATGTCTTTGGTACTACTAAGGCCTCATATACACTAGCGCTTTATCAACACGCGTTAAAAAAGCGTTTGAATGACACAATATGTATTGATATGTATATAGATCAAGGCCTATTGACTTCCTTGAAACGATGTGACCCTTCAAAATTGTACATGTGTTGTCCGTTCCCAGACGAGATTGCCAGTAATTAACATCAAAATATTTTACTACAGCAACATTGCTAGAACTGGCTTTGTCTATAGATACGATTTCTAGGAACAAATTTATTTTATCAAATATATTTTGATTTGTATTTTATGAAGTAGTCATATGTAAATTATTATTTATTTTTTGATATATGAATATTATTATCTATTATATTTCAGTTTGTCTTTGTCTATGTTCATAAAATCTACGAAGGGTAGACGTGCCTCTACCCTCCTTAATTAAAATAAAAAAAAATCTTTGTCAATTGGCCTCTTTGATAGGCCTTGATTTGGGTCTGGCCGGTAAGAACATAGACAAGATAAAAGTCTGTAATGTCAATGCTGTCATTTAAGTCATTTAATGCAAAAATATAAATTTTCATATAAAACGATTTATTCACTTGAAATATATTTATTTACCTATTAATTTTAAAAATAAAAACTATTCATATGTACGAGTAACATATCTAAATGCGTCTTCGCACAGACTTAGTTAAATTTAAACCGTTGTCTCTCTTCCTTCCTTGCTGTATGTATCCGGCAATGGCGACTTCATCAACAATTCTTATCCGGATTATGGAAAGCCCTAATGTGTGTGTGGAAACCGTTGTAGTAAATCAGAAACAGCGATAATTTCAAGGTAAGATATATATTAATCTTTAAATAAAAATGAGCGTGCTAATTACCAAATTCAAATATAATAATTTAATCTTACTATCCCCGTAAGTCCCGCGGACGCTATATCGCGTCCGAAATTATAATCAAAATTCAACATAGATGTAAAACCCCACATTGTTTAAGCTGGTAACCCTAGGAATTAGCGACGTTAGTAATTAGGAAGATAGATTATATTGTTTAATTTTTTGACTATTTTGTTTTAGAAAGTGAATCAGCAGATGGCTTAAGCGTGAGATAATGATATAATCCTGGGCCGTCATATGATTTCTTGGAAAAAGCTCAGAAGGGCACGTATCTGCCGCATATCCAAACTAGTTTCCCGGTGACCAAGAACGCTGCGCGGAGATGTGAAGCAGAAAATGTCCGATAACCGGATAGATGTAATAACAACTTGTAACCATTTGCCATATCAGTGTATGTATTCATATGTATTATGAAAATATTTATATCTTAATAATATTTCACGAATTTCTGAATATAGTACCTAATCATTATCTTTTAACGTATTTTTTTACTTATTTGTGAAATGCTAATTTAAGAGCCCAACAACGTGCACACTAGCGCCACTGCTAAATAATCGTGATTATTTAAATTTAACGACATGTATTTAAAAAAGGGGCCGCTACGGACTGTATTGTGTATTTAGATACCTACCTTTTGAATACATCAAACTAGATTTTATGTTGCTGGATTCGTCGATCTATGAGCTCAAAACAAAAACGGCCGTTTTAACTTTGGACGGGTAGATTGACGAATCCAATAACATAAAAACTAGTTTAATGTATTCAGCAGTGGCGCTAGTGTGCACGTTGATGGGCTCTTAAAAACCTGACCCCAACAAAAAAGAAAAAAATACAAAAAGAAATTCCCTCTCTGGGATTCGAACCCAGGACCATTAGCTTCCTGAACTGGATTACTGCCAATACCCGCTAGGCTAAACGGGTTGTCAATTCTAATTACAATGGTATCCTACCAGAGCGCTAGTAGTATAAACGAACTTTTGAAAGGGACATTTTTTTGTATGGAGTTATCGTTCTTCTCCTAGTGAGTATTATATTCTTTGATATAGATGGTCAAGCAAATCTTGTCAGTAGAAAAAGGCGTCAAATTCATATTTTACATGGAGGATAACCCTTCGCGCCTACATTTTTTTAAATTGTCGCTTTTTCCTACTGACAAAAATGGCTTGACAGACTATATTAACATTATTTATTAATATAGTTTGTCAAGCAAATATTGTCAGTAGGAAAAGGCGCGAAATTCAAATTTTCTATGGGACGATAACCCTTCGCGCCTACATTTTTTAAATTTGCCGCCTTTTTGTACTAACTAGATTTGCTTGACCAACTATAATTAGACACCGTTGTTTGTATAATCCATTGACGATTCTGACGATTAAAAATTAACCTGGAACAGCTTTACATTAATATCTGTCACTGTCAGCTGTCATTGAGTTGAGGTTGTCATTCATTTGTCATTTGAAGAGAGGGGCTGCTTTTACGAATATCGTCGAAATTAGTAATTAATCAACAAATTGTGGCCTAATAATGGCTTCTGTAGCTTTGACAGGCCACTTTGCAAATAAACTCATACGTAAGTTTATTTTCTATAATTTAAAACCATCAAAACAAGCTACTTAACTCTTACATAATTCCAGCTTTTTTGATGGATGTAATCAATTGGAACATACAACAAACAATTAATATCTGCTAGCCTTGCTTACTACCTGTCGACATTTTAAATTTTCAGCCAAAAGTGGGTCTCTGAGTGTTGTTTACATCAAGTCATCGGCATACAGCACGGACGGGAGGCCTAACCTTGCAGCGTACAAGCGCGGCACGGGCGGCCGCAGCAGCTTCAATGGCATCGTCGCCACCATCTTCGGCGCCACGGGATTTGTGGGCCGCTATGTCGTCAATAAATTAGGAAAAATCGGCACACAGGTACTCTAAAAACTATGGACTCAGGGAATCACAAATCATTCAAAACATCTAAAAGTTAACTACCATTTCTTCAGATATAGTATAGAGGGTTATTGTAGCAAGAGTGGGTGCCCTATTTCAGAAATAAGTATGACTCTCTTAAATTATACTCAAACTCTGAAAAGTTATCTGTTAACCATTGTTAATAAATAACTATTATTTGACCCGGTTTTTTTTTTTAGGTTTTTGGTCAGAATTTGATAAAATTTGGTGGATAGATAGAGTTCCCTATTTTGTACAGTATAAATGCAATTTCACCATTAATGTCCTCAATATCTTCCACTGAGTTACGATAACTTATGGAATTTCCATAACTCAATGGAAATTTACATACATTTCTTGTCCCAAATTGAAATTTCGTGTTTATTCCGCTCAGAATTCAAACCTACAGATGTAGTGCATAATTGTTTTCCTTCATATTTTCTCGGAAACATTCATATTTGTCATGCTACTTCAGTCAACCTCTGTACTTTGTGTACCAAGATTGACTGAAATAGCAAGACACATTTGTATGTCTCTGTGAAAATATGAAGGAAAATAATTATGCACTACATCTGTACCAAATTTAATCAAAATATCACAAAAAAAAACAACCCAATAAATATTAGCAGTTTAATCGTCAAATTTATGGTATAATAATATATCAAACTTGATGTTTATGGTAGCACATCCACACCCTGGTACTGTTAGTCCTGCTTTGGTAACTCGACTTGTTTCCTACACATAGTATTACACATGGCCCATTAAGTTCTGGCTCTTTGTCAACTTGACTAAAATGAATTTAAACTATCAAATTTTGGCATTAAGTTATTAGCAGTTGTTTGCTTCAGAGCGAATCTCACAGGGTATAATGTATTTACAGTAACTATTTAGGTAGTTGCAGGTAGAGTCTGACCATAAAAAGTCTGCAGCGGATTTGATAGCCCACGCAGTGCAAGTGTCATTTATACGTCATAATTTCATAGAAGTTTGACGTCTAAAATAACACTTTCACTGCGTGGGCTATCAAATCCGCTGCAGACTATTCTTGGTCTGATTCTAGTGCACATCACAATAAATTAAAAATAATAAATAAATCTTCTCTCTTGTTATTTGAATAAGTAAGTTATTCGTATTAAGCGCATCGTCTCCGCTGGCTTGGCCATCTCGAAAGGATGCGTGAAGATCGGGCAGCCAAAAGGGCCTACTTGGGTCGACCAACTGGGCGCCGTCACAGATTAATAAATAGTTACTACGTAACATATACTTCATTCCCAAACAAAAGCGAAAATACCTACGCTATAATAGCCTACAAAACCTTAATAATAATACCTGCTGCTCAGGACAAGAAGAAATGTACCATAAGTACGCGCACAAAGAATCGAGACTGTGTTGCCCGCCGTGCGAGTCACGTGCCAACGCGTCATCGTAAGAATGCGCTAGGGTTGTAGGTACCTACCTATGATGATTATTGTAATAAAACAAATGTTGCGAATCAACCATATTTTTTATTAGTCAATCAAATATGTTTTAGTTTTATATAATGATTTATAATTTTTTCCCTTCTCGGAATTCTCTGTTATTAAATTTTATAGTTGAAAATATCCTAAATCGCGTAAATAATTTTAATAAATACTCAGGAGCAAAGCAACGGAAAATCAACGGTTTTTAAAAGTTGTAATACGGTGCTACCAGGCCGATTAATTATTACGTCGTCAAAATTATTTAAAAATACTTTTTCTAACCCTTCAATATAATTATTAAACGTTTCAGGTGGGACCTTTAGCCCGCCATAAAAAGATGAATCTTTATTATAGGCCTTTTTCCTTTGTTTTTTTACTTTTACACCCATTTACTGCACAATAATTACGTGGTTTCGGCATTTCGAAGCGTAAGCGCGGGAAACGTGCGGTGCGAGCGCTCAGGCGGGCGTTCGGCGGCCCTCTGTCGGTTGTATCGTCGACGATACGCCGAGCGGTAGGCATATAGCGCGTGGCCTTGAGCGTGTCGTCCTAAATACCGTTGGGCAGATAGAGTGAAGGCAGATCTCCGTGAGCTCGGCGTCGGCGAAAGCTGGCGGGATACCGCTCTGGATCGATCAAAGTGGCGTGCTCTTGTGTTGGAGGCCAAGACTCATTTTGGGTCACCGCGCCAACCAAGTAAGTAAGTAAGTAAGTAAATTATTCGCAGATAAATTATTCGACGAATAATTTATTCAAATAAGAATAATCATCCGACATTTTTATTCGTAATTCGCGAAAAATTTTGTTATTCTTATTAGTTATTCTTCATTCGAATAAATTTTGCCTATCTCTGCTTACATGGCCTGCCCAGTCCCACTTTAGCCTGGCGGTTTTGACCCCAACGTCGACGATGCCTGTTTTGGTGCGCAACGTAGTGTTTCGGATCCGGTCAATCCTTTTATCATTATCAATCCAATACCAATATTCATTTAAAATTACGGATTATTTTAAGGATAAATAAGTTCGATAGGACATTTCCTAGCTCTTCATTTTTGTAATTTCAGATGATTATACCCTACCGCAGCGACTTCTATGATGCTCAACGTCTAAAAGTCGCTGGTGATTTGGGACAAGTGCTGTTCACCCCCTTCGACCTTCGCGACGAGGAGTCCATTGCTAAGGCAGTGAGACATTCAAATGTGGTTATCAACTTGGTGGGCCGGGACTATGAAACTAAAAACTTCAAATTTAAGGATGTGCATGTAGATGGAGCTCGCCGTCTGGCAAGGTAGGTTTTTTTTTAACACCATGATTTGTAATTAATAATTACTAATTATGTCAGCATTTTTAGGACTCCGCATTGAATAGGCGGGTCTATTACAGACAAACCCTTCGCGAGGAAATTGCCGCGCGAAACAGCTTGGTCTGTGCTCTGTGTAGACATGTCTCGGGCTCGTGACGTTCTCTAGTTCTTTCCTTCCTTACCTCTAGAACTTTGATTATTTAAAATTTTTGTAATTTGGCCACCAACAGCTTAACAAACGGTTTATGAATTTTGATTGTTTGCATGGGTCTTCTGGGGCACATTTTTTAAAATCAGCGCCCTGGCGGTCAAAGGAAAATATTTTGCTATTATTATTTTAAATAATTTTTGGACTGACATTGAAAAGATGCTTCTTTTATCATATTATATGGTGAGCTTGATGATTTGCTTTTCACAAATGAGGTTAAAAACCAATCGAGTATAAGTGGATCTAATGGTCTTGGAACTTGAAACGAAACAAAAGTCTGTAGTCTATGGTTTGTTTCTTTGGATATCTAGATTCTAAATATACTCTGGCAAACCCACAAGGCGCGAAATTCTAATTTACCATGGAGGACAACCCTCGAGCCTAATTTTTTTTACATTTGCTGCCTTTTTCTACTGACGGAAATGACTAAGCTAAACTATACATATTTTTTAAAACGATTGCAGCGCCATACGTTTTAAGCTCGTCATACCTACATTCTAGGATCTCCCGAGAGATGGGAGTGGAGCGTTTCATCCACCTGAACTACTTAAACGCCGATGAGCACCCAAAGCCGCTGGTGCTCCGCAAGCCATCCATGTACAAAGTTAGCAAGTACTATGGCGAGTGCGCGGTGCGCGAGGAGTTCCCCACGGCCACCATCATCCGCGCCTCCGACATCTACGGCTCCGAGGACAGGTTTATTAGGTACGATCTATTTCCTTGACAAATAGCGACATACGCTCGATTTTCATCAATTTCATCATTCAAATAATCTCGGCTACTGCGACAGACAGATACCTCCCATACAACCATTTCCAGTCGCCGTTACGACGCGGTGTTGACACATCTTGTGTCGACACCGTCTGTTTCGGTCACAATTCCAGTCGCAGAGTCGTCGCCGTGTCGACACAGTTACCAGAAATGGGGAAGGGTCGACACATGACACAAAGTGACATAAAGTGTGGTCGCCGTGTGCACACATTGTTTCGAGTTTGCGACTACTTTATGCCAAAATCATTCGTTCATTCGTTCATTTTGTTCCTGTCAAATGGAAACTGTCAGATGGAAAAATACTTAAATATAAATAAGTGACATTAATACGCCATCTCTAAAACGGATTACAAGACGTAATTATATATTGTTTGCATTTATATTACAATAGGACTTAAATTATTATGGGGAATTAAACTGCTCGAGTGATTTGATAAACTAAGTGTAATATAATCAACGCGCCACCACATTGTTTTAGTTTAGCCGGAAATGAAATTGTTTACTTCTCAGTGCCTGTGTTCATAACTATATTATTTGAAGCATTTTTAGTACTTCGATGCGTATACTATACTTAAATAACAGATATAACGCTTTACATACTACGAAACTTGTTAATTATGATGTATAAATATGGTTTAAGGCTGAGAAATATTGCAGTCACAAAGTAGTTGCAATGTTTCGACTTTGTGTCGACTCTGTGTTGACACATGACACGCGCTGTCAAAAGTAATAACAAAGTTACTGGTATGTTACTGGATTTGCAAAATGGCTCCTTGTGTTGATTTGTTTTCAGATATTCTCAAAGTGTAAAAATGCCGTGGTCAGAGATGGGCATTAATCGATTAACTGTTTATTCGACTAATTAATGGAATAAAAAAAGTTAATTCTCAAATTTTAATCGCGATTAGTTTAGTCGACCTAACATAGATTGAAATTGAATTAATCTGAATATTAATCGAATCAATTATCGGTTAAATTTCGATTGAAAGTTGACAGGGGGCCATTTTTGTACGTAAAAATAATAGAAATGTCTTGCATGCAGATGGTAGCAAAACACTTTGTCATAAAAGTCGAGATGGGTGTCGATATATAGGTTTTAGGGAGTGCCGATTTCGAAAATAATGACCATTTTGGAATCCGAAATGGCGGCCATGCACTGTGTCATAAAAGTCGTCATGGATGTCGTTTTATACGTTTTAGGGGGCCCCAATTTTGAAAATGATGACCATTTTGGAATCCAAAATGGCGGGCATGCACTATGCCATAAAAGTCGTCATGGATGTCGTTTTATAGGTTTTAGGAGGCGCAGATTTCGAAAATGATGACCATTTTGAAATCCAAAATGGCGGCCATGCACTATGTCATAAAAGTCGTCATGGGTGTCGTTTTATAGGTTTTGGGGGGCGCAGATTTAGAAAATGATAACCATTTTGGATTCCAAAATGGCGACCATGCACTATGTCATAAAAGTCGTCATGGGTGTCGTTTTATAGGTTTTAGGGGGCGCAGATTTCGAAAATGATGACTATTTTAGATTCCAAGATGGCGGCCATGCACTATGTCATAAAAGTCGTCATGGATGTCGTTTTATAGGTTTTAGGGGGCCCCGGTTTAGAAAAAGATGACCATTTTGACATCCAAAATGGCGGCCATGCACTATGTCATAAACGTCGTCATGGGTGTCGTTTTATAGGTTTTGCGGGGCGCAGATTTAGAAAATTATGACCATTTTGGATTCCAAAATGGCGGCCATGCACTTTATCATTAAAGTCGTCATGGGTGTCGTTTTATAGGTTTTAGGGGGCGCAGATTTCGAAAATGATGACCATTTTAGATTCCAAGATGGCGGCCATGCACTATGTCAAGTCGTCATGGATGTCGTTTTATAGGTTTTAGGGGACCCCGGTTTAGACAATGATGACCATTTTGACATCCAAAATGGCGGCCATGCACTATGTCATAAACGTCGTCATGGGTGTCGTTTTATAGTTTTTGGGGGGCGCAGATTTAGAAAATGATGACCATTTTGGATTCCAAAATGGCGGCCATGCACTTTATCATTAAAGTCGTCATAGGTGTCGTTTTATAGGTTTAAGAGGGCGCAGATTTCTAAAATGATGACCATTTTAGATTCCAAGATGGCGGCCATGCACTATGTCAAGTCGTCATGGATGTCGTTTTATAGGTTTTAGGGGGCCCCGGTTTAGAAAATGATGACCATTTTGACATCCAAAATGGCGACCATGTACTATGTCATAAACGTCGTCATGGGTGTCGTTGTATAGGTTTTGGGGGGCGCAGATTTAGAAAATGATGACCATTTTGGATTCCAAAATGGCGGCCATGCACTAGGTCATAAAAGTTGTCATAGGTGTCGTTTTATAGGTTTTAGGGGGCCCTGATTTCGAAAATGATGACCATTTAGGAATCCAAAATCGCGGCCATGCAGTATGTCATAAAAGTCGTCATGGCTGTCGTTTTATAGGTTTTAGGGAGCGCAGATTTCGAAAATAATAACTATTTTGGAATCCAAGATGGCCGCCATGCACTATGTTAAAAGTCGTCATGGATGTCGTTTTATTGGTCACGGTCATCAATTTCGAAATCTGCACACCTGTTTCAAATAAGGTATCGGTAGATGCATCCTAGTAAGTCAACAACATCTATATCTACTATCGAAATGTACTTTTGACAGTACTTATGTAGTAGTACGAAATGTAATCTGAAAGGAATCAAGTAATATATATTCCTGTACCTAATGAAGAATCGACATTGATTTCTATTACTAGTAATTGTAGTATTCGAAAAATTGATTCCTGATTCCTCAAATGGAATTGTACTTAGTAATTCGGTATTGTTAGATTACAAAGTAATCTAGGAATCGGTAATCAGATTACAAAGTAATTTCAAGTAATCGTGGAATCAGGAATCAATTACGAAATGCCCATCTCAGACTAAGTAGCACTGCATTCAATTGATCTGTTTGGCGAACCGCGAGTTCACAGTTCGGGGCGAACTACAATATGTATAGGTTTTAGGGTGTGCAGAATTCGAAAATGATGACCATTTTGGAAACCAAGATGTCTGCCGTACACTTTGTCATAAAAGTCGTCATGGATCTCGATTTATAGGTATTAGGGAGTGGAGAATTCGAAAATTATGACCGTTTTAGAATCTAAGATGTCTGCCGTGCACGTTGGTCATGGTCATCATTTTCGAATTCTACTCTTCCTAACACCTATAAATCAACATCCATGACGGGTCATATGACAAAGTGCACGGCAGACATCTTGGAATCCAAAATGGTCATCATTTTCGAATTCTGCACTCCCTTAAACCTATAAAACGATATCCATGACGACTTTTATGACAAAGTGCACGGCAGTTATCTTGGATTCCAAACTGGTCATCATTTTCGAAATCGGCACTTCCTAAAACCTATAAAACGATATTCATGACGACTTTTATGACAAAATACGTAGCCGCCATCTTGGATTATAAAATGATCATCGTTTTCGAATTCTGCACTCCCTAAAACCTATAAATCGACATCCGTGACGAAGCAAGTTATCTTTATTTTCAGCTCTAACAAATTGCTACAGAATACAAAGGACAAAAAAGAAGCGAGGAGGTAAGGAGGTGATGATTCCTCGACGCAATTGGGTGATTCTTAAATTGTGTCCAGATTTTTTTTGTCATAAAAGTTTATATTTTTCACATATTACTCTCACAAGTTCCGTGACATTTCGACCTTGTAATTTTTTAAGTAAATGTTTTTGTTTATCTATGAGGATCTCACTAGAATAGTATAATCAAGGTATGTTTATATTTGATGAATGAAATAGTAACGCAAAAAAAAAATATATTTGTGTCTTATATTCCTGCCGAAGACTTTTATTTTACCTTTTCCTTCTACACAATTTTGGCCAAGTAATAAGAATTTAGGGCTCTCAATTTTATTTTGACTTCTACAACAGTAAAGCTACGAGGCCATGTTTGGTATCGTTTTCGTATAAATTCGCAGTACCAAATTTAGTTAAGGTATCACATTGACACCATTCCGAAGTAAAAACATATAAACTTATTAAAATACTTTCTTTTAAACTCCTCTTCACGCTTAAACTGCTGAACAGTTTTAATTTAAATTTGGTACACATATATTTTGAGTCCCGAGACAGGATATAATAAGTTATCTCAAAAATCATCCTTTAAAGGTGTGAAATGAGGTGTAGGTGGGAATTCAGAATTGACTTCTTGAAGTTAATACTGTTTAAGTTTAGGTTTGAAGTCATGTTTTTTTATCATTTTTAACTAAATCAAAGATGTAGACCATCCCAAATTTCATATAAATCGGTGCAGCGGTTATTGATTTCCCGTACAAATTTCCACGCCACTTTTCACACCTTCAAAAGATGATTTTGGTTATAAGATCTATCCTATGTCCTGTTCCGGGACGCAAACTATTTCTATACCATAGATGTAAGTAAATTGAGGTAGATATGGTACCAGGCGCACAATCGTGAGCCAATAAATATAGGTTCCGGAACCTATATTTAGTTAGTCGTATGGGTGACGCCAACCTGTCAAGTTGTCAAAATCGTTGGATCAATTTTTAGTTTTGTCAACTATGAACGTCACACGTCTACATAAATAAAAGGTCATTGTTCTATACCAAATTTCAACGAAATCGGTTCAGCGGTTAAGCGTCAAGAGGAGTTTCAAAAAAACCGGCCAAGTGCGAGTCGGACTCGCGTATTAAGGGTTCCGTACATTAAGTCCGACTCGCGCTTGACTGCACATTTCTAATAGGTTTTCCTGTCACCTAGGTAAAGAACTATTTTGTGTATTCAGATGGACATACATACAGACGCACGAGTGATCCTATAAGGGTTCCGTTTTTTCCTTTTGAGGTACGGAACCCTAAAAAGATTTTTTTTTATTTTGTGGTATGGTGTCAATGTGATACCTTAAATGGATTCAGCACCCCAGATTTATACGAAAACGATACCAAACACGGCCTAGCACCTTCACTGATATAGATATATCAAGATAAAATTGAGAGCCCTAAATAAACTTTCAAGAGCGGATATCTCAAAACTATTCAACATATCGAAAAAATTGACTGAATAAACTTGTAACAAATTAAATTAACTTTCATTTTGTATAAGTGGCCATGTCGGTGAGATGCATAGTTTCCGAGATATAATCGAAAAACCGGAAAATGGGACCTTCAAAGCCCCCTCTCCCCCCCCCCCCGCTCAAGGGCTACGGCCGGGGACTTTTGATATGTTCACCTCCTAACTTGTCAAACCGAGTTACGGAGTCAAAAATTGTGTTCCGAGCATTTCCCTCTACAACTTTTGGAGCATTCGTTGCCTGACCTAAGTAGCTTATTGCATTTCTTTAAAAACTTTTCTGTAAAAGGTTGACGGGTGTTGGGTGTTTATATGGTTTCGGTCGATTATTATCATTTGCATTGCCCATGATGACTTACTAGAATTACGAGCACACGAGACACTAATGGTAGTTTGACAAACCTTGGTTTTGAAGAGGTATTTTAAATTGACATTTGCTGTCACAAATTTGCTGTCAGATTTAGTCGCAAACCGCACGCAAAGTGCACACAAATGTGTCGACACCTTGTTACGGAAAAGTGTAGACACGGCGACGACACTTTGTTTCGAAACAATTCTAGACACATTGTGTGGACTCTGTTACGACACATCTGACATTTAGTTACCACTTTGTGATTCTGCGACTGGAATGGTTATATGGGCTATTACCAAAGAGAATAGAGTGCAACAGAGACGGATTGTCAAAGTAAATTATTTATGTAGCCACTGTAAATTTACTGCCGGAATCTTTCGACGGAAAATAAAACTGTTAGAACGACATTTTACTTTGATCCTTATTCTTTCACTGATATGTGTTAACTTATTAAATATTAATATTAATGCCATCTACTCGACTATAGGCCAAAGGTATGGTGTAATCTTTTCGAGCGATGGCGCCATAACCTTCAGCCTATTCTCGAGTAGATGGCGTTAATATTAATATTTAACAAGTTAACACATATCAGTGAAAGAATAATGATCAAAGTCAAATGGCGTTCTAACAGTTTTAGAGGTGATTTAGACGGCGCGCGAACTCGCATGCGATTTTAGTTACATTGCAGAATGTTGGTTACGTCCAATTCAACTCACCGATCAAAACCCGCAATGTAATGAAACTCGCATGCGAGTTCTCGCATCGTCTAAACGGGCCCTTAATCGTCTGTCGAAAGATGGCAGAAAATGTACTGCAGCTACATAATTTACCACGACAGTAACTCTCTATTTCAAATTATCTTTGCTATTACATTAGAACCTAAATGGGGATATTATTATACGCAAATATTTAATCAACATCAATTCAAACACATATTTTCCATTAAATTCCCGAACTGTGAAAATAGGGTATTATACTGTATACTTATAAAATAAATTATTTTTCACCTCAGCAGCTCGAACAAGGGTACTTTGCTTCTTAAAAACAGTGAGCAAAATGCGATTTTGCTCTCTGAGTCATTTTGTCTCACTCAGTGAGCAAAATCGCATTTTGCTCACTGATTGTGTCTCACTCAGTGAGCAAAATCGCATTTTGCTCACTGAGTGAGACAAAATGACATTCAAGTGACCTTTATAGTCATTTCAACATGCGGGGTCTAATACAAGTTCGATATACTTGGGTTCTATTATCTCTGTCCCTCTAGGTATGTTCTCACTGCTTAGGGTGAAAAAATTTGTGTACTACACGAGATCAAAGTTATTTACATCTCGTGCGCTTTTGAATCCCTTACTACGCTCAAGATTCTAAATTAGATTCACTCGCTACGCTCGTGAATCTATTATAGAATCTTTCGCTTGCACGGGACTCAAAATAAGCACTCGAAGAAATATCAAACTTTGATCTCTTGTTGTACAAATAACTATTACACCATGCATGAAATAAAGCACCAGATAATTATTAGAAAAACACAGATAGGAGTTATTTTTAAACACAAGTTATATTTAATAAATCGGATAGAAATATAAAAAGTAGGTGAGTTGACCGTGACGTCACGATGTAATGTTTCATATAAATTCCATATTAGAAAATCGTTTTGACAGTTCTAAAAAAGTAACTGATTTGACTAGTAGGAAAATACCCTATTGTGGATGGCAGGTACTTCGGGGGCCCGTGGCGCATCCACGGCACGTACCTGACGCTGTACCGCGCGGGCCTGGAGACGGTGAAGGCGCCCGTGTTCGTGTCGGACGTGGCGCAGGGCATCGTCAACGCGGCAAGAGACCCCGACACCAGGTGCCAGGTCTACCAGGCCGTCGGGTGAGCATTACAATTTCTTCTTCCTCACGTTATCCCGGCATTTTTACCACCGCTCATGGGAGCCAGCTAATCCCATGATTTGACGTAGGCACTAATTTTTACAAAAGCGATTACCATCTGACCTTCCAACCCATAGGGGAAACTAGGCCTTATTGGGATTAGTCCGGTTTCCTCACGATGTTTTCCGTCACCGAAAAGCAACTGGTAAATATCAAATGATATTTCGTACGTGACTGTACATAAGTTCCGAAAAACTCATTGGTACGAGCCGGGATTTGAACCCGCGACCTACGGATTGAAAGTCGCACGCTCTTCCCGCTAGGCCACCAGCGCTCAAGGGTGAGCATTCCAATTTATTTTAAAGATTATATAAAGGGTATTTGACTGACGAATCAAATCGTCGATTGGCTAAAATAAAATTCTATACGTCAAGCATCTTACGCGACATTACAATATTTACGTCATGCTCTCCAGCAACCCCACATTGCGTTTTGGATTTTTTTATTATATGAGGATTTAATTAGTACACAATTTGTACTGAATTTGTACTTCCTTGAAAAAAATGGTACCTCTATAGAGTCTGGCTAGCCAAAAATTGTTGACAGATATTTCGTTGTTGTATCACCAATTGTCTATGATTTAAAAAAAAGCTAAAAGTCAGTTGTCAATTTATGTCATTCATTCAAATTGTTTGCGGTTTATAAAGGGGTTTATTTTAAATAATATTTATAATGTCTATACTGAGTGAGGTTCGCAAACTATTATTTAAGCTCGTAAATAATTACGACAATGTGCGAAGTCGACGTATAGCGTTGTATAACGAAAAACTGCAATGTTTACAACTCCTAAACAAATGTAAACAAATTAGAAGGTTGGTGCTCTATAAATATTTTGATACTTAGTATTTAGCATATTTGGCATAGTACTTTTGTATTATTTTTGGTGATGGATTAATATTGCGGTATTATCGAGCTAGGTCTTATTTACACTACATTTCATTTTTCGCCTTGTTACAATGGTATATGGTGGAAAGTGTTAACATATGTGTTTATCGTTGACTGTACTTTACATAGTGGTAGAAATTATGTGAGCTGACTTTGAGTGCACGTCAACGTATATTTAACTTATATCCTTAGGTACCTTACGTGTGCACAGAAAATCAAAAATATTTTCTAGTATCAAAACTATAATTTCTACTACACAGTGTGACCAGCCCAAAATTTTTTGAATTTCCCGCCAAACATTTGGGTAAAATTTCAATAGCCAGACTCTAGTTTGGGAGTACAAGCCAAATGAAGTTGGGGTTGCTGTAGAGCAGCGGTCGGCAACCAGCGGCCCGCGGGCCGCATGCGGCCCGCGAACCTCTCACTTGCGGCCCGCGAGCCTCCCTGGCTATTTTGTATGTAATACAAAATAGACAAAAAGACAAATGACAATGTCTGATAAAGTCTTAAATATTAACAAAGTGCGGCCCGCGTCCACTTCGTTAACTGCTATGTGGCCCTTGGCTGCTAAAAGGTTGCCGACCGCTGCTGTAGAGCATGCTCTACACTACTCTACAGCAACCCCTACTGAATTCCAATATAGGATAGACTCCAACTTTTCCAGCAAATAAGTGACTGGAACATTTTGTACGCATGATTTTATTCCCAAATAACTAAGGTAAATTAGATTTTTTTTTCAAGTACAAATTCAGTTCCAATTGTGTACTAAATCCTCATATAATAAAAAATGCTAAAACGCAATGTGGGGTTTGCTGGAGAGCATGACGTCAATATTTGGCGTTAACTGCGCGCTGTACACTCGAGTCGCTCGCGGCACAATACCCGTGTGTCTTTTGAGCTCCAGCAAGCTCTAGTCAGGCTTTTATACTTATTCTAGTTCGTCGACCTAAACCTCTCCGATAGCTACTTACAATTTTAAATGCGTCGATTGCTGATTCAAAATGACATATACGTTTCAGACCAAAACGCTACATGCTAGCGGACCTCGTGGACTGGTTCTACGCGCTAATGCGCAAAGACGAGAAGTGGGGCTACCGGCGCCTGGACATGAAGTACGACCCCGTGCTCGGCGTCAAGGTCGCGCTCATCAACCTGCTGTCCCCCGGGTACCCCTTCGGCAACGTCACCTGGGAGGCCATCGAGAAGGTAAGTGACCACGAACTGACTTCGGACAAACTCGGCTCCGTTCGGCTCAGCATTGCTCCGAGCAATTATTAGGGTTGACACAACTTGAGGTCCCTTTGCGTGCACGACCACAGATAAGATAATGGCTTGAATTTTGACAACCCTAAATAGCCGAAAGGGATAGTGCCATATATTAGAAAGGGACGGCATGATTCGACCCTGAACCGCTGTCAAATTTCGGTTTTGTAGGAAGTTTCCTTTCTGTAGTACTATTACTTATTCTGTGATAAAACACTGATTTTCTATACAAAATTCGTCAAAATCGCGTGCCCCCAACATTCAGCGCCATCTGTTTAATGGGAGTTGAATTATTTTGACAAAATGGATGAAACTGAGACCTGCTGCCTTAGGGTGGTATTCCACCTGTCCAATATCAGTGCGTCTCACTCTCTCATTAACCTTTTGAACGCCAAACGGCGCATCAATTTGCCGTGCCACTGACGCCACAGGGCATAGTCTAATAAAACATGGTCTTCCATTCCCAGAGTGACATGGGCCTACGTCACAACAACATGGCCGCTATATATAGCGCTATCGCATATTATCATATAGCGCTGTCGCATGATGACGTAGGCCCGTGTCAGTTAGGTGACCTAGAAAAGACGGGAATGGAGTACCAGGCGGAGTATATTATTATACCATGCCACAGGGGTAAAATTTAGTTTTGTGAATAAATAATGCCAACCTAAAAGTGGGGTGTTTTTCAGTAGATTTTCATCAAAACACGATCGACGTCAAATGCCATCTTTGGCGTCGTTGTCACGATTTTGCGTTGACGTCAATTGCCGTCTGTGTCGTTCAAAAGGTTAAAGCAAAATGTGAGACGCAATACACATTGGATAAAGAAATTGGATAGGTGGAATACTTACCACCCTTAGTGACGCCGCCTGAATATTGTAGCAACTAGATTTTGTACAAATATTGTCAGATTTCTTGTTTTACGTCCACGATAGCGTCCAGGCGGCTTAGCACGGTCGCGTTTTTATCCCTTGTCACCATGCCTGTCACGTTCTAACAAGTATGTAAGTGCGAAAGGGACGCGCATAGTGATAGTCGATAAAAATGGAACCATGCTGAGCCCGCAGATCTGCGACAGCGTAATGCCCATCATTGACATCGTACTCCGAAATACATGCGAGAAGTCAGCGATCCTTTCACAAATGGTCACGTTCACGTGCGTGCAAACCTTCTCACAACTTACGAATTTGAATATCCCGGGTTTTCTAATGACTTCATTAACCTCGCTACAAGGTTACTCACCATACAAAGTTTCCCTATTTTAAATTTCGACCTTGTTGTATAGTAGATTAGGGTGACTTTCGTTTGTTTTAGAAAACAACGAAACAAAAGAAATGCAACTTTTTTAGTTTTTGAAAGATTCGAATTAGATTGAAACAGAGTGCATTGTAGTGCACATTGGGCCTTACGAGGTTAAAACACCCAGAACACCTGGCACATTCCAGAAATAAGCAAAGGAATGGTGATTAAATCTCGGTACGCACGACAACGATACGCCGCAGCGAACGAAACACGTCATGCTCCCTGGAAACCCCACTGTCTGTTTTGTGATTTATTGAAACGTAATGCTGATGTACACAATATGTACTGAATTAGTACATACTTAAAAAAAATTGTACCTCAATAGATCGAGAGTACAATTAACTCAATTCGGACTTGCTGTAGAGCATCTCCCCAGCAACCCCATAATTTAATTAAAGAAAATTCACGTAAATACTTACTTTTTAGCAAAAAAGACGCCTAAAAATAATTGTACTGCTATTTTAACGTTGATCGAGTTAGCCATGGCTAGTTAAATTACCTAATTGTCGCCAGGACGCAAGCGCCTCCGACTTCTCAAACGTACGAAACTTTGTATTTTTATATAGGTACAGTCACCTGCAATAATATGTTACTCTTCGAAGGCCGCAAAAATATGTGACACGCTCTTATGGCTCTAGAAATAAGATCGTGTCAGATATTTTTGCGGCCTTCGAAGAGTAACATATTATTGCAGGTGACTGTACAATGAGATACACACATTTCATTTATGTTATGAACATGGTTTCTGGTGAGTTCCAATGTTTTCTTGTCAACCAGCAATGGTGTAGTTGCATTGATCATAAACGTATGTACTTATTTTTAGTCGTACCTACGTGTTTTTTACATGACATTATTGAAGTATGTTGATAACGTTAAAACGAAGATTAGGTACTTTTATTTTTATTGCTAGGTAGGTACTTATAGGAGTTATAATTCATAAAACCATATTTTTTATCTCATTTTTAATTTTTTAACGTAAAACTAAAACTACCCAACTCTATGTTGAGTAATGAATATACAAAGTGTAATAACGAACAATATTTTGGCGCAGTTACGATGACCTATAATTTATCGGATCATATTATATTTGAAGTCGTCGTGACTGTAGTCAGTGACTATAAAAGAAGTGCCAAAAACATTAGTTCTGCAAAGCAACAGACGATACGACCTAGCGTCAATTATTGAGTTTGTACCTCCAACAGTTGTAACAGGACTTGGTCATTTTACAGCTCATTGTAAAACGGGACCTTACTGGTACTGCTATGATGATCTCAAGACAAAGGTACAGTCATCAGCAATAGTATGTTGCACAACTAGGGCCGCAAAAATATGTGACACGTTCTTATTTGGAGCGCAATAAGAGCGCGTCATATATTTTTGCGGCCCTAGTTGTGTAACATACTATTGCTGATGACTGTACATAAAACAAATTTTGGTAAACCATTTCAATCAAACACACTTATTTACATCAATATTTAATTTTATTAAAAATGCAAAAAGTCAATCGAGTTTTATATATGTTTAGGTGATAATGTTTATATGGGTTTATATTATGTTTAGATGATGATATTTTGTCAATAAGATAACTTAAAAATAGTTATCAATCGATTTGTTTGTTATGTTTTCTTGTCGTATGTGATATTTTACGTTAAACAATTAAAAATGAGATAAAAAAATATGGTTTTATGAATTATAACTCCTATAAGTACCTACCTAGCAATAAAAATAAAAGTACCTAATCTTCGTTTTAACGTTATCAAGATACTTCAATAACGTCATATAAAAAACACGTAGGCACGACTTAAAATAAGTACATATGTTTATGATCAATGCAACTACACCATTGCTGGTTGATAAGAAAATAGGTATTGGTACTCTCACCAGAAACCAAGTTCATAACATAAATAAAATATGTGTATCTCATTGTACCTATATAAAAATACAAAGTTTCGTACGTTTGAGAAGTCTGCTGGAGACGCTTGCGTCCTGGCGACAATTAGGTAATTTAACTAGCCATGGCTAACTCAATCAACGTTAAAAACTGCAGTACAATTTTTTTAGGCGTCTTTTTTGCGAAAAAGTATGTATTTACGTGAATTTTCTTTAATTAAATTTTGGGGTTGCTGGGGAGATGCTCTACAGCAAGTCCGAATTGAGTTAATTGTACTCTCGATCTATTGAGGTACAATTTTTTTTAAGTATGTACTAATTCAGTACATATTGTGTACATCAGCATTACGTTTCAATAAATCACAAAACAGACAGTGGGGTTTCCAGGGAGCATGACGTAACGAAACGCCTCTCCATGGCACTAATAACTATGGAAGAGTGATAGAGAAGCATTCGCAAACGATTGTCATCTTCTCATACTCATTGCAAAAAGTTGCAGATTATTAATTTCATACCTAACCGTTGCGATTACCTACTTACATTCATACATTTGACAAAACTGCGCTAATGGACTATCTTCTTACCATCAAATCTGATTATTTAATAAACATTATCTTCAACAGGAATCCACTACCGACATTGTCGACCCAAACCTTCCAACGCTGCTAGACCTTGGAGTGAACCTGACCGAGATGGAAAACCAAGCCCCCTGGGAACTCAAGCCCTTCCGCGCCTACCAGTACTACAACGACAAGATTGGAGAGTTCGTCAAACCAGAGAACCCGAAAGTACAACAGTGTTAGGTAATTCCAAATAGATTCAACAAATAAATCAAGTCGAGACATCATATTCTTTGTAGTTATATGTTCAACTTTTAATAAATTATGTTTGTTTTTATTCGGGTTTTATTGCGCCAATTCACTATTAGGCATATGGTGGTAGAGTAAAACTACCTTTTCGACGCCAACTTAACACTTCTTTCGGTGACGTAGCGAGTGACAGCTTAGCAGTTTAACCCTTTTCCAGGCATAGTACGATTTACCGACCACTTACGGTCCACCAGTACAATTTCAACTTTAGCATTCCGATTTGGTTCAAATTAGATTGCACTTTCGCAAAATGTCACTTGTCTTCAAATGAACCATCTCGGCTGGATTAATTGGAATATATTTGGATTTTTTGGGAAAACCTTGTTGATTGATGCAGCCTGGAAAAGGGTTAGTGTTATAAGGTTTACATGGCGCCTTGTATATGACACTTTAAGATTGTGAACCCGTTAGTTTATAATCTAACGTAGGTTAGGTTAGATTGTAATCTCCCTACCGTCAGTTTATAATTTAACTAGCGATATTATAAACTGACGAGTGTTTACAATTTTACGGTGACATATACATATAATAGCATCAAAGGGTCAACGAAAAAGTCGCGGGCAGAAGCTAGAGTTAGACTAAGTGCAGCGATTTTGATAGCACACACCTCGCACACACAGTGCGTTATTTTAAAAGTGAAACTTCTATGAAATTATGACGTATTTTAAATAACGCTTGCACTGAGTAGGCTATCAAAATCACTGCAGACTAAGTTTCTTGGTCGAACTCTAGTTCAAGTAGAAATTCAAAACAACTTATATGTTGGATTTTTTTTTATTTAAACTTATTTAAGGTGCAGGCCTGCCTCTGCCAAATCCTCCACGCTGTAACAAAAAGTAAAATTTATTAGAACAATGTTGTACAAACAGTACAATCTCATTAATCTGGCACTAATGCTGACACAAGTGAGCCAGATTACTGGAAGTTAGAGCAAATCATCATAATATTTTGATGTGTTTCTAGCATGTCATTGAAATACATTTTACTAAAATTATAAATTCAAAGAAAATTCTGCTCTTATCTGGAACATAGCCATTTCTAAGGAGAATAAAGTGTGATAATGTAAGTGCACATAGTAAATTAGGACATAGAATTATAATTTTTACCCTAATTTAGTGTCAATTACTGGGTCTACCGGACAATCGAAGTGCCGGATTGTCGAGAATTCACTGAAACCTTTATTTTTAGGTTCTCTCCGAAAAATAACTAAGAGTAACTTTTCTTAAATTATTATTAGAAGTTCATGCTCTTCTGCATGCTCTGGTAAGGAATGAACAGAAATAGAAGTAAAACAATAATAGCTAGAGTTAGAGACCGCACAAAATTGAGACAAATCACATGTGGGTCGTGATCCTCAGCAATGAGGGAACGAGGAAAGAGTTGTATATGTGAGAACTATTGTATTATTGTCTTTTACCCATATCCAATAAAAAGTGCTAATCTGCTAATAATATAACTACCAGGGATGTTGCGGATGCAGATTTTTTGACATCCGCAGATGCGGATGCGGATATTTAAAGGCTCACATCCGCGGATGCGGATGTCAAGATTAGGTACTTAGAAAACGTCAAATATTAATTTTTTTGTATTATATTATTAAAAAAACGAAACGTTTAGTATTTGAGCAAGAATATAGGTGAGTATTTAATAAACAGTAACTTGGCCGACTTTTCTGGATCTAGAATTCTAGACGATTTCGTTATAGATAATGACGATTACCTAGCACTTACGCCGCCGCTAAGACGTTCCTGTACCGACTTGTTCGACATCCACATCCACATAAGCTCCGCATCGATTTTATGCGGATGCAGATGCGATGTTGAAAATAATGCGGAAGTTCCGCGAATGCGGATGTTCGCAACATCCCTGATAACTACTATAATATAAATAATTTTTTTTTTTTTTTTTTTAATGGGTAATAAGAGACTTTATTGAGACAAAAAATACAAACTAAACAATAAGATATAAATAAATAAAACTGAAAGTTCAATTTAACAATAATGGCAATTGTGTGAGATTATAATTGGAATAGTCATAACATTGCTTTAGACTTTTATCCCTTTGACCACCAAAGACGTCCACAGACCAAATTAGGCTTTGTGCACACCAGTAAGGTTTACAATGCACTTTATAATTATATGCATAATAGGTGGGATGTAGACGTGTGCGCCGATTAAAAAATGATCGGCGGCGGCGTTTCCCAAAAAATCGGCGGCGGCGGCGTGTTTTCGGCGTGAAATCGGCGTGACCTTGACTTTCAGGTTTCTTAAGAAAAATCATTAATTTGTTGATTTCTTGATAATTTGATCAATCCAGGATGCTGTCCAGTAAACTACGTATAGTTTTGAATAGGCTGTAAGTAAAGGGGCCCACTGATTAACAGTCCGCTGGACGATATCGGCCTGTCAGTTAGAACAAAATTTTGACAGTTCCGAACAACTGAGAGACCGATACCGTCCGGCGGACTGTTAATCAGTGGGCCCCTTTAAATAGGGTTTGTTCCTAAATGAATATAGGATAGGTATAATATAATAACTTGATTTCCCTAGTAACTGGCTTGCATTAGGGGTTACCTGGTCCCAATGACCTTCGATCTGATCGGTAACTCTCCATTTTCTCATGATTTCCACAGCTTATCGTATTAAAAATGACGTAAGTACATTAACAAAACAGATCTCTAAATATCCTTGAATTTTGCTAGACATAGTGGATTGCTATAAAATAAAATAAAAAATAAAAAGCCTTTATTGATTTACTAAGAGATTACAGTATGTTATATAAGTTTTTTTTTTTATCTTTAAGGTTTGTTTGTAGAGACCCCTCTTTGGGTGAAGGCCTCCAGTTTTCGCCAAGCTTTTCTATCCTTGGCCTTCTGTGGCCAATCCTTGCCAGCTGTAGCCATTATTTCGTCGGTCCACCTTTCTTTGGGCTTTCCGTGTTTCCTGGTCCCGGTGGGACCACGCCATAGCGTGGTTATTTTTGCCCATCTTTCATTGCTTGAGCGTGCTACGTGGCCACACCATTTCCATTTAAGTTTTTGCGCGTATGGTAGAGCGTCTATGATGCCAGTTTTCTGTCGTATGTCCGTGTTTCTCTTTTTGTGGATTAGTTTTGAGTTTAAAATACACCTTTCCATAGCTCGCTGACAGCACTGTATTTGGTTTCGCGTCTTCTTGTTATATATCCATGTTTGGCATGCATAAGTGAGGCTTGGCAGCAAACAAGTATCTAATATTTTTTTCTTTAATTTTATTGGCATGTTAGATTTTAAAATTTCCTTGTATGACCAGAATTTGTTCCAAGTGATAGCAATCCGTCTAGCAATTTCTTCCATGTTTCTGTCTTGGTTGAACGATACTAATTTTCCTAAGTAGATATATTTTTGCACATATTTTAATGGTTGTGAGTTAACAATTATGTCTTTTTCTGTATAATTTGTCATGATTTTAGTTTTTAGTACATTTAGCTCTAGGCCTATTTCCCTGCTTACGTGGTTCAATTCGTTTATCATTTTTTCCAGTTGACGCGCTGTTTCTGAAAATATGACGATGTCGTCTGCGAACCGTAGGTTATTCAGATATTTTCAGTTAATGAATAAACCGTTTGAAGTCCAGTCTAAGTCTTTCATGATGTGCTGAAGGACTGAAATGAATAATTTAGGTGATAGCAGATCCCCCTGCTTTACGCCCCGCTTTATTTCGATGGGTTCACCAATTCTGTCCAGTTTAATTCTACTTATGCTCTTGTTATATATGTCCTTTAATATTTGTATATATGTTTCTGGGATATTTTGATTTCTTAGTGCGTTCCAAATACTTATGTGCGAGATAGAATCGAACGCTTTTGCGTAATCGATAAAAGCTAGATATAATGGCCGTTTGAACTCTGTGTATTTTTCGATTACTTGGTCGATTGTGTGTATATGGTCTAAGGTATTGAATTGCTATAGCTTCCTTTTAATGGTTTTCTTGTCGTACAAGCAACAGGCTCACTGAGACGTATCTTCTTTCTCGTTTTCTCATTGCTGAGGATCGCGACCACATGTAATTTGTCTCCATTTTGTGCGGTCATAAGCCGTGTGAACTATACGGTGCAGACTGCCGCAATCCGACCTCGTCATAGCGTTCAACCATGTCACACGTGCTCCAACTCGAGCACGTTTTCCATTCATTCGGCCTAAATTCATGTGTGAAGGCTCACCCGTGGCATGTTGTGAAGAGCTGAGTGGCGATATTGAGCTCTCTGGGATTGGAGGGGTTTGTTCTTCTAGCTGTCAAAGGTCTTCAGCAAGGGCAGCAGTCTTCGTTAACACCACATCTCAAAAGTCAACCTTTGCCACTTCACACTTTTTAGGGCTCCACGTTTCGGCACCATACTCGAATATTAAAAGACGATAGCTCGTACCAAGCGTGGTTTAGTTGCACGTCGAATACCTCAGAGTTTCGAGAGTTTTCGCACATTAATGTTCTAAGATTTTTGCTGGACTCCACTACATGAGCCCTGTGTTTTCGTTGCCTAGTCAAGTCTTTTCATAACTCATGCTCATGATGGAGCATTCTGTCTTCGTATGTTAGGCAATGTGAATTCACAATTAACAGGAAAAACCCTATTTTATGTTATCACTCTCTCATCTTTTTTGACGGTGAATACTTAGGATTACTCAGTTACTCTAATTGGTGTGTCAAATAGTTTATGTATTGTGTAACTGGCTATTCTGTTTCATTTAATTATTAATTCATGTATTTTTGACAACTGTAACATATATAATACAAAAAGATCCATATTGTAATCTAAATACCATCTTGGAATAGCTAATTAACAACACTCAAGGTCACGCCGATTTCACGCCGATCATTTATCGGCGGCGGCGGCGTGGCAAAAAAGCCCGGCGGCGGCGGCGCGCCGGCGCGGCGCACGTCTAGTGGGATGTTCAATGGGATAGTATAGCAATCATTACTTTTCTAGTTGTATATTTTTACTATGATCAATCTGTTTTGTATAAAGCTGTAGTAACCCTACTCTGTGAGGTTTTTGAGCAAGTGCAAGAGAAGTCTTGAACGTCACAGATATCCTTTTTTCTTTAAAACTAATGATACATAAGTGGATATAGTAATTATGAGAGTACTTTTCAAAAATATCACTGGTTAATCACTTAATTTTAGTTTCGCAACTCCCTCATTTTTACATCACAACCCCAATATGCCTTATAAATCTATATGAAAGAGACTTACGAATTCGACATCGGCGGAGCCAGGGCCGACATCAGCTTTCTTGTCGTGGGCGGCGCCCCCGGGGGCGGTGGGCGCGCGGCGGTAGGCCGAGCGGTCCTCGGCGGCGCGCGCCGGCGCGTCGGGCCGGCCCACGGCGCCGCGCCGCACGGTCTCCGTGCGCACGGAGCGCTTCAGGGTGGCGGGCACGATCTCAGGGGGCAGGTGCAGGAATATCCGCAGGTACTCAATGCCCTCATTTGTGAGGTACCTGAAAATTACATTTAAATATCCTGAGTCATGCTTGTTCAGTCTGAATGCTGAGTCAGTTTGAATTTGGTGATGACTTCTTTCCAAGAGCAAAATCGTTGCAAAGCTACTGAGCATTAAATTTGTTTCGTAATTTCGTCACATACTACTTCTTGAGACTAGAATTACTTCATAATACTCCAAAAATTCACTTATTGCGAGTTGTGACTTAAATCCTTCTCACTTGTTTGTTAAAAGTTCAATTTGTAGGAAAGTATCATGAAGGGGAAATATATGATTAAACGAAAGCTTCTTTTCTAAACATTAATTATGAAAGAGTTTACCTACTAGTAGAAAAAAAAAACAATAGTTTATAGTATTGCTTTCTTACCAATAGAAGTGCCTCCACGCAAACTGTTCCTTCACATAACCTCTGGATTTGAGGGACTGCATAGCCTTGATCACTTGCAGGTTAGGGATCTTCTCCAGATCGGGGTGTTTGGGGGCATGGTAGTCCTTCTTGGCTACCATAACACCCTCTTTGAATAAGTATTCATAGATCGCGACACGGCTTGTTTTTGGCATCAACATCTTGACGGCCTACCTGTAAAACAAGGGTGAGATAGGTTTAGAGGTTATAAACATAGATCACGGATATTACGGTTTTATCACGAAATCACTGAGCTGCATCACAATTAAGTGGATAAAATCTTGTTTTACAGAACATAATTCATTACTATTAATCGATTAAATAAATAAAAACGGATTTATATTCCGGATTTGTACCTTTCGCCAACTTTGACAAACAGAAAAGAGTTCACAGATAATCGAAAAAATACATTCAGGATGACATTAGACAATTGATTTATAAAGCATGCTTCAATATAAAAACGCATGACAAATTGAAATTATGCAGTATATTTTTCTAATTATATCTAGTGTTTATTAAAAAAACACATTTTTTGTAACAAAATCACTATGGCACTGATGAATAAATTACATGACTGTTTTCTAAAATTGGAAGTAAAAATGTAAGTTATGCTAATTAGCTATACTCGTAAACAATACATGTGTAATATCCTCTTGTTGTCTATGGCACTGTTTGAGGTTTGAGCTGTCAAATCATCAAGTGTCAGTGTCACTGAATGCATCGCGTTCTTGTGTTCGCTTATTAATTTTATTTACTTACTATTGAAGAAGATATCGTAGTGCTTATGAATAAGCGAGTTTAATCTTAAGCCAAAATGGATTTCCAAAATAGACCTGGCGGAAAAACCGGCGGTGGTGGCGTAGCGTCATGGTCCGAAAGCAACAGGGACCGACGCGAAAGACTCCGGCAGCTTGCCTTGGAGACTATCGATTTAAATAAAGATCCCTATTTTATGAAAAATCACTTGGGTAAGAAACTACAATAATCTGGTATCAAATGTTAAGATAATATTTATTTAACTAAGTGTAAATGTACTATTTAACCGAGTAACAAAACTGTCTCATAACACGAAGTATCGGTAGCACACGGAAATTTAACTAGATATTCAATGTATTTCACTTGAAACAATCAATATATTTTACTTTTGTTCACAGGATCATATGAGTGCAAACTTTGTCTGACACTGCACAACAATGAGGGGAGTTACTTAGCCCATACTCAAGGCAAAAAGCATCAGGCAAATTTAGCCCGGAGAGCGGCCAAAGAGGCTAAAGAAGCGCCTCAGCAGCTGGCGCCAGAGAAGCCCAGGATTGAACCAAAGAAGTTTGTGAAGATTGGGCGGCCTGGTTACAGGGTGACCAAGCAGAAGGATCCAGAAAATGGCCAGCAGAGCTTGTTGTTCCAAGTGGATTACCCTGGTATGTGAATCAAAATGTTTTGTACAGTCACCAGCAATAATATGTTACACAACGAAGGCCGCAAAAATATGTGACGCGCTCTTATTGCACTACTTTTTTTTTTAAGGGGTTTTGTCACGCAGTGACAATGTCACCCCCATAATGAGATCCAATAGTAATAATGATGTAGTAGTGAAGTATTACCTACACCACTACATCACATATAAGTATAGTTTGCACATCAACCTGGCCTCGTCTGATAGTGGCGATGCCAGGACAATGTTGCAACTACCTATGTTGGTAGATTTAATAAATGTCATGTCATTCCTCAGCGCCTCATTACGGACACATTCCATCAACACATGGTGAACATCTTCTATTTTATCGCACTCTTGGCAATTTGGTGAAGCCGCTAGTTTCATCAGGTGCTTGAATTTGTTTGACGGAATGTGCCCGGAACGAAGTCTGAGGAGTGATACTACCTGTTTCCTGCTAAGCTTTTTGTCAAACCAGCTTTTTGTTATTGCACTACAAATAAGATTGTGTCAGATATTTTTGCCGCCTTTGTTGTGTAACATATTATTGCTGGTGACTACATATTTTTAACAAATAAATAGATAAAAAATTGCATTAAAATTATACAGAAAGTTTATATAAGTATAAAATTTGAACCAAGATTTAACCTAGTTTTGGATAGAGGTTAAACAAAAATATTTTCAAATGGAATATTATTTTATGTTTGTCCTTATTTTTTTGTATTTCAGAGATTGCTGAAGGTGTTCAGCCTAGACATCGCTTCATGTCAGCTTATGAACAAAAAATTGAACCTCCAGACCGCAGGTGGCAATACTTGCTATTTGCAGCAGAGCCCTATGAGACCATTGCTTTCAAGGTTCCTAGCCGAGAAGTGGAAAAGCATGACTCCAAGTTCTGGACCCACTGGAACAAAGATACCAAGCAATTCTTTTTGCAGTTTGCATTCAAGATGGAAGCTTTACGTATGCCACCACCTCCTCCTAAAATGTGGGAGAATCATGGCATGCGTCTACCCCCTCCACCAGGAGCACCAATGATGGGAGTGCCTCCACCTCCACCACTATTACCAGTACCACCACCACCACCTTCCATGTAAAATGTGTATGACTATTATTGTGGTTGCAATAAATATTTTGAAGAATATAATTTTAAGAACTTATTTATTTCTCATAAACAAAAAAAAACAACAAAAAACTATTCCGATTACGTCACGAACGTTAAAGTGATAACACACTGTTACACCGCATCGCGACCTTGGTGCGTCGCACCCATAAGTGAGAGCGAGAAAGAGATATCTGTTTCTCGCTCTGACTTATGGGAGAACAACCGGGAAAAACACCTATTAACGTTAGTCTGGGAAACCCAATTTGTCAGTAAATAAGAAAAAAAAAAACTATACTTATCCCCTTTTTTTAGGTGCTAGTACTAGCGTAAGACAAAGGCAGTGTGATTCTCTCTATCTATCTATGAAATTAGACAGTCCCTCTGAATTTATTTTAAAAAACGAAACGTAATACGGAACGTAGCAACCTTGTACCGGAACGTAATTTAACGGTTTCTGCGAGATTTGGTCGCAGGCGCCTGGCGCACAATAATAATAATCGGTCTGTCATGACTGCACTGCAATTTGGCGCGCGTTAGCTCAACGGACAGACGGAGCGTTGAACTGAGAGCCGTTGAGTGTTGCATTGTGTACTTTTGAGACTGCTGTTGTTGTATTTCACAATTTTTTTTATTTATTTGAGTGATTTTATATTAAAAATAATGTTCTCCAAAGCCAAAAGATTTGAACCATCATGTAAGTATAATTTATAAAATACTTTTTAAAGAAAAATATTTAGATTGTTTCTGAATTAATATTTATTAAGTAATTTGATCAAAGCATCTGTTCAACAAATTTATCGAAATTAGGTCAAAATTAAATATCATTCATTTGCTCTTACAACAGTTAACTTTCATGAGTTAAGTAACGAAATTAAAATCGGAACAAATATAAGTGAAAATTAACTAAAGCTTCTCTTGTTTCTATTTATAAAGATTTCGGATGGGTACATTCCATATTTTAAATAGAAATTAAACAGTTACAGACAGTCTGCCAGACACATTATTTAACTTAGACTGCTTAGATAAGAAGTTTGAGTATTCTAGATCAGTTATAATCGAACTGTCATTGGAATAAAAAGGTAGCAGACTCATTCCCACTTGTCTCAGCGAGAGCAACTGGGTTTTTTAAATCGAAGTTTCCAGTATCTCCTTAGCAGGAACAAATAAGAATACTTTTCCTATTTGTTTTTGGCTCAGTCTCATCAGAACGGAACAAATGAGAGTACAGTCAAGGTATTAAATATAGACACGGACAAAGTGCCAAGAATAAATGTGTATTGTGGACGACCGGTCTGGCCTAATGGGTAGTGACTCTGCCTATGAAGCCGATGGTCCCAGGTTCGAATCCCGGTAAGGGCATTTATTTGTGTGATGACACAGATATTTGTTCCTGAGTGATGGTTGTTTTCTATGTATTTAAGTATTTATATTATATATATATCATTGTCTGAGTACCCACAACACAAGCCTCTTCATGAGCTTACCGTGGGGCTTAGTCAATTCGTGTAAAAAAATAAAAATGTCCTAAATGTCCTATTGTATCCAATAGGTTACAGTCAAGTGTAATAATATGGGTGCACACATCATACTCAAAAATATGTCCCTTAGCTCTTATGTCAGCAAATTAAGAACTATGGTACATATTTTTGAGTAAGTTATATGCACCCATATTTTTACACTTGACTGTACCTTAATGTATGGGCAATAAGGTTGTGTACCTATACACATTTTTGGCACTTTGTGTTGATATTTAATAACTTGCCTGTACAACGAACTAGGGGTAGGTATATTCTCTGCTTAATACTTCCCATTCTTTTCCAGCTCTGAAAAACCAAACAAAAGAAACAAAGCAGCAAGAACTGGAGAAAGTACAGCCAGAGACCCAGAAAGTGAAGCCAACAAATCAGCCAGAGGCAGACATAGTAAAGCTAACAAATCAGCCAGAGCCTGAGACAGTAAAGCTAACAAAACAACCAGAACCTGAGAAAGTAAAGCCAAAAAAGCAGTTAGACCTTGAGAAATTAAAGCTAACAAAACAATCAGAACCTGAGAAAGTAAAGCCAAAAAAACAGCCACAACCTGAGAAGGTAAAGCCAAAAAAACAGCCTGAACCTGAGAAAGTGAAGCCAACTGTGAAGACGCTAGCAGTTGTGAGCAAATTAAAGTCCACTGTGACACCAGCAAAGGCAAAAACCAGCAGCGATGTGCAGTCCCAGTGCAGCTCCATTCTCAGCGTGAAATCTTTTCTTACTGTATGATATTTTATTTTATTTTGTAGTTAATAATAATTTATTTTG
The DNA here is from genome assembly GCF_910591565.1 of Cydia splendana. Lineage (NCBI taxonomy): Eukaryota > Metazoa > Arthropoda > Insecta > Lepidoptera > Tortricidae > Cydia > Cydia splendana. The sequence continues at coordinate 16,268,751 of NC_085962.1, forward strand.
GGTTATTCCTACTTAGTTGGTAACAGCTGAGATTTTTTTCACCTGTTACCACTGGGAACTGAGAAAAAAACCCAGTAAATACCTCACTTTGGTGAAAACAACTGGGATTTCCTTTCTGGGTTACCACTGGAGTTAAAGGTGAAAAAAAAACCTGGGTTGTTACACATGTTACCACCAACATTTTTTTTAGTCTACCTAACAATATTTTATACCTAGTACTCAGAAGTTGCAAAACAACTATTATGCACAGGAATTTAGTAGTTGATTTGTAAAAATACTATCTCTAATTAAGTAACTACTAGCACATTCAATATTTTTTTTACAGCCCAAACCAGTTACAAATAAGAAAATTGTCAAGCCCCCATCTAGCGTCAAAAAGCCAGAGCACTCTGGCCAAAAACTAAGTTGCAACAAAATTCAAAACTGTAAGGTAGCAACTGAAGATATTATCAAAGCCCAAGAAGCTGAAATAAGGTACTATTTTATTTATTAATTAGGTATATGTAATATAGTGGCTTATTGGCAATGATCAATGAGATAATAATCCACCATCTAGTTTGACTTCATTAATTGTTCGTGTAATTTCAGGAACAAGGACTATACTATTAATGAATATAACAAGCAAATTGAGGAACTCAAAAATGAAATTGCTAATTTACAAAAACAAATGAAGGACACTACCAAAAATGTTAACACTACTGACAGTTTAAATCAACAGCTATCAAAGATATCTCTGAAAGATGCTGAACATGGATTAAAAATCAAAGATAATTCTAGTAAAAATACTGCTCAAGATAACTTAGACATGATTGCAAAATATGAACTTAAAATTGCTGAAATTGAACTTCTCTGTGAAAAATTGGAGCAAGAAGTGAGCAGTAAACAAGTAGAATTGACTTCTCTTGAAGAAGTTATAACAATTAGAGATAGTTTGTGTCAGGATCTTCAATGGAAACTGAGCAATATGGAATCTGTATTGGAAGAAACTAAGTCCAGACTTGAAATGGTTAAGGGACATCATGCCTTAGCACTAGAAGCCAATGAGAGCATTCGGCGAGAGTACAAGGCTGAGCTTGAAAGTCTGAAGTCTAAATTTGAAGAAGAAAAGCAGGCCATTCTAAGTAGATCGAAATCCGAACAGGATAGTATTAGAGAACATTACAACATTATCATTGAGTCCATTAAGAATCAGTTGACTAAAGAAAAAGATGAGTTGTTACATGATTTACAACAACAACTGGCAAATAAGGACAATGAGATGAAAGCAAAACTTGAACAGATTGATGAGGCTACTCATGAAAAGCTGAGGCTTTGCGAGATTCAGTTTGAAGAACGTAGTCGCTCAATCCAAGAACACTGGACTCAACAACAAGAAAAAATATTCTCTCTAGAAAAAGAAACCAAAGATCTCAAATATAGCATTAGCATGGCGGAACAGAAAAATCAGTATTTACAAAGAGACTTTGATGCCCTAAAAAAAGAATGTGAAATTTTAAAATCTGAAAAAGAAAGCATCTTTGAAGAGACCAATGAACTGAAAGATGAAACAAAGAAGAAATTCATAGATTTTGAAAATGAGATCAATAAACTCACAGTAGAGGTGGATAAGACAAGTAAGGAGAAACGTCAGTTTGAAATGTCTCTATCTGTAACTAGAGATATTGTCCAAGTTCTCACAATGCGGCTGCGAGAATCTGATAATGAATTGGAACATTTGGAAGAGAAAGTTAAATCCTTAACTGATGCCAAAGAGGCCCTCGAAAATGAACTTAGTTCATACAAAAGCTCTTTAAATAACGCTCTTCTAGAATGCAACGAATACAAGGAAGCCTTGGTCAATATTCTCAAGTCGAAAGCGGCGCTAGCTAAGGAACACACGCGTATAATGGAGCACAACGTTACGCTCATCGAGAGTCTGCAAAACGTTGAAAAGGAGGCATATCGTGAACTCGGCACTATACAGAGTGAACTTATTGAAGACGTGGAAATGATAAAGAAGGAGTCTAAATCTCAAATTAAAGTTTTGCAAGATGAGGTGAGTAATCTAGACTCTAGAGACAAGCTATGTCCAAGAAAACAACTAACAACGCAGCATCTGTCTGTTTACCTACACTTCCAATTTGGAGCCATAAAATCTGGTTCAATGAAATCTTCTAGCTGTTATTGATATAGCAATTTCTAAAAACGGGAATTTTATCACTTTGTGTGAGTACAAATCGGATGCATGGATTTTTTATGATAGTTATGTAATGGTAAAAAAATTAAAAAATACCTACTTATTATTACATAGTATCAGTATAATAGCTCCATTCAAAATTATATTAGCAAAAAAATTTTCGCGGTTTATTTGATCGCACGGTAAAAGCTAGGGTGGGGTCGGCCAAACTGGTAAAATTTCTCGATCGATAACAGCGTCGTGTGTCGGTCGCAGGTGGAGAAGAAGCGCTTGCTGTGCGCGCTGGCCACGGAGCAGGCGGCGGCGGCGGCGGCGGGCGCGGACGCGGCGCGCGCGCTGCTGGCGCACGCGGCCGCCGAGCTCGAGCGCCGCGACGCCGACAACCAGCGACTGCATGCACAGGTATACGTTCCTATTTTCATGTGAACATATTTTTTTTTCATCAATACCTTATACCGAGCTCGTAGGTAACTATAATCAGCGCGTAAGAATACAAAAATCGTAAAACTCCGTTTTCCCACATACCTTGTCGGCCTCCTAATTCTCGCAAACGCAAACTTTTTATTTAATAACGTGACAATTAACGTTCGTGTTCGCGAGCCTACTCAAGGAGCTAGAGCTGTAAACCTAACGAACTCTGATGACTCCGCTATTTTGCAAAAAAATCTCGATTTACACTTACAAAATATGATTTTCAGAATTCTAATATTCCCTGCTATGGTAAAAACATAACATGTTATATATTCGCGATTCATGTCAACATCCCTACTGGTTGAGAAATGCGCCCTGTAGGGGAGAACAGAAAGCATTTTCCCCCAAGCTAAAACTGAGACGCTTGTCGCTCGCTCAAACAATTACACAAGAAAAACTTGTAGCCATTATACATTTTCAAAATTTCCGCTAACGATATATATCTATTTATACAGATACAAGACCAACAGTCACTCGTAGTGGAGCTCTCCCTGCTGCGTCAGGAGAACGAGGAGCTGACCATGACCGTGGCGAAGCAGTCCTCGCTCATCGACAAGCTGAAGAAAGACGCCGAAACCCACGTCGCGCCTAAATCCCCCTCGCTCATGCGCAAAACACATAAGATTGGCAAAGAAAACTTGCCCGCTGTTGTCAGCCCCCTTAGGGAACGCAATCACTGACTTATGTCGTATACAGTACGATCTCCGTGATTTCATCAAGCGTCGTACCGGATAAAGGATACTCGTATTATATTTTTTCATCAATCGGTAAAAAACTGTTAATTACATGACTAATTTGAATTTTGTACTAATTTGCCGGATTACCGTGATGACACTGTATGTATACCTAATAGTGTGTAGGTCTTCATGCTAGGTATTTGTACCTTGTTGGTACGGAACCCTAAAAACTATAAAACTAAAAAAGGACTGAGTATTTAATAAGCTTGTTGATGTGACTTGAAACATGGTAATAACGCGTACCTAGGTACTTTTTGCCTATACGTCCCTACTAAGATTATTTATAAGTCTTAACCAATTGCGGCAGCTTTCAGTATAAGTTCCACCTGTGTTATTTCCGTTAGTGTTTGCTGTTTGTTTTGAATTTTGTAAAGACTGTTAAAATAAATCGTGTGTTGTTATAATATTTGGAAACATTAAGTTTGCCTGATAGTAATATAAATACCAAAAATCTGTATTTAACTCTGTTTGTTAACAAATCTGAAAATCGAATGCCTTATTATCATATTCCTATGTTTATTGAGTTAGGATTCGTTTGTATGTTAATTTATTACAAAATTTAAATATTCTTGTGTAAGTTATTGTCTCATACTCATAAAATTTGCGTGTGCAAAATAAATTTATGAGAAATCGTAATGGTTGTATATTTTTAAATAAGGCGTTATCTGTTAGTCTCAATGACCTAAACGGAATCCTTGATCCTTGTCGTATGATGTGATAGGTATTTCACCGAATCCTTCACAGGCATATCTACGTGTCAGAAAGTCAAGGTGACGATAATATCCACCATGTCCAGTTCCAAAGTCCTAAGGAAATGTTTACATTCCCGCAATGTCAGAGGCAAAGAGGCTTCGTCTGTCAGCGGGGCTTTTGCGCAGGTAGGTTCTTAGATAAGTGAAGAGTGTTTGATAAAGAATAGTTGTGCCACAACAAAAAACTAAATTACAGTTAACTTCCTTACCTCAACTACCCAAAAAAGGAACTCCGCTGTACGATAGATGTATACCTATATGGAGATATCTGCATGTCAGTCATGTCACTCCAAAGTCCATTCTGGAAGGTGTTAAGCTATAGCTCATTTTTCAAAAATGTGGGCTGGAGTCGTGAGTTCGAGTCTTTCCTGAGGCAGTGATTTTTTCCTTAATTTCTAACATACCTATTGAATTTGTTAGCAGACGTAAAAACAAATTAATTTAGCACTAAAATAGTTATTTATGATACAAGTACTGTAATAGTAATTTACAGTAGGTACATATCTGTACATATGGTCCTATTTTCCCGCACTAGTGCGTAAAATAGCACTTTTCGTGCGTATGTCAAAAGTTTAAAGGACCATATGTACTGTAAAACGTTGTACGATACACGTGCGAGTAGGTAATTCGCATTAGAATTTCCTCTTTTCCGCACTTGTATCGTAAATAACTATTCCATTCTCACATTTTCGCGTTAACCGGTTATTGCCTATTGTATACGTACGCTAGTTTTAATTACGCAACCAGGTACCTATCTAGGTATGTGTATACGCACACTAATCAATCGCTTTCATACCTCTATGTGGTAATCTCTATAATGTGGATGACCCTGACACGCGAAGGCAATCTCAGACGCGAAGGAAATACGATATTGTTGGTATGAACTAGTAACATACTTGTTTTACCACCAGTCGGACGACATTAACTACCAAGCTACCTAATTTAATTTTTGTAAAGTAAAAATAAATAATGGATGAAAGAATCGATTTAGTTGTGTTGGGTGCCACAGGTTTCACAGGACGATACGTTATTAAAAATTTAGCTTCAATTAACAAGGAAACTGATTACTCCGATTTGACTTGGGGTATAGCAGGACGGTCGAAAGAAAAGCTAAATCATTTGTTGATGGAGCTGGTCGATAAAGGTAAGGTTCGTTTTACTAAGTATAGGTACTTAATCGTGACGTGAAAACAAAAATAAATTGTCCTACATCAATCCAATAGTGACGGACGGTATCAATATTTGACATTTTATTTTTTATTAAATTAAATAGAACGACTTGTGACGGAACATCAAAACCGAACTTCCCAATAAGGCCTAGTTTCCCCTCTGTTAAGTCACATGTCGCTTTCGTAAAAACATAGTGCCTACGCCAATTCTTGGGATTAGTTTCCAAGCGGAGCCCAGACTCCCATGAGCCGGGACACGGCCAGGAAGATGAGAACTACTTATTCAAGCCAGCGCACTCACAACCCCTCTGGCCAGTGTTGCGAGTGTCCATGGGCGATGGTGATCGCTTACCATCAGGCGATCCGTCTGCTCACTTGCCACCTATATCATAAAAAAAATACCTAAATAATTAACAAGCTTATCGCTGAAGCTAGGTAGATTTTGTTGCATGTACCTTATACGAGTACCTCTGGATCTAATATTGCCGACATATACACATTTTTTTTTGTTAAATAATAGTAGAGAGCATTTATAACATTATTATACAATATGAACTTACAATTAGTCACGCGGTTGGTTTTAAATTATTTTCATATCTCATGCTCTGAAAGTGGGTCGTTGTTGTTCTAAAAGGTGCGCAGAAAGTGATACGTTTATGCTCTAGCGCAGAAAAGTGGTGTACTCCTCTGCGTCCCCGTCCCACGAACAACTGGGTGGAAACAAAATGGAAAAATAGTGTCTTTATTTCCTCGCTTGGAACAATTGGTAATTGTTTAGTTTTACTAATCCCACGTTGATCCTTTTTTTTATAAAAAATGATGTAAGTAAATTGTTAAAAATAAATTATTCTTGATTTCTTTCGTTGAATACTATTTACTCGATTTCATAAGGCGGGAACCAAAAGGAATACACCAAAAATATTTTTTTAAACCTTACACTTGCGTAAATGAGCAAAGGCAGAATCTTATTCAGCCACAGTTAAACGTTTGTACGATATTAAATTAGTTTTTAAAGTTATTTAGCACTATAATCATGAAAATAAAATAAAATACAAGTTAAAAAATTATTATATTATTATTTAAAGTGTTATTTAATATTTATAATACTTTTATTATGTTATTACGTGGTGCGGCGCACCAAGGTCGCGGTGCGGTCCGGTAGTCTGTTGCGGCTTTTAGAACGAATAAGTATAAAATTAAAAAGTAAGAGGCAATCCCGCTGATTTTCATACTATAATGAACAAATAATTTTAAAATTACTGCAGTTTGTTAATAAATGTGTGTTTTCGTAAATATTGCAATCTAAATGATTTTCGCTAGGGGTTATTAATCTTCACACATGTAAAGTCTCCGATTGCAAGTAAGTCCCAAGGAAAAAAATCATGGCCGTAGGTCTATTAGGTACTTCAATTACTGATTTTGCGAAATTGCCTTGTCTTGTTTGGTTTCCTTGCATTCGATATGAAAAGTAGAGTGTTTAACTCGGGTGAAAGGCACCATTTCTGTCTCGGACTATTGGCGCTCTCACTGCGTTCGAGCGCCAAACTACCTCGACAGAAATGGATGCCTTTCAACCCTTGGTTAACAATCTACTATTGTTCTGTACCTAACTATTTAAGTACAGTCAGCAGCAAAGTTGCTAAGCGGAGCCAGGTGTTGAAAATTATCTTGAACGCGACTTTTAAGAGCGTGTCAAGGTATTTTTTAACACCTCGCCCGCTTAGCAAAATCTGCTGCTGACTGTACCTACTACCTACCTAATGCTTTGGGTTATAGGTGTCAACGCAAAGAAAATACCAGTAATAGAATGCGATATAAAAAACGAAGCCATGGTGTATGAAGTGTGTCGCCGAGCAAAAGTAGTAGTGAACTCCGCTGGCCCATACACTACCCTAAGCGAGCTGGTGATCAAGACCTGCATACTAACTAAAACGCATTACGTTGATATTTCTGCCGAGTTACACGTAAGTAACAATGATATTTAACTATAGATAGTATATTATGTTATATAGATAGGTTATACGCGCTTTAATATGCACGTTACTTTGTGACGTGACGATCGTTTGCTTTTAGTCGTTGGACTTAACTACGATGCACAAAGTGACAAACATTAGTTTTCTCTTTATTACTTATTTAGATATTTTTTTTATTTTAATTAATGCTGTCTCTTTTACATGTATATGTAAACATATTGTGAGTGTGTAGGATGTGCTCTCGTGCCGAGGTAAAAAGGTTGTAGGATGCAACACGATAAGTACCTACCTACCTAAGTACTTAACCTACTTAGGTACTGTCACCTGCAATAATATACTACTTTTCGAAGGCAGCAAAAACATGTGATACGCTCTTATGGCTCAACAAAATAAGATCGTGTCAGATATTTTTGCGGCCTTAGTTGTGTAGCATATTATTGCACAGGTGACTGTACTTAAGTTGTTAATTTGAGTTCCTCGCTATGCTCAAGTTTTAAAAATATTTGACTCTAGCTTGAGACTCAAAATAAGCACTCGATTCATTCGAAGCAGAATTGAAATAGCTCTCTTGTTGCACAAACCACTATTAATAACTTATGATTTCCCCGTCTCCCCGGCCCATAACCACTGAGATAATTATTGCGGTTGCAACCGCGACAACGCCTAATACATTAAATAATAAATAAATACAATACATACCTAGCTAAGTAGATACATAAGTATGTATTTTTTGTTTCAGCAAATGCTCAGTATGTACAAACGTTACAATAAAGCAGCAGAAGAAGCCAATGTTCTAATTATTGGTGCTTGCGGGTATGGCTCCATACCAGCGGTAATGGGCTTCGTTCACCTGCAAAATCATTTTAAAGGTAAGTATACGTACATCATGTACTTTACTGTATGGTCAATGGGGCAAAGGTTTGTGATGAGATGGAACTAATAGTCATGATTATAAAAGCAATTAATTTTATTTTAATTAGATACTGAAACCAACATTATTCTTAAAACTAAGTACCTACCTATTAACTATAGAAAATACACAGACTTACATCTTATGTAAATTAAGTATATTTATGTAGGTTCTACTTCTAGTAGGTATTAGTAATATAATACCTACTCTTAACAGAACATCCTGAACATCGGATCGAATGATCAGTGTGGAAGACCCCTAATAAACACATACTTATAGTAGCTAAGTATTGGTAGGTAGGTAGTTGTATCTTATACTTAGGTGTGCCAATAAAGATCAACTTATAGCTATTATTTTTTCAGGCACATTGCAAACAGTTGAATGCTACACAGAAATAGAAATGCCAAAAAGGGTATATAGTTTGGGAAATGTACTATGTGGCGGGGACAATTGTCTTGTACACTTCGGGACATGGGACTCCCTAGTGCACGAATTGGGAAACTTTCCAGGGTACTTCCGGATGAAGCAAGAAATATTTCCTGATGATATATACGGGCCAGAGCCAGAGGATATTAAAAAGTAGGTGACATTGAAGAGTAGTAAATTTAATCAAGTGGATACAATATAATTAATTAGTGTTGTAGATATCAAGACCTCTACCGTTTAAATCATAACTGTCAAATATGTGATCTTATGTTGCGCCGAATCACAGAAGAAATAATAGTACTACCGTACAGAAAGGACACTTCCTACAAACCCGAAGTTTGACAGCGGTTCAGGGTCGAATCATGCTATCCCTTTCTAATATATGGCACTTTACCTTTCGGCTATTTGGGGTTGTCAAAATTCAATTGATTATCTGTGGTCGTGCACGCAAAAGGAAGTCAAGTGGTGCCAACCCTAATAATTGCTCGGAGCAATGCTGAGCCGAACGGGCGGAGCCGAGTTCGACCGAAGTCAGGAGTGTCTCCCCACTGGCCGAATATAACTTACCTTGCACCAACCCTGCACTAACAAGATTTTACGAAATTTTCAGGTCATTTTTTCACCGAAAGAGCGCAAAAACTTGGTTCCCTTATCCAGGCCCTGATAGTAACATTGTGGATATGACACAGCGGTACTTACACGAAAAAGAAGGGAAGCAGCCAGTTCATTTTAAGATGTACACAACAATGCCGCTACTGATACATTTAATTCTTATAATACCGATTTTCTATTGTTATTACTGGCTGTCTTATTTCAAGTGCTTTAGAACATTGTTACGGAGATATCCTAGATTCTTTACGGCAGGATTTATGAGCCATGAAGGGCCAAGTGAAGAAAATATGCACGATACAAAATATAACTTTGTACTATCGGGCAACGGCAGGGTTAACAACAAAAATAAGACAATGCATTTAAAGGTAAGATCGAACGACGGTTTATAATACCAATTGAAGATATATGTAATTCCGTATAAGATAAATAAAATTTAAGGAAAAAACGCCTCGGAAATCAAGAAAAAAATTTCGAATAGATGGCGCCACACCTTTGGCACAGAAGAAATAATAGTACTACCGTACAGAAAGGACACTTCCTACAAACCCGAAGTTTGACAGCGGTTCAGGGTCGAGTCATGCTATCCCTTTCTAATATATGGCACTATCCCTTACGGCTATTTAGGGTTGTCAAAATTCAAGTGATTATCTTATCTGTGGTCGTGCACGCAAAAGGAAGTCAAGTGGTGCCAACCCTAATAATCAGCATTGCGCGGAGCAATGCTGAGCCGAACGGAACCGAGTTCGACCGAAGTCAGGAGCGTCTCCCCACTGCCTTTGGCGTATACTCGGCTAGATGGCGTTGACGACACCATTTGGTATTTAACAATTTTAACACATATCAGTGAAAGAACGTGGGTCAAAGTCAGATGGCGTTCTAAAAAAAACATTTATTCATATGTAGGTATATATGTCGGCGGCCGGTCGTAAGATCAGGCATATCGTGAAATTGACCTTTGATTTATCAAGTCACGGTACTGGTACTTATTGACTTTTCCAACGCTTTCAATGCAGTTGATCACGACCTTCTTCTCGCTACCCTCTCTCATCTTGGGATCTCGTCGGCTGCGTCTGCGTGGTTCGCCTCATATCTCGGTAACAGAGCCCAGGCTGTGCGTGCTGGTCACTGTTTCTCGGAGTGGTGCGATTTGAAAGCCGGGGTACCGCAAGGTGGTATCCTCTCTCCTCTTCTTTTTTCGGTTTTTATTAACCACATCACTTCGGGAATCAGGGGCGCTCACCATCTGTATGCAGATGATTTGCAGTTGTACACACAAGCCGATGTTATTGATATTAACTCTGCCATAGCAGCCATCAATGATGACCTGAACTTCATAGCCGATTGGTCAAATCGCTTCGGCATATATGTAAATCCATCTAAGTGTCAGGCCATCATTGTGGGAAGCCAGCGTCAACTCCTGAATTTGGACACCGCCTCTGTATCACCAATAATGTTTGATGGTTCGTCAATACCTGTCTCGAGCCAGGTTAAGGATCTCGGTATTATAATCGACAGGCATCTATCTTGGGACGGGCAACTTTCGGAGGTTAGTCGAAAGGTCACTGGTACTTTACGCTCTCTATATCCCTTAAAAAACTTTCTCCCAATATCCACCAAAAAATTACTTGAGCAGTCACTAATACTACCGCTCATCGATTACGCTGATGTGTGCACAACAAACATTTCACAGAGTTCACTTAACAGGCTCGATCGCTTGCTCAATAACGGCATTCGTTTTATTTTCGGTCTACGCAAGTACGACCACATATCTCATTACCGTCGCCAGCTTAACTGGCTCCCTATTCGGCAGCGTAGGACTCTCAGAATTCTTTGTTTGCTTTTTTCAATACTGTTCGAGCCATCTGCTCCCAGTTATCTTAAATGTAGATTCAGTTTTGTAACCCCTCGCCCGGGTTGTGAACTTCGTTCCTCCCGCTCTCTTAAACTTTCGGTATTTCCTCACCATAGTGGTTTTCTCTCTTCTTCTTTCACCGTACAAGCAATCCGCCTCTGGAATTCGCTCCCTCTGACGATCAGACAGGCTCCAAGCAAGTTAACTTTCAAACGTTTGCTATATAACCACCTGCTAAGGCAGGCACAGTAGGAATTAGTAGGTAGGTAACCCTTAACGCACGTGCAATTATATGTATTTGTATATATCCTTGTTTATATGTATATATATATATATATATATGTATTTAGTGTACTCGTAGTCATAAGGTATAACATAATTATATATAGTAGGTATTTATTTAGAATGTTGATATTTTACTTCGCTCAAAAGTTACGTTTTTTTTCTGTTTATTTCTCACTGCACCCACATGGACTCTTTTCTGTTTCGCCCTATGGTTGACTGGTAGAGAATGCCTATAACGGCATTAAGTCCGCCTGTTGTACTTTTTGTATGTGCAATAAAGTTTAAAAATAAATAAATAAAATAAATTCCTAGGCATATCGTGAAACGTGAAAATCTTTGACTCGTTCCCTGAGTCGACGGAGCCCCGCTACGCGGGGCTCCTATTTCTGGGCAGTTTGCCCTTCGGGCATCTGAAGCAACCTAACGAACCTATCCTACCTATATATTGGTTTGATGTGACTATCGTCAAAACATTACACAGGAACGTTACGATATGCCTGATCGTACGATCGGCCTACGACATATACATTTTTAGTTTTAATCGTGTGTCGATAGATGGCAGTAAATTTACTGTGACTACAAAATTTACTATGACAATAACCCTCTATACTATCTATTCTCTTTGATAATACCTATAGTATTTGCGTGCACCGAATTATCGACTACGAGAGCCAAATATTCATGATATGATTATATTTTTACAGGTTTTTGGGACGCACCCGTACGAAGCCACAGCGATAGCCTTTATGTTTTCGGCAATTACAATATTAAAAGATTATTCGTATATGCCAAAGTAAGTATTTCTAACGCTTCTGACAATATTCGAATTATCGACTTTTTCTCTACTTACACCTTTGGTCTATACTCGTGTAGATGGCGTTGGCGACGCCGTTTGAAATTGAACAGATATCATATCAGTGAAAGAACATGGTCAAAGTCATATGGCGTTTAATCTAAAAAAAACATGTATCCATATATATATATATATATATATATATATAATATCAAAAAATCTATATATATATATATATATATTTTATATATATATATATATATGGATACATGTTATATATATATATATTTTTTTTTGATATTTTTATACATTGTCATTTTTAGTTTTAATCCTGTGTCGATAGCTGACAGTAAATTTACTGTGACTACAAAATTTACTATGACAGAGTGTTTTGATTTCTATCATTTTCTCTGATTACAGAGGTGGTGTGCTTACAACTGGTGCAGCATATTACCAAACCAAATTAATTGATAGACTAAATAACCATGGTATCAATTTTGAGGTTCTTTCCGAAGATGGAGAGGAAATAATAACTAAAACAAAAGAATGAAGAGCAAAATTGAGAGTATGACGTAAAGATAGCCAATTAGCCAGATCCAGATTATCCTTCCATATTGCCTGAAATTTTCTCGGTAAGGAAAGAGAAAGTGTGGTACCATCGCCCAAACTGTTAACTGACAGTTCGTAAACCTTATTACAAAAGGCATAAGGTCCACCGATGGACAGTGTTGCTGTTTGTACCTAAAGTACTCGTGGCATATTGACAGACATTGAGTGAGCAATATATATATATAATTAAGCGTGTGCGATAAAAATAGGAAATGGCCTGTCAATGTACGAAATTCTTCGTACTTAGTGGAATTGCTTTAATCTGTTTGGAAAAGTTTGGCCCGCAAAGGAAATTGGTGAACTATTTTAATATCTAAAAATAAAAAACATGTCAGTCTTAAGATTTCATTTATTAATTAAATTTACAAAATTACGAAAGCTGTCAACAAGCTGCCTAGTGCAACCAAATTATTTGGCAAGAGAATGAGAGTAACAGACATCGTATCGTTGTGCTAGCAAAGAACGGAAATTTGCTTAAATGTCGGGTAATCGCTGCATTCATTGCAGTATTTGCGAGCACAATGACGCGTTTAAGTCATCATGAGTATGATGACTCTTTACACGAGTACAAATTCTTACAAATAGTCTATCTAAGCATGAACTAAAACATAAATTACCTATAGTGTACAAAAAAAAATCACTCTTTGGAATTATCAGACTTAAAATCAAATCACATTCATTAACTATGTGTAGATATGGACACAAACATACAAGCATGCATGTGTGTATACCCAAGGACACCCTTCAATACCAGCTCCAATGCTCGATTTGTATGATCTTTGTAAGTAATGATGTAGTTTACCCAAATTTACCGTATACCTAAATTGTAAACAGTCAATTTAGTGCAGTTTCTTACGGTGACAATTTGCCCCAAAAATTGACTAGTTATTTGCACGTTAAATTATTAGTAAAGACTTGCCAACAAGATTGTGTAGTTAAATAAAACTAACTTCTGAAGAACTATGACAACACGTGACTAGGTGCTATTGTACTTTTTGGTCATATATCAACCACAAAAAAAGCTAAAATTACTATAATAAATACATCTTACCTGACAACTTATTCAAAATACTTTGGTTTCATGCAGAATTAGATGGGCGTCCTCGGACCTTACAAATTAATCTTAGACCTAATTACATTACATGTAGATTCGTTAAGATCTTTTAATAACTAAGCGAAAGTCATACTTAATACTTAACACTGGTGAAAAATTACAAATCACATAATAAATGGTAAATTACGGAGATCAATATTTTATTTTGAGTATTTTAATGAAAATAATGATATCAGTCTCATTGGGGTTTGGAATTTCATTTTGTAACTATTTAAGATAAAAATCCTAATACGGCTAACTATTAGCTACTGGTCCATAGCGTATGGCCGTTGTCAGTAGGTACCTAATCGTATTAGTATAGAGTACAATGTAGATGAGATCCCACATGCTTTCACATTTATAGACAAGTTAAGGAAAACAAATCAACGTTTTAAGATAAAGTGCTTATTATCATGCCTGTATTAAATTAAAAATGATTCTTTAAAGCAACGCCTGACTGTGATTTCTAGCTAAGACAACGCAACAAACATAAGGACAATAATTGAGCAGGGCCTCCCAACCCTTTTGATTACGACGACGACTGAGAACCTACGAAGTTTTTTTATCAAAGGATTGTGAAGCCCCGATCCACGCGAGACGAGAGACTAATCGACGTGAGCATACCTCGGCACTATGTCCTCTCGGATGAGCAGGTCGCAGAGGGGCAGCCCGTGCAGCGGCAGCACGTCCTGGCCGACCTCCATGAGGCCGGTCTCGGGCGCGGGCAGGCGGCCGTTCCACACGAAGTAGTAGAACAGCTGCTGCATGGCGGCCATGAAGCGCCGCTGCTCCACCACCTCCGAGTCGAAGGTGCCGAGGATGGCCTCCAGGTCCGCGTCCACGGCCGCCAGCCCCGCGCCCGCCGCGCCCGCGCCCGCGCGCGTCACCACGTACAGCGCCGCGCCCAGCCGCAGCCGCGCCAGGCTCACCAGCGGGCACAGCGTGCGCACCGCCGACACCAGCTCCACCAGCCCCGGGTACGTCCTGTTCACGTGCCCGTACACCGCGCCGGTCAGGTTCTTGTCGCCGATCACGCTGTCGTTGACGACGCTCTCCACGTGCTCGGCGGTCCAGTTCAGGTGCTTCATGCGGAGGAGCTCCGAGTGGCCCGAGTGCGCCGTCGTTCCGAACACCATCGGCTTGAACGCCCGCTCCTTTCCGGTCTCTTTCGACTCCTTCTGGCCGTCCCAGGCCTCGAATGCGTGGCGCGTCACGAACACGCCGTCCATTACCAGCCAGGAGTGTTTCATCTCGTTTGTCTTCGGAAGGGAGCCGACGTCGGAGCCGAGCCACGAGGCCGGCACGGCCGTCATCACCGCCTCCGGCTTCATGCGGCGTAAACAGGCGGCGTCGTTGCATTTGCTGTTCTGTTTGAATTCCTCATTTAGTGGGTATGAATCTTTCAGGTGTTTGCCGGGGAATATGACGGAGCCGGACGAGAGGAAAGCTCTGGAGTACAACTTCTGAGCTTTGGACACGGTGGTGAGCGCGGCAGCGAGCGTTGCGCCGGCGCGGTGCCCGAGCAGCGTGACGGAGTCGGGGTCGCCGCCGAAGTGTTGAATATTCAACTTCACCCACCGTAACGCGACTAGTAGGTCGCTCAGGCCGTAGTTGCCCGAGGTCTCCGGATATTTGGTTTTGGAGAGAATGTCGAGAGCCAAAAACCCGAAGGGTCCGAGTCTGAAATTGGGTCGCACGAAAACCACCTCCTTGGTGCGGGCATACAGAGCGGACGGTTGAGCGGGACTGATGCCGCCGGCAAGGGTGTCGGCTCCTATCAGAACGACCACCGGCAGGCGAGAATCGTACCTGACGTGAGGAGTGACCACATCCAGCGTTAAGCAGTCTTCTTCGCCTATAATAGTTCGTTCGTTTTCTTTAAACTGCATGCAGAGCGGCCCAGGCTTGTGGGTTTGAAGAGTGCCGTTCCAGCATAGCGATATGTTGTTAAGTGGCTGAGCATACGTGAACCGCAAGTCTCCGATGGGCGGCACGGCGTAAGGAATGCTGTAGAACTTGTACACGCCTTCATCCAAGATACTGAAAATACAAAAAATTCTTAGTTTTACTTTGGTACCTAAATTTATGGTAAGTATATCGTTTGGCTTTAAATATCAACTCGGACTTCATTACAGATTAACACTGTATGAAAAAGTCATATATTTACGGAGATATTATTATATAACTATTAACGCAGGGAGTTAGTGGCCTAGTCTCGGTCTCGGCTGCCGCGGGTTCGTACCCCAGCTCGGTTTATCTGAACTTATGTATGAATTACCTATCATTTGATGTTCACCAATCGCATTTCGGTGTAGGAAAATGCCGAAAATGCGCGGGCACTATAGCCCAAGCCTATCGTGCACCAGGCCTTTACCCAGCAGGGGGACGTATGTTGTAGGCTGAATTATCCCTTCGTCTAACAAACTACCGCAGCAGGAAAGCAAAATTTAATGAATCAACATAATAGTTAAAACTCCAACAACTTCGTATGTCAGCTGAAGGATTATTATTATATCACAAGTATATTCCAGCGGTACAGTAATGTAAACCAATGGCACTGACCCTTCAACGGGCCCGCAGGAGGAGAGCGTGGTCATGTAGCGGCCGAGCCGCAGCGGGCGCTCCGCGGGCGGCCCCGCGCTGGCGCCCACAATGACGCCGATCACCACGGCCAGCAGCACCAGCACCACTATCACGCCCACGATCAGGTCATCTGAACAACAATACCAATGTCACCGTCAGGTCAGTGACTAAATATATCCTTAGTCTTGTCTTGATCTATCCATAGTGATGAACAAGGTGTGATAGGATATATTTAGTCTTGTCTTGATCTATCCATAGTGATGAACAAGGTGTGATAGGAGATATTTAGTCTTGTCTTGATCTATCCATAGTGATGAACAAGGTGTGATAGGATACATTTAGTCTTGTCTTGATCTATCCATAGTGATGAACAAGGTGTGATAGGATATATTTAGTCTTGTCTTGATCTATCCATAGTGATGAACAAGGTGTGATAGGAGATATTTAGTCTTGTCTTGATCTATCCATAGTGATGAACAAGGTGTGATAGGATACATTTAGTCTTGTCTTGATCTATCCATAGTGATGAACAAGGTGTGATAGGATATATTTAGTCTTGTCTTGATCTATCCATAGTGATGAACAAGGTGTGATAGGATATATTTAGTCTTGTCTTGATCTATCCATAGTGATGAACAAGGTGTGATAGGATATATTTAGTCTTGTCTTGATCTATCCATAGTGATGAACAAGGTGTGATAGGATATATTTAGTCTTGTCTTGATCTATCCAGTCCTTAGGTAAATAAAGATCGGTTCCATTA
This sequence comes from Cydia splendana, assembly GCF_910591565.1. Lineage (NCBI taxonomy): Eukaryota > Metazoa > Arthropoda > Insecta > Lepidoptera > Tortricidae > Cydia > Cydia splendana. The sequence continues at coordinate 16,285,955 of NC_085962.1, forward strand.
TATTTGGCCACTTTGGCCGTCACTACACTCACTACCTATTTACTGGATATTGACTGTACTTGAAACAGTAAATACTAGAGATGCCACGAATATTCGACAACTATTCGGTATTTGGCCTATTCGGCCACTTTGCCGAATATTCGGTATTCGGCCGAATGTTGACTACTATTCGGCCGAATACCGAAAATCTGTTGCACCTACCTAAAAAACAAAATTACACATAATAATTACCAAAAACTAGATATATTTAATATTTAAAATGTATTCTTAGAAAGTTGTTAAATACGAAGACCCTTCTTTGAGTATTTGTTGATTACACAATATTGTATTTTAATCGTGGGTCTGATTTGATTGACTCTAACTACATTACATAATTCTGGGCAATAAAAAATATATCTTAGCAAACGTTGTGCTTTGATGGCGAATAGTTTTCATAATAATTGTGACTCAAAATGTTCGCAATGTTATGCCGAATATTCGGCGCTTCAGCCGAGTTAGGGGCCGAATATTCGGTATTCGGCCAAAACCACTATTCGGGGCATCTCTAGTAAATACTCAATCAGTACCTGGTACAGTCAGCATCAGTAGTAGCGGATGAAACAACACGCCAAAAATATCTGCTGCCCTGGAATACTTTTCCGGTGCAGTTCACATTCAAAAGAATCTGTTACAGTCTATAAAGCCATATAAAGACATATCTCTTTTTGTTATGCTGTTAGGGACTAAGTCGTGTTAGGCTTCTGAATTTAACTAACTAGGTATCACTATCTATGCAAATGAATGTGATGGTTAATTTAATGTTGTTTGGGCGCACTGCGCTCAAAGCTTTATCCAATATCAAACATACAAATTTTGAATCAAATACTTGCCAATTATAAACTTCTTCTGTCGAATTCTTTCTTTGAAAGGCAGTTTCGTGGCCACTTTGCCATCAACAGCTTCCTAAAATGGAAAATGTTTTTTTAATAACCAGTTATTGATAGCAAAATTTAAACAATTAAGTAGTTATTTGTTATACAAGGGGGCAAAGTTATTGTTTAACTACTCGTACTAATATTGATACCCCAGCAAGTGAAAGATGCCAAAAGAATAAAGAGAGCCTTTAAGAGCTGGCATGGTGAAAAATAATTTATAGGAATATTTACTTACTTCTGGATCTAATTTAACATTTTCCATTCCATCATTTGGTGTGTCTAGCTTGTCTTCCAATGTCTCCATGGAAGCAAGGGTTGCCTCAGGGTCTTTGTTGGACCTCTTTTGGAAGTATTTTTGGTAATCCACATTAATTTTTGGTAAGCGAATACCTTTTTTTTCTTCTACAATGGTACCATCTGAAATACGATTTTAAATATAGTTGTTCCCCTGAGCGTAGTGCGCCTTTGTGGGGATAAGGACATGGCCATCCAAAATACTTTTCTAACTTTTCTTTCACTTACTTTCTTTCAAGTATTTTAAGTAAGTAAGTGAAAAAGAATAGCTGATGAGATGCAACAATGCATTTTTACAATACTGTTAGTTTCTCAAAACTTTTTTGGTTTTATGGCTCAAAAACTCAATCTGTTCAAACAATCAATATAGCTAGTTATGCCTAAACGCTGAATACTTATTTGTTTTTACTTTTGAAAAACAACCAAATCTGTGATAGCTTATAGTTTTAAAGAAACTGATAGTACTTTATGTGTAAATATTACTTATTGTTTACCAATTAACACATTCACTGCCAGTGACCCGCTGTCTGTTCGTAAGTGTTTTTCGCTACATACGGTTTTTCCGTGTTATCGGCTACGCTCGTAGTGCGTAGCTCGCAAGCACTGAATGTGTTAAGATAAGAGAACTGTGTCATCCACAATATAAACAGTTAAAAAAAGTTGTTGTATCGAAACTAAGATACTATTTTAAGTTTATGTCTATTTATATAACTAATATAAATTGGGAAGCTGAAACGACAGCAAGCTGCAAGCCAGAAAGATGGTAGAACCAACTAGGTACATAACTGCCACATCCAGAACTAAATGGAAATCCAAGAAAGACATATTATGAACAGTCGCTGAGGATAGTGATGTGAATATATTCTTTTAAACCTGATTGACTGTCCTTGATTTTGAACTTCAGCACTTATATTATTTGACAAGCTATCTACTACCCATCAAGGCAGTTCTAACAAATCTTAACTTAATGAGGTTTATTTGTCTCATTATTTGTGTTGAAGTCTAGTCAAAGGACCCACTTTGTCGCTTACCGTAAGGACGAGATTTCTTGAAACAAATAACCTGTCAAAGCATCCTTATGGCAAGCAACAAAGTGGAACTTTTTACTTGGAAACAACACATCTAGTTCCTATGGCCAACTTAAAAATATTTGTAGGCATGCTGGGACTAATTTGTTTGTCCTTTTCCTAGAGCCTATGTTTTATGACAAATAGCAGTGGCACCACTGTGTTAACACTTTTAGTGCCAAGCGCCCCATTTCCAGTACCATATTTACCATAAGGGCACACGGGGCACATGCCCAGGGCCCCCATCCTCAGGGGGCCCCGTAGGACAGACAGTAACAGTATATTTGATTACCCATAATAAATATAAGATCATTGTAGAAAAATGTTAATTTAATTAGCTTTCTTTACTTTCCAAAAGGGCCCCAGCATGGTTTAAGACGGTCCCGCCCATTTCCAATACAAAATGAACCCATGCAGCGGGATTTTCGCACTGAATGTGTTAATGCATGTTCACCAACCTTTATCATTCTGAGTGGGGTGGTGCAGGAACTTGGTGAAGGGGCATGTGTGCAGGAACTGGAAGTGGTTGCGTTTGGGCTTGCTCTCCTCCGCCTTTTCATTCTCCGCATCCTTCTCAATCACTTCATCATCCTGTTACAAACAATACAATTTTCGAAAATGATTGATTTTCGAAATTTGGTCTAAATGTCTCAATAAAAAATTGATCTTTTACGCATCTTTAAAATTTGAAAAATGTAGGGTAGTAAATTTAGAGGTGTTAGTTAAAACATTTGAAACTTATTTAGAAAGAATCTAGACGAAAATATCATGATGAATAAAAATATCAATGTGTTTAAAACTTTATGTTTTTGGACAACTGTTCTGGCCTAGTGGGTAGTGACCCTGCCTAGAAACCTATGGTCCCGGGTTCAAATCCTGGTAAGGTAATTTATTTGTGTGATGAGCACGGATATTTTGTTCCTGAGTCATAGGTGTTTTCTAACCCCCTTATTCATAAACGTTTACTAAAGTTGACAAGCCGATAATAATTGTTTGTCCCTTTCCATCATACCAATGTCGGAAAGGGACAAATGATTATTATCGGCCTGTCAACTTTAGTAAGCGTTTATGATTAAGGGGGTAAGTATTTATATATTATATATATTGTTGTCTAAGTACCTACAACAAAAGCATTAATGAGCTTATTGTGTGACTTAGTCAATTTGGGTAATAATGTCCTATGAAAATAATATTGTTGATAGAATTTTGCTTAACACTGATTTAAACTTTCACAATTATTAAACATTATCAAACTGCACAACGGGACTTAATCGCGTATTTAAGTTTTAAGATTTACCTCCGACGTTTCGAGGACGGCGTTGTCCCCGTGGTCTCGGAGAAGACTGGCTCAAGTTGACATCAACATCTTCTAGCCGCGCGAGATTAGCCGCAGGATTAAGTCCCGTTGTGCAGTTTGATAATGTAGAATTTTGCTTATTTAAGACCCTTAAGTATACGAATTATATGAAATGTACAAACCTTAGGTTTGTCAGAGTTTCTGGTGAAAAACCCGGGCATTTTAATGGCACCAATGGGAATAAACTTGGGTTTGACCTCCCTCCCCTGCTCAATGACCTCCTGTGACAGCGCCGCCTTCACCAGCCCCTCGCCCTCGGCCTTTATTTCAGCATTAATTTCATTGTTCTCGCTCTCAGTCTTCAACATTACCTCCTTTTCTTCCGCCTCGATTTGTTTCTTATCGGGCGTCTTATTTTCTTCCTCGCCCTCCATTTTATTTATATCCAATGTACTCATGACTGAAAATAGGTTCAATTAATACCTTTAACTTCTCACACTCACACTTCGAGAATACAGTGCACGATAAGTCAACATTGCTTGCAATAACAATAAAATTTACTTGTTTAAAACTCAATAATGTAAATAATACTGAATGAAACCATACACACACATACTCCTGTAACATCTCTCTTCTACATAAAGTCCTGCGTACTCCGCAATACAAGTAAATTTTAACCAAATACCTATCACACAAACATCGTTACGGTACAAAGCTTTGCTATTTAAACTCACTGAACTATAAAACGGCGCTTAACGACAGATTCACAACAAGTAACCGGTATTCGTGAATATTAATACTTACTGCGTTCATATAATGGCTATGATTGATACAAAAACAGCGTACTTCTTTGGGATTTATACAAAAGAAATCGGAATAAAATTGCGCTAAAGTAACGCCATGTCACTTACTTTAGGCCGGTCGATGTAGATTTCGCGTTGCGCCGTTTGCGCGGCGAATGAAAAAAAAAACAAAAGGGTGCGTGCCATAGACTTATAATATATAAAGACGGTGTCTCAGCGAGCTGTCACTGTTGCCACTTTTGTTTAGTGTACGATTAACAATGTGGCCCACCTTGCTGTAGCCATGTCGATAAAGTCATATCGATAAACTATCGACATTTCTTGCAATTTTAATTTTACTTCAAAGGCTTAACGATACCTAAAATGAACAAAAACGCTATTATTCTTTATTGTGGTTATCAGATCACAATTTTATAGTCACGCCCCAGCAGGGAACCAAGGGAAAGTTCGGATATTTAATTAAAATACATAAATACCTCCTAAAATAGGTGTTCCGCAATAATTGAATTATATTATTATATTATAATATATTCATTATCCATTAGCATTTCAATTATGTTTATGTTTAACGAAGATATTGAAGCTTCAATTAATCTCTATTTCGTTCCGCTGTGTAGCGTCTATCGATATATAACATGATTAAAATCGACTTTTCACATCCCTAAAAGAGCACACATATACGCTTTTACGCACACATATACAGCCTGGGCGCATCAAGAAAGGCAACACTTGATTTGAAGTTCATCTTGTCAACAGTATGGTTGTCCCTTTTTGACAAACGGCATTTTTAAAAGAGCGAGGAGAGAGAAATGATACTAGTTGCTGCGCCGTGAAAGAGAACAGAAAACGTTGGGCCCTTGAGATGTGTTGATATTGGCGAAAACAATAAAAAATATTACGTCCAAATCGAAACATGTTATACTCAACAGTGTCTAATCTAAATAATCAGAGAATAAAACTGCAAAATATTGCAATATCTTGCATTCACGCACACTCACATACCTAAAGCCAGTGTCTAATGTCAGTAGATTTGTAATGTTACAGTAAAGTAACCTAGAGGGCGCAGTGCAGCGCATGAATATTTTTAGGAAGAACAATTTAGAATTTAAATTCTTATTTGAGACATTGACAAGTAACTTAGAACCAACTGATACGTATTTCTATTTTCAGACGTTGATTGTCATGTGCTTGTGGCACCCACAACATCTGTTTTGAATAAATTTTAGCTAGAGTATCAATGAATCTGGGTTCAAATCCCGACAGTGCTTAATTATTATTTTATAAAAAGTTTTATAGATTATATGTTTTTATTCTTATTATCAATTGAAAATGACGCAAATTATTTTACCTAAAATTACAAAAACGCTTTTAATGTTAGCTTAGTACAGTCGCCATCAGATATATCGGGGCGGATAAGGCGCTCACAAATATCTGAACACGCCTCTATTGTCAAGGCGTTAGAGTGCGTGTTCAGATATTTGTGATGAGCACCTCGGACGCTCCGATATATCTGATGGCGACTGTACTAACACTACTAAGTAAGCTGGCTTGTGAGTCACATTTCTGGGGAAGTAATGAGAAACAGAAAAAAACAGAATAGTGTTCTTTAAACACAATATAATATTGTGATTATGATGGGATGCGAACTCGTTTATTTGCCTATATATGGTTGCACATAGAAGCGCTGATGGCCTAGCGGTAAGAGCGTGCGACTTTCAATCCGGAGGTCGCGGGTTCAATCCCCGGCTAGTACCAATGAGTTTTTCGGAACTTATGTACGAAATAATAATTTGTATTTCGCTTAGATCCCCACGTTACAGGCTAAACCTAGTGTGGGGATCACTGTAGGTACTGCCCCTCTGTAATTTAAGTTGTCAAATAAATATACATATTTAGAATTTTTAAATTTTAGTTTATGTTGTAGTTAGTTTTAGCTTTATGTAGTTTTTAATTTTAGTTTATATATTTTATTGTTTATATTATATATTGTATTTCCTACTAAACTTTTCGTATCATTATCATCTGTTCCACAATTAAATTTTTTTTTTTAAATATCCATTGATATTTGCCAGTCGCATAACGTAATAAACGGCAAAAAAAAAGAAATAAAATAAATAAATAAAAACAAAAATAATTCAGTCTTTGTTCGTGATATGAACGCGGCAACGCTGTTCAACTTAGACTTATACTCAATAGCTAGAAGCCACTAGACCATTTGACCATAGTAGATCCGGGCGAAACATGCCTTCTTATTATATTTAAGTAACCCATTACTGTCAAAAATATCAAGTTTGAAATAGAATTTTTCATTGTCGACTTACCGACATCCGAACGTTGCGAGCATGTTGCCTTTTCCAACCATTTGGCAATGTCGCCCGGGGAATAACTAGAAATCTTCTAAAAATGTATGTCCTTTTATATTTTGATATTTATGATTATAAATTTATGACGATTTTCTATGCTGCAAATTGATTAAATTATTGAGAGAAAAATGCTTGCAAAGAAAACAAAAAATATCCGTTTTCATTTCTCATGCTTTGAAAGAGGGTCATTGTTATTCTAAAAGTTGTGCAGAAAATGATACGTTTCTGCACTAGAGCATTTTTGGTTCCAATTCCAAGTAAGATTTTTTTTTACGATAAGCAATTGAAATTTGGGTATAAATGGATTTTTCATATAATTTCCATTCTGATATTTTACTCCCCATTCCATAAATAACGATACTTTTGGCTAAATTGTTAATTGAAAGTATCCTAAAAAAATACTATAAAAACTATTTATACTTAGTCATGTTTTAAAAAAAGCACATGCATTTTACTTTCCTTGTATGCGAAGTGTTTAACTCGGGTGAAAGGCATCATTTCTGCCGAGGTGATCATTGATGATTTCGGCAGAAATGATCCCTTGGTTAACAATGTACTATTGTTATGCGCAAGCAGAACATATAGAATCTTGTTTATTTACAAGAAGATGACATTTTGCTCCCAATATATATTTTCGAGAAAAATATAGCTACTTTAGTTTAAAAATCATTGTAAGAATAAATATGGGCTTCCAGAGAACATTTATTTATATTTCTGCCGAAACGAAAACAGAATTCACAAGGCTTTTCGGTGGACGACCGTTACGCGAATGATTGTTTGGACTGACCTTTAATTCTATTAAATGTATAGTTATATAAATGTATTTTAATTTAATATATAATATAAGTTATATTACATCTGGGAATGAAATTATATCAGAAAAAGGCGACTCTTAAATGAGTATACTCATAACATGCTTTGTGCATTAAATTTATCTCCCTCTATTGAGTGAAGATAAAACTAAATACACAGGTAACCTGTGTTCCGGTTTTAAAATGCCATCTGTTACACCTTTGATAAATTAAAAATGATTGCTTGTCAAAGAAGTCGCCATGTTAGAATTACACCTAATACTATAAGCATCACTCACACAAACAAGCAATGGGGCAAAATTTTACTAATTTTCAAAGGCTTTTTTCTTAAAAATATTAATCAATTTCTAGTATTTTGTTACTTTGGCGCACTAAGAAATATATATACTACCCAAACATTACGTATTCTAGTGAAGACACCCTACAGAATAGGAGTGAGTTAACAAGAAAGTTTGTATGAAATTCGAGCAAGTAGAACCACCTTAATCAGTAGCGGATTTGCAGTCTTGGCCGCCCTATGTCCTGTAGTAAACACTAGCCGCCCTTTTACTCAGCACCCACCATATAGACTGCCGCCCTAGGCCCGGGCCTACTGTGCTATTAGCCACCCACTTTGTCAGTAGAAAAAGGCGCAAAATCAAATCGTCGGCGCGAATAAAAAAATCGCTATGTGTTATTTTACGTTTTTTTGACTATGGCATATTTGAATTCTTTTTTAAATTTCCCGTCAACCCACATAAATATTTTTGTTATATCTTTATTAGTTTTGAAAATAAAAATTCCGCTATGAACACAGAATGACATTTGTACAAAAAAATAACAGAACAGAAACAAAAAAATAGCGATGTGATTTTTTAGCACATAACGATATTAAATGTCTTGTTTTTCGTCGAGGGTGCATGATGGCAATAATGTTGCACATGGCGATTTATTGTAGAATGGATTACCCGACAGACCCTAAAATCCGCTATGTATCATATATCGTAATATGTTACTTTGGCAACAAATCGCTATGTGTTACAAACTTAACACATGACGATTTTTTCCAACCAAATTTAAATCGCTATGTAGCAAAATTTGGTTAAAATAATCATATTGTAAAAAATTACAAAAAAATCTGTTTATATTCTTCATGAGTATTATGTAAAAATCAATGATCTATCAGAAAAAAAATACAGGTGCAACAAATATATTACAAACAGGAAAATAAACAGTTATTTTTGTCTCCTGAAAAGTAGCTTGAAAATACATGGCGATTTTTTTATTCGCACCGACGAAATGTTATATGGGAGGACAACCCTTCGCGCCCTTTCTTAATAAATATATAAATTTGCCGCCTTGTTCTACTGACGTAAATGGCTTGACAGACTTTATATTTTTAAATAAAAGCGGCCAAGCGGCTTCGATGGCAGCTGACTTTGGCTTTATTGCAACCAAAGAGTAAAGTAAGTATAAATTACAACATAGAAATTCGGGTGTTCGCAATATTGGAATAATTAAACATAATTAGCAAATATGAATATAATTCTAACAACACCTAGACTAGAACAATGTAATTAATGTTTCTCTAAAGCTTTAACCAGGAGCTCGTTGATGTGAGTGATCAAATTTCTTGGGTCCATAATGAGGCCAGCAGTGACCATGGCATTAGAGAATAGCTGATTTGCTACCATCTCAGCTAGCTCCTTATCAGTTGAAAGAAGCTTGTGCAACTTCTCGATTATAGGATGCCTGTAAAATAAATACATTATTGTAAAATGTTTTACTTTTAAATAAAGTAACATATTGTAGTAAGTATAAGTTTACTGTGCAACAAGGTTTCTTGAAAATGAATAAACTACAGTGTGATAAATCAATTTTGTCAAGAAAAAGTAAAAAAAAAAGACTTCAAAAAGGATAAAATAAAACATTAGAGTCAGACCGTGAAAAGTCTGCAGCGATTTTGATAGCCCACGCAGTGCAAGTGTCATTTTAAACGACAAACTTCTATGAAATTATGACGTATAATTAACACTTACACTGCGTGGGCTATCAAATCCGCTGCAGACTTTTCTTGGTGCGACTCTATCCTTTTTTGCGCTAGCAACTGATATGTTTGAAAATTTGAAGTCTCTCCACTTTAAATGAATGTTGTGTAATTATCAACTATTCATGTAGAACTTACTTAGCATTAATTTCAAGTTGGGGCCTCAGCAAGGCGTATCTGTTTTCTTCACTTAGGCTCTGCGCTTGGGTCCTGATGAAATGCCGAGCCGACGCCATTTCCTGGACGATGATCACGCAGGGATGCGAATCCAGCTTTTGTGTAGTTCTAACGTCGAACACTTTCCCGTCTAATTTGGACTTAAGGAATTTGATAAGCTCGTCGACTTGCGGTTGCTGGAGCCCTTGTGATCCTAGGGACGAAATAGTACATTATTGTCGAGGCTCGGAAGTAGCTACTTGCAGGCTGAGGATTCGTTTTAAACGGACGACCTTGGGAGTCCGTTTAATTGAATCCGAAGCCAGCAAGTAGCCTTCCAGCCGAGTCATATATAGTGCTTTTCTCAAAAATGGTGCAAGAAATATAAATATCATAGAAATATGTGACGTCCCACGGTCAAAGGTACCTTATGGCGGGTATGGAGTTATGCATACCCCAGTAATCTACAATAAATAAGCTATCGATAACACAAAAGATCAACCTTCTAGGTTGCGTAGTTACAGAGATATGATTTTTTGAAAATAATGTTGTGAAATGAGCAACTTTACGATAGAGAAGTTTTAAGTTTAGCCGCCTAAAAAACTATGTTCCTGAAGTAAGTTACATAGTTGACTACAAATAATAATACCTTATATATCTGAGATTAAAAAAATATTGCGACTTGTTCTGTAATGCAAATAGAAACTTTTGATATCGACTGATTTATGTGTATACTAACCAATCTCTTGAAAATAAAGTTTTATTTCATTTTCACGATTGATTGCAATGAGCTCTCAAGATTTAAATTTTATCTATTAGAAAACGACACTGACAGACAGTTTAAGCAACAAACAATACCGATTTAGAGGTGAAAATGTATTTTCTGACTTTTTCATATAAAATCACAAAATTGAATATTTTTACTTTTAATGTCACACACAATCAATTTTTCTGAGCACATATGAAAGAAATTCTGTCATTCAAATGAAATAAATCCTAAAACCCCAACTAAATACTATATTTAACCCCTTATGCCACTTTAAACTTACATAACAATAACAGTATTTGCTCCATACATTTACGAAAAGGTACCTTATGGAAATAAATCTAATAATACATCACTAGTAAATATCAATCATATTACAGTTTATCTTTTATGAATAGAAAATATTAATTTACATTAAACTGCCCCAAATTTAATTAGTTCTTCGTCATAATAATCTTAAAAAAGACCAATAATTTGTATGTAATGAAAAGGTACCTTGTGATTAAGTTACATGATGAGGCATGATGATGATGGAACAGTTAGGATAAACTAATAATGTTTTGGTAATGGTATAAATCGTCTATTTCTTATCAATAATATATTTCGGTTTCTATTGAAGATAAGCAGCATTGAGGTTCAATGACCTCAGATATTCCATAAGGTAATGCGTCGGGTATTGGCATTTTTCAGCAAACCAATGGCTGATTTACTGCATGCGACCAAACCAAATGAAGATTATTCTAGTTAAGAAAGACTTGACGAGAGTAACTTTGGTATAATAGCAGACTACTTGGATTTGTGATGTCGGTCTATGTACGGTCATAATATTTGCGAGGCGCCCCAACCAGAACTGAAATTATCAAATTAGTTTTGCAGAATGCTAATACAGGAAATTGGTAGAGAACTACCAAACTTCTTTTCCCGTATTGACTAGTTTTTTTGGGAATTTTCAATCTTTTTTCCATAAGGTACCTTTTCTACTAAACTCTGAGACGACATTACTAGGCTTATAACTAACTTATAACAAAAATAAAAACAGGTAAACAAACGTTACGCATTAAGGTTTCAGATCACACAATAAAAAAAAATTGAGCATTTTTTCACCTCTTTACAAAACATTTCATATCTCCGAAACTAGAAACCCTCATAAGGTACCTTTTCCCGTGGAACGTCACATATTTTACAAAACCAACGTTCTTGCGTATATATTTTCACAGAAGAAAGCCCTTGCCGCCTTTTTTTTTTAATAAAAAAATAGAAGTGTATTTTTCTGCCGAAAATACGCCAACCTATTTGACACAACTAAATAGTCGCGGTACTAATCATCTGTTTGGCTGTTTAATGGGCCCGTGCCTTCATTTGATATGGCCATTTCAACTTTTAAAAAGTTTGGAATTCGACAAATAATGGAATTTGTATGCAACATTGCAGTCCCAAAATCGAGACTGCAATGTTTTTTAACTTTTTAATTTTTGACTCACCATAAACTATTAAGCGCTTCGCGACCTATATGTTTTAGATAGCAAAGTCGACTTTGCCGTCCATTTTTGAGAAAAATAATTAGGTATCTGTTTCGAAAGCAGTCAGTATGAAACACAGTGGTATTTTTCTTTCAATTAAAAGGTTATAAACGGGACAGTTTCATATGAAAAATAATAAAAATATTCAATAATATAAAACTTAGGGTAAACTGTTCTGACTTAACCTATAGGCCAATACATTTACAATTTACATACTATCTATACATATAATAAAGCTGAAGAGGGTCGAAAGTCTGTACATGGAAGATATTCGAAAAAAAGTTGGCTGGGGATACTTAGAATCGATAACAGAACACATTCCAACAGTTTTTAGAATTTTTGTCTGTTTATCTGTTTGTCTGTTTATTTGAACGCGCATCACGTGAAAACGGCTGAACGGATTTTGATGCAAACTTTACTAATCTGTCGAGAACATCCCCGGCCAGGTTATAGGCTATAAAAATTCAACCCCTAAAAGGGGGGGTAGCCACAACACTCGATTGACTTAAGTTTGCCCCTGAATCTTATGGCGCTACTTAGGAAGGAGGGGCAAACTTTTTTCAAATATGTGCTACCAATATAGAGTACCCTGGTAAACTAACAGATGGCGCTGAATTTACTACGTGTTGACATGAATAAGCCACCTAGGAAGGATTTTGCCAAATTAACTCTAAGTTTAGAAGAGAGGGTACGGATATACACAAATTTAATTGAATAATTATGTTGATTTAATAATACAACAAAATTAAACGACAGTAAATTAATTGCCCCTCACTGCACAGTGCCATCTTTTGGGGAACTGAGTAAACATTAAGTAATCAAGAAAACTAAAAATGAGTTTACATAGTTACGTAGTGGTAAAATAAACACACATATCAACACGCGTATAATTGCATAATTATTTAAAATTATTAATTTTCTCCGTCATGAATTATACCTAATCGTAATTTTTATATCGCATCCATATCAAATCCATATTCATACGTATACAGCACGTAATAATGGCCACGAAGGTGGGTACTTTGAAAAAAAAACATTGACCTCTGTCATTTGCAGTGCCGGATTAACCCTTTTAAGCAAAATAAGCACTTGCTTAGGGGGCACCAAAAGTCCAAAACCGTAGGCAAAAAAACGCGCAGGCTGCATCAGCATTGCAGTCGTCGTGGAGTAGGTACCTACCTACATGAAACTTTTATACGTGTACAAGTACCCATCTAATAACGAAGGGTCGTAGGGATCAAGTAAGAGAGTGAGGGTACGTGAGAACATCTCCAACGTAGGCTTTCGATTTGACTTTCCGCGGAGGCCCTTAAAGTCATGGAAAAATATCTTGCTTTCGGGCTTGCGGCCACCCGATTTTTTCGACATAGGTTACCGATTTTATAGCGAATTTTGCTCTCTTGCACGCCAGATTTGTCAGCCAAGCCGATTTGCTCCTTAGCCGCGATCCTGAGACCTAACTTCAAAGTGTTATAACGGGGCGTGAAAGTCGAAAACTAAAAGCATCCTATCAAGTAGCGCTTTCGAGTGAAGCCAAAGAGCGAGCAGTAGAAGAGTCGTGATTACATGCATAGATTCGATTTCAAGCCACTCTTTTGCAGTTCGGCGTTAGGTCTTATGCGAGGCCTTCTGCCTTACGGCAAAGTTGATCTTCTGCCTTAATTACACTTGGGTGTGGATCCAAATCCAAGCTTTCCTCTTTCGCAGCTGGGCCTTCTGCCTTGCTCACACTTCGCCAATTCAATTCACTTGGTCAATTCCAAGCTCTGCTTTCTTGAATCTTTTCACCTCTCTTGCATCAAACAACCTCGCTGAGACCCTTAAATATCGAGCCCTATGCGAAGCAAGGCTGATAAAAAACTGTCCCATCCCTTCTCTGTATGAAATCCTGGTTTCGCGCCTGGTTGGGACGAAAAGTAAAAATGTACAATTATCTATCAAATTGTGTTTTTTATATCGAAAAATTTTCGCGCTCGCTTCGCTCGCGGTTTGAATAACTTTCTAAGCTATGATAAAGGTGACATTCGGGTAGCGACTGCAGCAGCATTACTCTGTTGCAACGTTACTGCTGCAGCACAGTCAATTTTCGTGATAAAATGATGTGACTGATTTCCATACTGAAAGTAAAAATGTACAACTGTCTATCAAATTGCGTTTTTTATAAAACACTGATTTAAACTTTCACGATTATTAAACATTATCAAACTGCACAACGGGACTTAATCGCGTATTTAGGTTTTAAGATTTACCTCCGACGTTTCGAGGACGGCGTTGTCCCCGTGGTCTCGGAGAAGACTGGCTCAAGTTGACATCAACATCTTCTAGCCGCGCGAGTTTTTCGAACTACCCGCACTTGGTCTTGTTTATCAGTTTGAACGTTTTGCGCACTAGGGATGTCACTCTGTCGACACACAACACTAACGATATTCGATTTATCGACTGTCGATATTCGTTTCCGCTTACATTTACTAATGACTGGATTCCATGTGGATGAGATCTTAAAACCCTCGTCCCGATTAAAATTGCAATGTTTTTTGATTTCAATGGCTTCCCGCACTTTTCTACTGTAGAAATGGCGATCCGTGGAGAGGATTTTAGGGTTATGCAGCTCAATCCAGTGGTTTGGTCCTGACTCCAGCAAATGCTCAGCCACCGCAGACTTGTTGCAGGTCAACAACTCGCGCGGCTAGAAGATGTTGATGTCAACTTGAGCCAGTCTTCTCCGAGACCACGGGGACAACGCCGTGCGTTTTTTATATCGAAAAATTTTCGCGCTCGCTTCGCTCGCGTTTTCAATAACTTTCTATGATACGATAAAGGTGACATTCGGGTGGCGACTGCAGTAGAATTATTCTGTTGCAACGTTACTGCTGCAGCACTGTCAATTTTCGTGATAAAATGATGTGACTAATTTCCATGATAAAAGTAAAAATGTACAACTGTCTATCAAATTGCGTTTTTTACATCGAAAAATTTTTGCGCTCGCTTCGCTCGCGTTTTCAATCACTTTCTAAGATATGACAAAGGTGACATTCAGGTGGCGACTGCAGCAGCATTACTCTGTTGCAACGTTACTGCTGCAGCACTGCCAATTTTCGTGATAAAATGATGTGACTTATTTCCATACTAAAAGTAAAAATGTACAACTATCTATCAAATTGCGTTTTTTATATCGAAAAATTTTATCTGGACTACAGCCCATATAACCATTCCAGTCGCAGAATCACAAAGTGGTAACTAAATGTCAGATGTGTCGTAACAGAGTCCACACAATGTGTCTAGAATTGTTTCGAAACAAAGTGTCGTCGCCGTGTCTACACTTTTCCGTAACAAGGTGTCGACACATTTGTGTGCACTTTGCGTGCGGTTTGCGACTAAATCTGACAGCAAATTTGTGACAGCAAATGTCAATATAAAATACCTCTTGAAAACCAAGGTTTGTCAAACTACTATTAGTGTCTCGTGTGCTCGTAATTCTAGTAAGTCATCATGGGCAATGCAAATGATAATAATCGACCGAAACCATATAAACACCCAACACCCGTCAACCTTTTACAGAAAAGTTTTTAAAGAAATTCAATAAGCTACTTAGGTCAGGCAACGAATGCTCCAAAAGTTGTAGAGGGAAATGCTCGGAACACAATTTTTGACTCCGTAACTCGGTTTGACAAGTTAGGAGGTGAACATATCAAAAGTCCCCGGCCGTAGCCCTTGAGCGGGGGGGAGAGAGGGGGCTTTGAAGGTCCCATTTTCCCGTTTTTCGATTATATCTCGGAAACTATGCATCTCAGCGACATGGCCACTTATACAAAATGAAAGTTAATTTAATTTGTTACAAGTTTATTCAATCAATTTTTTCGATATGTTGAATAGTTTTTGAGATATCCGCTCTTGAAAGTTTATTTAGGGCTCTCAATTTTATCTTGATATATCTATAGGGGCTATTCATAAATTACGTCATTTCAAATTAGGGGGGGGGGGGTCTGGACATCGGATGACGGTAGCATGAAGTAGGAGGAAATGGGGTCATTTGAAGCATGATTTTTGGATGATTATAGGGGGGGGGGGGGTCCAAAATCGTCAAAAATCGATGACGTAATTTATGGACAGCCCCATATCAGTGAAGGTGCTAGGCCGTGTTTGGGTATCGTTTTCGTATAAATCTGGGGTGCTGAATCCATTTAAGATATCACATTGACACCATTCCACAAAATAAAAATAAATCTTTTTAGGGTTCCGTACCTCAAAAGGAAAAAACGGAACCCTTATAGGATCACTCGTGCGTCTGTATTATGTATGTCCGTCTGAATACACAAAATAGTTCTTTACCTATAGATGACAGGAAAACCTATTAGAAATGTGCAGTCAAACGCGAGTCGGACTTAATGTACGGAACCCTTAACGCGAGTCCGACTCGCACTTGGCCGGTTTTTTTGAAACTCTTCTTGACGCTTAACCGCTGAACCGATTTCGTTGAAATTTGGTATAGAAATAGTTTGCGTCCCGGAACAGGACATAGGATAGATCTTATAACCAAAATCATCTTTTGAAGGTGTGAAAAGTGGCGTAGAAATTTGTACGGGAAATCAATAACCGCTGAACCGATTTATATGAAATTTGGGATGGTCTACATCTTTGATTTAGTTAAAAATGATGAAAAAACATGACTTCAAACCTAAACTTAAACAGTATTAACTTCAAGAAGTCAATTCTGAATTCCCCCCTACACCTCATTTCACACCTTTAAAGGATGATTTTTGAGATAACTTATTATATCCTGTCTCGGGACTCAAAATATATGTGTACTAAATTTAAATTAAAACTGTTCAGCAGTTTAAGCGTGAAGAGGAGTTTAAAAGAAAGTATTTTAATAAGTTTATATGTTTTTACTTCGGCATGGTGTCAATGTGATACCTTAACTAAATTTGGTACTGCGAATTTATACGAAAACGATACCAAACATGGCCTCGTAGCTTTACTGTTGTAGAAGTCAAAATAAAATTGAGAGCCCTAAATTCTTATTACTTGGCCAAACTTGTGTAGAAGGAAAAGGTAAAATAAAAGTCTTCGGCAGGAATATAAGACACAAATATATTTTTTTTTGCGTTACTATTTCATTCATCAAATATAAACATACCTTGATTATACTATTCTAGTGAGATCCTCATAGATAAACAAAAACATTTACTTAATAAATTACAAGGTCGAAATGTCACGGAACTTGTGAGAGTAATACCTATGTGAAAAATAAAAACTTTTATGACAAAAAAAATCTGGACACAATTTAAGAATCACCCAATTGCGTCGAGGAATCATCTGTATTTTTGCTTGTTTCATTACCTCCTCGCTTCTTTTTTGTCCTTTGTATTCTGTAGCAATTTGTTAGATCTGAAAATAAAGATAACTTGCGTCGTCACGGATGTCGATTTATAGGTTTTAGGGAGTGCAGAATTCGAAAACGATGATCATTTTATAATCCAAGATGGCGGCTACGTATTTTGTCATAAAAGTGGAATCCAAAATAGTCATCATTTTCGAAATCTGCGCCCCCTAAAACCTATAAAACGATATCCATGACGACTCTTTTATGACATAGTGCATTGCCGCCATTTTGAAATTGAAAATGTTATCATTTTCGAAATCTGCGCCCCCTAAAACCTATAAAACGACATCCATGACGACTTTTATGACATAGTGCATGGCTGCCATCTTGGAATCCAAAATAGTCATCATTTTCGAAATCTGCGCCCCCTAAAACCTATAAAACGATATCCATGACGACATTTATGACATAGTGCATTGCCGCCATTTTTAAATTGAAAATGTTATCATTTTCGAAATCTGCGCCCCCTAAAACCTATAAAACGACACCCATGACGACTTTTATGACATAGTGCATGGCCGCCATTTTGGATTCCAAAATGGTCATCATTTTCGAAAGCGCGGCCCCCTAAAACCTATAAAACGACATACATGACGACTTTTATGACATAGTGCATGGCCGCCATCTTGGAATCCAAAATGGTCATCATTTTCGAAATCTGCGCCCCCTAAAACCTATAAAACGACACCCATGACGACTTTTATGACATAGTGCATGGCCGCCATTTTGGAATCCAAAATGGTTATCATTTTCTAAATCTGCGCCCCCCAAAACCTATAAAACGACACCCATGACGACTTTTATGACATAGTGCATGGCCGCCATTTTGGATTTCAAAATGGTCATCATTTTCTAAATCGGGGCCCCCTAAAACCTATAAAACGACATCCATGACGACTTTTATGACATAGTGCATGGCCGCCATCTTGGAATCCAAAATGGTCATCATTTTCGAAATCTGCGCCCCCTAAAACCTATAAAACGACACCCATGACGACTTTTATGGCATAGTGCATGGCCGCCATTTTGGATTCCAAAATGGTCATCATTTTCAAAATTGGGGCCCCCTAAAACGTATAAAACGACATCCATGACGACTTTTATGACATAGTGCATGGCCGCCATTTCGGATTCCAAAATGGTCATTATTTTCGAAATCGGCACTCCCTAAAACCTATATATCGACACCCATCTCGACTTTTATGACAAAGTGTTTTGCTACCATCTGCATGCAAGACATTTCTATTATTTTTACGTACAAAAATGGCCCCCTGTCAACGTTCAATCGAGATTTAATCGATAATTTATTCGATTAATATTCAGATTAATTCAATTTCAATCTATGTTAGGTCGACCAAACTAATCGCGATTAAAATTTGAGAATTAACTTTTTTTATTCCATTAATTAGTCGAATAAACAGTTAATCGATTAATGCCCATCTCTGACCACGGCATTTTTACACTTTGAGAATATCTGAAAACAAATCAACACAAGGAGCCATTTTGCAAATCCAGTAACATACCAGTAACTTTGTTATTACTTTTGACAGCGCGTGTCATGTGTCAACACAGAGTCGACACAAAGTCGAAACATTGCAACTACTTTGTGACTGCAATATTTCTCAGCCTTAAACCATATTTATACATCATAATTAACAAGTTTCGTAGTATGTAAAGCGTTATTTCTGTTATTTAAGTATAGTATACGCATCGAAGTACTAAAAATGCTTCAAATAATATAGTTATGAACACAGGCACTGAGAAGTAAACAATTTCATTTCCGGCTAAACTAAAACAATGTGGTGGCGCGTTGATTATATTACACTTAGTTTATCAAATCACTCGAGCAGTTTAATTCCCCATAATAATTTAAGTCCTATTGTAATATAAATGCAAACAATATATAATTACGTCTTGTAATCCGTTTTAGAGATGGCGTATTAATGTCACTTATTTTTATTTAAGTATTTTTCCATCTGACAGTTTCCATTTGACAGGAACAAAATGAACGAATGAACGAATGATTTTGGCATAAAGTAGTCGCAAACCCGAAACAATGTGTGCACACGGCGACCACACTTATGTCACTTTGTGTCATGTGTCGACCCTTCCCCATTTCTGGTAACTGTGTCGACACGGCGACGACTCTGCGACTGGAATTGTGACCGAAACAGACGGTGTCGACACAAGATGTGTCAACACCGCGTCGTAACGGCGACTGGAAATGGTTGTATGGGAGTCCTCTAGCGATATGCATCTGTCAACTTTACTTCAAGTTCCGCCTCCAGGAGAGAGGGAGAGAAATTAGGATTAGAAATTAGCCGCTTACTGACACAGACCGAATTCCACGCGGGCGGAGCCGCGGGCACAGCTAGTTATGAAATAAAAATGGAAGGGAAGGTTGCCGTGAATATAGTTTTTCTTTCCAGCAATTTTTTACCATCAGAATAGATATATCAGGGCCAACACGTCTCTACTGTTTAGATTTTAGGTTAGGTACAATAAGGTATAAGGTACCTATGGATATTTTGAGCAGCATCTTATACTTAGAATTAGAACTGGTATTAATAGTGAGCGTAAATACCTATGACCGAGTCTTGCTTGGTGTCTGGCTCCTTCTGCATGTCGCTCTCGACGGAGACGAGCTGCCGGCCGCCGAACTCCTTGAGCTCCAGCAACACCAACTCATCGTATGTGTCGTAGCAGAAAAGCACTTCGATGTCACGTTTCTTCAGAGATTCGAAGTATGGCGATGATTCCGCCAACTCACGACTGTAACGTCATGTACACGCTTAGGTATTCACTTCTCCAGAAATTTTATTGATTTCTACTAAAATTAAAAATGAAACATGTGAAATGTCAGGTACTGTCGACGGTCTACGTCAAAGAATTTTTGCCCTTGTATAAGGAGTAAGGTGCAAAAGTGTAAAACTGTAAACATATCCTGACGTCGACTATAATACGGACGTACAGTCGTACACGTACCAAGACTAGGTAGAGTGGTGATCTACCTATACAAAGAAGCTAGCAAGAGCAGTGGCGGATTTGCAGTCTTTGCCGCCCTAGGCCCCAGGCCCTGTAGCCGCCCCTTTCTCAGCACCCATCATATTTACAACATTTTGAGTTATTTCTTGTTATCATCGGCGAATTTTTTGTCACAATTTGCCGCCCCCAATAACTTGCCGCCCTAGGCCCCGCCCTACTTGGCCTTAGGGTAAATCCGCCACTGAGCAAGAGCTCGCTGAAAGTGACCTTTGTGAACCAATTGACAATACAGTAGTTTTATGATATCCAAGACTGTATAATGTATTTTCAGAAAATGCTTATTGGAATGTTATGTATTTACCTAGGAGCAGCTAAATAGTAGATAGTTCTAGATTCATTCTTCTGACGTGCGTTATATTCTGTCATTGATGTTCTGACTCCCTTCTCTAGCTTGGACGATTCAAATCGAAGCAGCTTTGCTACTTCTTCCTATAAAAAAGAAAATTTAAGCATTATAATTATGTAATCACAAGGTGGTTATAGTTTATTGTTCATGCTCCATAATAGCGTACAGTGGCAATGGTTTATTGGATAAAAGGATGATTCATAGTGCAAGTTAAGTACCTATCTAAAAAGTTCCACTATGGATTATTAAAATAATCATTGGGCCTAAAAATAGACCGAGTCTTACAAGGTTGTAGTATCTATCTAAGTACATATATCTAAATTATGAACCTACCTTCTCCATTGAACTCTGACTAGTAACAATTCCTTCCTTT
This sequence comes from Cydia splendana, assembly GCF_910591565.1. Classification (NCBI taxonomy): domain Eukaryota; kingdom Metazoa; phylum Arthropoda; class Insecta; order Lepidoptera; family Tortricidae; genus Cydia; species Cydia splendana. The sequence continues at coordinate 16,307,120 of NC_085962.1, forward strand.
AGGAATATAGCATAATCTTTGTAAAACGCATTATACCCCACCGGATCCTTTTGGGCGCTATCACACATGAATTTAAGGAACCTGTTTGTCAGGACTGTTCGAAGTTTGCTGAAAAATAAATATTTTATTATAATATATACAATTTTGCATATTAAACCTTATAGATGAATATTTTAATTAGGTATTTATTTTATTAATAACAAAAGTTATAAACTCCAATTTTTCTTCTTATTGAAGGGTTCTTTTCTAGGTCTGTGGTTCTTTTATTTATAATTTCTTTCTGATTTTCGAATGATCCTAGTCCGGGCTATAACCGTGAAAATCGAAGTCCGCAAATTGCGGGCATCTTTCTCTGTTACTCTAATTAGCCTTCATTGGAGTAAAAGAGAAAGATCCCCAAATTTGCGAATTTCGATTTTCGTGGTGGGCCTTCAGTTCTGCTTTGCTCTAAGGTAGACAGGTGGAAAATGTCTAATTACCAATATATTTTGTACTATATTAATTAAATTAGGTATAGCATTTAGTCTATACTAGATAACTATTTTAAGGCACTTACACAATCAAACTGCTGTTTTGAAGTAATTCTCTACTTAAATTTAAAGGAATGTCTTCTGAATCCACCACACCTAAGAAATAATCATGATTAAAATTTCTCTTAAAAAATAATGTTAACCTAAATATGGTCTTAGAATGATTGTCTCAAGATTTACACTACCTACCTTTTACAAATCTCATCCACTTGGGTAATATATTTTCCGCTTTGTTTTTTATCAAAATCTTTCTGCAATACAAAGCCACACCAACATCCGAGTCTCGGGATAGTTCAAAGAGGCCCGGTTTGCCTTCCGGAACATATAGAATGGACCGTATACTGACAGGTACATCAGTCTTGTAGTGGAGGGTGAAACGCGGTTTGTCATATGTGTTGCCAATAAATCTGTAGAACTCTATATGTTGCTCCTGTGTCACTTCCTTAGGATCCATTAACCAAAGAGGCTGCAAAATTACAATGTCAAATATATTAACAAAAACAAATGACACTAGGTTACCTGAGCTCTATAGTTCGTTTTTTTAGCATTAGAAAAAGTCTACGCGATATTCATCATCTCAGCCATAAGACGTCCACTGCTGAACATAGGCCTCCCCCTTGGACCTCCATACGTGCCGGTTGGAAGCGACCCGCATCCAGCGCCTTCCGGCGACCTTAACAAGATCGTCTGTCCATCTTGTGGGTGGACGTCCTACGCTGCGCTTGCTAGTCCGTGGTATGGTACGCGATATTAATGTCTTTTAATTGAAAAACGCTTATTAAAAATCAGTAACTTTTACTTATGAAAGCAAAAGAATGTAAATAATCGTATATGATTCATAATTGTTACATAATTACCGTGACTTATTTTTCAAAAGAGTTAATTTTCAATAAAAAGACACGTCAAGATTGTTTACCTTTTTTCTAATGCTAAAAAAACGAACTATAGGCGATTGAATTGAGCATGTAGGTAATTCCTATTAAATAAAGTACAAACAAACCTTACAATACAAACCTTAATAGAATTGACTTGCTCATTGTTCAATAAAATGGGGCTGCTGATAAAATTACTGTATTTTTTTATGATGCCTGCAAAAAGAAAAGTAAACGTGATATGATGAGTCACAAAGTCTTGAACCATTGAAATTAAAATCAAAAAACACCACACATAAATTATATACACTGTAAGCAGTTTTATTGCATAATACACATATTACTTATTTCTCTCGCTGGCGTGTGACACTTACCCTTAACTGTATCATTATCCGAAAATTCTCTGCAGTCTGTCTTTAGATAGACTACAATCTTAGTTCCAATTGGAACCCCATCAGCTTCTTGAATCTCATACATCCCAGAGCTGAAATAATGTAAGAACATCAAGTTAAAGCAGATTGAAGAACACTACTCTAGCGGGATCAAAATATTCATCCCACTCAAAATGGCACTACTTATAATTTAAATAAAATTGTCTCGGATCTTTAAATTAATTTAACATTGTATGGAAAGTGTGACAGTAATTAGACACTAATGCAGATAGTCTACCAGTAGAGGTAGGCCATTATGGTTTATGAAACCCAGATCTTCCAAAAATATGGTGATGAATAATGTAATATTTTTTTATTTGTATTTGTAATATTAATACATAATATTTTTATATTATTAGTGGCCTGTTACAGTGATAAATAATGTCATTATTAAGACTTAGTCAACTTGGTTAAAACATAAATAGGTCCTTACCTATGAAATTGGCGTTTTTGTTCATAGATATAAGTCTGATCCTAGTTTTTTTTTTTTTACAAAAGTACATACACAATTACAATAAAACTACAGTGCACTCAATAAACAACGATTTTACATACAATTAATTGTTATTTTTTATTGTTAAGTGTTCAGAATTAAGCCTTGAAAATAGGTCTTTTCATGTGCTGTCGGTTCGAGTATTAAAATTACTTATATTTTTCTAATGGTACCAATTTTCAAGAAATGGAGATATTGAAAACATACCTTAAAGGTGTCAAAAATTACTGGAAAAATTTTGTTTGGTTTGAATTAGCCATCAAAAAAATATCCGCAAAATTAATTGTATGGAAATTCGTGTTTCGTTGAAATTCTCCGAACAAAACGCCAATTTCATAGGTAATGACCTAATATATTTGAATATAAGTACCTACATAACATTCTGATTACAGACAAAACTTACCCATCAGAACTCCATTTGAATCCTGGTGAGCCTGCAATGCTGCTTCTGGTGAACACTTCAATTTTGTCAGCAACCATGAATGCAGAGTAGAAGCCGACTCCAAACTGGCCAATAATTGAGCTAGCTTGTTCAGCCCCTTGCTTCTTGATTTCCTCAATGAAGGATTTGGAGCCAGAGCGGGCAATAGTACCCAAATTCTGTGTGAGCTCTTCTTTGGTCATTCCAATACCTGAATCCTAATAATAGAAGAGTAAGGTGTTTTGTAATAAAAGGTAAATCTTTCTATATTTTTGCCACTTAAATATTGGAAGAGTGATAATGAGAGAAATTTTAATAATAAATTTGCATTAGGTAATTTGTCCTGACCTGGAAAGTGATGGTCCTGTTCTGCTTGTCTGTGGTGAGTTTGATTTCGAGTGGTCTGTCAACATGTTCCAACTGCTTGCCCTCTGGCGCAGCACTGACAGTCAGGTATCTAAATTTTTCCAATGCATCACTTGCATTTGAAATAAGTTCTCTAATAAATACCTATAAAAAAAAAACATTTTAAAATTATGATTATCTGTTACAAAAATACACAATTAAACTTAGCAGTGCAACGGCCTGTCATCTTGCCAATTGCATGTCTTAGTATTTTATTTGATAGTTATCTAGTGCAGAATATCGCAGTAGCAGTGATAGATTTAGTATCAATAAATAAGAGAAACTGAAACTATGTAGGCTTGAGTAGGTCCTGAACTAAGAACTGTTAAGAATGAAATCCCGTGAAGGACTGAAAGGAACTAAATCTTTTTGCATGCTCTTTAGGTCCTTTAGTTCAGTGGGATTGGAGTGCGCTTGAATGAGTGAAACAGTAAACGGATGGAACGAACCAGTTGACCATGTCGCTGGCACAAGTGTGAACGAGATGAAAGAACTACGTGACACTCCTTAACCAGTAAAATATGAAGGAAAATCAAATAATTTTCGATACATATTTTTTTTTATTGTGTTAAGGTGTTTTAATGTTTAACATCATATCATACAAGTTGTGTTGTATTCAGTTACCAAAGATTGGAAAGAAACCAATGAAAAATCGACTCCTATTCATTCCCGGCTCTCAACGACCGAACTGAACTAAAGGAACTAAAAGAAGTTCGTTTGACCGATTGACCGAGAGCGGAGCGGAGTGCTCTCTGTAGTGACCGAGCAGGCACAAGCCTAATACTATGTAACACTGTACTTACTTCCTTATCAGAATAAAGTGATCTGGCGACAATATCCAAAAGCATTCGTGTTTCCGCTTGGAATTCTTTTTTTTCTGAAGATCCTTTCAATACTTCTGTTTCAGTTTTACTTTCTGTTGCTGTGCTGTATGGTCTTTGCGAATATGGCCGGAGGAAATACGAATCTGAGAATAAGTATAGTTTTTTTATTGTAATGTTACTGACAAAACTTGTTTGCCTGACTATATTTATATAGTAAAAATGTACATTGGATGTAGGCTTGAGTCGGTCCTGAACTAAGAACTATTAAGAATGAAATCCCATCAAGGACCGAAAGGAACTAAATCTTTTTGCGCGCTCTTAATCGATCTTTAGGTCCTTTAGTTCAGTGGGATTCGAGAGCGCTTGACTGAGTGAAACGTAAAATAGACGGAACGAAACGGTTGTCAATGTCGCTGGCACGAGTGTGAACGAGATGAAAGAACGACGTGACACTCCTAAGCCCGTAAAATATGAAGGAAAATCAAATATATTTCGACATATTTCACATTTTTAAATTATGTTAAGGTGTTTTAATGTTTAATACCGACACATCGTATCGTACAAGTTGAATTGTATTCAGTTACCAAAGATTGGAAAGAAACCAATGAAAAATCGACTCCTATTCATTCCTGGCTCTCAACGACCGAACTGAACTAAAGGAACTAAAAGACCGAACTAGTTCGTTTGACCGATTGACCGAGAGCGGAGCGCTCTCTGTAGTGACCGAGCAGGCACAAGCCTAATTGGATGCAAAATAAAGATCTCTATCTATCTATCTCTCTCTACTATATTATTTATAAATGTCGTAGGCTGATCGTAAGATCAGGCAGATCGTAATGTTCCTGTGTAATGTTTTGACGATAGTCACATTAAACCAATACATAGGTAGGATAGGTTCGTTAGGTTGCTTCAGATGCCCGAAGGATAAACTGCCCAGAAATAGGAGAACTCCGTCGACTCAGGGAACGAGTCAAAGATTTTCACGTTTCACGATATGCCTAGGAATTTCACGATATGCCTGATCTTACGATCGGCCGCCGACATATACACATTATATCGTGATAAAACATACCGTTTTGTGTTTTAGCAGATATGACCCTTGCCGCGAAACGTTTTGTGTTGTTTGCAGACTGTAGAAGAAATTTTCGTGTACATAATGTTGAGGATCCGAGTCTGGCACGCAAAGCTGACATATTTATTTAGTTTAATATAATTATTCGCCAAATAAACTAACCTAAATTTTCACAACTTCGCATACGCAATTGTTTTAAAAATGAGCAAAATGAACGAATGAATGAAGTTCCTATCTGTCATGTAATGTCAAAACTAGGGACGTGATAAAGTCGATAAAGTAGTAACACACTATCTCGCCGCACCGCGACCTTGGTGCGTCGCACCCATAAGTGAGAGCGAGAAACAGAAATCTCTTTCTCGGTCTCACTTATGGGTGCGCCGCACCAAGGTCGCGGTGCGGTGCGATAGTGTGTTACGGCCTTTATATGCGTGATATGCTGGGGATACGGGAGCCGTAAAGCCCCCCATTCACACTCCTACCTTGTAGTCCGCCTCGTTGGGTAGGATTGTGTATGGGGGTTGCGGACTACGAGCCGTCCTACCGTTTAGCCGTTTGTAGGGCGCGACCATGGTGCATCTTGGTGCGCCGCACCCATAATTGAGAGCGAGAAAGAGATATTACGTCAAATCCAACAACGCTTGATAAAAAGCGCCACCGCCATAGTTGAATAAATACACATGTATCCATTTGTATCATTCAAACGCTTTTTTAACGCGCATTGATAAAGCGTTCGTGATGAGGCCTATAGTCCGTTTTTTTTAGCATTAGAAAGAACTTCGCAGAAGTAAGCTTGTGGTTCCAAATCCGGCACTTTTAGCGGTAATAATTTGAAGTAAATTATATGTATTGACCATGCTACATTAGATAATTCATTAATTATTAACAATTAAAGAGCATGATAAAAACTGGGCTGTAACCGCGAAAATCGAAGTTCGCAAATTGCGGGCATTTTTCTCTGTCACTCTTATTACGCCTTCATTGGAGTAAAAGAGAAAGATCCCCGCAATTTGCGAATATCGGTTTTCGCGGTAGCCCCTCTGCACGCTTGCTTCTGTGGAATTATTTCTAATGCTAAAAAAAAAGAACTATAAACAAGTAAAAAAAATGTGTTACGGGGTTTATACATGTAACTCAAACAATTCGAATGAACTACGATGGAATGTAATTTCAAAAATGGCTTCTCCAAGCGTCAGTTCAATTAGTTCAGTCAGTTCAGTTGATGTTTGGCAAAAGGGTCGTTGAAGCGGACGCAAACACTATTGAATCTTTATAAATTGTGAAATTCTGATGTTTTCAATATATTTTTGGACTAAATATAAAATATAGACAAATTTAAAGTAAGCTAATGAATTCATGATAATTTTTGGCGCTTACAAACCCGATTATAGCATAAAACTGTGATTACGATGACTTCGTAAATTGTTTCAAAACATTTTATCATTTTGACATGTTTCTCTATTGTGTTATGTGCAATAACGTTTAAAACGAGTGCAACAAGTGAACCTCTCGATTTTATATCGTTGGGATTGTGAAAATCTAGAAAGGTGGAAGTGCTTTCGGATTGTTTGTGTCATCATGAAAGACGTGTTCAGGGATTTAAGGACGAACTATAGTTACTTTTTGATGGTGTTAGCACATTTGCGTTGTAGTACCTGAGCGTTGAATAAGGAGGAAGGTGCGGGCGGGGAGAATGAAGCAGAGGTGAAGCAAGAGCCGCCTTCACCGTGGAGCACCTGGTGGGCGGCGGCGGCGCCGGCGGGCTGCTGCCCGGCGCCTCGCCCCAGCACCCGCCCAACATGCTCCAGCCCATGGAGGATATGATCCTGCCACCCAAGCGCCAAGCTGTAGTGGATAGGTTGAGGTATGTATGATGAATTACTTACTTGTTAAAGCATGTGTAATAATTACAAATTCCATTGATACCTTTTAAGATTTGTAATGTTTTTAAGTTTGTAGGTGTAAAATTTTTCCATACTGTTTCTCCCCATAAATTTGGCACTGGGTAGAATTTGCTTACAGCCAAATATTAATGGAAATAAACTGATAAACCATATTATAACCATAATTTTTTTTCCACCATCATCACATCACAGAATGTATTGGTGTACTAACTTCTTTTATTCTCATATCATTTGTGGCTTTCCATAAGTCCTTCATGTGCAATAAGGACCTTTCTATCATTAATTCCAACAGCTATTGTGGATGGAAAGACACATTTTGATGTTTCATGAAGAGTAGATGATTTGACTGGTTAGTACACTAACCCCTACTTTTATCTGATAAGGCCCACTTGCACCATTCCGCTAACCCGGGGTTAAGCGTTTAAACCTAATAGCCTAATGTCAAATTGTACTGGTAACCATGGTAACTCCAGGTTTAACTGGTTATCCCCGGGTTAGTAGAATGGTGCAAGTGGGCATAAGAGGAATAACTTTGATGTAATGTAGCAACACCAATAAATTACTCCTAGGTTTTGTGCAGAGTTGGGCAAAAATTAACTTGAATAAGAATAAGAATAAAAACAGAAATTTTATTCTTATTCAAATCGATTTGAATTAGAATTATTCTTGCACTAGTTATTTTAGAATAAAATTAAGGTGAATAAATCATGTGACTCTTATTTTAAATGCGGAATAAAAAACAGAATAATTATTCTAGAAGTGGGCCTATTCTAACTAAGGTTTTATTCAATTAAAATGTTATTTAGAATTAAGTTAATTTTTGTAGTAAAATCGGTTATATTTTGTAAGTTGATTTTAACCCTTCTATTTAAAAGTCGGATTGATTTGATATTTGTTACTATAGTTTAGGTATAGTACACATTGAAGAGTTCCGCTATACACTATCTAGTTCTATCATCCGATCAGGGTGCTTAGCCAACATACCAAACGTTGACCCTCCGTAGAGTTGCGCATAGTCTCTCTCTATCACTCTTACATATTAGTGCGATAGAGAGACAGATAGCGTTTCGTTGTCGTAGCGCAAACGTTTGGCATGTTGGCTACGCTCCCAATGTGCCTAGCCAAGATGCCAATTTTTGTTTTTATATTAATAACCGAATCATTAGGTAAATTTAGCTGTTCTGGGGGCCTAGCCAACATGCCAATCGCTTGCGCTCCAACAACGAAGCGCTTTCTGTCTCTATCACTCTTACATATTAGTGCGATAGAGAGACAAAGATAGCGTTTCGTTGTCGTAGCGCAAACGTTTGGCGTGTTGGCTACGCTCCCAATGTGCCTAGCCAAGATGCCAATTTTTGTTTTTATTCTTATAACCAAATCATTAGGTAAATTAAGCTGTTCTGGGGGCCTAGCCAATATGCCAATCGCTTGGGCTCCAACAACGAAGCGCTTTCTTTCTCTATCACTCTTACATATTAGCGCGATAGAGAGACAAAGATAGCGTTTCGTTGTCGTAGCGCGAACGTTTGGCATGTTGGCTACGCTCCCAATGTGCCTAGCCAAGATGCCAATTTTTGTTTTTAATTTAATAACCAAGTCATTAGGACAATTTAGCTGTTTTGAGCGCTTTCTTTCTCTATCACTCTTACATATTAGTGCGATAGAGAGACAAAGATAGCGTTTCGTTGTCGTAGCGCGAACGTTTGGCATGTTGGCTACGCTCCCAATGTGCCTAGCCAAGATGCCAATTTTTGTTTTTAATTTAATAACCAAGTCATTAGGACAATTTAGCTGTTTTTAGCGCTTTCTGTCTCTATCACTCTTACATATTAGTGCGATAGAGAGACAGAGATAGCGTTCCGTTGATGTAGCGCAAACGATTGGCATATTGGCTACGAACCCAAGGTGCCTAGCCAAGATGACAATTTTTGTTTTTATTTTAATAACCAAATCATTAGGTAAATTTAGTTGTTCTGGAGGCCTAGCCAATATGCCAATCGCTTGCGCTCCAACAACGAAGCGCTTTCTGTCTCTATCACTCTTTCATATTAGTGCGATAGAGAGACAGAAATAGCGTTTCGTTGTCGTAGCGCAAATGTTTGGCGTGTTGGCTGATTTTTGGATGATTTTAGGGGGGGGGGGGGGTCGAAAATCGTCAAAAATCGATGACGTAATTTATGGACAGCCCCTAATATGTAAGAGTGATAGAGACAGAAAGTGCTTCGTTGTTGAAGCGCAAGCGATTGGCATATTGGCAAGGCCCCCTGAACAGCTAAATTGTACCCAAAGATTTGGTTATCAAATTAAAAACAAAAATTGTCATCTAGGCTAGGCACCCTGGGTGCGTAGCCAATATGCCAATCGTTTGCGCTACGACAACGAAACGCTATCTCTGTCTCTCTATCGCACTAATATGTAAGAGTGATAGAGACAGAAAGCGCTAAAAACAGCTAAATTGTCCTAATGACTTGGTTATTAAATTAAAAACAAAAATTGGCATCTTGGCTAGGCACATTGGGAGCGTAGCCAACATGCCAAACGTTCGCGCTACGACAACGAAACGCTATCTTTGTCTCTCTATCGCACTAATATGTAAGAGTGATAGAGAAAGAAAGCGCTAAAAACAGCTAAATTGTCCTAATGACTTGGTTATTAAATTAAAAACAAAAATTGGAATCTTGGCTAGGCACATTGGGAGCGTAGCCAACATGCCAAACGTTCGCGCTACGACAACGAAACGCTATCTTTGTCTCTCTATCGCGCTAATATGTAAGAGTGATAGAGAAAGAAAGCGCTTCGTTGTTGGAGCCCAAGCGATTGGCATATTGGCTAGGCCCCCAGAACAGCTTAATTTACCTAATGATTTGGTTATAAGAATAAAAACAAAAATTGGCATCTTGGCTAGGCACATTGGGAGCGTAGCCAACATGCCAAACGTTCTCGCTACGACAACGAAACGCTATCTTTGTCTCTCTATCGCACTAATATGTAAGAGTGATAGAGACAGAAAGCGCTTCGTTGTTGGAGCGCAAGCGATTGGCATGTTGGCTAGGCCCCCAGAACGGCTAAATTTACCTAATGATTTGGTTATAAAAATAAAATCAAAAATTGGCATCTTGGCTAGGCACATTGGGAGCGTAGCCAACACGCCAAACGTTTGCGCTACGACAACGAAACGCTATCTTTGTCTCTTTATCGCACTAATATGTAAGAGTGATAGAGACAGAAAGCGCTTCGTTGTTGGAGCGCAAGCGATTGGCATGTTGGCTAGGCCCCCATAACGGCTAAATTTACCTAATGATTCGGTTATTAAAATAAAAACAAAAATTGGCATCTTGGCTAGGCACATTGGGAGCGTAGCCAACATGCCAAACGTTTGCGCTACGACAACGAAACGCTATCTTTGTCTCTCTATCGCACTAATATGTAAAAGTGATAGAGACAGAAAGCGCTTCGTTGTTGGAGCGCAAGCGATTGGCATATTGGCTAGGCCTCCAGAACAACTAAATTTACCTAATGATTTGGTTATTAAAATAAAAACAAAAATTGTCATCTTGGCTAGGCACCTTGGGTTCGTAGCCAATATGCCAATCGTTTGCGCTACATCAACGGAACGCTACCTCCGTCTCTCTATCGCACTAATATGTAAGGGTGATAGAGACAAAGCGCTTAGACCAGCTAAATTGAACCTAATGATTTGGTTAGTAAATTAAAAATAATACGGTTACTGAAACTATGCGTTATGCGACAGTCAATTTGTAAGATTTTATTCCATAAAATAGGTATAAATTAGACAAGAGACTAACTACTATTACATCTACCTAACTATACGTAATTAGTACCTATACGGTACCCGGACTACATTTTTATTCGTGGAATATTATTTCGATTAAAAATCATGATTATATTTATTTGATTAAGAATAAGTTATTCTCATTCAATTTTTTCTCATACGAATTATTCCCGACCAAAATTATTTGAATATTTTTGACGGGAATAAAATCGAGATGATTTTATTCCTACGAATTCTTATTCAAATAATGATTTTATTCTTGAATGCCCAACACTGGTTTTGTGATTGTAAGGGAGATAATATTTAATAGAATCTATAACATATATTAAGTGGAAAGGGATTGACCATTTCTCTCCAATACAAACAGAGTTGGGCAAAAATTAACTTGAATAAGAATAAGAATAAAAACGGAAATCTTATTCTTATTCAACTCGATTTGAATTAGAATAATTCTTGCACTAGTTATTTTAGAATAATATTAAGGTGAATAAATCATGTGACTTTTATTTTAAATGCGGAATAAAAAACAGAATAATTATTCTAGAAGTGGGACTATTTTAAATAAGGTTTTATTCAATTAAAATGTTATTTAGAATTAAGTTAATTTTTGTAGTACAATCGGTTATATTTTGTAAGTTGATTTTCACCCTTCTATTTAAACGTCGGATTGATTTGATATTTGTTACTTTTGTTTAGGTACAGTACCCATTGAACAGTTCCGCTATACACTATCCAGTTCTATCATCCGATCAGGGTGCTTAGCCAACATGCCAAACGTTAACACTCCGTAGAGTTGCGCATAGTCTCTCTCTATCACTCTTACATATTAGTGCGATAGAGAGACAGATGGCAGTTCGTTGTCATAGCACTCGTAGTGCAAACGATTGGGTGCCGAGCTAAGATGCCAATTTTTGTTTTTAATTTAATAACCAAATCATTTGGTACAATTTAGCTGTTTTTAGCGCTTCCTGTTTCTATCACTCTTACATATTAGTGCGATAGAGAGACAGAGATAGCGTTTCGTTGTCGTAGCGGAAACGATTGGCATGTTGGTTACACACACAAGGTGCCTAGCCAAGATGACAATTTTTGTTTTTTTATTTAATAACAAAGTCTTTGGGTACAATTTAGCTGTTCTGGGGGCCTAGCCAATATGCCAATCGCTTGCGCTCCGACAACGAAGCGCTTTCTGTCTCTATCACTCTTACATATTAGTGCAATAGAGAGACAGAGATAGCGTTTCGTTTTCGTAGCGCATACGATTGGCATGTGTGCTACACACACAAGGTGCCTAGCCAAGATGACAATTTTTGTTTTTTTATTTATTAACAAAATCTTTGGGTACAATTTAGCTGTTCTGGGGGCCTAGCCAATATGCCAATCGCTTGCGCTCCGACAACGAAGCGCTTTCTGTCTCTATCACTCTTACATATTAGTGCGATAAAGAGACCGAAATAGCGTTTCGTTGTCGTGGCGCAAACGTTTGGCATGTTGGCTACGCTCCCAATGTGCCTAGCCAAGATCCCAATTTTTGTTATTAATTTAATAACCAAATCATTAGGTAAATTTAGCTGTTCTGGGGGCCTAGCCTGTTGGCTAGGCCCCCAGTAAATATTAGAAAAAGGACTTATTAAATTAATCATGATTTTTTTTCTGATGGTCGTTTCCGAAAAACCCCGTGAAGCACTGAATGGCAAGTTCTTATTTGGAAATGTTGAGAAGTTTACTCTGCTAAACCTGGCTATTTTGTATTACTAATACCCTGTACTTTAGGCATATCAAACGATATTTTTCCTACACACCTTTGAGAAAGAGAAAATCAAAGTAAAACGAACTCAATTTTCTCTCCGAAACAAGTGTCAATTCCTACGAAAATCTACTTAATATCGAAGTCATTTTCATACTCAAGCAATCTGCAACGTTTGCTTATACTGTTGGTATACATTAGTGTTTATGAAATTCTACTATATTTTTTTGGCAATTTTTTGAAAACTACTCTATATTACCGATGACGCGCGCTGCGCCAGCTCAGTGCCGCGGCAGAGCTTGTAGAGGCAAGACATGTGTCGGTCGGCTCCGCACATTTTCAACGGCGACAACGAGATTTTTTATCATTGTGTGCGGCGGGCGCCGTGTAAAACGCTATACTGTGTGCGTGTAAACCACACAGTATAGCGTGAGACTTTGATCCTAGCACTGTTTTTATAGTATTATAATTTATAATGGTACAGTTTAATAAACTACCGGACAGGATTAAAAATATTTGAAACGACCTGACATTCTATATGTATTAATTTTGACTCAAGATAGTACTCAGGGTCTGATGATGGAGCCGGAAGGTGGTCACCGGTACCAATCAACCATGCAACTAAACCACTTCGTGTTTAGGCTCGTTTTATTCATCTCAACAAGATCTTTGACACAAGATAGTACTCATGGTCTGATGATGGAGCCGGAAGGTGGTCACCGGTACCAATCAACCATGCAACTAAACCACTTCGTGTTTGGGCTCGTTTGATTCGTCTCAACAAGATCTTTGACACAAGATAGTACTCAGGGTCTGATGATGGAGCCGGAAGGTGGTCACCGGTACCAATCAACCATGCAACTAAACCACTTCGTGTTTAGGCTCGTTTTATTCATCTCAACAAGATCTTTGACACAAGATAGTACTCAGGGTCTGATGATGGAGCCGGAAGGTGGTCACCGGTACCAATCAACCATGCAACTAAACCACTTCGTGTTTGGGCTCGTTTGATTCGTCTCAACAAGATCTTTGACACAAGATAGTACTCAAGGCCTAATGATGGAGCCGGAATGTGGTCACCGGTACCAATCAACCATGCAACTAAACCACTTCGTGTTTGGGCTCGTTTGATTCGTCTCAACAAGATCTTTGACACAAGATAGTACTCAGGGTCTGATGATGGAGCCGGAAAGTGGTCACCGGTACCAATCAACCATGCAACTAAACCACTTCGTGCTTGGGCTCGTTCGATTCGTCGCAACAAGATCTTTGACAAAAGTTAGTACTCAGAGTCTGATGATGGAGTTAGACTGTGGCCACGGGTACCAGTCTACCATGTAACTGAACCACTTCGTGTTTGGGCTCGTTTGATTCGTCGCAACAAGATCTTTGACACAAGATACTACTCAGGGTCTGATGATGGAGCTTGAAGGTGGCGACGGGTACCTGTCTATCACGTAACTGAACCACTTCGTGTTTGGGCTACGTGTTTGGGCTTCGTGTTTGGGCATCGTGTTTGGGCTTCGTGTTTGGTGTATCACCTAGTGTCAAAGATCTTGTTGAGACGAATCAAACGAGCCTAAACACGATGTGGTTTAGTTGCATGGTTGATTGGTAATGGTGACCACCTTCCAGCTCCATCATCAGACCCTGAGTACTGTCTTGTGTCAAAGATCTTGTTGAGACGAATCAAACGAGCCCAAACACGAAGTTGTTTAGTTACACGATAGACTGGTACCCGTGGCCACCTTCCAGCTCCATCATCAGACCCTGTGTATCTTCAGTGTCAAAGATCTTGTTGAGACGAATCAAACGAGCCCAAACACGAAGTGGTTTAGTTACATGATAGACTGGTACCCGTGGCCACCTTCCAGCTCCATCATCAGACCCTGTGTATCTTCAGTGTCAAAGATCTTGTTGAGACGAATCAAACGAGCCTAATCATGTTACTACATGGTTGATTGGTATCCGTGACCACCTTAATCATCATCATTATCATCAGATCCTCAATACTAGTTCGTTTTTAAACCCTCGTTGATACAAACTTTACAACCTATAGGTACCAAATGCTATGACGAAACATGTAAATAAGCGAGTACCTATAATTTATTTCGAGTAATACTTATACCTTCATAAGTATACGAGTATGGGGCTATTCATAAATTACGTCGTTTCAAATGGAAGGAGGGGGGGGGGGGGGGGTCTGGACATCGGATGATGGTAGTATGACGTAGGAGGAAACAGTCATCCGAAGCATGATTTTTGGATGATTTGAGGGGCGGGGGGGTCAAAAATCGTCAAAAATAGATGAAAAATTAATTTATGAACACTGCACACACTTACATTTGCACTGCATTTAGTATTTTCGTACTTACCAAATAACAGTTTTAGGACTTTAAAAGTTAAGCACAGTTAGTGTTGTTATGGTTGATTTCAATATGCTTCGCGAAGGATCAAGAATGTTTAATCCATCATTGTAGTGCGAGTGTGGTAGAAGGGATCGGCATACTGAGCTCGCACGGCCTGCCGCAACGCGTAAAATACCTAAACTCGCTCAACGCCGAAATGTAATAGCGCTCTTAATGCCTGCCAAATGAGTTCTCGTGGTACACGGTCGAAGGCCTTCTCAAGATCAATAAATACTATGTGAAGGTCCTGTTTCTTGGATTTATATTTCTCAATTAAGATCTATGTATGTCTAGACTTAAATAAGTCATGCAAATTTTTCATTTTTAGCTTACTCGCTAAAATAACCTAGATGTTAAATACTCACATTATTAAAATACCTATTCAGTGGTACTATAAAAACATCATATTAAACTTTATTGCACAAGAACAAGTAAAAATTACAGAAGGCGGACTTAATGCCTTGAGGCATTCTCTACCATAAGTCATGTAAATTTTACATTTTTAGCTTAGTCGCTAAAATAACCTAGATGTTAAATTAATCACATTATTAAAATATTCAGTGGTACTATAAAAACATAATTTTAAACTTTATTGCACAAGAACAAGTAAAAAGTAGGTACAAAAGGCGGACTTAATGCTATGAGGCATTCTCTACCATTCATACATCATTCATCATAATAATCATTTATTTATGACTATTTTTTAAGAATACCTGTGTATTTTATTAAGTAAATAATAAATAAATAATTGGTGCTTCTGTCAGGTTTTATTACATTACTTATGCCCTATTTTGTGGTGGACAAGGCAATGCTATAATATAATCATAGCCCAACATACAAGGCGACAGACAAGACAACATGGTATAAACAAATTGTACTTAATTTAAACATATGGAATTTATGGAGTAGGCACAGGCAGACCTAGGAGGCTACCTCGTTCCTATATTGAAATTCGTTTATCATTTCATTACTATACCGGCCCGATTCGAACTTTAAGATACGTCAATTAATAGATCTAGAAACGATATGGATTAGATATGTCAGTATCAAATGTGACGTTTCTTCAAACAAAAACGTCACTTTTGACACTGATACATGGTCTAATAAAACATAGTCTTCTCTTCCCAGAGTGACACGAGCCTACGTCACAATAACATTGCCACTTTATTTCAACATAACATGTTACATGGGTACATTATACCTATGGTTAATAAGTTAAAATATTTCTTTATAATTTTATAATTTTCATTTATATGTATTTTATCTTAAATTTTACAATAACACGTCATTTTTAATTATTCGTTAGCAATATCTTCCGATTCACGAAAGAAATTTCAGACGTTCGGGTAATTCTGTTTACATTACTGGCAACACAGGATAGCGCTGTCACATTTGACAATTCGGATCTAGATAACTTCATGCCCTGACCGTCATCCTTGTCGAACGCGTGTTAATTGTTATTTCCTTCTCGCTCAGTGTCAGCAGTCGCAGTGTTTTCCAAACTTTTCACGTCGTAAGCTTGGTAATTAATGTGTAACTGTGAATTAGTTTTTCAAACGTTTGTCTTGTATAGATAAATAAAGTTTAATTTAATACATTAGATTTGTTTTATTTTACTATGTTTCTACATGAATAACTTAAAATTAATGCCGTTAAAATAATTTTCACCGTTGGTTGAAATTCTCCCACATTTTAAAGTTTGAGAACCTGTAAACAGCATGATGACGTAGGCCCGTGTCAGTTAGGTCATACGCGAATCTCGGAATAGAGTACCAGGCGGAGTATATTATTATACCATGCACTGATACATCTAATCCATATCGTTTCTAGATCTATTAATTGACGTATCTGACGGGCTGCACCTTGCTTCTTTACTCTTTGGAGTAATTAACTGTCAGACACCCATTTATCTGTACGAGAAGCTGTCCATAAGCAGGCCACGCGAGGGTCGGCGGTCTGCGACCCGACTTCTTACTCCTAGGCACGCATCGGCAGCCTTCCGGGGCAGTTTTCGCTACGCGGCCAGCCGATGTTGGAACAACATCCCTCCTCCCACCAGGAACCTGCAAAGTATTAACAGTTTTAAAATAACCCTAAAAAAAATCATGCTTGAACACCAGCTTAGCGAGGATATCCTCAAACTTGAGACAAGCTGCATTTAAATATTCATGTATGTATAAGTACTTACCATCTTTTTCTGTCCCTTCCGCAACTGCCATTCAAACTCATTTTTATTGTTTTACGTAGTTCTTAATTGAATTCTCAATATGTTTTGTCGTAGTTCTAGTAATTGTAGTTAGTATGTATTATTTTCGCTTATAAAACTTTCCAACACGTGAACTATGGCTCACGTATATTTGTTGTTTTTGCTTAAAAACGCGTTTTAATCCTTGCTGTGTTGTAACAGATGGCGCCAACTGCTCGACACTTATGTCACAATTGGTCGCGTCACATTTTAGTCTTTCGCCATTATTTATTTTGGTTTTTATTTTATTTCCATAAAATGTAATTATTATATAATATTAATGAATTACTGTTATTTATTTATTTCCAACTAGTTTGTTTTTCGCCACTGTTCATTATTTAAATGTTGTGTACTTTCCGTTTCCGTGATTCACTCGTCCATGGCCCCGACGGAAGACCAGCGTTGGCCCATCAAGGCTAACACCATGCTGAGTCGGGACCATTTCGTGGCTATTTACTTGTTCTGTTATGTAATGATATGTGTAGTAATGTTAAGTGTACATTTTAATTTTCGTTCTTCTTTTTTTCTCTTTTGTCTGTTACCAATTTTTTATGCCACGAATAAACTATTTCTATTCTATTCTATCTTAAGGCGTATCCAGGTTAGTCAATTTTTCGCCAATCTGATTAAATTGCCCGATTGAATCAGGAGGTGCGGACGCAAACGGCAATTTGGCTCGCTGATTCGATTGCCCGATCAAATCACGAAACCACTTTAAAGTTCGAATCGGGCAGTATCTCTTGATGTGTTGTATTTGTAGTGACAGAGATAGTAGGTATACTAGCTGAGAAAACTGACAAGAGCCAAGATTACTTTATATCCCTTTTTATATGTATTTAACAATTTTTTTTTTAAGAGTTTAGATTTGTCTACATTAGACTCTAGAGACATTGGCATTGTTGTTAGGTACGATTCGGAAAATGATGTACTATAGAGTATCGGGCGCACCTGCCAAACCTACCGTAAGCGGGCACACTTGTCACGACATTGACCGTTGGTCTGGCGCTATTGCTTTTACCCGTTCCGTACTGTACGCCACTGTAACGGCGGTTTATGTAACTTACCTATTGAAATGAGAACCATTGTTGTATGGTCGTTGCGCAACCTTTAGTAACAACCTACCTACATTAAAATACTGCTGGGATACGAGTATAACTTCGTTTGAAATATTTGCACACCTTTTTTTACAATTATGGCCTGGATGCGAGCCCACTAAGCAAATTTGCAAACCGATCAGAGGCGTACCTATATCTATTAATATTTGGCGGCCTGGCACAGGAAACCGCCTATTGTTGTTCATTTTGTTCACGAAAACTTGACTGCAAAATTCGACCTGCGCCGACTCTGCATCCAGCCGCCCTGGGCCAAGGTCCCTTTTGGCCTTAGGGTCTATACGCTCCTAAAACCTAAAAACCGATTTACTGCTAAAATGGCGATAGAATTCCATATTTTTTTGTATTTATTATACCTACTCGGCTTTCATAGTTTGCCATAGTGGTTTTTGCCCCTCATATCTTGAGAAAGAGAAGGTAATATACAGAACGGGTTCTTCTGGATTTGATAGTGAAGTAAAATATCTCTGCACGGAATAAGACGCGACTTGATCTGACCATCTCTAGTATAATTTGAACTGTTTATGGTGTAAAACCCCTCGTAATCAATGGTCCGGGGCTGTATGCTGGTCCGCTCCCCATTCACATTACTCACATACCCTACAGGGCCTACAGTAATGCCCTTGAGAAATCCTCTATAATTCTACTTATATGCTCTGGATCAGGGTTTGTCAAACATTTTAATCCGCGTAGCCCTAATCAATTTCCCTAATGAATGCGAACCACATGATGAATAAAAAACCCGGCCAAGTGCGAGTCGGACTCGCAAACGAAGGGTTCCGTACCATTATCTATAAAAACGGTCACCCATCCAAGTACTGACCCCGCCCGACTTTGCTTAACTTCGGTCAAAAATCACGTTTGTTGTATGGGAGCCCCACTTAAATCTTTATTTTATTCTGTTTTTAGTATTTGTTGTTATAGCGGCAACATAAATACATCATCTGTGAAAATTTCAACTGTCTAGCTATCACGGTTCGTGAGATATAGCCTGGTGACAGACAGACGGACGGACGGACGGACGGACAGCGGAGTCTTAGTAATAGGGTCCCGTTTTACCCTTTGGGTACGGAACCCTAAAAACACCATTCTGTATTTAAGAATGTTTGGTTATAAGCACTCCTCGCGAACCGCTTTACGATATGTGGATAACAATCCTAGTCGCCCTGGAACGAAAATATATTCTACTAGTGACCCGCCCCGGCTTCGCACGGGTTAACAAATTATACACCTAACCTCACCTTCCTCAAGAATCACTTTACTGATAGGTGAAAACCGCATGAGAATCTGTTCAGTAGTTTTTGAGTTTATCGCGAACATACACAAACAAACACAAACAGACAGACGCGGCGGGGGACTTTGTTTTATATTATAAGGTGTAGAAATCGTATAAGAACAAGCGAACATGTACCTAATTTACATCAACATAGCTATAGCTATTAGAACCCATAGGAATATTCTAGTTACGTAAGTTCCGTGAGTTACGTTACCGATACGGTGCGGTACATGCAGTCGACATCATAGATAACAGATATGTTTATACTTTTGCATCCTACACCATTGGCGGAGAATAGTTATTTACGATAAGTACATGTGCGACAAATAGGAAATTCGACACTAAATCGACATCACGAGTTGATGCGAATTACCTATTCGCACGTGTATCGTACAACGTTTTACAGTTACATATTGCCCTTCAAATTTTCGACGCATTTACGAAATGTGCTTATTATAGCACAGGGTGTTGTAATGGAGCGCCAGATGTACTGTATATTATAATACAATACAGTGTTTTTTTTTTATTCATGGTGAATATATAAAAGGTCATACCGAGCAATTTTTACTATGCAACCATCTCCGAAATTCCGTATACATAGTTAGAACATTTTACAAAGCAATGGATCAATGTGAGTGGGGGCATAGTGGTTTTCGCACCGAGCGAAATTATGTTGAGTCTCGGTTGCAGCTAACGGTACTCTAAACGGCCATAGGCGGTGCATTAGCGTTCGCCTGGCTCTACATTTCCTATTTGCATTGCGATGCAGTCTTTGAATTTCTTTATATAACACAACACATACCATATCTTCTATGTACATGTAATATGTAATATGTAATATGTATTATGAATTTAAGAACTTTGTCCGGGTGATAGTTACTATTGACACATACCTATAGTCGTGTTCTGATTAGTATGTCATATAACTAGAGTTTTATAGTAAATACAGGTATTTATATTATAAAGTACAAATATATACTATATGGTTCATATCTAATCCAATCCACATAATAATTATGTGTGTGACTGTGACAGTTACAATCTGTGACTTCGTAATTCGTAACTCGTCGATAAATTCTTAACACGAACTGTTCGACGTTTACGTCGTTTAGAAAATTGACTGCTTACTAAGCAATAGGTAAGTATATTATGATCTACAAGTTGAGACTAAACTAAGCAGGAGGTCACAAACAAAAAATCATCTGCAAACCTAATTTCATTATCATTATCATCCTTCTAGCGTTTGTCCCGCACTGTGACGAGGTCCGCTTCCCAGCTTTTCTTCTTCCACTTCGTTCTATCCCGGACATCGTCTTCAGCTAGCCCTCAGGCGTTTATTGGTCATTTGCAATTTTTTTGTACCTTTGCCTAATTTTTTCTTAACATTCTCAGTTTCGTAACGAAATTTAACCATACAAAAATGCAAATTTTTATAGCTAACATTCGTAACGAAACTGAGAAAATTAAGAAAGCTTAATCTCGTCTTATTATGTTAGCTATACAAATTTGCATTTTTGTATGGTTAATTTTCGTTACGAAACTGAGAATGTTAAGGAAAAATTAGACAAAGGTACAATAAATTTGCAAATGACCCTCATATCTTTAACGCCCTTCCTGTTTGGGCCTGGCAACGCATAGCTAAGAGCTCTCTCTGTTGCCTAATTGTTGCAAACAAAATTTTATTAATTAAACCAGGGGTCTCCAAACTTTTTACCTGAGGGCCATATTGCGCCTCAGAAACTTACGCGCGGGCCACCGTCGGTTTTTGCGCCGGCGCCGGGGGAGGGTGTCTGGTTGCTGCTGTTAGGAACAGTTCCACTCTCAATGAATGCTGAACCCCAGGAGCCTGGCTCCCGCGGGCCGGACAGTGGGCACTCGCTTTGGATGTCGGCGCGCCGGATTGGAACGTGTCGCGGGCCGGATTTGGCCCGCGGGCCGGGGTTTGGAGACCCCTGAATTAAACGATCGTTTGAGCGACGACGGTCGGCTACTATATCAAATTAATAACAAGGAGTGGGATAGTATATTCAACACTATCGACAAAATGCCTTAGACACTAAACTTTGAGGCCCTAAAAAGGTGCTACAATCGGTCATTAAAACGTGGAAATCAAAGTCACAGTCGTCACAGATTCTTTAGTGTATGTTGTGTCAGTTTTTTTGTTATAAATCGATGTTCGGTAAGTTTTGCCATGCAGTATTCACCAAACTGCCCGAAACTCGAAAACTAGAGGTACAATCTATGACACATTTATTTATATATCAGCCATTTATAAACAAAATAATACAGCCATTTTAGCGCAAATATGCAAAATAATACAGGCTATAGCACAAATACAGCCTATAGTAGAAATGTGTACGTGTAATACTTATTTAAAATACTAACTCCAGCAACCTCCTAATGTAATTATGTAACACGATGTTTATTTCGACCGTTTTTTGTGATAAGGCATTTTATGGCGGAGTTGACGACCGTATATTGCGTAACTGCTACGTTGGATATCTAGGGCTGCACTTGTCGCGTCATCACCTCATCGAAACATGATAACGATCTTGATAAAGTCTTGTTCCATAATCCAGTTTGTTCATAACAAAACTTTGTATATTTTGGAATACTGTTTTTATTATGTGTTAGTTTTTTATTCTTTATTCATTCAACATCTTAGGCTAGGTGATTTATAATATGAATATAAAAGTAAAATATAAAAAACACTTACAAAACAATAAATAATACATATAAACACATAAGAAACCTAACCTACGGTGCCGCCAGCAGCGGGGCAAGGCCCAAGCTGCCGGCTGTCATGGCCGCAGAGAGAGGAACCGGCGGACTATCCGCGCCGTGTCCAAGATCACCGCCTTCTGCATCTGACGCTTGATCCAACCACCTAGCGAGAGTCCTTAGTTTTATTACTATTATTAATATACTGGAAAATATTCTTATAGGTTAAACTATAATAATATCCATCCCCCTCTAACTTGGAGATGATTACCTAATTTAAGGAAATACAAAGTACTTACTGTGACAATGCTGTATGTTAATGCTATTGCTGTTATTGTTGGAAATAAGGACATGTTGTTCAAATAATTTTCACTCGTATTCAGAATATAGAGTAAACGGACAGTTGCCGGCGTTTTGCCAATTCATGATTATCGCGTTTAAGTTATTCGATCATTCCCATGGTTTCCAATATGATTCTTGATCTGTTAATAATTGAATGAAGTTGAAATTAAAACTGAATCAATTTAATATATATACTTGCCCAATATTGGTAGGTCTAAATATCTATTTAAAAGAACGTGTGGCAATGTGTACATATGCGGTTTACCTTTTTTTTTAGCGCCAGTGACATAGTGGAGCGGGCGAGTGTTATCGAATGCGTTGTTTGCTAAGCGCGTCAAGCGCGGTCGGCTGGTCAATGAACCAAACAAAAACACAGACGACAAGTTTTTAGTGTTCCGAGGGCCCCGCGCGTGCCTTACGCTAGCCCGCCTGGAGTGTGAGAGTGACGGTTCTTTTATCTCTTCATAAACTTCACGAAACAAAATCATACGTCAAAATTAGGTGCACGGAGCCACTGGCGCGTCCCCACGTAGATAAAACAGTCCACGGACGGAATCGTTTTATTACATATATCCAAATAAAACCGGCCAAAAATGAATCACTTTCATTTCGTAGGTATCTATAGAATTTACACGTCCTATCAGTCTTCCATAATTTGAATTAACTGATAAACTAAATAAAAGTGCGAGAACCAGATAGCGATGAAGATGTTTTTCGCTATCTGGACATATATGACACTCTAGTTAATAATGTCATAGAAGATATTTCGATTAGTTGAAATTTCCCCGCAGTCGAAATTGCCTCCCTGCACCTTACCTACTAAAATTTGATACGTACTTTCAACAGATGAACTAGTACAATTTTGACCTCTGCCACAGGGAGTCAGGGTGGACACGCTTATAGTACGGAATGGGAAAATCTGGGACCGTGCCCCCGCCAAGACGAGCCCAGCGAAGCGCAAGGGCACTACCTACCTTTTCTCGAAGCGCTTCGTCGTTTTTTTTTTTACAGAAAATTCTAGGGATATGATGTCAATAGTGGATTTATTCAACCTATAAAGTTTCAATTGCTTAGCTCTTATGCTTTAGATTTTATTGATATCTAAAAAAACCTCGATTTCGTCACTGACTCACTCACTAACTGATAATCATTAAAATTCTTAGGGTACTTCCTGAAGCCCTAGAAAGCTCAAATTTGGTATGTAAGTAGTACTAGTACAAAAACAACAAAGAAAACTAAAACTTTGAACTTTTACCCCCCAACCCCTTAAACGAGGAGATGGACGTTTGTATTTAACTTCCCCAAATTTAGATGATCTTATCCTTGTCATTCTGGCGGAGTGTTTTATAAGTTGGTAGTAGTACAATCTGGCAACACTTTTACTGATGCGGTGTAACTATTCTGATCCGTATAGCCCGTATAGGTAGGGGGAGGGGGGAAGGGACATAACATCGCACTCGCACGAGGCCCGCCACACATTCTAATCGTTATGTAACGCGCTCGCAGTTACCTAAATGATCGCCATAGATACATAGTATAACCCCTAGGCGGGCACTGATAAGCCAATCAAATTAGATAAAAAAAGCGTTTTGGTGAATTAATTCCCAGCAAGCTGGAAATCGTTTTAATACCTTCATTTGGGCATAAATGCGTGTAATTCGAGTTTGCTCAATCCTGGAAAAGGTGTGCACACATTTTGGGAGCCTTAGGAGATATATTTTTCCTTGGATTGCCAAACCACTCGATGTAGACGAAATCCACCATCAATTATAATGGCACTACTAGCAAGGTTTGGTGGATCAGACACTGTTTAAAAGGAATTTTCGGATTTCTAACATGATTATACCAAAAATAAAGAAATTCAAAATGGCGGCCATTTTTTACAATCTTTGAGAAATCTACGAATTCATATTACCTAGGTAGATCTAAGATCCTCAGACATAATTTTTTATCATGAGTAGAACTTTTCCGCCTGACGTACCGTTTACGATTTACAATAAAAAAACTGAAAAAGAGCAATAATTTATGCACACCTCCTGGGATTCAGCAAACTCCCATTACACGCATTTAGGGCCACATCATGGTGTTAAAATGATTTCCAGCTTGCTGGGAATTCCTTCTTCGAAAAAATCTAATTTGATTGTCCTATGATCAGATTTAGTGTTTTAAGCCCGTTACAGGCACTCAGCGATAATAATATTATATTAATATACTGAAATATACCTCATAGTAAGTTAAGCTTATTTGAAGATTGTGAAACAACAATGACTTTATTTATCAGATAAGTGGCAAGTAGCTTATTCAGGTCTTTACTTGGACATTGTGAAACAGAACCTAAGTCTTTTATTTATATCAGTGAAAATATAAGTTCATTAATAATATTTAAATGAAAACAACCATCGTAAAACTTTAGGTTATACCTACGTCAAATGCTAACAAAATTTATCATATTTGTTTTTTATATGTGCCCTTACTATTGAACTCCATTTTACTTTGATTTTATTTATCATTTTAGGTGTTTGCTTCTGTCTAAGAAATAAAAGTTTAAACTATTCTACTACTCGTCTCGTTTTGTAATTTCGGCCTTTGAATTTTAGGAAACCTTATTACAGTGGAACCTCACTCTAACCTCGATAATACGAAATCCTCGTTAACAATGCCATTCCCTTCCCTTCAGAGCTTAAAACCTCCATAACTCGAAATATTCAACATCATTAAGACGAAGTAAGCAGCGATTCCCTTCACGACTATTCAGTACATTTTTTTTCCTCTATAACTCAAAAAATAAAATTTAACCTCTACAAGTCGAAAAAATAGTCGTATTGTTTTACCACCTCTATAACTCGATGTTATTTACTAACAAACCTCTGTAACTCGAAACAGACGGTATAGACTGTACTTTCTGCGTTTCTATAATTACCTCTCTAACACAAATTCTCAAGCGTTTTACCTATGTAACTCGAAAGCTCTGACGAACAAAAACCCCTACTAAGTCGATGCCCTGGATAAGACGAAACCTCGTTAACACGATGTTTTTGGCGTTTCCCTTGAGATTCGTGCTATCGAGGTTCCACTGTAATATGTCCCTGTTGCACAAAATACGTACTATTTTGGTAAACTCTTTTATTACACAATCACTTTTATTTATTTGTTTTTTGTTATGGGTCGGTACTAATTTTTTGTAAAGCCAATGAAAGCGAAAGTTAGGACAATACCCCAAAATTTTGGTATTGTAAGGATTTCGGATGGAGTTACAATGGTTTACCTCCTGGAGGTAGCTATATAACTACCTATTCAACTTATATAAACGATTGGATCGGTAGTTTGAAATACAATGAGCAAATAAATGGATTAGCTAGTAATGATTTTTGCGAAGCAGACGTAGTTCGCATTAACATTTACTCAAGGTGACCGCTCGGCTGTCGCGGCTGACTGAGCATCGGTTAGAAATTACAGGCATTTATGTACTAGCGACATACTGGCGTTTTGGATGTTTATTTACTCTAGTTACCCTTACACCAACACAACTTGTATACAGTGTGGAAAGATAATTCGGGCCCTGGAGGGAAACTACCTTAAATCCTTAAGCTGGCTCATTTTACTTAAAGGAGACATTCCTTTATTTTTAAAAAGAAACAAAACTATATTCAAAGATTTTCTAAAACTCGCTTGCCTCGCCCGGGACTCGAACCGACTAAAAATTCCAAAAAATAAAAACTCGCAATTTTATTCTACTAGTCGATACAGTTAATGTTAATGATAACATTTCTCCAAGAAACATTAGGTCTTACACTCGTCTGTCTTACAAAATATCCATAAAATCTAATATTTAGTACTCAAGATTTTTGAAGTGAAAACTTTATATCACTCCAATATAATTCAATAAAGCTACATCTTGATGAAATCGCTAATAAAAGTGAACTCTAGTACTGGTGAATAAAACTCAAAATATCATGACCAAATATATTTAGATGCGAGGTCTGCAAGATAACTTTACAATTTCTATTCGAAATTTAAACAATGAACGCTACAAATTTAAGCTCACTGGCCAGCAATTTCGGAACTAAAGTTTTTCAATAGAAAGGAGGATGGGTCAATTATACATAGTGCTGCAGACATTTTGGACTAGCCATTGAGTTTTCACTTCTGTCGGCACTCCCGGAGTGCAACCCGTCGTTTTTTTAGACAAGCCAAATTGAAGAAAAAAAGAAAAATACTTTAAATGCAGTTTTGTTTATTTTTAAAAATAAAGGAATGTCTCCTTTAAGTAAAATGAGCCAGCTTAAGGATTTAAGGTAGTTTCCCTCCAGGGCCCGACTTATCTTTCCATACTGTATGTATAGGTAGATATATTCAGTAACGATGCGTGTTATGAAGCGTTACACTATCAACCTTCATAATACTATTTCTGGCACTTAACATTCTAAATTCCCTTTTCAAATTCAAATTTCTCTTGGAATTCCTTTCGCTATATAACTTCTATTTTCAGTTCGATCGAAAACTTCGATCGATTAGCATCTTTTTATTCTAGCGTGCTGTACTTCCTACATAGTTTTCTAAGTTTTATTGTAATTGTGATCTAAATAATTAAAATTACAATACGAAAAGTGCAGTGAATGTGCACGATTACCTAGTACCCAAGCGCAACTCCAGATTTATACATCTACATCGTAAAGGCACATTAATTGTGTCTTTTTATTTCAATAAATACCTACCGTCGTCCTGGATCCTGCCTTTTAATTTCCATCATTCCAAGTGAGGCTTCATCACCTGCCCCCTCACAATATTGCTATACGCAAGGTAATTTCACATTTACAAAGACAAGTACTGTGTTGTCGTGAAATATTTCTGCCCGTACAGCCAGCATCTAAAGTAGCGGATCAGACTACGCGTCAAAAGTGTCTTAAGTGTCTTTTTCCATTTTCTAATAACTTAATAAAAAGAGTGCCCTGCTGCCCCTCGGGGCAGCGGCAGGGCACTAATTTTTTTTTCTGTACTAACTATTTCAACTTTATCGGTCCAGTATTTTCAGAGCAACTTGACTGTGACAAATAGACACAGTGCGGGTACAAGTACTGAGCCCTAAAACATAAAAGATATATTTAATTGTGTAAAATATTCTAATTTGTTTATTTTTTTACAGACGAAGAATCGACGCATATCGTCGGCGACAGAACGAGTGCGTCCCTCGCTTTGACCAGTCATTCACGGGCGCCTGCGAGCAGCAGAATCTCGAGACGAGCGCGCTGCAGAAGCGTTTCCTCGAGGGCAAGGCCAAGAGGCAGGCCAAGAAGAGCGACCGCAAGCCCGACCTGCCCGCTATCAGCGGGAACCTGCATAGTAGCGTGCATGTGGTATGTCGATTGGAATGTAGATACAATAGGCCTGATGACAAATTTTGAAAACCCTTTTAATATCGTCGGTACACTTGTATTAGTTCCGAAAAACACTATATTTCAGTTATACTCATAAGATTTAACATAGATAATTTAATTTTATTATAGCTAGTTTAAACTTCGCGCGAAAACGCCTCGCATGCCATTTGTGACGTCATCATTTAGTTGGTGGTAGGGTGGTAGATATTGTTTACATACTTACAGTTACGAATTTCCCTTGAATCCGAATGATATTGTTAATTCAGCACCATATATTACGATTAGGGATGATAAATACATTACAAAAATTTATCACAATAACTCATTTTACACAAAAACTCTCACACGGTTGCAGTTTAAGATGAATTATTTAGATACATGTAAATTTTGAGTGAAAATCACCGAACGCCGCTTTTACTTTTTAATTTTTCTTTTTTTCTATAGTTACGACAGCCAACATGGCAATGATAGTTCCATTCAGCCAAATAATTAAAAAAGTTTGTTGTTGAAATATCGTATTATTTAGCATTTTATTTAAATAATAACAAATAGATATCTACTTTATATCGTGTAATAATATTTTTTGGACGTAATAAATGTTTAGTGGCGAAATAACATTTTTTTTGCACCTTTCGAACTCTTTGGTGCCCACGTATAGATTTCGGTCAATGAGGTTGTCTATGTTGCTCTAAGAAATATGTTATGGATTGATGACGTCACTGTTTGGAACGTTTCTGATTGGCGTTTCAGTAAAAATGGCCGATTGGAGAATTTTGCACTTTTATTTTATTGAATATATTAATAATCCTTCAGTTTATACTGAGATTGGGCCATTTTTTAGAATCATATTAACATATATGTTTCGTTGAAACCATTATTTCCATGATTCTTTGTTACTTGCAACAGGCCTATTATTAATAAGTCCTGGCCTGATGTTGGTTGCGTGACACCTCGAGCTTCTCTAAGTTAACTATTCGCAATTGACGTCCACATATTTAACGTCAATCAGTTCAAATATCAATGATAGTGTGTGGTGTAGTGCAGCCTCCTATTATACAGATGCGTTTACGCCGTTCTTTCGTCCGTCTCGTAGGGCCTAAATTTAATTCGACTATTATTTAATAGTTTCCAATAGCTTCGGAGATCGGAGGGCCTACCGCGGACACTGAAGTTCGTAAATGCGGGCATCTTTCTCTTTTACTCCAATTAAGACGTAATGAATATATATATGTCTTGTCTTCTACAGAAGATTTACTGATTAAAATGTATTTCTGTACATATATATTACACGATAAATAATTTATTAATATGTAATATGTATGTCTTCAATTATATGAATTATTTGAATGGGTGACGTTCGCCACCGTATTACTGCCGCGATTATGATATTCAATCCGTCATTCATTTTATCAAGGAAATTGACAGAATACAGCGCCCGCGTCAAGGCCGCAGCAGTTATTGTTCTCGAACTTTGTTCCCGGACATAATTTCCTATTTTGTCTGACGTGATTCTTGTTTTGCATTGTACAAATAATTGCAAGCTTAACCCTATTCTACCTGGCTATGTGTGATTATCTCTGACGTTCCGAGAATCTTTCCTCGTAAACAACTTCGCGTAGCGTAACTGAAAAGGCTTATGAGCAGTGGGCGGAGAACATACACCGATTCTTTTGGTTGA
The DNA here is from genome assembly GCF_910591565.1 of Cydia splendana. NCBI lineage: Eukaryota > Metazoa > Arthropoda > Insecta > Lepidoptera > Tortricidae > Cydia > Cydia splendana. The sequence continues at coordinate 16,336,769 of NC_085962.1, forward strand.
GCATTGAACCACCGTTGACACATTTAACTAACCCTTCGTGAACCTTACATCAACGAGATAAGGTCTATCCACGGTCTATCAATGGCGAGTTAGGTAGGTGTTTTGTTGTTTGTATTGTTTGAGGTCTCGTGCGACACGTGCGCGGGCTACCTTAGTAATTAACAATGGCGCAGCACGTGCCGCGCGACCGCGGTCCCGCCCGGATGCGACAACGTCAATTGACTTGACCCCATGAGGCCACCCGTCCTGTTCGCATTCAATACGTAGTGCTAATGTAATTACAATTGCGTTAAGTCTATAAGAGTTTATTGTGATTGAAGTTATTTGTTTAATACATGAGTAGTATAAAGTGTATACCATAACACAAAAGAGGTACCTAATCTCATTAAAAATCTTCATACACCTACACGCCAGCAGTCGGCTATCTAATTCTAATTACTTAATTATTTCGGTTTGTAATTCTAATTAGGTACTCGTAGGGTAGTCAAGCCTACCTCTGTTATTGACTTATTGAAAATAAAAAAAAACAACCGTACTCGTACTTTGCAATAAGAAGATGCGTTGAGGTAAGATGGGATGGATTTTTGGTGAATGAACAGTGTTGCATTAGAACCACCGTAATACAAAATAAAAACGTTTATGTTGCAAGTATTATTTTATAGAACATAATTTCATATAACTTTGACGTTTAAAATAACGCTTGCACAGTCTGTGCTATTAAAATCGCTGCCGACTTAGCTTTGTCTGACTCTAATTATGTATTTAAGTCTTACCCTACCAGAGTACCTATGCACTGCATACTAGGCAGTGCGTTATGCAGTTAACAAGGGCACTTAATGAAATTTTACAAAAAAGGAAAACAGGTTCATCTTACCCTTTTATCTTATCTTTATTTATTTAAAGATGGGGTAAGACTGAAAATCGTCGAGTAGATGACGAAATTACCACCAGTGACAAATTTGCACATGGCATACGACTTTGCACTTAAAGTGGGGATTGATCATTGAGTAACAAGGCACAACTAAATCGCAGTTGAAACAATGTTGCTAGCACTAAAAATATTATACGTGATTCGGGATTACGGGGCACTTTCTGTCTATGTTTTCAACTTACCCCAATGCACCTTAACTGACTTTCTAAATGCTGCTCACTCGCTGTTACCCAATCATCACTACAATTACTGTAATACTTCTACCTTTTTTTTTTAATCTACTGTTCAATTACCTAATTGATAGACTATTGCTAATGTGGCGAAATATTACCCGGTCACCGGAACCAGCAAGTGGCGCAAATCTACTTTAGAGGCCCCGCTAAATATTCAATAGTCGTTATTCAGTGAAACTCCAAAAAACGACATGGAGTATTTAAAACAGCGTCGCCTAATGAAATACGCACTCCCAGCCAGTGCGCAATTTGTCCAGAGTAATGGGCGATTAAGCGCGTCTAGTATTTTATTTATACGGGTACGGTACAGGGATCTAGTCAACGTATCGATTACACTCACTAGGTAGTATAGGGCCAAGGACTTGCGCGCACCACTTTCAGACGACAACATGTTAAAAGCCGTTCTAATGTGTACATGTACACATTAGAATGTTTCGGAAATCGGAATGTATCCAAAACGCAACAGTATGTACCGCTCGCCTTTACGCCCTAGATATTAAGAAACCATTTAAGAAATATCAACCAGTTTCTTTGTTTTAATTAGGAACATGTCGCCGACTGTTTGTATATTAAATATGCATCTCGCGGCGACTGCATCTTTACCCGGCGAAGGTCGGAATGCTTTTTCCTGCCGCATGACTCGTCAAGTCCATCTTATCATCGCGTTATCGATGTATGTCTGTGCTACACAAATCGTTCTACCGAGTTAAGGTTTTCAATACTTACATACTTCATTCTCTATCGATGTGATTATGAAAATAGCTCGATAGACGTAATTATTGAGTTGCCCGTGCCTCTCGTTCCTATTTTTATGAAATACATATAACGGAATTATTGGAAAGCAACTCAAAATCCCATACAAAATGACACTTAACGCAAACGCGTACGTCACGCTATCGAATGAAATTTACACTAGGGGTGCTGGTATAAATATGACCTCCGACCGTCATTAGTTACGAATCTGTAAGTAATTATACTAGGAACGAGTTCACTTTTTGACTGATGGTTTTGCCAATAGACCGTTGTTTTAGACTGGTAGTTGTCTGCGTACTTAGGGCCGGTCCGCGGGTTATGCAAACGTGAGCTGCGCGAGTTTCACAACCGAACGCCTCGCATTGTCTCGCGCCGCTCACCGCGACGACCTCCGCGCCGTTTTCTGAATCTGCTCTCTGACACCATTTTATAAATCTCATTTTAGTCACAGAATAATTAATAGTATTACCGAAAAACTTCCTACAAAACCGAAGTTTGACAGCGATTCAGGGTCGAATCATGCTGTCCCTTTCTAATATATGACACTATCCCTTTCGGCTATTTAGGTTTTTCAAAATTCAAGCCATTATCTTATCTGTGGTCGTGCACGCAAAGGGACGTCAAGTTGTGTCAACCCTAATATTGCTCGAAGCAATGCTGAGCCGAACGGAGCCGAGTTTGCCTGAAGGGAGGAGTTCCGCACCCCTGTTTCAGTGTTTGCTCCTGGTTTTTAACTATGGAATGAGTAAAACTAAAATGTAGATAAGGGTTATACATCTGTTTTGAAATCAAGATATAAAGCACGTTATACAGGGTGTTTAGTACATCGTTTGCCAAATTAAAACGGCAGATAGGTTGAGTCATTTCCTATCTTCCCAGGCCTAGAAATTTTTAATTTTGCGCATATTTTTTTTTCAGCTCTATGCCAGTTTTTCGTAAATTTCAAATTTTTACTTGCGCAGTAGTAAAAAAACCATGGCCAATTTTTTTTTCTAGGCATGAGTAGATAGCAAATGACTCAACCTATCTGCCGCACGGTGGGCTGAAAATCGGCCTCCATAGAAATAGAAACCGAAGTCTTAAATTTAAACTTTTTTTATTGAAATAGCTTTTGTTAGGTTTTATTATGTCCCAAAATTAATCTTAGCTAATTTGGTTGGAAAAATAATTAATTATATATATTTTTTCAAAATCTTTGTATGGCGGGTATCAGAAAAATCGAGTTTTCTCCGAAAATAAAAAGTTAACCGTAATATCCTGACAGATAAGTTTAAAACCAATTATTCTTGATTTTCCACATAATTAGAATTTTCCTACGGGGTGCACTTTTTTTTTAAATCGATATATTTTTTTTATATTATTTTTTTTTATTTTAATACGGTTACACTCGTTATTTTGACTACAAAAAATGAATTTGAGTTTGATCGAACCAATAACTTACGCGTAGTGAATTTTTGTTCTAAGCAAATGTATGGAGCGTACGAGTAAGACGGATTTTTTTTCAAAAATTAAAGGTATACCGTAATATCCTTGCAGATGATTTAAGTACCAATTATTAAGGATATTTTGACATAACGCGAACTCTTCTACCGTATGCACTTATTTAATAAAAATAAAAAACTTATTTTTTTCATGCTGAAATAGCTTTTTCTCATTGTTTTAATCAAATAAATAATAAACATACAAGAGTTACAAGTAGAAAATTGAAAATAAAACCATTACATCCTTTACATTATTACCCTTGTATTCTCTTTATTACATTATCTTTGTACTTAATGAAACAGTATTTAACAAATGACACATTGACAACTGATGAGTCTAAAATTAATGATCATTAATGAGGTCCGGTTACAATCTTTAGTAGATACTATGAATGCAGTTTAATAAAAATTAAAAAATGAGAAAAAGCTATTTCAGCATGAAAAAATAAGTTTTTTATTTTTTATTAAATAAGTGCATACGGTAGAAAAGTTCGCGTTATGTAAAAATATCCTTAATAATTGGTACTTAAATCATCTGCAAGGATATTACGGTATACCTTTAATTTTTGAAAAGAAATCCGTCTTACTCGTACGCTCCATACATTTGCTTAGAACAAAAATTCACTACGCGTAAGTTATTGGTTCGATCAAACTCAAATTCATTTTTTGTAGTCAAAATAACGAGTGTAACCGTATTAAAATAAAAAAAATAATATAAAAAAAATATATCGATTTAAAAAAAAAGTGCACCCCGTAGGAAAATTCTAATTATGTGGAAAATCAAGAATAATTGGTTTTAAAATTATCTGTCAGGATATTACGGTTAACTTTTTATTTTCGGAGAAAACTCGATTTTTCTGATACCCGCCATACAAAGATTTTGAAAAAAAAAATTATAATTAATGATTTTTCCAACCAAATTAGCTAAGATTAATTTTGGGACATAATAAAACCTAACAAAAGCTATTTCAATAAAAAAAGTTCAAATTTAAGACTTCGGTTTCTATTTCTATGGAGGCCGATTTTCAGCCCACCGTGTGCCGTTTTAATTTGGCAAACGATGTACCAAACACCCTGTATATATTCAGTCTGCTGTCGTGTCGGTACCTATGTTATACGCAACTGATTTTTTTAGTCAATATTCGCTGAAAGCATTTTAGGAAATGAGGCCGACCCAGTACCATGGACTAAGTTTTTAGTGTACCCGTAGGAACTCGTAACTAGCAATTAAACTAGCTATCACGTAGCGTGCGCTCCATATAATGGCTCGATCTACCAGCGGCGAAACTCTCCTAGTATGCCTTGTCTTTAATTTTAAGATGCTTATCCTTAAAACATTTGTAGAACATTAGCCGCTGCCCCATGCCATTTTTTCATCTTAACACAGGCCAGAAAGAGTCGAGCCTTTACTAAACTATTATCTGAACTTCTTTTCTTAGTCTGTTCCAAACTGTTTACCATCAGACCTGCTATTAGCATGAGTTGCGTTCTCGCGCGCGACTCCATACATCTAGCGCGACTTCCCGTACCTAATATATACTCGCGCGCGAGAACGCAACTCATACTAGATCGCCAGTTGAACTTTAGCACATAATGCTTTGATAAAGATAAATAACGCAGGCAGCAAACTACCTCTTGCATTAATTTTATTACTAAAATTAGTATTTACAATAGGTACTTGATAACAATGTCCGGCAACGTAACGTAAACATAATTGTTATCGGAGCGGTACCTCCCTAACGTCCATAACCCAATTGCGTGATGTGGCTCTAAAGGGCCCAGTACACAATGGGCCCTCGCCGGCCACTCCCAAGGGACGCAGCCATGCGGTAGAATGAGATAGCAATATCACTTGCTCCCTCTAACGCATAAATGCGTCCCTTGGAGTGGCCGGCGATGGCCCATTGTGTACTGGGGCCTTAAGACAGACTATAAACTGTAAGTTTGTACAGTCGGCTACAAAATTGCATACTAGTACGCGCCAGCAGTAGCGCAAACCGGAGGTGGTGAGTTCCATTTCCGGCTCTTTCTTGAAACTGTTCGAAATTTCCCCTCAGGGATGGGTGAGATGAGTCGCTTACGTAAAACCATTGCCTTTGCCAATTCTTGCCAAGAGCTGACATTGAACACTTAAGGGCTGCAAGCGATAAAGCGATGAGATGAGGAATAACGTGCTCAAACTTGACACTGTCTAAATTGTAGTAAATCACATTTGTTCGGTGAGGAGCCACCATTCATTGTTTTTATTTTACTCTACGTAAATTTCCAGCTACATCGATTCCGGACGGCACGGGAAAGTCAGTATTAAATTGCGTGTCTGTAGGGTGTCTGTGTCTTATTGAGCTGTACATTTGGTATGTAAATCATCATCATTAGAATAGCTCCATAGCATGCTGTTCTAATGACGCAGTTATTGGATTCATTAGAAAAGTCTGCAAGAGTATTTGACAAATGACGAGTAGGTACTTGTCACAACAATATAGTTAGGTTCTATATGTTATGTTGTTGACGTAGTGTTTGCAGTTCCAGAAGCGTTGCGAATATACCTATATTTTATGTTGTGTATGTAGTTATATGTAGAATACGTACACTTACAATGTGTGCGCACGTGATTAATCCGCCAAGGTCCCGCTGCACGGTATTGTTTGCGGTTACTTAGGCCCACATGTAGCGCAGAGGTTGAAAGTACATTCCAGCACAACGACTCTCTACGTATTACTCATTTTCTTTATGTACTTACTTAAGTAGTTGCATATGTTGTAACCTAACGTGCATTCAAATTATTAATATTGATTTCGATCTTGTAAAATGCTACGCTAGTGCTAGTGGAGGCTGGTAGAGTGGAGACCTTGGGGAGAGTCACGCCCTGTAGGAAAACCAAAGATGCGTTGGTATGACGACATCAAAAGAACATGATGAGGAAAAATGGGTACAAAGGGCACAAAATAGATCAGAATGGCAAAAATTGAAGGAGGCCTACATCTCAAAGATTGAAATGGGCTAAAAAGAAGAAGAAGAAGAGAAAATGCTACGCTCTACTTTGCTCCATCCTATATATAACCACCATTATACACTATTTTATACTACAGCCGTTCATGTTCATCCCTAGAACTCAATTGTTAATTTATATGTCTTATTATGGCATCCACGGCATCTTTCTTGCGTCTAATGGCCATTTGCACTAACCACAATAAGCAGACTGATCCACGTTACTCAGCAGTGAACTAAGTAACTTTCGATACTTACAATAAAAATTAGCGAACGCCGTAACGATAGAATATGGTTTGGTGCAACCGACTATTACCCCCTTATTCATAAAACGGGCCTGATTTTGTTAAATTATGTTTTATCCCTTTCTTACAAATACATATGTCAAAATTACAGATAAGGACAAACGATTATTAGCTAATTGAAGTTTGTAGCGCGTTTATGAATAAGGGTGTTAGTGTTTGCTTACAATCAGGATCAGGTCCGTGTGCTTGTTTGCTATTGCCATTATATTGTATAAAAAATGCGAAAGAAAAGCTAATTGAAATTATCTGGTTTTCACTGGTGGAAAACGTTACTCACGCATCAATGTATTTATTACTTACAACGACAATGACTTGTGAAATCCAACATTCGTAGTCTGAAAGCGTTAAGTTTGATAGTGACGACACAAATCATTAAATCATGCAATTATGTTCATCACTGGATAAAGTTCTAGCATTTGTTTTAGTTACCTACAGAACCCATTATAACAAACCATTTTTAAAACAACAATAATAGCACATTTTATTATTTTCCAGTGGTTAGGATAATTCTGAGAAAATCTGTTCTGAATACAGCTGACTCGTAACGTAACGACTGCTGGTCTGATAATTTATTGTTAAATGTTGTGATCATCATCTTCCTCGCGTTATCCCGGCATTTTGCCACGGCTCATGGGAGCCTGGGGTCCGCTTGGAAACTAATCCCGAGAATAGGCCTGATGACAAATTTTGAAAACCCTTTTAATATCGTCGGTACACTTGTATTAGTTCCGAAAAACACTATATTTCAGTTATACTCATAAGATTTAACATAGATAATTGCATTTTATTATAGCTAGTTTAAACTTCGCGCGAAAACGCCTCGCATGCCATTTGTGACGTCATCATTTAGTTGGTGGTAGGGTGGTAGATATTGTTTACATACTTACAGTTACGAATTTCCCTTGAATCCGAATGATATTGTTAATACAGCACCATATATTACGATTAGGGATGATAAATACATTACAAAAATTTATCACAATAACTCATTTTACACAAAAACTCTCACACGGTTGCAGTTTAAGATGAATTATTTAGATACGTGTAAATTTTGAGTGAAAATCACCGAACGCCGGTTTTACTTTTTAATTTTTAATTTTTTCTAGTTACGACAGCCAACATGGCAATGATAGTTCCATTCAGCCAAATAATTAAAAAAGTTTGTTGTTGAAATATCGTATTATTTAGCATTTTATTTAAATAATAACAAATAGATATCTACTTTATATCGTGTAATAATATTTTTTGGACGTAATAAATGTTTAGTGGCGAAATAACATTTTTTTTGCACCTTTCGAACTCTTTGGTGCCCACGTATAGATTTCGGTCAATGAGGTTGTCTATGTTGCTCTAAGAAATATGTTATGGATTGATGACGTCACTGTTTGGAACGTTTCTGATTGGTGTTTCAGTAAAAATGGCCGATTGGAGAATTTGGCACTTTTATTTTATTGAATATATTAATAATCCTTCAGTTTATGCTGAGATTGGGCCATTTTTTAGAATCATATTATTAACATATATGTTTCGTTGAAACCATTATTTCCATGATTCTTTGTTACTTGCAACAGGCCTATTAGCGTAGGCACTAGTTTTTACGAAAGCGACTGCCATCTGACCTTTCAACCCAGAGGGTAAACTAGGCCATATTGGATTAGTCCGGTTTCCTCACGATGTTTTCCTTCACCGAAAAGCGACTAGTAAATATCAAATGATATTTCGTACATAAGTTCCGAAAAACTCGTTGGTACGAGCCGGGGTTCGAACCCGCAACCTCCGGATTGAAAGTCGCACGCTCTAACCGCTAGGCCACCAGCGCTTCTATTCTTAAATGTTGTGATATAGATATTAAATTCTTATGTAATATGAATCTTGTATGTGGAATTTTTAAAAAATTGGCGGTAAATGTGGTGATCAGGGACAGGAACCGGTTACCTTAACCGGGGTTTTTCATAGGGTTATTTTAGAGGTGTTTATAAAAACCCCTACCATAACGGTAACCGCTTAATAAGGTAACACTTTAATTCGGTAACCGTATCAGATCGAGTTAACCTCTGTTACCGGTAACCGAAATAAAAACCCAGTCTATTCAGTTACCTCATTATGAGGTTTTTGACCAGTTCAAACGATTGTAATCTTTACGCACACTTAAATTCAACTTATTATTGAATAACCGAGGTTGGCATGGGCGGTCTATGAAGCCTCCAGCACAAACAAGTTTTTTTGCCTTTCCTTTGTTTATCTTTATACCTACTTGTGTGGTATAATAAAAAAAAAAAAAAAACGTCCTGTCAACTGTAGGTACAAGCAAAATATAATATTATGAATTCAAATTTATTACGAATTGTACTGTTGTAAATACCATCTGCACCGGAAAAACAGCGAGTGAAAGAAGTCTTGCCATGTTTTTGGTGTCTTTCTGCTACAAGTAATAACACCAAATCGGTTCGCCAGAAAATTATTCCTGAAAAGTGACATCTCAGTGACTGATACCTATAAACAAAGGATAATATTAATTCAGCCGACATATCGGTGTCAAAATGTCATTTACTTATATTTTCTACTTACGTGCTTATAATTTTGTGATGTTTATCGTCTTGTGGTAATGTATTCTGCCTCCACCCAGCTCACGGAATGCCCTATATGTCAAGACCAAAAACCCTACAAGGGTGCCCACGGACTCAAGATCCATCTATCCAAGAAACATGTTCCTCGGATAGACCTACCCCCGACCGACTCCTCTCATGTCGACAGTTCTGGGGCCACTGTTCCCAACACTGCGGCTCCCTCTGCAGATTTATGTTCTCGGCTAGCAGTACTAAAAGCTCAAACTAAAATAGCTAAACGTATACCTAAAGGCGCTAGGGTTGCTGTAGCGCGGAGCCTCTCGGAATGCGTGGCCAAGGTTGTGTCTAATAATAATGTACCCGCATGGGAAGCCTTACTTACATTTACTTACAAAAATATTCATATCCCTAAAGACCAATCCAATCGCACTTTATCAGCTATTATCAAAGAAAATATACTCCACCCTGACTTTCCCGTAGATCCCGCACAATCTTCAATCTTAAATATTTGCAATACTCACATAAACTATAAAATTAAGACAATAGAAAATAAGGTTTCTGACGGTAACATAAGAGGCGCCACAAAACTTCTATTTTCTAGTGACACCTTGGCCGCACGTTCCGACGAAGTGTTCTCCTCTCTTAAAGAAAAGCATCCGATTTCAACTACACCAGTACAACTTCCCGTGCAGCCTCAAATCTCTCCGCAACCACTGCAAGTTACGGAACGTGCAACTTTACATGCGATCAGCTCTTTTCCCAATGGTTCGGCCGGTGGCCTTGACGGCATAACCCCGCAGCACCTCAAGGACCTGACTAGCCCGCTAATGGGAGATGCCGGAGAAACCCTCCTCAAAGAGCTGACCGCGTTACTAAATTTAATGCTTTCAGGTAAAATCTGTAGCGACATCACTCCCATTTTATACGGAGCTAACCTGATAGCCTTAAAAAAAAAAGACGGTGGCATTCGTCCGATAGCGGTGGGAAGCACACTACGGCGACTAGCCTCCAAATTGTGTTGCCGCGAGTTTCACGACCGCCTTACAGACAAATTCAAGCCCAAACAACTTGGTTTTGGCGTCAGAGGCGGTTGTGAGGCCGCAGTGCACGCCACACGAACATTCCTGGAAAACTCAAATTTCGAAATTATGGTAAAAGTTGATGTTAGAAACGCATTTAATTCTATCGACCGAAGCACTCTTTTAGACGAAATTCAAAAGGAAATTCCGGAAATTTTTGAATACCTAAAACAATGCTACGGTAATCCGTCTAAATTAATGTTTGGGGAAAAAGAAATTGCCTCATGTGTCGGGTGCCAGCAGGGAGATCCGCTCGGGCCCGTCATCTTTAGCCTCGCAATTCACCCAATCATCACTCAGCTAAAATCAAAACTAAATGTATGGTATTTGGATGACGGGACACTTGCAGGGACGGCTTCTTCTGTATTAAACGACCTAAATATAATCTCAAGGCAGTTCGCTGAGATTGGCCTCACACTTAACTTCAACAAGTGTGAGGTTTTTATCTCAGACAAGCTTTCAGCTAGTGCCCGGGCTGCTTTGACTCTAAGTCTCAACTCTGTCGCCCCCAATTTCACCTTTGTTACACGAGATTCCCTCGTATTACTCGGTGCCCCTATTTTCGAAGACGCCATCCCTTTAGCAATAAATTCAAAATTAGATAACTTTCACAACTGTTCAGATTTATTATACAAAATTAACGCCCATATGGCTATTTACATCTTACGACTGTGTTTATTTTCTCCAAAATTCTTATACGTTTTACGTTGCAGCCCCGTTTGGAAATTCTCGAATCTCACGTCATCCATTGACAATATATTAAAAAATTCGGTTTGTAAAATTCTAAATGTCTCTTTCAGCCCTCAAAGCTGGTCCCAGGCTACTTTGCCTATTAATTATGGTGGCCTGGGTATCCGCTCTACCGGCGATCTGGCTCTCCCCGCTTTTCTCTCGTCTGTCCACAGCGTCGCTCATCTCATCCGTGGCATTCTTAATGTCACCAATCCCACGGGTGTGGTAGTGGCGAGCTTGGCAGATGCAGAGTCAACTTGGAGTGCTGGAAATCCCGGCGAGAGCCCACCTACCGAAAAAGCCAGCCAAGCAGCCTGGGACCTGATAAAAATAAAAACAACCCACAAATCCCTTTTGGACAATAACTCGAATCCCCGCGACCGTGCTAGACTGCTGGCAGTATCGGAACCCGAGTCAGGGCATTGGCTACGCGCCCTGCCTTCGCGGAACATTGGTTCCCTTTTAGACCCGGCGTCACTGCGCGTAGCCGTATGCCTCAGGCTAGGTTTGAAAGCCTGCGAGCCACACGCTTGCTCCCGCTGTGGAAACCATGTTGACGCTTATGGGCACCACGGACTCCACTGCCAATCAAGCGCCGGCCGATTTTATAGACACACGGCTCTAAACGACATAATCCGCAGAGCACTCGGTACCGCCTCCATACCAGCAACCCTGGAGCCAGTCGGTTTATCTGCGGCGGATGGCAAAAGGCCCGACGGCTGCTCGCTCGTACCCTGGTTCCTGGGACGGCCCCTGGCGTGGGATGTAACATGTGTTGATACGCTGGCCCCATCCCACGTCCTGGGCTCTGCCAGGAGGCCGGGGACGGCAGCAGACGACGCCCAAATTACCAAGTGTCGCAAATACGCATTCTTGAAACCGAATTATGTATTTGCGGCACTTGCAATTGAAACTCTCGGTCCCTGGTCGTCAGACACCAAAAAACTAGTAAAAGAAATTTCTACCAAACTAGTCTGGGTGTCTGGCGACCTACGAGCTGCCCCTTTTCTTGCTCAAAAACTCAGCCTCACTGTGCAGAGGGGGAACGCGGCCGGCGTCCTGGGAACAATGCCACAGGCTAATTTAGGGCTAGATCTATGATTTATATATTTTGTATCTGTTTCTTAATATAAAATGAAAATATAATTAATAATATACTTGTGTGGTGTGTTCTTATTATAAACTTTATTTATTTTTCGTCTTACGTTAGGTTTGTTATAATATGAATATAAAAGTAAAATATAAAAACACTTACAAAACAATAAAAAATACATATAAACACATTATAAAAAACCTAACCTAGGGTGCCGCCGGCAGCGGGGCTTGGCCCAAGCTGCCGGTGGTCAGGGCCGCAGAGTGAGGAACCGACGTACTATACGCGCCGTGTCCAATATTACCGCCTTCTGCATCTGACCCTTGATCCAACCACCCAGCGAGAGTCTCTCTAGGTGATGGTCGAGACTCTTCGCTATGAGACCGTTCGCTGACACAACTATCGGAACAATGATCGTCGAGTCAACATCCCACATGGCGGTAATCTCGTGAGCTAAGTCTAGGTACTTGCTGGACTTGTCCTTCTCGGCCTTCACGAGATTCTCATCATGGGGGATGGTGACGTCGGCGAGCACGGCCCGGCGCTGCGATCGGTCTATCAGCACGATGTCAGGCTTATTGGCGACAATAGTCCTGTCGGTGATGATAGATCGATCCCAATAGAGCGTGGCACGACCATTCTCGAGAACAGGCGCAGGTAAGTACTTGTAGTACGGTACTTCGCGGTCCACAAGGCCGTATAGAAGAGCAAGTTGCTGGTGAATAATCCTGGCTACGAGATTATGTCTGTGCAAGTACTCACCGTTAGCAAGATGAGAACAACCGGAAATGATATGCCTGAGTGACTCTCCGGGACGGCGGCATGCCCGACAAATGTCGACCGTACCGTCCTTCAGGATATATTTCCGATAGTTGTTCGTCATCATCACTTCGTCCGCAATTGCACAGGCAAAACCCTCGGTTTCTCCGAAGAGGTCCCCGAATCGTAACCAGTTCACCGACGCGAGCAGGTCCACATCGGGTCCCGTGAGGGCCTTGTAGAACCGCCCGTGTAGCGCCTTACTCTCCCATGCCGCCTTGCGATCCGCAGTACTTAGTACCACAGGTTTGCGCCAGTTCTCGTTTGCCAAGGAGAGCGGCGTGAGGTTCCTGTCTACTGCCACCACATCACGATGCATCCCACACTCGTTGTTAAGGAAATAATTCCTGAGATTGTACACCTCGCGGTTGTGGAGATCCTTGGCGTTTAGGAAGCCTCGGCCTCCACACTTCCGTGGGATGTACAATCTCATAACTGACGAGCGTGGGTGTAGCATGCGATGTGTGGTGAGCAGTGACCGGACCCTCCGATCCAGGGCGTCCAGCTCGGTCTGAGTCCACCTTAGTATGCCAAAGGAGTATGTGAGAAGAGGCATTACCCAGGCGTTGAAGGCGCGCACTTTGTTGCCTCCTGACAAAAGACTGTTAAGGACTTTTGTGAGCCGACTGAAAAAGCGCTCCTTCACCGACCGTCTAATACCCTCGTCCTCAATACCCAACGACTGTGACATACCAAGGTATTTATAGGTCTCTGATTCAGAGATAGACCTGAAAGACATTGTCTCAGAAAGTTGTAAATTTGTTGAATTTACAACCTTCCCCTGCTGTACATGCATAACCGCACATTTATCGACACCAAACTCCATGTTGATGGCACTACTGAAGACTTCGGTGGTTTTCAGTAGCTCCAACAAGCCTTGGGTATTTGGTGCAAATAATTTGAGGTCATCCATGTACAGAAGGTGAGAAATAACTTCACCCTCTCTCCGAAGCCGGCAACCTAGTCCCAAATCCTTCAGCAAGGTGCTGAGGGGATTCAGAGCTAGGCAGAACCATAGCGGACTCAGACTGTCGCCCTGAAATATTCCTCGCTCAATCCTTATAAAATCCTGTGGGCCAGGTCGGTCATCCCCGCCTCCTGGTTGACGAAGGACTGTGGTCCACTGCCCCATACACGCGCTTAGGAAGGCTCTCAAAGCTGCATCAACTTTGTACAGCTCTAAGACCCTCCCCAGCCATGAATGAGGCACCGAATCATAGGCCTTCTTGTAGTCAATCCAAGCGGCTGAGAGGGCCCCCTTGGTCCGCCGGATTTGTTGGCAGATGGTCATGTCTATGAGGAGGAGCTCTTTAGTACCACGGGACCCAACCCTACATCCATTTTGAGCAGAGGCCAAAATATTGTTTGCGACAATGTGCGCGTTGATTTTTGCTCTCGAAATGGATGTAAGGAGCTTGTAGAGTGTAGGCAAGCATGTGATGGGTCTGTAGTTCTTCGCTTCCGTGGTACTACCGGACTTATAGAGCAGGAAGGTGACACCAGTTGTTAAGGAAGGTGGGAGAGAACCAAGTTCGAGGGCTTGTTGAAATTGTGCTGCTAAGTAGGAGTGCGAGCATCGGAACCATTTTAGCCAGAAGTTGTGCAATCCATCCGGCCCAGGACTTTTCCAGTTCTGGGCCGTGCGGATGGCACAACTTACGTCATCGGGGCTGATGGTGACTGCCCCCATAGGTTCAATGGACTCGCACTCACGCTCGACAACACTCATCCAACTCCCCTCGGTGTGTCCGACAGGCACCGACCAGATGCTACGCCAGAAGTCATTCATGACAGTAGCATCCGGTGGCCGCGAGTCGGATGCACGAAGGTTGGTTTCCTCCCACCTTCGGTACATCTTCCTTTGGTCACTCTGGAAAAGACGATTCTGCTGGAATCGGTCCACACGCTCTCTGTAGCGGCGAATACGGTTTGCCCATGCATAGACTTTCTGCTTTAGAAAGTCGATGCGCTCCGTAACGTTGGCCATGTAGTCGCGGGGCCTGATATCCGTCCCCACGAATGCCTGGTTTACAAAGCGCATTACTCGGGGGCGATTGTTGCCCCCCCTGAAGCAGATCAGCTTTGCGATAAGAGTCCTAAAAGAGCTGATACGTCGCTCGATCCGTATTTGCCATGCGGGGGCACCTCCGGCGGTCCTAGGTGCACGTTCAGAGTCCGGAAACTTGACTCGTATTATAAATATTATTATATTATAACTAAAATAATTAAAATAAATAAATTAAATAAGTTTACAGTTTAATTAATAAATTAATTAAATTAAATAAGTTTAATAAATAAATAAAATAAATAAAATAAATAAAATAAATAAAATAAATAAAATAAATAAAATAAATAAAATAAATAAAATAAATAAAATAAATAAAATAAATAAAATAAATAAAATAAATAAAATAAATAAAATAAATAAAATAAATAAAATAAATAAAATAAATAAAATAAATAAAATAAATAAAATAAATAAAATAAATAAAATAAATAAAATAAATAAAATAAATAAAATAAATAAAATAAATAAAATAAATAAAATAAATAAAATAAATAAAATAAATAAAATAAATAAAATAAATAAAATAAATAAAATAAATAAAATAAATAAAATAAATAAAATAAATAAAATAAATAAAATAAATAAAATAAATAAAATAAATAAAATAAATAAAATAAATAAAATAAATAAAGTAAATAAAGTAAATAAAGTAAATAAAGTAAATAAAGTAAATAAAGTAAATAAAGTAAATAAAGTAAATAAAGTAAATAAAGTAAATAAAGTAAATAAAGTAAATAAAATAAATAAAATAAATAAAATAAATAAAATAAATAAAATAAATAAAATAAATAAAATAAATAAAATAAAATAATTAAATTAATTAAACAAATATAACAAATTAAACTAATTAAATAAATGAAATAAATTAAATAAATTAATTAAATTAAATAAATTAAATAAATTCAAAAAAATAAATAAATTCAACCAATTCAAAAAAATAAATCAATTAAATCAATTAAATAAATAAATTAAATTAAATAAATTTAATAAGTAAAATCAATAAAATCAACAAAATATAAATAAAGTAAATAAAATAAACAAATTTTTTAGTATTTTTTTTTTAGTTCTGACGGCACATCACTAAAACTACTTTAATGTAGCAAACCAGTAAGCAACCGATAATAAAGGTTACCATAACTGAATGAAAACCTGTTAAAAACCCTTAACAAAAACCCTATCGCGATGGGGTTTTGAGATTAACTCGGTTAAAGGTTAGGGTTACCGTTTCAATAAGGTTACCATTACAATCAGGTAACAGTATGATAGGGTTACCGAATGATACGGTAACCGAATCGATTAGGTTACCGAATTGATAGGATTAAGCGTAAAGAGGGGTTTTCCGGTCCTTGGTGGTGATAGAGCGTACGTTTTGATAATTAGTGTAGTGCCTATTATTAACACGTGTCTTTTGTTACAGCAACAAAAATTCGGTTGCGGCGATTACGAGCCGCCGGCGAAATTGCAATGCACCGGTATCGGCGGCGCCGGCGAGGCGCTCACCAAGTTCTCGGTGGAGATCGTGCAGCAGCTCGAGTTCACCACCTCCACCGCCGACTCGCAGCCGCAGCAAATCTCCACCAACGTGACGGTCAAGGCCCTCGCCAACGCCGTTAAGACGTCCAATTCGCCGCCCCCGCAGGCCCCGCCGCGCGTGCCCACGCCGCTCGACTGCGACCGCGAGTGCAAAGCCGAGTGCAAATCAGAAGTCGCCGAGGATGAATTCGTCGGCCTAGACGAATGCGCTGCAGCGTTAGAGCGCGATGCCGCATCCGCGTTCCCCGGGCTGGCCGAGCTGATCGGGGAAGACGACGGCGACGATACTTTCGAAGATCTCATTACTGAAATTGCCGAGTATCCAGAGTTTATGAAAGATTTCGATCTGGACGGGAGCAGATTCAACGGGCTAGGCAGCATGGAACCTCCGGAAGGCGAGCCCGCGCCGCGGTACGGCGGCACGAGCGGCGAGATGTCGCCCGCCGCGCAGACGCTAAAGCACATGGCGGAGCAGCACCAGCAGGCGGCGGGCGGCGACTGGCGCTACCGCGGGTACAGCGCGGGCGGCGGCCCGAGCGCCGGCCCCGGCGCCGGCGGCTACCGCCCGCGACCTTCGCTCGACCACCTACACATGTCTCAGCATCAGCAGCTTCATCTCTCGCAACCTCATCATAATCTTCAGGTACGTAACAGATTACCTCGTCTTAATCAAACCGCTATGAAAAATTACAGAGAGTGGTACTTTTCAATTTCTACATTGAAATTGGGAAAGTAAAATTAACAAATTTTTGTAACTTATTCAATGCGAAAGTATAGCGACTATCTTGCGAGACTTCAGACATTCCGGTTGTGACCTTCCAGTAACTTTGCAACGCAACCAGGTCACTAATACAATTCATCACATATTCTTAAAAGGTGATGGGGCGAAATGTACTCCTACTTTCTACTCAGATGGTGGCTTGGCCGGGCTATACATACTGGTACAACCAAGTAAATAAGTATATATCTTTTCTACAGACAAACACAATGGCTTTCGTTTCAATTTGAAATGCAGATTAGCAATATGCACAATGACCGAGGAGTAACCGGCGAGAGCGGCCAATTGAAGCCAAATCACTCGGCTTTATAATATTATCGAACTGAATAGCATTCCAGTATTATGAGCTCATTATGCTGCGTGCGAGACAAGAGAATTATGCCAATTGTTTAAAATAAGTACACCGGAAAACGTTTCAAAAGCGTGCCGCTTACGCGCCAAAATTAGTATCCCTTTTTGCGGTAGTAATTTGGCTGGACGTTGTTAATTTAGTATTAAACGCCTAATAAGAGTAATTTTCCACATGAACCCTGGTCCCTAGGTGGTTAAAGTAATTGGAAGTCTTCTTTATTGGGTATTTCGTGACGTGAAAGGACATAAAAAACATGGGAGTCTGGTGTGGTATCGACCGGGCAGGCGGTGCGCGCGCCACGGCGCGAGGCAGGCTCCCGCCGTGCCGCCGCCCTAAGCAAGTAAGCACCGTTTCTCGGATACGATGAACCTAAGGATGATATATTTTTATATATTTTTAATTCTTATTCTCCTTATTTATTTCTCCTCTTAAGTTAGGTTTTACATTCTATAAACATAGTTTTTTTTACAAATACAGAAGTTAATTCGCACCTTTGCAATTATAACACCTGTAACATTCCAACTGGCGCATTCTATTTGGATTTGGATGCAAACTGTAACGCAATAAGAATCAAATTAATCTTAGCAGGTAAACTAAGCTAAGCAGGCCGCATTCAGCTATACCCAATTTAATTATAAATCAATTATCAGCGCAACGCGTTCTTTTTAGACATCGTCCTAATTGACTCACAATCCTACGCGATAACGCGATCTTCCATCACGCGACTATGACTGTACAATGTATAGGTACTATGTATAGTCATAGTCGCGTATGCACGCTTATGTATACTATACATATAATATACATGACCTCGCGATGATTCGCGTGCATTAATTAGGGCACTGCGGAGATTAGTGTATTTAATCTCGTCGTATAGTCGTCATGATTGTCATGAAACGCAATTGGGTGGTTCGTAGACAATTGACAACCGTTGTATAACATTCGCATAATCTATAAGTAAACATATCATTTGAGTAGATATAAACATCCTGATGTATTTTATTTTCGTATTTACTTTGAAGGCTTTCGGATATGACAGGTAAATAGTGGGGTCAATATAAAGTTTAAGTTACATTAAATGCACACTCTAATTTTACTACATGGGTGAATTCTATATCATATTGGATACCCGTCTGCGAAGTAACAGCTTGATATCAGTTCCCGTTTTTGAGAAAAAACTTTTTTTTTAAATCTTTTATACTACTTAAACAGCAATTCCCACATAAGAGATTTTTTGCAGAATGGGATATGAAGCGTATACGACTACACAGCCAGAATATCTCCCGAAAATAATATAAATTATAGATTTAATGAAACAAATTATAATTTTGTAAGTTTTTCATGACCGAGAAAACCCCACACTGAGAGAAAAGTTTACTATTGTGGTTAACAGTATTTGTTTCGATAATGTTCAATTTATCTTCCGAGGAACTACTATATTTTCAGAATAACGGCAAGATTTTAGAAACAAACAGCAAATAATGTTCTGCACAACTAAAGGACATTTCTAGTTTTTTGCCAGTAACTGCACAAGTAATTGAAGTACTGCACATACTCATTTTTCTTTCGATAATTAAATCAATTTCCAGCATAAAAAGTCAAAAAAGTATGCGGTATTTCCAGGCTTTCACAGAAGCCAATTCGAACTTTGTTTAAGATGTCAAAAAGATATCATTTTGTTACCATTCGCTCGACCGTCTCGCTCGCACCAATACATATTCCAACCAGTACGAGCGAAACGCACGCGCGAATGATAAAAAATGTTATCTTTTTAACAAATTTCGAATTAGCCTCATGGTATATTAGGAAAATATACCTTATGGCTTATGGCATTGCGTTAAGGTTTAATACTTCAATGCATTAAGTAGGGATGTAACGATACATGATTTTGCCGATACGATACCGATACCGATTTTTGAAGTAAATAATCGGCGGTACCGATACAGATACCGATATCAATGGCACAGTAGTTAGTTAATAAATAAAATATTAAGGAATTATATACTTAATATGCATAAAACGTACTTATGTATAATAGACACTCGATTTTGTGAAGTGTCAAAAACAGTCAGTTAGTGTCTGCGCGGGTAATATAAATAGCTTGGACGTCGTAATTAATATTATGGTTTATTCTATACAATATTACATTTACGTAGGAGATTATTTATTGTTACATTAACATGAGTAAGAGATTTATGAAAGTGAAAAAACTGTCCATTTTCTCGAAGCAACAAAAAAAAATTCAAAACAAAAATGGTAAATAGTAATTAAATGGACTAATTTACGAGGGACATTGTTTTGTAGAAGATAGTAAATATACAGAGCTTAATTAACATGTAATTGTTATGTACACATTAGTTGTTATTTTTATGTAAAAAATATTTTTAATAAAGAAAATTATGGGGGGCAGGGCAGAGTTCGGTGTCAAGCTGGGAGAAAATATAAATACATAATGAGTATATGTTTGATAACAAAATATTAAAAAATCTCGAGTGTGGCAATTCATGTTTTGATTTATTTTTCCATTTTAATAATAATTTGGATTTATTAAAAAAAAAATGACATATTTTGTGGAGATTTTTTTCAAAATATAGTATTTGTAACAAAGGTAATCTCACGTCTCAAAAAATCTCTGATGTGCGAATTAATGTAGATTTCTCATACATTTAGAACTGTGCTGACCCCACTAAAATAACAATTGGAAATAACACAAAGTGATAATATTTGTCAGAGGAAATTCCATTTATTTTTTTGGAATGCATATGCTTTCAGTTGCAAATCTCTTGATTAAATTTGCAACATTGTCGTTGAATTGCGATTCGCGCACAATAAAACACCAGCAGCAGGTGTAATTGTTATTGTACAGTTGCGTGCGATGTTCTGTTTGTGGGCGCGCAGATGTGTGGCGCCCACATGTTTGCCTTTCGAGCCCCTTCCGACCTAAGTTCAAGTTCCATTACCATTGTCCTATTTACGACCAATACCACTTCAGAAAACAGTCTATATATATGTAGTAACACTCATTTTACCAGAGTGCATCATATAACAATTAACATTCATAAAATCTAATTTTCCGAAAGTACCTATACCATATCAAACAAAAAAAGAATTGTCCAAATTGGTCCAACCGTCTTCCAGAAATCGGGGAAGATACATAAATCAAAGAAATTTTGAAGTCTGGTAAAAATGTAAAGCTAATTTTAAGTTTGCTGCGCTAAGCGTCAAGTCTATCGTAACTTTTAAAGTATAATTTTGATAGTATATAGTTGCTACACAATTTTGTTAGTATTGTAGCATCGTATCGGAATAATGTTAGTTATTCGATGTGTTCCTCTCGCCTCGGCATGTGTGTGTAGAGTAGAGAACACGTGTGCAATGCAGGAAGCAATTGGGCCGGGAGTACGCACTTTTTGTTCCAGCCCGACTCTCCTAAGTGTCATCGCGCTGTCTCCCCGCCGGAGCTCGGCTTTTTCTCCTCTCTCGAACTCGCGACAGTTTTACAGGGTTATTAACATTAAACACGAATTTTAACAATCTTATTTGAATATCACATTTAAAAATATTTATCTGTCAAAGAAATATTTTGGTTACCTATTGCAGTACATCAAATTTAAATACCTTTTATATTAAAACAAACTAACCATAATTTACCGATTTTTTATGTAGTACACATGTCTAGAGATGTATACTAAATAAAAGGACATTGTTTTACCGTCAAACCGTCATGCATTGCTGACATGTCTTAACTTAATAAGGAAAATTGATTATTAGTAAAAGATGGAGAGTTAGTCTATGCCTACAGTTACAATTAGTATTACTTATGCTGTAATATTGGCTGAAGTGAAAAGTTCAATCCAGTTTTGGCCACGTGTAGGGTTCTAGCTTCTAAATAGTGCTGGGGCGGGTGCGTTGGCATGCTCGGCCCTCGCGTAGGCGTAGCTCGATACACGTGAGCACGTCGCCGGAATAAAGGTACTTACAAACAATATAAAAATACACTTTACAATTTCCACCAACTTCAAAAGGGGTTGTAATTTCTAATATCTTATAATTTTTAGTGTTTCATACCTGAAGTGTGACAGTCGGGACCAGGGATGTTGCGGATGCAGATTTTTTGACATCCGCGGATGCGGATGCGGATATTTAAAGGCTCACGTTTCGATTTCGTTATAGGTAATGACGAAATTACCTAGCACTTACGCCGCCGCTAAGACGTTCCTGTACCGACTTGTTCGACATCCGCATCCGCATAAGCTCCGCATCGATTTTATGCGGATGCGGATGCAAATGCGGATGTTGAAAATAATGCAGAAGTTCCGCGGATGCGGATGCGAATATTTGCAACATCCCTGGTCGGGGCCCTATTACCTACTAAGCTGACTCTGTCCCTCCGTCGCAGTGTGCATGTCTGTCAGCGAGGTTTAGCTTAAAAACCATTACAAGTTGATAGTTGAATTATATTAGTGTGTTCTGTTGCCGCTATAACAACAAAATTAAATAACGTGTTTTTTAAGATTTGCCGTTCAACGCGCTCGCTCGTGACTCATGGCCCATAACCTTAGAGCATTTAGTAACTGGACACGTCATGGCTGTCATTTTCTGTACGAAACAGTCTGCCGCTTTTTGCAGGGGAGGGGACGTCAAATGTATTGCGATTTCTACATGATTTATACGTAACGTACAAATAGCCATGTTAGACCATACTAAAGTTCGCACAATTGTGCAAGTTTTTCGGCAGAGGGGCAAGCTCTTAAAGGCGACTCCAGTTATTAAATGCTCTAAGCCCATGCATAACCCATAATTAGGTAGACGATTGAAACATACATAAACTCGGTGGCATATAAAAAAGTAAAATATAATGTAATAACAATTAATACAAACCTGCCAAGCGTGAGTTTGTCTTAAGGAAAAAATCAAATGACGAAAGGGTTCTTGAAATAAGGTTCATGAAAAACATCATTCATCAGGAGGTTGCGGGTTCAAACCCCGGCTCGTACCGATGAGTCTTTCGGAACTTATGTACGAAATATCATTTGATATTTACCAGTCGCTTTTCGGTAAAGGAAAACATCGTGAGGAAACCGGACTAATCCCAATAAGGCCTAGTTTACCCTCTGGGTTGGAAGGTCAGATGGCAGTCGCTTTCGTAAAAACTAGTGCCTAATACGTCAAATCATGGGATTAGTTGTCAAGCGGACCCCAGGCTCCCATGAATCGTGGCAAAATGCCGAGATAACGCGAGGAAGAAGAAGAGATAATTAAATATGGAACATATGTGTATTTTGAGAACTGCTACAAAGTTAAGAAGTCAAAATTAAAAAATATATTTTTATGGGACCCAACCCATACATTTCCATAATTGAATTTAGGTATGTGCGGGTAGCGGTGCTGAGTGCCAGTAGCCATGCCAGACGTCCTAAACCGTGGTCTGGTCGATACAGCGGTGGTCTTGCCATACCAGACCTAGTATACACCCATTCATACGATTCCATTTATTTTTGCTACGTTAAATGCACATTTAAGTATAAATAAAATAGGGTAATGAAATTGTTCCAAACAATCGCGTTCAATACGTCATACGTCGCGTTCATACGTGGGCGAGAGACGCCTTGAGGGCGATCGATCTCTCACATTGGAAATTGTGATTGCGATTTTTTCTCCAAAAAACCTGTCCCTCATCCTGTGATAAAACTCCCGCAATAGCCAGTTATAAATAGGCCCAGTAAATGAACACGGTACGTTAGTCAGTTAACGAGGTCTGCATCAGTTCGCGTTCAAATGTCATGGGCGGGCGGCACCCGAGGGCGGTCGATTTCCTGCGAGACCCCATCCTACCGCGTCGACCTTATCGGCTCTACTAGGTACTCGTATCTGTTTTTTGTCATTACATTACACAGGATTGTATAATAGTAAACTACATACGGCGCGATTCGGGAAACGAATTAGAGATTCACTAGATATGAAATAGTAAAGATATATGACGTTCCACGGCAAAAGGTACCTTATGGCGGCCGCAATAATATTGGAGCAGCGTTAATAATAGCGTAAGCGCCAACCGCCATAAGGTACCTTTTGCCGTGGAACGTCATATATCTTTACTATTTCATATCTAGTGAATCTCTAATTCATTTCCCGAATCGCGCCGTATGTAGTTTACTATATACAATCCTGTGTAATGTAAATGTAATGACAAAAAACAGATGGGGCGTTAGAGCACACGGCCGTGCGTTAAAACGTCAGCGACATGTCAGCGATTTTATGTCTCCAGGCATCTCGGCAATTTCAATCCTTATATCGATTTCTTTGTCCTACCGGTTCGTGGAGGACACTATTTGGCTTGGCTTAGATATGTATAGGATATTAGTAGACTTATTGCAAAACATATCCACTTAAATTCAAATATTAAACATGCAAATTTAACCAAATTAATACGAAATGTCCTTATACATCATTCACTTTTACTTAGTCTTCGAATAGCAATTAAACATAATATAAATTCGGTGGCACTGCGTCGTTAAATGATCGTCTTTACATACTTATTTGGAAGCGGACCGGTTTATTTCGTTTCACACGGGAGCGATCCTTACCTGCGGAGTGATTGCAATCCTCGGGTCATTTGAAGCGATGTGTGATCAGATAAGGTGCCGTTAGGTTGTCTGGCTTCACAATGCTCCGCCTCGACATAGAGCCCGCGTCACAAAAATCGCGGGTGCCGCGGGAGCGGGGCGGAGCGCCGGAACAGGTTTCTCGTGTCGCTGGGTGCTTCACCGCCTCGCCTGTCGACGGCGAGCCAATCTGTCACACCTGTGATCTACAATCCATAATCCATCTACATTTTAACGCATAATTAAAGTACTCCATTCATTTGACAACAATATTTTCTGTTCAATGTAAGAAGCCGAATATGTCTCCATTGTTGCAATGTAACTAATTATTAGATTATTACTAACATTTATTGTACGTCACTATCTATGGCGGAATTTATTTGTCGATTCATCGCTATCTCCTACGTATGTTATCAATATACGAGGTAAAGATAATGTATGTATGTAATGGTAAACTTTGGATTTTTTATCCGGTCAGGTGTTTAAAGTTTGTTAGGATGATTGATATTTGATACATTAAAATTATGTTAGGTCAGGGAATTTGACAAATATCGTTAATATTTTTGGTTAATATAATATATATAGGAGTATGTTTAAAAGAATGTAAAGAAACCACTTTAAAAAATATATAAACTATAGTAAACCGTAAAAGCAATTAGTTAGTATTTATTACACACACATAGGTATACGACGACTACAAAATGGTCATATTCAAAAACCTGCTTTTGTTAGAAATTTAATTTAAGCATGGGGTACTTTTATGTATGCGTTAATCGTATACATATAGTAAATACGTCATCAAAAATATCAGTGCTAATCGTGGTGATGGTGCTTAAATATGAACAGTAGCCTTGAAATAAGTTTTTGGCAAAAAAATATTTTTGGTACAAGCTTCTATCGCTGACTGTACTTTTCTTACGACAGACAACTAAAACTCAGCGCGACAAATCTAAAAACCCCTAACACAATTAGGTTGCGTTGTTTCATCACAGAGTTCCTATGGCCACCTCCTGTCTCCATCATCAGATCAGCTCGATGGTACCATAATATTGCATTGTCATCCGATTTATACATGCATGCAAAATTTCAGCTCAATCGGAAACCGGGAAGTGGATCAAATTTAACTTGCGACATTTGATTACAGACCGACAGACAGACAACGGGACAGGTGAAAGTAAATAAAAGCTTGTAATAAAATAAGTTTTTGGCAAAAATTTCATTTTTGGTACAAGCTTTTATCGCTGACTGTACTTTTCTTACTACAGACAACTAATACTCATCGAGACAATCCTAAAAACCCCAAACACAATTAGGTTGCGCTGTTTCATCACAGAGTTCCTATGGCCACCTCCTGTCTCCATCATCAGATCAGCTCGATGGTACCAGAATATTGCATTGTCATCCGATTTATACATGCATGCAACATTTCAGCTCAATCGGAAACCGGGAAGTGGATCAAATTTAACTTAGAAGATTTGATTACAGAACGACAGACAACGGTCAGGTGAAACTAAATAAAAGCTTGTAAAAATAAATAAAAGCTTGTAAAATAGCCGTATTCAGTCTGAACTAAAACACTTTTTTAGCTGTGATGCATCTCATTGCGACTGTATATATCTTATTCAATGTAATATTTATAATAATAAATGTACCCACCACCACCCCTAAACTTGTACATTTAACTAAACGGGAAAATGTGGCCACAAATTTGCCGTTTAGTTGACAAAGCAAAAAATAAGTAAAATTGAACTATGTGACAAGACCAAAAGTTGGGGAATCAGTAGGACAACACTAGCAATATACTGATTTATACAGAAATTAATTGATTTATTAGAAAACACAATTCCCCTAATGAGGGCGCCACTGGACGGTCGACGCAGTCTTAATTTAAATGAGGATACTTATGGTTAATTTTGTTTTGAGAGTATTTCGTGTGCTGTAAGTGTTGTCTGAATTTAATGTTTTTAAATACCTACGCGCAATATCCTTTAATTTAACCCAATGGATCAGTCTTTCTCTAATTTATGTGAAAGAAAGACATTTTTTTCTTAGTGTAACAAAATCACCAGTTTCAGGAACTTTTGAAGCCAAACTCGGTGTAAAAACATTTTTGATATCTGAAAGCACTACATGTGGTTAGCGTGTCATAGTAGGTTGAGTAAGGTCATTTAGCATGCACTTTAGTCTCAGGCGATGCCGCTTGGCACGATTGTTCCTTAGGTCAAACAAACTTGATCTGGCCCGGTAGCCGGGAGATCGTACCGCGCAGACCCCCCGAAAAGGGGGGGTGAAAGGGTCGGCTCCCCAGGTCCAATCTATGCTATGTTCCTTCCTAGTCTTAGCAAAATTACATACATTTTAATTTTTTGTACAAAAATATTTTTTTTTGTATGGAAATGTATAATAATAATTTCGAAAATGAATTCCCCGTCCCTAAATTATACTAAAATGATATATAACTTGCCCTAGTTGCTAAGACTAGGAAGGAATATAGCATAGATTGGACCTGGGGAGCCGACCCTTTCACCCCCCCTTTTTGGGGGGTCTGCATGGTACGATCTCCCGGCTACCGGGCCAGATCAACTTTGTTTGACCTAAGGAACAATCGTGCCAAGCGGCATCGCCTGAGACTAAAGTGCATGCTGTTCCATACATTTGTGTTCCTTACTAAACCTACTATCAGTGTCGTTTGCCGATTTACCCTGAGCAGTTGAGGGTATAAGTGCCTGATTGCCCATTTAATAATGTGTTTTTGTGTCAGGTGTCCGCGGCTCAGCACATGCAGGTGAGCGGCGCGGGCAGCGGGCACGTGTCCGTGGCGGCGCAGCAGGGCATGTACGCCAACTTCCAACACCAACAGCCAACCTCGCAGCACCACCAAGGTAAGCTGTGTAAGCACATACCTGTTGTATAACAAGATCCAAGATCAATAGAGATATGGGTCATCCAAGCGTTATTGACCCCTAATTTTTTTTGGTTATTTTTGATTGTCTGGTAGAGGTCCCTGGCTATTACTAAACAACCAGATATCATCAAAATTGTCAGTGCAGACACTTCGTCAAAAATGTGTCCACAACTCAAAAGATGCGTATTGTGTAACAGGTAACAGGGGTTCGATTTTTGAATTTCGAGCGTTCGATTTCGTCACTCGAAAATCGGTGGAAAACAGCGAAATGCTAATTTTTGAAATAAGAGCGATAGAAATTGGGAATCGAGTGGTAATGACCACTCGTTTTTTTCAATTCTATTAGTAGAATTTAAATGCCGGGTACTGGATATACATTATTGAACGAATACACGAAATCGAGCGGTCAAAATTCAAAAATCGCCCCCCAGGATCCTCGTCAGATTATTCGTATGGTTTTCACTAACGTAAAGTTTTATTCTCAACGATGGTTTTAGTATTCACTTTGTGTCGATAGCCGATTTAAATCCATGCAATGAGTTATGCTATTTGCATCAAACAATATTGATGCAGGTCGTACCTATATTACTAGATTGTCCAGGTTTAAATTTCGACAATCCGTGTGCCTAGTTTATCGATATGACTTCATTGACATGGCCACAGCAACTGGTTCTGCTTCACTTTGTTAATCGTACACAAAAACCAAGTGGCTAATACGGGTACGGTGACAGCTGCGTAGGTAGCACGGTCGCATTTTATCGTTTGTCACCATGTCTGTCACGTTCTAACAAATATATAAGTGCGAAAGTGACGGGTATAGTGACAGACGATAAAAATGGAACCATGCTGCGCCCGTTGGCTTTCGCTTCATCGTTTGAATCTCCTATATCTCTATCACCTTCGCGATGTCAATAGAATTGTCAATAGATTACCTATTATTCGAATGCTTAGAAAACATAACAGGAAAATAAATATAATGGGAAAATATGCGAACGGTTAGAAATGCTTCCGGGAAAGGAAGCTATTGAGAAAAAACAAAGTGGTAAAAATTGCGTATGGGTGAAATCGTGAAATCTCCAGGAATTGTCATTTCCCGGCCTCCGCATTAATGTACTATTCCATTCTCATTTACTCTTGCAATTCGGAACGTGGTGTTTGAATCAAGAGCTGATTTATCTTCCGAGCGCACACTTGGTCATTACTAGGGATAATTAATATATATGTAGTGTCACCAAATGTATGGGACGTGCAAATTTTGGTATCGGATGAATTCACTTGGCACAGATGTAGTATACGTAAAGCTAAGCCAATCCAGCCCGGTAGCCATCCGCCACCCCCTGGTGGGTAGGCAGGGGGGCATCCAAAGTTACACGCCGCATATCGGCTTCTATTTACCTACCACCTCGAGTTTGGTATCATTTCCAGATAAATCGGGCATGAGGAATTCATTTTCGAGACCTTTGATGTACAGTTTAATAGAAAAAAATAACAATATTGACGAATAAATCAAAATCGGTGTGCTATTTTTTTATTCAACTATTATTATTATCAGCCGAAACTAGAAATGCTAGAAAGTTGAAAATTGCACACCAGGTTACATTTATAATGTGTACAAGAGAAAAGAAGCGATTTTGAAAAATTCAACCCCTAAGGGGGTTAAAAAGGGGATGAAAGTTTGTATGGGGTTCATGTTTTATTTTAAGCTAGGAATTTCAAACTTCGTTAAAATATATAATATTAAAATACAAGAAAACTAATTTCAGCGTTTTTAAAAATTCCTCCTCTAACGTGGTTAAAAAGGAGTTGAAAGCTTGAATCCATTACAAATTACTTTGACTGCCCCCCCCCCTGCCTACCTGCCAGGGGGTGGCGGATGTCTACCGGGCTCAAATAGCTTAGCTTTACGTATATTACATCTGTGCTAAGTGAATTCATCTGTAACCAAAATTTGCACCTTATGACCCTACTTCCCTCAGTATGACACACAAAATGCCTTTGAAAGTAATCGCCGGTATTGGCACGCAGCTCGGGCATCTCGCTCTCACTAGTCTCACTGCAGCGTTAATAATAAAAGTAATATTCATTTCAATGAAATGCTAAAACTGATGACTCAATTCCGGACCGAGGAATGGAATGTACGCTGACACACCTACCTAGAATTACATAGTTAGGTCGCGAGATAACGTCTACCTACTTTGTAACCGTCTCATCTTTCTTGTAAAATTAAAAACAAAAATATGCAAAAACAAAAACATTGTGTGGTCGGTTTGTTTTTTATAACACACACTTTGTCAGTGCGGTACCGTTCGTGTACAGGCCTTTGAAATGAGGAGTTAAGGGTGAGCGCGTGTAACCGACAGCAGGGTATATATACAATTATACATACCTATTATCATCATTAACCGAGCACTTTTCATAGGAGACTGAAGACTAGAGATTTTTAACAACGACGTGTAAAAAATGTTATAATTATAAATATTATATTAATGGTTCGCATGCGGCTGGCGCCCGCTTAGCAATGGATGTAACAGGCCAGGAGTCGTTAAGCGCAGTTTATACATAAGTGTACAGTGCAGAGTGTGCAGCGCCCGAGGTTGACGATCTGCGAGAATGCGCCAACCGCCGCATCGCACCAAGCGAGCAGTGATATAGATTGACGCATCTGCTGCATTCGATAAAACCACTTCAGATTGAGAACGACCTAATCGTAGCTCGAGTATTAGATTAATGTGACAGGACGTTTTGGGTAAGATGAACGAAACTTGCTGATTAAATTTGTTTGACTATTAACAGTGACTCACACTGTGATTTTCAGTGAACTATACTTATTATGTTTAGCTTTTTGTCAGTGATATTATTATGATGGTAGGTAGTTACTAAATTGCAAGAGAATATATATGGTAGATACGTTTGACGCGTAGTCTCATCCGCTACTATTGTTGCAGACTGTCTGCCCGATTCGAACTTTAAGATAGGTACGTCAATTAATAGATCTAGAAACGATATGGATTAGATGTGTCAGTGTCAAAAGTGACATTTTTGTTTGAAGAAACGTCACATTTGACACTGACATATCTAATCCATCTCGTTTCTAGTGTAGGCCACTGACGAGCCTTCCAAATGGATGCCGTTACAATGGATTCATCCAAATGGACGGCATCCTATTATTAAACATTGTACGTTTTTGACATTCACGGACCGATTTTGGATTGCAGCCACGCTATTTGGACTGTTGGAAGGCTCGTCAGTGGCCACCTAGGTCTATTAACTGACGCATTATAAGTCAGAATCGGGCCGTGTACCGCTACAAGGACATGTGCCACCTAATTAATTAATTCTATATCTATATTCATCTAGTTAGTTAGACTAATGGCGTTACTCATAAACGCGCTATACAAGCCTCAATTAGCTATTGATCGTGTCTTATATTATCTCATTGATGCATATGTATTGAAAGAAGGAATTGAAGAGAAGAATTGTAAGAAAGGGAAGTTCGAATTGGCCTGTAGGGGGGTAACTTGTCAAGGCACGCGCACCGTGCGTCACGTCACCTTGCGATCGCGCACGTAATGATGGAATGTACAATAGGTATTTCAAATAATCATTGTAAACAAAAAGTCTCGAACAATAACAAACAAACAAAATCCTACCTAGTGCAAGCGCACTCGGAGCAATAACGACGTAGCGGCCGATTAGAGTAGAGTAACTGAACGTTTATTAGGCCAGATTATCTTCTGTAATTTAGTACATAAATAAGTTAGTTATTATCTGCCTACTATACTACGTGGTACCTTCATTATTGATAGATATCTTGGGATTTTCAAACTATGACATTTATGCGCCTAAATTACTACTATTTCTAATTCTAATATAATTTACGGTTGAACGTGAAATGTGATGTAAATTCAGTATAATCAAATCACTCGAAGTATGATGAAAATGCTTTCTATTTTTTAATTTACATTGTATAACATTTTAAATATAGGTAGGTACCTACCAAGGTTCCGGCGAAATGCATGTTTTAAGATTTTTATTTAGACACTCGTAATAAAGCACCTTCGCGACATTTAAGTTGATCTGCGATTCTAAAATATTTGCTTCGCGGGGCACATTAACATATTTTTGTTATTTAGGTTGAATATTGCTCATATATATCACAATCGCCATCGTCACAGTCTCAGTATGAAACTTGCCTAAAACATTTTTTCCTGGAGGAAGTCTCAACAGTTATAATTTTGAATTACTCCCACTTTTTTTTCTCAGTTGTTACCACTGGGAACAGGTAAAAAAAAGTTACCGCTGGTAACAACTCGCTGGTAACGAGTGGGATTAATCCTTAATATCAATTTACTTAAGACGTTGTTTAGTTTAATTATAATTATATAATATATTAAGTATTATTATACATATTATTACTCATGTAGTTTGACGTAGTAATGGGAAATAACGGTGATGTATTTCGCCTCAAATTCAATTTACATTCGTTACTAATTGCGAATTATATTGAATTATAGGGTTATTTTCAAACACATGATCTCTTTAAATAAATGAATAAATATTGTAGACATCTTACACAAATCGACCTAGCCCCAAACTAAGCATAGCTTGTACTATGGGTACTAGGCGACGATATAAACATTGTACTTATATACATAAATACATACCTATATACATAGAAAACACCCATGACTCAGGAACAAATATCTGTATTCATCACACAAATAAATGCCCTTACCAGGATTCGAACCCAGGACCATCGGCTTTGCAGGCAGGGTCACTACCCACTAGGCCAGACCGGTTGTCTTTACTCTACATATTACGTGTATGTCGAAGGTGTGCTCTCATTTCATGTGACCTAAATTAAACCTAGAACATCGGAATACTCCTCGCGATATAGAGAGGCGTAGGTACCTTACGTATATAGAGTGGTATGTACTTATGTACATGGAATTCCCTGGGGAAATCTGTGGAATTTGTCCCAAGTCCGATGCGTTTCCGATTTTCCTTATTGCTTTGCTTGGATTAGAGTTTTAGTAAAATAAGTAATGATGTTGATGACTCATGCTTAATTTAACAACGTCACCAGGGTCGCTTGTTATAAAATTGCCCCTCTTTTTGACATAATACAGCCGGACTGCTCTCGTCCATCAGACTTATGAAAAATGGAAAAACAATCCCGAACTACGCACCCACGATGTGCACCGCGCGCCATACTAATAAACGTAATTTTCAGTTAAACTAAAATTATTATAATATTTAACAAATCTATATCGGGGTCAAAAGGTTTGTAAAATGGTTAGGTACTTGAATCGTTGTGCAGTGAAGGCATGACAAACATCCGTAGCGCAAGCCGGCTCTAACTTGGCCTGCATGTCCTCGGTACCTGTAGCACTGTAACGATAAGTTTCTCAGTTCACTAAAATGAAATGAGCCTGTTGGAATCGTGTTCCATGGTGACTGCCGCTAGATAAATTCTTGTTAGATTTTTAATCAATATATTCCTAGATGACAACCCTATTGATCAAGTCAATCCAGTGGTTTGTCTTCGTTATTAACTCAGTGTAAACGGTCCATTAGAGCAACATTTCTACTCTGTGGTAAAGATTTGAAGTGTGATATCGTTGTTAATTGCAGGCGGTGGAAACGAGTCATACTCGATGTCACAGTCGCAGAGCATGAACTTCTCGCAGGCGATGCGGCCGCGGCCCGCGCACCCCGCGCAGTCCGCCGCGCCGCCGCAGCAAGGGCCGCAGGCGCCTATGGGTCAGTACTCGACTACTATAACTATGTACATATATTACTAGCCACTGGTTAAAATAACTAAGCCATACTATCTAATTAATACTTCTTTGTCAAACAAAATAACGTAACATTGTGATAACGGTTTGATTGCAGGCGTAGCCGCGGCGGGTATCTCTCGCGAGCAGCAAGCGAAGATGCTGCAGCAACAACAGCAGCACATGCTGCGCGCGCAGCAGCAGCAGATGCGGCCGCCGCCGCCCGAGTACAAGGCGCGCTTCTCGGGCCCCGGGCCCCTGGCGCCGGGCGCGGGTGTGGGCGGGCCCGCGGCGGCGGCGCGCCGGCCCGCGCCGCCGCGCGCCTACGCGCCGCACCTGCCGCGCCAGTACTCGCCCGAGTGGCGCCACGCCATGCTGCAGCAGCACCAGCGCCAGCAGCTCCACCACCAAGGTCAGTTTCATGAGCCCATATATCGTGCGCTAATTTTTCGATTAGTGCTCCGAGGAATCGTTCGGATTAATCCCGGCCCCTTCTTTTCCCCATCGCTCTACGCTCGCGTGAGCTGTGGTCAACTATAAGTGGCTAAGCATCGGTTAATGTTAAATGTCCTTGTTCCTATGTAATTGTGTAGATGATCCGTTGGTGATCCTTAAATCATCATCATCATCATCATATCAGCCAGAGGACGTCCACTGCTGGACATAGGCCTCCCCCAAAGAGTGCCACAATGACCGGTCTTGCGCCACCCGCATCCAGCGGTCTCCCGCGACCTTTACCAGGTCGTCAGTCCACCTTGTGGGGGGTCTACCCACGCTGCGCCTTCCGGTACGTGGTCGCCACTCGAGAACCTTTCCGCCCCAACGGTCATCGGTTCTACGGGCAATGTGCCCCGCCCACTGCCACTTAAGTTTAGCGATTCGGAGGGCTACATCGGTTACTTTGGTTCGGATGGCCTCATTTCTGATGCGATCAAGCAGAGAGACTCCAAGCATAGCCCTCTCCATTGCCCTTTGGGTGACTTTGAACCTTCTTATGAGGCACACAGTAAGCGGCCACGTTTCAGTTCCAGATCCTTAAATAAATAAAATAAAACATTTCCATCTTCACCACTTAGATGGTTAACAGTCCTCAACTGTGTGTTGCTCTAGAAACTTCCTGCCTCGCACAGCTGTTTATAGGGTGTGGATTTCAAGAAATAAAGTAGCTTTTAGATTTCTATCTTCATATCAAAATCGGTTCAGTGGTTTAGCCATGACAAAAAAGTTATCTTTAATTACAGATGGATAGGTGGTGTCAACGAAACGAGACCATTGGTATATTTCCAGGGTTAATATAGAGCGTTTTTTGGCGTTTTTCATAAACACACGCAACAAGGTCAAGCCTCAATTAGATAATTATCGTTTGTCTCAATCTGTCATTTTAACTTATGTATTTGTAAGAAAGGTTGATTTTTTTAGCTGTTTGGTAGAGATCCCTGACTACTACCAACCACCAGAACTCATCAATATTTAGAAACACTTTGTCCAAAATTTATTTATTTATTTAAACTTTATTGCACAAAACAACAACTTAATGTACAAAAAGCGAACTTAATGCCATGAGGCATTCTCTACCAGTCAACCTTAAGGCAAAGCAGAAAAGATTGTAGGCAAAATATGTCCAAAGGGATTAGGCGTTCGAAACGCCCGTGATAATGATCCTGCATCGCTTGGGTTATATGTTTTTGTAGTTTATTGTATCATGCTATTGTTCTATGTTCAGGCGGAGGATTCGGCATGGGCGGCATGGGCGGCGTGGGCGGCATGGGCGGCATGGGCGGCGCCGCGGGTGCGGGCAGCGCCGCGCAGCAGCAAATGCAACTGCAGCACTCGCGCATGCAACAGCAACTCTTGCAGCAACAGCAGCAACAGAGGTACTACACGCACACTCTTTAACTGACCATCGGTGGACCATGTGTCTTTACAGTAATATTTACGAATTGTGAACAGTACTTATATAGATGGTACCGATACATACGTTGTAAAAATGTCGGTGGCCTTTCTTTCTAGATATTGTATAGGAACAACCTATAATTCGAGCAATAGGAATAAAAAACCGGTCTAGTGCGTATCAACGCGGACGCGATCCGAAAGTACAATGTTGTAAGTTTCGATGCGGCATAAAGGTTCGGCAATCAAGGCAGAATCCGAACCTGCGGCCGAAACATAATTTTTATGCCAAACCTGCTGAAACCGAAACTTCGGTGGAACACTACTTATTTCCAGTTGTTTGATTAAGTTTTTATTTACAGAGCGTCGAATCAGCAGGCCCCTATGTCACATCTCATTATGCAGCAGAATCAGATGATGAACGTTCAAGGACAGGCAAGTTTCACTATCATTACTATCAACCACGTTCAAAACTACTTCTTTATGTATCAATACATATTCGTAAGACTTATGGACTGCGAGCCACGAACAGATTTCCATGACCAATCGCCTCCCGGGCGATAACTCATATATTGGTTAACGGCTATGTATGATGATCCCTCATGGACGTCAGCTGGCGCTCCGTTGGTGGGCTGAGGAATGGCAGCCACCGAAACATGTAAAAAAATAAAATAAATTTTGTCATCGCCTCCCGTTTGATACTTTGTCAGAAGTTAGTTTAGATGTTATTCTAAATAAAAACAACCGTCAGCCGGTCGTACGAGGGCTGCCTTTTAAGTTCTGTCGTTTGCAAACCTCCCGCGATTATATAAAAAAAAAACTAGTATCATCGTAAAATATTTGAATTTAGAACTCGAAAACAAAAGAATGACTCGAGATCGGCCGAATCGTTTCAGAGCAGCGTCGGTTCAAAGTTGACAAGTCAGTTGTGAAAATGGAAATTACGAAGGAAAATTTACGTGCGATAATTTTTTACAACTTCAAAAGAGGTTTAACGCGTCTTCAGTGCTTTGAAGAGTTGACTACTGTTTTTAATAGTGACGCACCATGCCTCCGCACTGTGGAACGTTGGTATTTAGAATTTCAACGTGGTTGCTCTAGTTTTAGTGATAGGCATCGTGAAGGTCGCCCAAAAACAGCCGTGACTCAGGAGAACATTGATGCTGTACGGCAACTGATCGTCGAAGATCGCCATGCGACATACCGTGAGATAGAAGCTTCATTGGGTATTTCAGGGACCAGTGTTCAAAATATTTTGCATGACCACTTAGGCGTAAAAAAATTGATCTCACGATGGATACCACATTTACTTAGTGAAGACCAAAAAACGGCTTGCGTTAGATGGTGTCGCAAAACTCTACGAAAATTCAACCGAGGAAACTCTAAACACGTTTACGACATTATCAGTGGTGACGAGTCTTGGATATATGCCTACGATCCGGATTCTAAACAGCAGTCGACTGTTTGGGTGTTCCAAGATGAGCCAAAACCGACCAAAGTAATACGCTCACGGAGCACTTCGAAAAAAATGGTCGCCACGTTTGTAGCGAAAAGTGGCCACGTTGCCACCACCGTGCTAGAGGATCGTAAAACGGTCAATGCTGACTGGTATACCAATGTTTGTTTACCAGAAGTTATCAGCGAGTTCCGAAAAAACAACCCCCGAATTCGTATAGTACTGCACCACGATAATGCGAGCTCGGACACCGCTAGGCAGACAATTGAGTTTTTAAAGGAGCAAAACGTCGAAAATCTGGAACACCCGCCGTACAGTCCAGACTTAAGCCCCAATGACTTCTTCACTTTTCCAAAAATTAAGCAACGACTTCGTGGTCAACGGTACCGAACGCCTGAAGAAGCGGTTGAGGCATACAAAACGGCCATTTTGGAGACCCCGACTTCGGACTTTAATAAGTGTTTCGAAAACTGGTTCGATCGAATGAAAAAGTGTATTACGTATCACGGTGATTACTTTGAAAAACAATAAATACCAATTAACACTTATATTGTCTTTAGTTTTACCAAACGACAGAACTTAAAAGGCAGCCCTCGTATAGCGGTGGAAAGACCGTCAGCTACTTGCATAAACATGTAAAAAATAAGCGCTGTACCTATTTATTATAGTAATAAAATAACTAAATCATGAAACTGCATGTAGGATTTCATCAGGCATTTCAATAAACGCCTTATGGATTTGCGGACATGATCAACTGACGGTCTTTCCACCGCGATACAACCGGCTGACTATTTTTTTAATTCATGATAGCATCTATACTAACATCTGACAAAGTATCAAGCGTGAGGCGATGACTGACGATATTTGCTCCTGGCCCGCGGTCTATTAATGCTATTAAAGCAATCGTAACTCTAGTCGACGTCCCCAGTATCACCACGAAGTTGTACAAAGCGAATTAAAGTTTAACATTAATTTCAGATGTCGAATATTCACATGAACCAAAGTCAGAGCATGTCAATGCAGAGCGGCGGCATGGCCGGCATGGGCTCACACGGCGCGCACGGTGCGCACAGCTCGCACGGCGCGCACGGCTCGCACGGCTCGCACGGCTCGCACGGCTCGCACGGCTCGCACGGCGGCATGCTGGCGGGCGCGCTGCAGCAGTTCCCGGCGCTGCACGGCTCCGGCTCGTTCTCCGGCGCCACGGCGGACTTCAACCTGGACTTCCTGGACAACATGCCGTCCAGCGACGCCGGCAGCCTCACCGCGCAGGAGCTGCTCAACTCGCTCGACAACTCCCTTTTCAACGACATCCTATAGGCCGAGTGCCGACCCGCGGCCACTAGCCGGCCGTTCAGCAGAACGCTCCGGAGGATCGGTCTCGATTAGTGACGTACGGTGAAATAGTGTATTGTGCCAAGGAACGAAATTGAGAAGTCGAATGCGGAGGAAATAGTGCTATAGTAGAATTCAGCGCGTAGCGAAAGATTCTACAGACGTGGCCTGGGAATGGAGAGATGACTATAGAGACGAAATTTTGTTACAGAGTGACGCAAAAGGAATATTAGAATCGTAACCCCGCCGGCGTGGCCCGGAGCGATGATGACCAAAGTTTTTAAACAGGAATTTTAAAACAATTTCCAGCGGCTAAAGTGATATTTAGAATGTTCTTTGCCGCGAAAAACGGTGTGTTCGAAGATTCTCCCGTAATTTTATATGAACTTTCAGCGTTGTTTTAGACTATTTATATTCAAAGATATCGATTTCATAGTATTTTATAGTGTTTACGGTTGTTAATACTTCTTTTGTAAATATTTTATCATACTTCCAGGATGCGTAGTAAATATTCCGATCCGCGTTAAAACCGCGCCACGACGTTACCGCCAGTGGCGTGGGTTCCAGTTCTCTTGTATAATAATAGGTCCCCTCCTACACTCGGAGTAGATAAATGAATAGGTATTATATTTATTTGGAATGTGTTGTAGATATGAAACGAAGCACAAAAGACATTATATCAGTAATAGAATGAGTTTACCTTCCGTAGTGATTGTGTAGTCCCCGAACCCGCAGTCCGCCTGGGGGAGAGCAACCCCACCTTCTTTATATCATAGTGCAAATGTAAATTTATGTAATTACGGCTAAAGTAAGATCATTCCTGTACCTAAGATAATTATTTAGTAGATTATACTGTGATGACGGTCTCAATGGTCAATAGGTAACATTATAGTATCAATTATTATAGATAGATAGATACTGTTGACTTAAGTATTGTCAGGTCTAGAATCGTTATTGTTAAGGATCTCATGTATTATTTAGGATGGTTTTGTGGAAATCTGGAATTTACATAATGTTGGTTTTTATAATAATTTAATGAACTCATGACATTCTTATAATTCCATATATTTTTATTTATATAATTTTGTCACTCGTGAAACTATCATAATATGTTAATATTATGAGACATCAAAGTATCGATATAAGTTATATAATAGTTAAGTAACGATTCCACTTTCATAGGGAGTGGGACGTGTGCTCTCTGCAACTCGACAAATGAAATACAGCTATAGAACCAATTGTGAATGGTAACAACATTCCAGAGCCATTGTTAACAATGTTTTAACTTTAGGACCAATTTTTGAATGTTCTTTTGAAAATAATATTGCATATTGATACAAGACTTTTATTTTTCTCCGAGAACAGAGGAACCTACTTATTTATACGCATAAGGCTCTTATACAAATTAAAACTTAAATTAACACAAATTATGAGCACGGAGAAAATGCTTTAAGAAGGTAGACAATACAAATATAATCTATGGCACATTGTGTTTGTCGGTATTAATATTAAGTACAAAATGGCATAAAACTAAATCAAAATTACGAGGATAAAAACAGTCTTCATTATTAAAAATTAATTTACAAATCCTATTACTTGGTTGATGATGTGACTGTTGATCGAGATAGCGTACTAGCGACGCCACATCGGTTTAAAGTTTCTACACTTGCCGCAAAACTAAGTGGCTAGTCAGGTCATAATGCCATCTCTTTCACTCTTGGTTGGTCTTAACAAGGGTAAAGGAGATAACATTATGATCTGTCGCCAGTTGCTATCGCGGCAGGTATAGTAATGTAGAAATGAATTGATATTTCAGAATTCGAAGCGTGTAAGTAGTATTCGCCTTTTTTGTAATCTAAAAATAAAACAGTACTTGAAGGGCACGTCCCAAGTCACCACATAATTGAATCTGCTTCGTGCTTGTACAAGTAGTCGGAGAACTTCTCCAGTTTCCTCTCTAAAGCATTTATCTCCGCGGCTAATTCTCATACCATCTCGTTGGGCTTACTGTGGAATATCCTCGGGTTTCGCACGCGGGGGCTGTAGAAGTTATTGGGTTGGATGTACTTCGCCATGATTGGCTCATCGCGCATCGAGCCCATCTTCGTGCCGTAGATGTTCTCATTAGTCTTGTTGTCGATGGACTTCATTATAAACGAGTGCATCTCCTGCCTGTGCTTCCGAAGCCGGATGCAGGAGAATATGGTGATGAGCAGGATAGCGAGCTTGAGGAGTGCGACGACGAACAGGCTCAGCATAAATATGATGAACTGCTGCTGATACCAGTCTTCTATTTTGCCCAAGCATCCCTGCAATTAAAAGTGTTACCATGAAAGTCGATAATGGCGAGGTATTTCGTATGTCTGCATCGCGATTTATTGGGTTGAGGGATCTTGGCCTAATCGTCCTATCGCATTACATTATTTCAAATGCCTAATTAATTACATTGGTTACAGGACGACAACCAATAGGGCAGTAACGTGCGACTTAGGCCGCACTATGCACGTGGCAGCCCGGCTTATGGCCATGCATAGTATTCACGTACCACCACGTGTCTGAACTTTTTTTAAGATATAGGAGACAAACGAGGAAACGAATCGCCTGATGGTAAACGATTACCGCCGCCCATGGACACCTGCAACACCAGAGGGGTTGTAAATGCGTTGCCGGCCTTTAAGATTTGAAAGAATAAAACTCAAAAATTTTTTTTTCATCAAAGTCATACGTGTGGGGTATCTATGGATAGGTCTTCAAAAATGATATTGAGGTTTCTAATATCATTTTTTTCTATACTGAATAGTTTGCGCGAGAGACACTTCCAAAGTAGTAAAATGTGTGTCCCCCCCCTGTAACTTCTAAAATAAGAGAATATAAAACT
Source organism: Cydia splendana (assembly GCF_910591565.1). Taxonomy (NCBI): domain Eukaryota; kingdom Metazoa; phylum Arthropoda; class Insecta; order Lepidoptera; family Tortricidae; genus Cydia; species Cydia splendana. Next base: position 16,377,327 of record NC_085962.1, read on the forward strand.
AAAAAAAATATATGATGTACATTACCATGCAAACTTCCACCGAAAATTGGTTTGAACGAGATCTACTAAGTAGTTTTTTCTAATACGTCGTAAATCGTAAACCGCAATTTTATTATGTTACTTGCTGCTACGGAACCCTTCATGGGCGAGTCCGACTCGCACTTGGCCGCTTTTTTTTTAAGGTCTTATGAGTCCGGAAATACCGCAGGCGACACAGACAGGTTTTGCGGATCTCTGAGTTAGGTTGCAACGCGCGCGGCACGTTCACAATGCAGAAAGCAGCCCAGCTATGCGCTCGCTTTACAGATACAGGACAGTATTCACGTACCACTACGTGTCTGAACTCGGCGTTGGGCGTGACCTCCTGGCAGCGGGACGCGTTGCGGGGCGTGGGGTTGAGGTGGGACGCGGGCGGCGCTTGCACGCAGCAGCTTGGCGGGACGGCCATGCCGCGCGGGCCCAGCCGCCGCAGCTGCCACACCGACAGGTCGTAGTTCCGCGCGTCCGTCATGCCGCAACACTGCAGCTGGAGATTCAAGCTTATTAAGATATATCAGAGCGGCTAAGGTGCTCACAAATATCTGAACACGCCTCTATTGTCAAGGCACTAGAGTGCGATTTTAACAAAACTTCCGTGAGACATCAGTCATTTTAAATATATCAAAACGGGTCACTCTCGCATTTTAAGTCGACATGTTTCACTCCGTACCGACGACGTAGTGAATGCTGTGCTGACTAGTGAATGAAAAGACTACCTCGGTCTGAGCGAGATCGAGCGCCGCAGTGAAGTGCTCGTAGTCGGGCACGGCGTAGTAGGTCTGCAGCGCGCCGACGGCGCCGCCGCGCGCGCTCTGCAGCCCGGCGCAGCGCGGCCACGCCGCCGCCGTCACCCCGCCGAGGCACGAACACACCAGCAGTGCTAGCACCATCAGGAAATACTGTAATATGACCAAAAAGTTTATGTGTCTTTCCTGTGGACACCATGAAATAAACAGATTTCTTCTTAATTTATAACTACTTATAGTCATGTTAAAAGCTTCTACTTCTTAAAAGTTGTATGATGAAAGTATAAGTACAAATAGTTAACTTTTGTAATGTCCACAGAAAATACCCCAGTTTCCCCGAACGTTTATAACAACCCAGTTAAACATCAAATTATTTACGTGCCCATACTTAATACTGCCCCACTGATAGGCAAAGCTCCCCTTCAGTCTTGGAAAAGGCGTCAATCTCCGATGAGGTCTACCGTAACGTAACGCCTCACAAGTCACATTTTACGGACAAATACTAAGTGTAGTTGTCAGGCGTGGAGTGGAGGCATTGGAATAAAAATGCTGCACAAACCATAATATAATCTATAGAGAAGATGGCTCAAAAAGGTTGTATAATTGACAAGTAGTTATTAGTAGTAGGTACCTAATGTACCTATTGTACACTTACAAATGTGAGTATGACATATGACGGCATGTATGTGGCCCAGCAGCCGAGAGCGGCGGCGGCGCACACGGCCAGGCCGGCGGCGAGCAGCGCCAGCGCGGCGTAGTGCAGCGGCGCCTCCGCCAGCGGCCCGTCCGGCGCCGCCAGCAGCCGCGACAGCAGCACGCGCCGCGAGTCCACTAGCAACAGGAACCCGCAAACTACTTCCACGAATCCGCAAGCCTGAAGATTTAAAACTTTTTACCCCGCGTAATCGGTACCCATTAATTTCCTAGATGACGAAAAAAAACATGACTTTATAGTAAGATTCTGATACCTACCAGATAACGTTATAGACACTTGTCGCTTTTCGAGTTTTCGCGGATCCCTTTTTCGATCGCTCACGAACCCCTGGAGGATCGCGTACCTACCACAGTTTGAGAACCCCAGAGTTAGAGTTACTTTCTGTAACTCTAACTCTGGCGCTAACGCTCTTTTCTGTAACTCTAACCAGTCTAAATAGACTGGTTTAGAATAACAATGCCCACCTGCAATTTCATGAATGAGTGTTTGGATTTGCATTGGAAAACTGACATAATTTAGGTTGCAGCACCGAGATATGTTAATTGGCTTTAGTGTGACAAAGGACTAAAACCTATCTTATTAAAAACAAGTTGTTTGTCCATACGGACTGTCGACTGGTAAAGAATGTTTAAAGCAATTAAGTCTAATAAACAGAAGCCAAAATTTAGTGTAGGTGTGCAATATTAGTTTAGAATAAATAGCTCATATCTATAGGAACAAGTAAAACCCTTAATTCTTCCCTAGTAAATTATAAAATAGGCACATCGTGATTACTATTGATTTTATTTAATGTAATTAAGTACTTAATTACATTAAGTTATGCTACCTATAAGTACTATATTTCTTCAGCTGCGTAGTTAAATACTCTAATTAAGTACCTACATAATACTTTTTAATCGTTTGATCATATGTTGGTATAGTAAGAATAGATTCATAGATTATCTGGTAGTGATGGGCGCTATCATCAGCCGCCCACCAGGTAAACAATGAGTGTCGTAATAACGGCCAAACAATCACTGCATTCCAACAATGAATAGATACAATTGTTTATTCGCTCGCACATGGGTCTTTTGAGCGTTATTGTATATATACCTACTTGCATAACTGATTATCTCGGTTATTATAGGAAAACAAACATTTTGTTCGATATTTAAGTATTAGCCCGCGATATTTAATAAGGGTAATATTTTAAAATCCTCGCAAAGATAAAATTTGGGATCGCTTAGCTTCTTAATCGGTGATGTAAGGATGTAACGCTTCGCTTAATTAATGAAATAACTGCTTTAGTCATATGACGATTTTTGGATATCATACTTACGAAGAATATGGTGTTGAAGAAACCGAAGAGAACTTTAGCACTCGCCACTTTTTTGCACTTCATTTTCGGTTTGATATATAAAATGTATCCATTCAAAATACAACGTTAGCAACGACGCGGTAAAAGCGGACGAACCGGCGAACATGCGAGCAAACAATAATACAGTGAATAGATTCGCCGGTTTTAGGGAGATACGCTCTGCTGGGCAGTGGGGTGACTAATAATTAAGGCAGTTTTGTTTAAAGTTAATGCATGAGTTCCTCTCCAATGTGTGAATGTGGCGGCTCAATTCTATTCCATTTCGTATTACAATGGCAACGCGTATTGTAGTTACTTGCTAGATATTTACTTAACACTTGAAATTTAAATCGCAATGTGAACTTTATAGCCTATTTATTAAGGTTCACGTATGTAATGAAACAAAATGTCTAGTATCCCATGTAAATAAATGTATATTATATTATAAAAAATATATTTTAAGCATTTTAATAATTCTAAAATGTATTTAAAACTCTATATCTTTTTTCTTAAATCCTCCACATGCAATTTGAGGATTAGCAGTGATGTCATCCTGTTCCCTTTCACTGGTTTCTTCCAATTCTGTAAACAAAAATATTACTTAACATTGAATTCGTTCATACTACATATAATATATTCAAGAACTTATTTGTGCTCTAGTTATAAAATGCTATACAATTGAAATGACATACCTGGCGGCAAGTGCAGTTTCTCAATGTTAAACTTTTTCCTTCTTAATTTGAATGCCAAGTCAAGGCTTGGAGGCACAAACGGCGTAATTGAATGTACTGTACTCAATTTCGTCAAGTGGAACAAGCCTTGGTAATCTTTATAAACAGGATTGGTCTCTTTGGAGGAACCGGCAAAGGATTCAATTCTTACTGCATTATCCACTGAATAGAGCAGCCTTTTTGTTAGAGAGTCATTCTGGAAAAAAAGTTTTTTAAGTGAAAACTTCATTAGCGGCGCTGAGCACTTTTTGTGATGGGGAAAAAATGTTAAACTCGCGACAGGTAAGATTCGTAAGACGTGACGTCACGTGTGACGGACGCTGTTACAATGTCATTGAGTTTTTCTTTTTTGATTTAAATGCCATCTAGTGAGTTTCCCTCAAACTGGTACTAATATAACTCTAGTACTCACAGTGATGTGCTTAGGGGTTTGAAGTAATGCGATGAAATAACGCGAGATGGCGTTAACCTCAATTATACATAGTGCTGCAGACATTTTGCACTAGATGGCGCTGTTATTAATATTTTGAGTTACAATGTTATTGAGTTTTCACTTCTGCCGGCACTCCCGGAGTGCAACCCGTTGTGTGCAATGTTCTGCCGCCAGAGAACAGCACTAGTGCAAATAGTAACTTATACATAGGTACCTACTAGGCCTTAAACAGTTTTTTGACAAGTTTTCACTATGACATTGATGCATCAAGGCGGTTTTGTTTACAGGTGGCCTACTGCAAAAAACGAAATTTCGTTATCTGCCTCTCTATCGATTGAATCTTAGGCAAGAGTGATAGAGGCAGAAACCGAACTTTCGATTTTCGTTTTTCGCGAGTGACACCCTCTATGCAGAGTTTTGGGTAATATTCCCTATAGGTATAACACATAAGAACTTCCTGTTATAAGGTTTTTAATTTACTGACAATAAACTTACATCAAACAGATGTGCTGGACTAGTGATGAAGGCAACACCAGTAGTACCTCTAAGCAGCACTCTTAGGCAGTAGACAAACTTCAGGAGATCCTGCCCAAACATATGTGCATCTCCCTCCTCCTCACAATCCAGACACATCCACGGAGGCGAGCCCAGAGACTGAATGTTGATTCTTAAAATATTACTGTTCTCTTTGCTTGATACTTTGTAGGTGTCTCTTGATAAAACCTCTTTTATATTGGTTAGTAGTTTGAAGTAAATATCATTCTTGAGCCCTGAAATAAATTTCAAAAATGGTTTTATTCTCTAATACTTTTGGCTGGCAAAACCGGCAGGAAGACATCCTATTGGACGCCCCAGATACCGCTGGTGCGACATGGTGGAGGCGGACCTGCGCGAACTTCGAGTCAACAATTGGCGAGAGATTGTACAGGACCAAGAAAAGTTCTCTGAGCCAACAGAGTAAGTATGTGAGTACTTTTGGCTCGTCAACCAGGATAAATGCACAATAATCCCAAAAATAGCATCTATTCATTATTTCTCAAGTACAATTGGTAAGAACTGAACAGGTGAACCCTCTATGTTACTATTTAAGTTTTTATTCTCCAAGTAGCTCAGGCTTTTATCACTAGATGACGGGAGCTCTTGTAATTCATTTTTTTTTCAACAAAAGCTCAAATAGATGCAATAAATTAAATTAACAAAACAGAAACATTTAATGATACTCATACCTTTTATGCCAGCACCACTGTCCTTGATATTCCAATAAGTTATATTACTATTCTTAATAGTTTCAGCGTCCAGGTGTCGACTCAGATCAAAATGATGTCCAAAGTTAGTTTTGTCACCAAACGATGATTCAACCTCTTTGAGGCCCTCATACCTCCAGGCTATCTTCATTTTATTGACATCACTTGCTGTTACACTTGCTTCATCCTCACGAGGAGCTGCACATGCCTGCGGCAATTCCTTTACCTGAGGGAATGGAAAATAGATATTAGGGTCATTGGGCTAGTTTTCGTCCGGCTCTAGTTTTCGTCCAGTTGACGAAATTTGAATATAAACCTTCATTGCTGCACAAATTTGGACTTAATGCAATCCTTAATATCTAAACAATTTATCTATCTACATAAAAATTATATTTCGCAAGTAGCAAATTATAAATAAAATGTAATAATTTGCTAATCCGTCATGAGGATGGAAACTGACACCGGACTGTAAATTTACACAATTACCCTATATTATGTTTATTATACTATACCAATAAGGCAAAATTTTTCTTATATTAATAAAAATGGTTCATAAAACAAAAATATTAAAGGCAGAGAATATGTACTCACAAATTCTTGGGGGTCATCATCTGCAGAGGCAATAAATAGATCATGTTTGCATACAACACCTTCAGATAGGAAATACTTGTTCAGGACTCTGCTGTAATTACCTAGCACATCTTCCTCTGAAAGTAAATTTCAAATTATAATTTGCCTTTATATTAAATCAAGTACCATAGCTTCGAATTGATCTAATACATACCCACAACAAAAATGGCTCCGGTTGGTAAACCACCACCTAAAAACAAACAAATAAAGAAAATAAAAACAAAAACTTAGATAAAGTTTCGGATTATAATGAAGTCTAGTGTAATGAATAAAAAATACCTATAACATGGTCCAGAGATGGAATTCCCGATGATACATATGGTACATTATTTTTTAACTTTGTTCCATTTATACTGGAGCGGGATTCGACTGCTTTGTAAAAACTAGCCATCACTGTAAGTTACTGCAAGCAAATAGCTTTTGATTATGAATTAAAGATATGGTAATATCATTTCTAATGCTACCAAAACAAACAAGGTCTGAGTTTATTATTTTCGTCCCAAATTTAAGGTTACAAGCAAGTGGTTGAAGCGATCGTAATGTCATGAACGTTTTGACACTTTTGACAGTAGATAGATGTATTTTCCTCTCAAGTCTCAAACAATGCATCGTAGAAGATTTACGACGGGCGTACCGGACCGCGACTTGGTCCGGTCCGAGTCCTGTTCGATCGTGTGTAAGGTCGTCTAGCAAACGTCCGTTAATGACGCAGCTACAAGTGAGAGTGTGAAAGATATATTTTGACCGGATGAAGGTCGAGGTTCTGTACGCCCGTCTGTAAAGGCTTAAATTCCTATGTCTGTTTGAGGTAGTGGTATTACCGCCGTAAAGTAAATGACGAGTACTTCCCCTTAAGTTTACAGATGACGTTTTCTATCCATCTCTTTACCGTACACGGTTTTTGACGTACCGTTTGTATCTCCTTGATGCACATGTATTTCCACATAATTTGTGTAAATAATCAAGGTTTTTGTTTTAGAATTGATTAACGCTGAATCTAAATTAACTCAAGATGCAGGGGCCCGCAGTGTTTATGGATATATCATTGGAAGATCAGGTTAGTTGTAACATAACCTAAGCCAACTCAGCTTATTAGTGAAACTGAATATTGCAGTTAATACGTTATATGTTTTATTTGCAGGCTCAAGAACTTCGTAAATACTTCAAGAGCCTCGGCGCAGAGATCTCCGAGGAGAAGTCCCCTAAGGGCATAGAAGATGATTTACACAAAATTGTTGGAGTATGTGATGTTTGTTTCAAGGAACCCAATGAAGCTGATATTGAAGCTATTCTAAACAGTATTGTCTCTATTATGGTGTCGGTTAGTATTTATTTTGATTTTTCTTCTAGAATGAAATAATTTCTCTCGCTTAAAATCATAAATTGAAATGTGAGATTGTTTAGGTTTGTTTTTAGGGTTTCATGGGCAAAATGGCAAAAATAGATCCCTTATATTTTCGCCATGTCCGCCTGTCTGTATGTCAGACATTTTACCGGAATTATTAAGATGTATAATAAAAAACACGCCACTGCTTAGTGTGTATAAATAAATATACATATAATAATAATGTGAAAAGATTTTTGGACATCATCAGATGTACCAAGGCACTTTGCTGTTTTGTTATTGGGATTAGCCTAAACCTTTGTGTTGCATCTCTTGCCTTAATACGAAAATTAGCATAACTACTTATGTGCAGTGAGCTGCAAAGAAAAGGTATCACCCCTGCTTACAATTTTCTATGCGGGTGGTAGCTTTTCTCTGTAGCTGACTGTACCACTGGAAAGGTTAAGAAATTTAAACCAAGGAAAATTTCGGAGTCTTCTCATATTTTTGTATGGCCATTGAAACTTACCACTAACAGAAATTTCTGAAAATTATTCAAGCTTTTTGGATAATTCCCACAACTTCATATCTGTGAAAATGTAGATGCAACCGAACCACAAAACAAATTCCTGTTTACAGATCCCATTGGAGAGGGGTGAAAACCTCATTCTGGCATTCAGTCAAAGACTCACAAAGGCACCAGGTCCAAAGCTGGGAATGGTTGCTCTGCAATCGTAAGTTTATTTCTTAAGAGCGAGCATTAGCTCACATAAATTTATCCACATAAACTTTGAGCGGTCAAAAATTGTTGTTACACTCTTACTCACTGCATTAACTTTGTACTCAAATCTTGCACTATGTAGTTTTTACCTCATGGTTGCTATATTTATAAGCACACTTTCTGAAATTTAAGTAAAAAAAGAAAGGCTGCCTACTTTTCAAAGGTTCACTATTTTATAAGCAAAGGAAACTGTAATAAAACTTTTCTAGTACATACCTATTAAATAAATATTATTATAGGAACATTCTTACACAAATTGACTAAGCCCCATGGTAAGCTCAAGAAGGCTAGTGTTGTGGGCACTCGGCCAATGATATAAATAATATACAAATACTTAAATACATAGAAAACATCCATGACTTAGGAAATCATATCTGTGCTTATCACACAAATAAATGTCCTTACCGGGATTCAAACCCAGGACCATCGGCTTCATGGGCAGGGTTACTACCCACTATAGTTCGTTTTTTTTTTGGATTAGAAGGAAGGTAAGTGATCTTGACAGGTCTTTTAATTGAAAAACGCTTTTTAACAATCAGTAACTATTAGTTATGAAAGCAGAAGAATATAAATGATTGTGTTACATATTTGCCGTGACTTACTTTTAAAACATGTCTTTCAATTAAAAGACACATCAAGATTGTTTACCTTTTTTCTAATGCTAAAAAAAACGAACTATAGGCCAGACCATATCAGCTTTGACAACGCAAAGTATTTGTAATGTAATAAAACATATTTCTACTTTGTAGTGTAGAAAGTGTATAATGTATAACCATGTCAATGTAATTTTCAGCCTCTGGCGGCTATACAACAACTTGGAAGCCAACTCCCCCCTGCGCTACCACGTGTACTACCACGTAATCGAGCTGGCAGCGCGCGTGGGCTCGGTGCAGGAGGTGTTCACGGGCGTGGAGCAGCTACGCAAGGAGTTTGCGACCTGCCCACCCTCCAATGAGCAGATGCAGAAACTGTATCGGTTGCTGCACTCTGTGCTTAAGGACAGTAACAGGTATGTGAATACCAGTATGAGTTATGCTGCTGAAATTATTCTAAACTTTGGTTTCCAGCCCTCTACCTCTAATTCATAAGTGAGGGAAGGGACTGTACATGACCGGGTTTTGCATAAGGCTTGCCAAACCTATCCATCGCAGCCCAATAACTTGCTTTCAAAGCTCTTATGTAAGTGCTAAGCTAACCCATTCTAATACCCTTACAAATTACCCATTAGCACATTAACGTATATATCTATGGACTGGCCTTACGGGCACTAAAAATGGTACTAGTTTAGCGGTGTAACTTACGAATTCCAGCCAATCGTGCAGTCTAACGCAACTAGTTGCGACCAATAGCGCGCGTGATGCGAACTCATCAACCAATCGCGCGCGTGATGCGAACTCATCAACCAATCGCGTTGTACCGGTGTCACACCGCTGTACTGGCCCCTGTCATGCCTCATTATTATTGTCCGTAAAGCCAGTCCCTAGATATCTATGTCAATGTATTAGCATCAGCTTATTTATTTATTTATGCTATAGTGGCTAACACTTGGCTTATTAAATGCTTACCCGTTCATAATTTAAGGGCCTTTCCAGGCAGCTGACCTATATACAATCATTATAAGAGGGATTTAATTATAGTATAAGTTGATTTCTTCATGCATTTAGTGAAAGGTCATTTGTCAGAATCGGAGTAAACATTATTTGTAATTTTTTTCTTGTTGGATTATGTATAAATATTAGAAATATGTGTCCTCCTACTGACTTAACCCGAGGGATACAAAATCAAGGTTAACATATTTATATAAGGAGCTTAATATTGAGGAAGAGCAATATCTAGTTAATCAATGGAGTGAACAAACAGAATTACAGAAACAATAAATTTCAGTGAGCTGGCTTCAAAAGTGATGATCGAGCTGCTCGGCACGTACACGGACGAGAACGCGTCGTCGGCGCGCGATGACGCCATCAAGTGCATCGTGACGGCGCTGGCCGACCCCAACACCTTCCTGCTGGACCCGCTGCTCGCGCTCAAGCCCGTGCGCTTCCTCGAGAAAGACCCCATCCACGACCTGCTCACCATCTTCGTCTCCGAGAAGCTCGCCAAATACCAGGAGTTTTACAACAACCATAAGGAATTTGTGCACTCACAGGGTTAGTTGACACTTGATCATTTTTTGAGTAAAGATGCAACTTATATTCAGTGCCTAAGTACCTATGCATAGCTTTGTAAATTTAGTAAGGTGGAAGGGGCCAATTTCGACCAGTGTTGGGCATTCAAGAATAAAATCATTATTTGAATAAGAATTTGTCGGAATAAAATCATCTCGATTTTATTCCCGTCAAAAATATTCAAATAATTTTGGTCGGGAATAATTCGTATGAGAAAAAATTGAATGAGAATAACATATTCTTAATCAAATAAATATAATCATGATTTTTATTCGAAATAATATTCCACGAATAAAAATGTGGTCTGGGTACCGTATAGATACTAATTACGTATAGTTAGGTAGATGTAATAGTAGTTAGTTTCTTGTCTAATTCATACCCATTTTATGGAATAAAATCTTACAAATTGACTGTCGCATAGTTTCAGTAACCGTATTATTTTTAATTTACTAACCAAATCATTATGTTAAATTTAGCTGGTCTAGGGGCCTAGCCAAGATGCCAATCGCTTGCGCTCCGACAACGAAGCGCTTTCTGTCTCTATCACTCTTACATATTAGTGCGATAGAGAGCCAGAGATAGGGTTTTGTTGTCGTAGCGCAAACCATTGGCATGTTGGCTACGCACTCAAGGTGCCTAGCCAAGATGCCAATTTTTGTTTTTAATTTAATAACCAAATCATTAGGTAAATTTAGCTGTTCTGGGGGCCTAGCCAACATGCCAATCGCTTGCGCTCCGACAACGAAGCGCTCTCTGTCTCTCTATCCCACGAATATGTAAGAGTGATAGAGACAAAGCGCTTCGTTGTTGGAGCACAAGTGATTGGCATCTTGGCTAGGCCCCCAGAACAGCTAAATTTTACCTAATGATTTGGTTATTAAATTAAAAAGAAAAATTGTCATCTTGGCTAGGCACCTTGAGTGCGTAGCCAACATGCCGATCGTTTGCGCTGCGATAACGAAACGCTATCTGTCTCTCTATCGCACTGATATGTAAGAGTGATAGAGAGAGACTATACCTACGCAACTCCACGGAGCGTTAACGTTTGGCATATTGGCTAAGCATCCTGATCGGAGGATAGAACTAGATAGTGTATAGCGGAACTCTTCAATGTGTACTGTACCTAAACTAAAGTAACAAATATCAATTCAATCCGACTTTTAAATAGAAGGGTGAAAATCAACTTACAAAAATAAATATAACCGATTGTACTACAAACATTAACTTAATTCTAAATAACATTTTAATTGAATAAAACCCTATTTAGAATAGTCCTACTTCTAGAATAATTATTCTGTTTTTTATTCCGCATTTAAAATAAAAGTCACATGATTTATTCACCTTAATTTTATTCTAAAATAACTAGTGCAAGAATTATTCTAATTCAACTCGATTTGAATAAGAATAAAATTTCTGTTTTTATTCTTATTCTTATTCAAGTTAATTTTTGCCCAACTCTGATTTCGACTGTGGGATAATTTCGACTAATCGAAATATCTTCCATGTTTTACATTATTAACTAGAGTACCATATTATATGTCCAGATAGCGAAAAAGATGTGTTGTGTGACTTGTGTGTGACTCTAGTTAATAATGTAAAACATGGAAGATATTTCGATTAAGTAGTTGAAATTATTCCACAGTCGAAACTGCCGCCCTGCACCTTACTTTAGATTTGCCCCTAATATTCAATATCAATTGTTCAGTTTGACAAAAGAAATTAGAGTCTTAACAACCAACTCTCTCGCAGTTTGTTGTGTTAGAAAATTGTATTCAGATATTTTTGACCGCCTTAACCGCTCCGATATATCTGATGGCGACTGTACTACCCACCTATTTCCAAGTAACCTTAAAGCGTTACAGCAGTTAAATGAAATGACACAAAACTACAGTCTAACTATATACATATAATACATATTATTATTTTTTTTTTTGTTTGTTGGCAAAAGGTAAACATTTGACCACAATGTATACATAATGTGACCATTATTTTTCAGGTCTGAACCATGAGCAGAACATCAAGAAGATGCGGATATTGTCCTTCATGCAGATGGCGGAGACCAACCCCGTGATCACGTTCGATGAGATCATCTCAGAGCTTCAGATTGAAGAGAAGGATGTCGAGGCTTTCATCATTCAGGGTAGGTTTTCTTATTTGGGGATCTGTGGCCGAACATTCCCGCGAAAATTATTGACAATTTTGTAATCTACATCTAAAACTATACTTTCTTGATTCCGAGTACATATTTATATCCTTAATTTCATTCTTTCAACTAAGAGACACACAGGGTAGTAAAATGTTTAAATATAATCAAAAAATACTATACTTATTAGGCTCTGTCAGTAAAGCTATTATTTATTTTTACATACACAGCTTGGCACCTCTTGCAAAAAAATTACAAACTACAAATTATTCAAATATTTAGGCCGTCTTTAACTATGATCAATTCATTTACATGTCTCTCGGGTACTATAGGTATTGACTTACTTAATTTGTAAGGGTGATATTTGTGTATAGATTGTAATTTCTTTGTCCAATGTCAGTGCGTCTCACTCTCTCATTAAAGCAAAATGTGAGACGCAATACATATTGGACAAAGATATTGGACAGGTGGAATGCCACCCTAATTTAAAGGTGCAAAAAAATTGGTCAGTATGCTTCCTCTAATATTCAGCGCCATCTATTTAACAGAAGTTGAGTTAACTTGACGCGCTATCTAGCGCCAACAAAAAAAGGGGACCTGTTTCAAAATAACTCTACATCCGTTCAATAGATGGCGCTGCGTGACTCGAAACGGAAACCTGAGGTCAAAGCACCGAATAAAATGGATGGAACTGAGACCTGCCGTGTTAGTGACGCTATCTGGCAATAGCCTGGATGTTGGAGGAACGCGATTTTGTATACACGTGGTCGGTATCCTTCTTTTATTCGTCCACGGTTTGGCAAAAAGTGGTCGCGAAGGGTTGTATCGTCCAATTTCTTTGTCCAATATCAGTGCGTCTCACTCTTTCATTAAAGCAAAATGTGAGACGCAATACACATTGGACAACGAAATTGGATGGGTGGAATAGCACCCTGAATCGAGAAATTGTGTTGGTCCGCAGTGCTGAAGACGAAGCTGGTGCGCGCGCGCATGGACCAGGCGGCGCGGACGGTGCTGGTGTCGGCCACCATGCACCGCACGTTCGGGCCGGCGCAGTGGCGGCAGCTGCGCGCCGTGCTGGCCGCCTGGCGCACCAACGTGCACGCCGCGCACGACTCCATGAAGAGCGTCGCCACCGCGCAGCTCGAGCTCGCGCAGCAGCAGCAGCAGCAGAAGGCTTAGACGACCCGAACTAACACTGATTGAGGACACTAAGTAAACGTTTAATCGACAACTTTTGTTTTATTTTTACCCTTTTCTACTGGCGATTTTCTTGAACGGATCAATATTACGGCTTTTTAGAGAGTGTTACCTCCTCCAAGATTAAAGACCTGTGTACACCGGCTTGCGTGTGCGTGACGTGCTCGTGCGCTAAAATGTTGGAACCGCACACGCACGTCACGCAAGCGGTGTGCCGTCTCTCATAAGGATCTGTACACAACAACGCCGCACACGCACGTGGACGTCACGCACACGCAGCCGGTGTGCACAGGCCTTAACACATTCATTGCCAGCGCGAGCTACGAGCGGAGCCGATAACACGGGAAAAACGGTATGTAGCGAAAAGCGCCTACGAACATACAACCCGCCTAGCGGGCCTTGGCAGTGAATGTGATAAATTGCGCATTAGGCCGTACATGTTCGTCTAATCGCAGTTCCTGAATAAACCAATGTTAGTTACAAATCATAACCCTACAACATGTGTTTTTCTTCAATGCATTTACTGCCGGAATCACTTGGGTGAATGAATCAGTCATTTTCAAACGACTAACTTTCAATACGCCAAGTTGTTAAACGTTGAATGATTGTAGTTCAGTTAACTATCGGCCTAGGCATAAAATCGAACGGCCTAGGCGTCCAATCCAGCGTCCAATCCAATTAGAAGGCTAATTTAACCAAATGGCTGCGACATATACACATTTCTACCAATCAGCAAGTTGAAATAAATTACTGTAGGTACTAATACTAACTGTACCTACCCACTAGAAGGCGGCAACCTCGTCTTAAGCTAACTAGTTAAAATAATTTTATAAGAACTTTTCTTATTAGGTACCGTACCTACCTACAATTTTTTCTAGCAAAGACGAGGGATTGACAAAATAAATTATCGACATAACTGTTATCGATACGTAGGTACCTCAACTCTACATATAGAAAATACTAACATACCTATAGATACTAGACATGTAACCTATCATATTTGTTATATTAGCCTTTTTTATAATTTCATGGCGTGTTATTTCTTAGTCAAACTGCGAATACAATATGTTGGTTATACAGCGCGACTAAGAAAATAAAATTTGCTAATAGAAAACATCGACATCTGAATGTTAGAACACATTATAATTTTCTTTTAATTATTTATCTTTGACTTGCTTCGCTTACCTATCGATATCGTTTTCGTCGGAAGAGTTCGAGGTGTACCTACTTATTAGACTATAGTTGGAAATTTTCTTAATAGATTTTTAAATAAACCGATGTTTACTTATTAGTACTTACTACTTAAATAGTAGTATTACCTGCTTATTAGTAATGCAATACAATGTATACAATATACTATGTACAAAGAGAATTTAGATAGAGGCGTATTGTCAAATTAAATTTTGTAGTCACAGTAAATGTACTGCCATCTTTCGACAGATGATTAAAACTTTTACGAGAATAGGACAAAGCTATGGCAGCATCGCTCGAAAAGATGGCACCATACCTTTGGCCTACACTTTAGTATATGGCGACTCTTTTTGATACATATTTAACAAATTTAACACATATCAGTGAAAGAATAAGGATCAAAGTCATATGGCGTCAAAGAGTAGTATTAGTAAAAGGCGTTCTAAAAGTTTAAATCATCTGTCGAAAGATGGCAGTAAATTTACTGTGACTACAAAATTTACTATGAAAATATAGGTAGTTTGTCAAAGGACTGTCTCATTTCAATCATAGACAGAGAGAATCATCTTTGTCTTACACTAGTACTAGCACCCAAAAGGAAAGGATGAGTATAGTTTTCCTGGTTCTTACTGACTGACAAATTGGTTTGACCAACTATAACTGTATACACTCTATTCTCTTTGCTATGTATAGATCAAAATCATCTCAATCAATGCACTATCTATACCATAGATTTGCCATAGAATAGATAGATAAACAAGTAAGCTTCTTGTATGGCAAACCTATTCATGTCAAAGAGAATATAACACTAGGGTACATTCAAAGTATATTCAAAGGGTACATTCATGTGTCATTCTCATTAGACATTAGAGTGATGATAAATATAACGAAAATTATAATTATTTCTTAATAGACGCCTACTATCAACTTGCGCTCGTTTCCCCACCTGCACATAATTCCATCATGAATGGCCATGACGAGCGTCCATATCCCGCCAGAGCTTCACGAGCCCGGTATGCCAACCCTGTCACGCCGTTCAGGGTGTTCGTATGCGTGAGTCTGTCGACGCTGGTCGGGCTGCATATATATGCGTATCTGTGGGGGCCGCACGAGATCTCGACCAGCATTTCGGACGTCAAGTACTTTGTGATGCAACTGTCTAGAGAAATATCACAGGTTGGTTGCATATTAGGTTGGTTACGTATCATTTAGGTAAGTACCTACAGCGGGCTAGACCATGGGTAACGATATGTTGTGATAAGCTTTTGAAAAAGAGGACTCCCACCCATTATATTTTATTAATAGGGTACATCCTCGTATAACATCTTATTTTGTATGTGTGTTACGCATTTACTTATTTATAATATGTATATCATTTTAAAGACTTCCATCAGACCAGTTTCTCTTCATACTACGTAAATGCTTTGAGCTCAATTGAATTTACACTCTTACTGCCCTGTCTGATGAAGGTACATCGAAAACACGAGCGCCTGCAATCAGAGGTAGAGCGCGTGTCTTCAGCGTTGCCGGTCGTCGCGGCGGCGGCGGGGCGCGCCAAGGAGGCATTGAGACCGTCGCCCGCCAACAGCCAGCTCAGCCTGGCCGACTACGACCGACAGGTGAGTGTTGAGCGTCTTCAGACAGCGCAGGGGCAGCGGCGAGGCGCGACAAGGAGGGCTGAAACCGTCGTCGCGTGCTGACGACCAGCACAGCCTGGCCGACTACGACCGACAGGTGAGCGTTGAGCGTCTTCAGACAGCGCAGTGGCGGCGGCGAGGCGCGACAAGGAGAGCTGAAACCGTCGTCGCGTGCCGACAACCAGCACAGACTCGCTGACTACAACCGACAGGTGAGCGTTGAGCGTCTTCAGACAACGTAGTGGCGGCGGTCAGGCGCGACAAGGAGGGCTGAAACCGTCGTCGCGCGCCGACGTCCAGCACAGACTCGCTGACAACCACCGACAGGTTAGCATTGAGCGTCTTCAGACTGCGCAGTGGCGGCGGTCAGGCGCGACAAGGAGGGCTGAAACCATCGTCGCGCGCCGACGTCCAGCACAGACTCGCTGACTACCACCGACAGGTTAGCATTGAGCGTCTTCAGACTGCGCAGTGGCGGCGGTCAGGCGCGACAAGGAGGGCTGAAACCGTCGTCGCGTGCCGACAGCCAGCACAGACTCGCTGACTACGACCGACAGGTGAGCGTTGAGCGTCTTCAGACAGCGTAGTGACGGCGGTCAGGCGCGACAAGGGCTGAAACCGTCGTCGCGCGCCGACGGCCAGCACAGACTCGCTGACTACCACCGACAGGTTAGCATTGAGCGTCTTCAGACTGCGCAGTGGCGGCGGCGAGGCTGAAACCGATGTCGCGTGCCGAGAACTGCTATCAGTTTACTTTTAAGAGGGTAGATCGTAGATCGCTGTGGCGTGTGGGTAGAGCACAATTAGAACTCGTCCGTTAGGTACCTAACTATCTATTTTGTGAGAAATTGAAAGGTGATACATTCTTGCTATAGTGCCGAAATATCCGGAACTTACAAATATAGGTACCTATATGGTAAGTAAATATGAGTAGGTAGGTAGTTAGGTACATTTTCCGTTTCTTTAATAAGTAGTAGATATTGTTAGTTTGAAATCTATGTAATTATGATAACTAGTGGCTCTGTAAGTTGTAGTCCTCGCGATAAGCTTAGAAAATGTAAAAGTGAATTTCAATTGACTCATTATCACAGTGCAGGCCGCGTAGCCAAGACGCCAATCGCTTACGCTCCGTAGCGATCGAAACGCAACTGTTACTGTCGCACTAATATGGAAGAGTGATAGAGAGACATAAAGCTTTTCGTTGTCGATTGTAACCTTGGCTGGGCCGGCAGTGTACTCACAATAATCTAGCGCCATAGACCCTACTGGTGCTTAAGTCCTTTATGCCAATTTCCGCATGTTGAAAAATTTACAAAAACTGGATCGACAAAAAAATCTATTATGTCATAAAATTTGGTCACAAAATTTCACGAGAATCGGTTGAGAATAGCGACCTGTAGAGGAGAATATCCAGACATACGAAAGCATTTTGCCCAAGTTAAAACGGAGACCTTTCGCTAACGCTTCGGTCAATTAGGCACATTTGTTTTGATATTTTCTGCACTCACCTTATAGATGGGTGATTTCGCGCTGGAGTCGGCGGGTGCGCGCGTTCTGGACACCGGAGATACCGAGGGTTACTTCCACTACGATGGGCCCGTCAGCTGGGCGCTGCACGAGATCACCGCCTGGGCGTGCCACGAGTGCCAGGTTACTTACATTCTTTACACTACCTCGTAGTAGTAGTAGTAGTAGTAGTAGTAGTAAACACTTTATTGCACAAAACAAGTACATAACACAAAGAGAATACAGTAAATGTGTACAAAGGCGAACTTATCCGCGTTAGCTGGAGCTGCACGGTGCACGTCGTACTTAGTATAGTTTTAACAGCAAACTAGCTGACTTTTTAGGGTTCCGTACCCAAAAGGTAAAACGGGACCCTATTACTAAGACTTCGCTGTCCGTCCGTCCGTCCGTCTGTCTGTCACCAGGCTGTATCTCACGAACCGTGATAGCTAGACAGTTGAAATTTTCACAGATGATGTATTTCTGTTGCCGCTATAACAACAAATACTAAAAACAGAAAAAAATAAAGATTTAAATGGGGCTCCCATAAAACAAACGTGATTTTTGACCAAAGTTAAGCAACGTCGGGCGTGGTCAGTACTTGGATGGGTGACCGTTTTTTTTTGCATTTTTTTCCGTTTTTTTTTTCATTATGGTACGGAACCCTTCGTGCGCGAGTCCGACTCGCACTTGCCCGGTTTTTAATAGTGTAGGTACCTATTATGTGTTCGGTTTTAAACATGAGTGAATCAACTTTTTAGTGTCAGTCGTTGCACATTGTTATGGTTACTTGGCCAGTCTTAAAATCCTGATTTTATGATATTTACATATATTTATTTATAAGTACCATTTTCATCTATTACTAAGCAACTTTCTAAGCATAGTAGAACGTGATACAACATTGATTTTCTTCTAACATACTGTACCTACCACTGTACCCCTATAGTGCCTTGGATAACGGGACAGATGAGAACACAAAAAAGTTGGTTTACCCACATATACAGTAGTACATGGTTATTGCTACTTAGACACATGTCCTTTTAAATATCTCCATTGGTGCAGGCGGCGCGTGCAGTCATTCAGCCAGGGACGTTGCCGGGCCAATGCTGGGCTTTCAAGGGAGATCGAGGCCAGGTCGTCATCAGGCTGCTCGCCACCGTCCACATCACGGGCCTCAGCCTCGAGCACATACCTCCGCATATTGACCCTACCAGGTAAGTTCCTTGTTCCCGATAAGTTTTCCGTGCCATCGCCCATCAACCCATCATATATATTATAAACGTATACCTAGCTAGGGACTCTATTTGATCCGAGGAAGTGAATCACGAACCTAACATACTAGGTCTGGTTCTGAAATGACCTGTACTTCTTGTGCCACAGGGAAATACTATCAGCACCTCGCCAGTTTCAACTAGAAGGGCTAAAGTCCCGTGTGGACGCGTCGCCTCACGACTTCGGTGTTTTCGAATACAACAAGAAGGGTAATCCTATCCAGTACTTCGACGTAACTTGGCCAACGCCGCAAGGGTTCAACATTGTACGGTTTAAGGTGCTATCCAACTGGGGGCACCCGGTGTACACATGCGTGTACCGCGTCAGGGTGCATGGGGACCTCCTGCCCGGACAGGCGCCGCGGAGCCATGTGACTGTCCAGGAGGAGGCAAGGATCGATAACGGATGACCAGACCTGTACCAGCTTTAATGTTAAATTTGAATTTCCGTTACCTATCTATCGTGCGACTGCGACATGTGCTTCCCGCCTGTCTCATTGTCTTTATAAGCTAAGAGTCGATTAATTGTGTTAGCTCTAGATAGAGACTTAATAGCACCTAATCTTCTTTTCTTTAGTATTGCCATTATCGATTTCGTCTAGATACCTACATAAATTTAGAAAAAAAGACCGTGATCGTAAAAG
Organism: Cydia splendana; assembly: GCF_910591565.1. NCBI lineage: Eukaryota > Metazoa > Arthropoda > Insecta > Lepidoptera > Tortricidae > Cydia > Cydia splendana. The sequence continues at coordinate 16,397,066 of NC_085962.1, forward strand.
TTGTTGGCGAAGTCGTTGATTTGTATTTTAGAATTAGATGAAGACAGACGTAGTAGGTATGTCTGTTGTAGGTACCTACCAAGTATTTGATGTTTAAGATATTTTCTTACGACTACAAGTAGGCTGAATAAATCATCATATCAAATTACTTACGATATTTTATGGTATTCATTCACATGTCCAATACGTTTCGTCATTCTTTTTTATTGTCAAAGTTTTTTGGCCATAGGTCCCTTAAGTTATTTTAATGTTCTTACCTAACTCTTTTATTACGAAGCTAAACCAGCTCCTTTCAGCTTGACTTTAACTTATTGGTTTTTCTGCAAAATCCATTACTTTTGCGCCATTAATGCCAGGTGCCCGGTCAGGGCTATTGTGTCCTTGCACAAAACGGGAGAAAGCCAAAACCAAACAGTAGATGTTAATCTGGGTGTCCGGCAGCCGAGGGTTATAAAAATGCGTGTATTGTGTTCGGACAATGCGACAAAGGACATAAATTAACATGAGCAAAGTGATCATGAGCCCCCGCGGCGCGCGCGCACTAATGGGTTGACCAGCCCCGCCGCCCGCTGCTCGCCTCGCCGGCCGCCGGCCGCAGTCGCTCACAGCTCTGTTCAGGGTGTGTAGACAAGTTGCCAAACGTTAACGGTCGGTACTGTCGGTAGCGAACGAAACGCAACTGTCTCTGTCGTACTAATATGGAAGAGTGATAGAGAGAGATAACTACGATACGCTACGGAGCGTGAACGATTGGGATCTTGTCTTCGCATTCGCACCCAGCTCGGCTTGCCGTAGGTTAGGTTTTTACTTATTAAAAAACAGACGGGAAGAAAAAAAACAAAAAGAAAACAACCAGAATACGCTAGTAGCTCGCGCTTCATCTAACTCTAAACACGTTGATTTCGTGTGTTTAAGGTGACATAGAAAAAGCTAGCTTTTAACGAGCTTAGTTTACTTTTACTCAGTTTTCATAGAGCTTTTATGATATCAATTATAAAACTTATAAAAGTTACTTATCTAGCATAAAGTGTCGAAAAATCTACCCTTTATCAGCCATTTTGTGCTGTTTGACCGTTACCTATATACATATTATCCTTTTGAAAAAACAAAGTACCTATATACCAAGTTGTAAGACTGCTCTCACTTGTAACTGTGCACTATTTAGCAAAACCATATAAGTATGAGGCATACAATTTTAAACCCTATATAGGGCCTATAAATTAGAGGTCTTATTACCTATAGTATTATTAAGTAGGTAAATATAGCTCATGTAGAGCACTATCTATATGTCGAATGATATCGTCCGGCGACAGAGTTATTTGTGGCATGGCATTGGAATTCCAATAGTACCTACGCAATAAATCTTAGAAAGTCTAATGGGAATATAAGGAGTAAGTAGGCTTGCCATACTAACAACATCTGTATTTAGATACTGTTATGTTACGTTATCTATATGTGTTTGTGAATAGATATACATATATGTATGTAGAAGTTCTGGTAAATATTTACTGAGCCAACGCTAAAATAATGATGAATCACTAAAGTTTACATCAAGACTGCCAAGTTCATAACTTTCATAAGTAACCTAAATAGTTATCGTCTGGAATATTATTTAGGTAGGTATTAATAAGGTATTTATGGTGAAAATGTTTTGTACGTTACTTTTTTCCCACGACATTGGAAAATAAGAATCAAAATCTAAAAGGATCATACTAGCATGGCCGACCACGACTGTGCCCGCAAGGGACAGAAACAGGTCCCTTGGCAACATCACCAGAACATCGCCTAGTTTGTTCTGTGTCGACCATGTGTCGACAATATAGTGCAGCCTCGAGAGCTGTGGCAACCTTACTTAACATTACAACGATACAGCGACTGCAGAGAACGTACCTATAAATGCGAGTGGATAGTTACGTACTATGAACTATTTTGGCCGTGGACTTTCGACTCTTGAAGTTGTGTTATTATACACAACAAAAATATTAGCCCAGTTTTCTCTTAAACTTAAAAATACTTAGGCAATAATAAGTAATTAGATACTATAACTAGATAAATACAAAAGTGTATTAATTCCTTGTTTCTTGTGGAATTGACAATTGAAATAGATGTTAAGATATTGAAAAAAAAAATAGCTGGACAATCTGGACATGCGTAAAATCGGCGCAACATCATCGGTAGCATCATTATTACAAGAAAAAAAAATAGAGCAAGTATTAATGTCCAGGCGAATGGTCTATTCACCGAGAGCCTTCGACAATAGATAGAAGCCATAAAGGGTGAAAGCACTCCTTGAAATTATCCTTTCGGGTGAGCGCCGCCTACGTGCACCTACTCTCGATATTAATGATGTGATCTTAGTTCAAATGTCTTTCGCAGTCTCTCTTTGACGTGAATTGATGATAGCCAAATGGTCCAACTTTGTTTGTTTGGCCACCTAAGTATTTTGTGAATTTCGGTGCTGTGCTGTAATCCAGCTAAATACCGAGTTGCAAAATTACATTATGAAAGGAGTTCATTCATAAAGTGGCCATGCACTTTTGCTGCTGGGTGAACATACAACATGGATCGTCGTTTGTTCTGATAACATAATAGTCGTAAAATAAGATATTGTTTTTGTACCTTTGTGTGTGTGGTAGCATTAATATAACATGCCTCGATTGTGGCGAAATCTATCTCAGATCTTTTGCAAGAGCAATAAAAATGTGTATGAAAATACCCACAGTAAATGGACCCATTGTTTAAATGGTTGTGTAGCTTGCATAAGAAAATCTCGCATAAACTGGAGGCCGATTCCAACTTACAATCAATTGATTTCAATTTGATCTTAATTCGATATATCATTCACTTGTTCAGCTCGCTCTCGCTTGATGTACTTATATATTGTAGATTACGAGTTACGAGAGAGACATACTTATGAGTTCCGCTGCGAGTATAATAACATAACAAATCAAGTTGGTATTACTAGGAACCTACATTTAATTTCCCAGAAAATGATAGAAGCAAAAATATTATCTACATCTTAAATAACTACCTATGTATTTTTTCGATCCTAAATCCGTATATCTGCCATATCTAATCCTTTTATCCCGGAGGATTTTGGCAGTCTTAAAGTTTAATCAGGCCTTTGTAACAGTTGGCAGTATTTAGTAGGTAGTTCCGGGCGAGTGGTTGCGAAAGGCTTGGTGGCGGGTAAAGGATTACGGACGCAGTTTCACGGTTGGCAGCGTTGCTGTGTCGGCGGGTGGCAAGCCGGAGCTTCCGGGTCGGTGGTGCGAGTTGCGAGCCGGCAGCGTAATGAAACTAATGAAAGCCGGAAAAAAATACGACTGTCCTGTTCAACTTTACTAAATGCCTAATAGTAACATTGTCGTTTCACACAGGTATAAAATATCGAATCCAACCATTTCAACTAAAACTGTAAAACATCCAATACGCGTATTAGGTTGATACAACTACATTCAATTACCTATAATTGCTGAAACACCTGCGTAGCTCTTAACCCTGAATCGGAAAATTTCCTGAAACAACATTTATTTGTCATTACTCATCTCATTAGTTATTACTCCATTACTCGCAGTGCATCTTGCTAATGCCAATATGCGGTCGAGATCCAATAAAAGTAATATCGAATCAATATGAGAGTAATGCCAGAAGCAGTACAGCAGCAACTTTCGGTATTTGCGTTTTCTACTATGTAAAGCCGCGTCTCCACCAAGCGCACGCGCCCGCGAGGCAGCCTCGCGAGCCAAATGCTCGGTCTATGTGGACGTGCCTCGGGCCGTTCGGGCGCACGTTGGCTCGGCCGAGCGTGCCTCGGGGTCGAGCCGTCCGCTGTCGGTAAATGTGACATGCTCAAAGGTGCCTCAGTGTGCGCTGTTCGTTCGGTGTGGACTGGTGGTGGTTTTGGCTCGCGCGCGGAAATTGTTTTAAATAATTATGAACTCTTAAGAGCAGTCGATCCGTTTGATTTAACTATATGGTGAACATAAGGTGTTGTGGGATCCCAAAGATCCAAAACATTTAAATAAATGTACGCAGGGAATTGTTTATAATTGATATAATCAGTCCCACTATTAATCGGTGCTTGTAACATGACATGTTTTCCATCCATTGCTCCAATCACATGGGGGAAATTCCATTTATTCTCAAATTCTTCCGATATAGCTAGCCACTCTTCTTCTAAAAAAAATCTAGGTATTATTCATTGCATTTATGTTTTAGCTTTGTCCTTACCATGTCATGTAGACAATGTAGTAAAAATGTGACTTTACTACATTGTGCACTTCACTAGAAATGGGTCCTCAACCAATTCCTTATCATTAAACTAGAAAAGGACACTGTTTGCTAGCTTCAACTATGCACACGTGAGATATTAACGAACAAAATATAAACCGTGGCAGATTAAAACACAGACAACAGAACAATTTGCACTAGCCAGGTCAGTTAACCGGCTAGTAACAACAGATGCACGTGCGTGCCCCCATTGTTCCCCAGACAGACCCAAACAACCAGAACATTGTTCCTCTTTTTTTTAAACAATAAGCCAGTACAAAAATAGCACCAGCAGAAATAACACAACTATCCATCGCGAATTGCCTCGGACTTCTGATGGCTCGGGCTGCCTCGCGAGGCTCGCCTCAGTGTCTCCGAGCAAAACCGCGAGGCTGCCTCGCGAGCCACACATCCGAGGCTGCCTCGCGAGCGCGTGCGCTTGGTGGAGACCCGGCTTAATGCTAATGCTAAAGGGGCCCACTGATTACCAGTCCGCCGGACGATATACCTTCGGAGTTGTCAAATTTTTGTTCTAACTGACAGGCCGATATCGTCCGGCGGCCTGTTAGTCAGTGGGCGGCTTTCGACTCAAATGCATGTTACAAATTGTTAGGCATTTCCGATTAATGTTACTGTAAGTACCTATTGCAGCTTTTATGGCGTAGGTTGTAATGTTTAATACGATACACAATCATAGAGTATGGTAAATACTATTTAGAAACTCGATTTATAGAGACTGGATTGTGTGAAAATATGTTACTTGTTTATTTCATGCGAACAATAATGTCTTTAGTCTCGTGAATATGAGTTGTAATATTCACTGAGCTCTACATTCACGCCATGCGCGTTCAGGGCCGGGGTACGTATAGTAAAACTTATCCGAAAACAAACTTCTTTAACAAATTAACCGCTCCTATGTCAACCTTACGCCCTAGGCAAAGAGATCGCTTTTATATTGTTAGTTAAGGAGCTATCTCAAATTATTTCTACTTTACGCGTAGGTGTAGTCGTTGGCAACCTCTTTAAATATCCTGCTACTGTTGGCAGTCATTGTTTGTCGGGTTTTGTCCCGTTCCGTCCGCTCGGCTGGCTCCGCTAAATGTCGCCTTCAGGAAATGCGATTTTAACAGCGAAAACATCGGAATTACAAGTCATCACTATTCACTCCGTTGCCTCCGGGCAATAGCGTGTTATTGTCAAACCCCTTACCCTTTCAGTTATACTGGGCTCCAAGATAATAAAAAACTACAAAGCCCATTTCATAGGAATTTTATTGTGCTTGTATCTAAGTACGTATCTAAAGTTTTTTGGCTTTGATAGATTTCTAAAGGATCAATGACATTTTTTGTCGAACGAGTTGAATCTTAGTAAACAGCGCAAGATGATTAGACGGGCTTCTAAACAGTATCAAATGGGTAGGTGCTTGTTGAAAATTGCATGGTTATAACGTGTGATCTAAATTACTATAATGGAATTTCAATTAAGTATAATGGACATTTGGAAAGGCCGCAAACAAGAGTTATCTCGCAGTGACAGCGAAGGGTTCGCAGCAGGTATGGCCGTATGGCGCGATCGGCCCTTCATAATTTACAAAAAGAGCCATTTATTAAAATAGAGCCCTTAGTAATTACTGGGCCTTAATTCCGACATATTCGCTACCTGCCGACAATTTGCCATTCGGCCCTTTGTCTGGCGGCGTGGCGCCCTAAAGGGTTCTAATTTTAAATGCGGCGTGTAACTATTCGCCCTTTATTCGTAAATTTCTCTTTCGCGGTGGTTAGCCGGCTCGCTGCTTGCTGGACGCAATATGGCGCGGTTTTTTGTCGCGGGCAAGGGTACACATTAATTGGGTACAACATTGGCTTTGTTTAGTTTTTGCGGTTGCCGTTCAATACTATGTTTCCATATTCAAAGATTACAATGGTCTCTGTGGTCAAGATCACGCGTGACCATTTCAAGTAGCGTCCAAGCATTGATATTTACTGGCGTTTAATGTTCCAAATTCGGAAGACATCATATTTTGCTTGGTAATTAGAAAAACGTTATGAATTAGGCAATCAGACCAGGGTAGCGTCGTATAATATTACACGGTCGAGCGTTCAGACCGGGCAAGGCAAACAGTGGCAGCGGCCATCGGCACAGTTTGTCCGCAAACACGGATCGAATGAATATAGACAAACGTGTGTACGCTTGCAGATCGCGTTACAACAACAAATATTCTTGTTTATTTATATTTAGTGCCGCGAACAGCGCCGTTCGGGCGGCTGCCCCGCGCCTAATGCAATGCAGTCGCCATGGCGACGCTGCAGCACCCCATACACATGGGAGACCATAAAAAACAACAAAAAGGGAAAACAGAAAACTCACTCGACTTCACCCCGGTTCCTGTCGACGCGAATGTCCGAGAGTTCCCTTCTTTCAAACATAATTTATGGTCTAGAGGAAATAAAACATAAAAAATAGAAAAGGAAAAACGACGGCACGCACGATAAAAAAGCTCGTCGTAAAAGTGCGAGCGGGGCGCCGGGAGCGGGCGCCGCCGCCCCGCAGGCGTAACCCTTCCGCCGCCCGCCTCGCCCACTGCCAAAGGGTTAGGGCGACTTACCCTCGCCTCCGATCTATGTACCCAAACTACATCTACACCTATGTAGAGACCACTGAGAAATGGCTGAAAATATTAGTAGTTAAATCAATGCAATGTTCGCAGCATGATGGTCGTTTGGTGGTTGGATTCATTCGTCAACTTGGTTGCGGACTAGTGCTATAATTACATATATAACAACCTTAAAATAAAATAAATACCTATAAAAAAACGATGTGTTTTAAGGGAAAGGTTTGTGATGAATTGGGCATAGCAAATCTAAGTCAAGTACGTACATTCACTTACGTACGAGTATGTAGGTACCTACTCGTAATTTACCTATCAGTGCAAAAACTACATAGTATACCTATAAAAAACAGTGCGTAATCCCAAGAGAGACATCGCATCGGTCCGGACCGATAGCCGAGATGATGGCGCGAGTCCGAGGTAATGAGAGTTTGATGTAAATGCGTCCCGGGGCCGAGGCGGGCGAGGCAGCGCGAGGTGACGAGGCGCCCTGCGGTCACTCGCGCGGCGTCCATCCGTCTCGCCTCAGCTCTCTGTGGGCAGGGTTGACACCACATCACTTTTACAGTGCTGTTCTTCTTTTTGATTACTGTCCTGTTTAGGCTAAAACGTCTGTTATAGGTACGTCGAAGTAAATACACAATATAACATGTTTGTGAAAATTTTCCTAAATTAAGATATACATATAATTATAATTAAGAAAAGTACCTAAATTATTGAACAGTATGGAATTATGAAGGAACATTTATAATAGTGTCCGACCGAAACATGTTTTTTTGCCGAAACCGAAACCGAAACCGAATGTTCGGCTTTGGCTCTAGTTTCGGCCGAAACCGAAACCGAAACCGAACCTTTTGTAGACTTGATAAATCGTTGAAAAAATGTCATAAAACCGCTTTTACACAAATATTATGGGGCTGTCAACACCCAATGTCCTTGAAATTGATGTTACTTAAGCAGTTTTTTAAGAAAATTACTAGAGTTAGACCAAGATAATTCTGCAACGATTTTGATAACACACGCAGTGCGAGTGTTATTTAAACGTCAAAATTTATATGAAATTATGACGTATAAATAACATTTGCACTAGTAGCACTGCGTATGCTATCAAAATCATTGCAGAATTTTCTTGGTCTAACTCTATTCATTCACCAGTCAAGCTAACATGTAGATCAGATACAGGGTCAACCAAAAACCAACCGAAAACGCGAGCGCAGCGAGCGCGAAATTTTTTGTTTTCAATATCGCAAGGGAAGTAACGGGAGTGGAAAACCGAGAAAAAGGTGGATGGACTGTGTGAGAGATGATATGAAACGAACGCAAGTGAATGATGAGATGACGGGCGAGAGAGAGGTATGGAAGAAAAAGACATGCTGCGCCGACCCCAAATTAATGGGATAAGGGCAAGTGAATGATGATAATCGTAAGGCCGGGTACCGATCTTCACCTGGGCCTAAAAGTCCGAAGTGCCCCAGTGAGGCGAACTTTCATGCGAAGTAAAAGCCGTGCTTCAGGCTTCAGGATAAGTAGTTGAGCACAGACTCCAACCAATGTCCATTGTATTAAAAAGCGAGACGCGCAGGCCGAGCATGGCGCAGCGAGGCGAACGGCTAAGTTGAAGTAGAGGACATGTGGAACACAAACCAAATGGTAAATTGAGGTAAAAAGTGAGGCTAAGGTCGAGCATTCGTATGAAAAACTGCACTGGGGACACTTTTAAGGGTTTTATCTTCGTTTTAATCAATAGTCAGAAAATCAACTTTGCAGTACTACTTGAGCGTAGCCTTTAGCCTCGCTTAAAATTTGCCATTAGAGGTAGATAGGAAAGTGACTGAATAAGAGCGAAAAAGACATCGTTCGACTCGGGCCGAGCTGATACTCGGCCAACGGCTACGTGCGATAGTGCTATCTCATTCACTCCGATACAATGTGTGCGATAGACAGTGTGCGCGTTATAGGTATTGACAGCCTCATAAGACTGCGTCGACCGTCCAGTGGCGCCCTCATTGGTGGAATTGTGTTTTATAATATACCTATACATGAATCAGTAAATGTAGGTTATTACTATTGTTGTCCTACTTATTCCCCAACTTTTGGTCTTTGTTCGAAGTGCCATTTCGTAAGTTTCGGCCCGGCCGAAAGGTTCGGCCGTTTTTTGGCCGAAACCGAAACTACAGCCGAAACATGATATTTTGGCCGAAACTGGCCGAAACCGAAACCGAAACCGAACCTTCGGTCGGATACTAATTTATAAGTAATAATTAAATGCCTGATTGACGCTGATGTGGATTAATTACGAATTACGATGGCTACAACGCCAGCTTGGTCTTCAACTCTTCAGTGAATAAAGTATTGAGAAACGGCTCGATTCGGGAAATGAATTAGAGATTAACGAGATACGATATAGTAAAGATATGTGACGTCCCACGGCAAAAGGTACCTTATGGCGGCTGGCGCTTACGTCGCATAGCGCCGCAATAATATTGGAGCGCCGTTAATAATAGCGTAAGCGCCAACCGCCATAAGGTACCCGTGGGACGTCACATAAATATCTTTACTATATCATATCTAGATAATCTCTAATTCATTTCCCGAATCGCGCCGCCAGCCGCCACAAGGTACCTTTACCCGTGGGACGTCACATATCTTTACTATATCATATCTAGTTAATCTCTAATTCATTTCCCGAATCGCGCCGAAAATCAGCTTACTTCTCGGAAGAAATTAAATAAATGGTAAGGTGAAGTGCGGAAATTTATTTTCAATAGTCTGAGTTAAAGAGGTTATGTTATAAATCCCAAAATGAACATGCATTTGAAGTCTGCTAATATACCTATTAACGTATAAATTACGTTCCAGTGTTGTAAATGGCTGCCATAGAAATCTTTGTAACAGAAAATTATGTTCAGCTAGTTAAAAATAGTCTTAAAAAAAACATGGTGCTTAAAAAAGATGATTGAACGAGCGAGCGAAGCGAACGAAGTTCTTACATTCGACTTGGGACACGCGGCTGGCTAGGGGCACGTCCCAGCATTTCGATGTTTTTAAGCTGAACTATCAGAGGATAGTTTGATACTCAAGAACTTAAGTAAATTTGTTCTAGTTTAAATGAAATTGGGTAAACGTGTAGTTGAGGGCATTATATTTTAGTCATTAAATTATGAGCAGGCTCGATCAAGGGGTTATTGAGCTAGAAGAGCTTAGAAGGCTAAAAAGCTATTTGTGAGGGGTCTTGCTATTCTGGTCATCTTTTTGCAAAAAAGTATGGTCGAGTTTGGTATCAAATGAAAGCGCTCGGCTTGCACTTTTATAATATCGTTTTTAAATTTACCATTTTGAAATAATTAGCAAGATAAAAATAAACATAATATAGGTATTTGACATTTGACAGGAAATATTTCGGCTTACCACATATACAGTATCAGTTAAGGGCGCCACAGACCTTGTAATATATCCACTCGATTTTTGATCCATTGCCGCCTATAGTGGGACATAAAATAGTAGAAATTAAATAAAATGGAACTCTAAAATTTCCATACTATAGTCGGTCAAACAAGTTTGCTAGTAGAAAAAGGAGCGATATTCAAATTTTCTATGGGACGATAACCCTTCGAGCCTACATTTTTAGCCGCTTTTTTCTACTGACGGAAATGGCTTGACAGACTATAAATTGTTGCCATGTGTAAGCATTTTACGTCAAAAATGTGACAGCTACGCAGAAAGTGGCGCCCTCATTTATTAACCGACTTCCAAATCTCAAAAGGAGGAGATTCGATTGTGATTTTTTTTTATGTTTATACTCCATGTCTCCGTCATTACTGGACCGATTTTGAAAATTATGTTTTTGATTGTATGTATATTATTATGCATACAGATTGGTCCCGTTTTTGTCAAAACCCAGTTCTGATGATGGGATCCATGAGGAATCGAGGGAACTCCTCAAATCTTAAAGGCATACATATAGTGATTTATGTATGTGTTTTATCAACAAATCAAGCATATACATTAAAAAAAGTGACATTTGATGAAGTGGAACTGCTGATGATGATCAGAACGGAACTCTTCAACGAAGCATAGTTCACGTTTGGCGATTTGTCCTCTTCGTTATGTTTGTTAAGCAAGTTAAGTTTTTAAGCCACATTTTTGTCAAGCTCGAGTTCCGATGATGGGATCCACGAGAAATCGAGGGAACTCCTCAAATCTTAAAGGCATGCGTATAGAGATTTTTGTATTTTCATCAGAAAATCAAGCATTTTCATTAAAAACAGTCGATTTTTTTTTCTTGAAAATTATTTTCTACTATTTTATGTCGAACTATACGAGTAAGTAGGTGCTACAAAGTCAATCGCTCTATATAATTTTTGGCAAACCGCGAGTTCTCAGTTTAGGTCGAACTACTAGTTTAATTAAATCAGTACCGCAGTGGTCAAACTCGCAGCCCTGGGCGGACAGCTCACCCTCCTCAGGCACCACATACAAATATGTATGTAGTTAAGTTTGGACTTTCTCTCGAGAGTGGAAATTTATCGATAAGTTTTAGAGAAAGATCTCCATTTATAAACGCACCGTGGGTAACTAAATCGTTTCAAATGACAAAGTTTAGGCACTGTCACATTTACTTTTTTTCGTGCTTTGTTCGAAAGTATTTATCTATTCACCTACATATAAATCCACTTGTCTCTATAAATTCTTAGTCTTTAAGAACAGCCAATGTACTATACTTTTCTAAATAAATTATTTGTATTTGTATTGTAATTGTATATATATTTGCGTTTTTAATATTATTATATGTACATATATGTTGCAGTTAAAAAAGGGGTTATTATAACGAGTGATATGGAATACAAGATATATCATCGTAATAGCAATAGCGGTAGCAATACGCAAGATGATTTTTTACTTGGTTCCCGCCCACCGGCCGCCCGCCGCTGCTTTTTTGGCAATCTTATTTATTGGCGATATATTCCCTTGGGAGGAAAACTCGCATCATGTTAATTTCCTGTGCCAGCTCGATCGCCAAGTTTTTTTGCGATCGCCGGTAAATAAGCCTTGCCGGTTAATATAATCAAAACGCTTAGTTTGTTACACATTTTTTTATAGTGAATTAATTTATGTAGGTACCTAAAGCTTATAAAACAAAGTCCCCCGCCGCGTCTGTCTGTGTGTATGAATGTTCGCGATAAACTCAAAAACTACTGAACGGATTTTCATGCGGTTTTCACCAACGAATTGAGTTATTCTTGAGGAAGGTTTAGTTGTATGTATACTTTGTAAAGGTTCTGTGTAACCCGTGCGAAGCCCGGGCGGGTCGCTAGTATTCATATATGTATACGCAATTCGATATAAATAATAATATATCTCATTAAATATTGACTCTAGCGAACAACCTACATTACTTATGTATAAGAACATTTTTTGCTCTTACACATAAGTATACATCGGTAACTCGTGGCATTAAGGTAGCACTTAAAAGATTAGTTTAATTAATTTCCGTTTTTTAGTGGTTTTTTTTTCTCGACTCGTCTATACGTTCTTCCTATGAAGAACTTTGTCACATCACTAGTCTGTGCCTGGTACCTAAATGCCACGAGTTACCGATGTGTGCTCATCACTAATCTTTTAAGTGCTACCTAAATGCCACGAGTTACCGATGTGTACACATAAGTAATCTAGGTTATTTGAGTTATTTACGAAAAATTTAATAATGGAATCTTGATTTTAGCTTACCCGTTAGCTTGCCCTCATCCATCAGTAGGTACTTTTAGTATGTTGTTTGAGGCACCCGCACCCGTACAACTGTGCCAAAATGTGCTTGTACACGAATTAGTTCTATTTGGTAGTTGTTGGTATGATTTTGTTTGGTGAGTTGAAAGCTGTAAAATGTGTAGGTCAAAAATAGTTAACAGACTTAGAATTTTTTTTGATCTCATTTTAACTAACATATGTTTAAGGGAATGTACACTGTACATTATGGACATGATCTGAAAATAAAATATATATTGAATTCAATATAAATATTCCTACTTAAATTACCTAATTTATACGAATTTATATTAATATTATGTAATAACTTGCTTGTTTTTATTATAGAGTACCTACTTAGTTATTAATGGGAAATCAATAGATTAAGTAGGTAGGTAATATATGCTTGAGGCAACGTAGTCCGTTAGGTCACAATGGCGTCGCGATGTGCTCCTGACATGAGGGCCAGCACATATAAATAACGACTGGCTTTATGCGAAGGGGCCCTCGAGGAGCTGCTTCCACTTATTTAAATTCCCATTTTTTGTTACAAATTTACATTAGATTCCATACAAGCTAAGATGTCAAGGTACGGAGACGTGTCCCTTCGTGTAGTAAATTGGGGGTCACACAAAAACCGTTGGGCCCGAAGTCATAACGTCCAGCCGCTCGCCCGTGACGGTGAAAAACTACGGCTCAACTTTTTTTTATCTTTTGATGTCCGTTCGATGCGAATAACAATTCGCAATGTATTTTTTCGACAATGCATCGATCGCTCGTCGAGTAACCGGTGCACTGGATGGTTTAAATTTTTGTAAAAAAAGTGAAATTACGAGGGGACGATTATAATAAACACATGCGCGAGCGCGTCAAATCTTCAGCCGGCGCGCGCGTCTCTCGCTCGCATTATGGGTTTTTTAAAACGACAGTAGCACGGGGGAAGAGTACTTTTTTAAAAATAAATTTGCTTTTTTAGGTTAAAAACATGTCCCCACAGTCGAGTCCAATTGTTGCGTGTCGGATGAGCACGAGTTCAATTTTATGTTCGGAAGGGATTTTTTAGTGCGCATTACGTGGCACGCGGCGCCGCAGGGAGCGGGAGGGATCACGCGCGCCGTACGCCGGAGAGCCCTTGCTTTGTTTCAGCCGTGGCGGCCATACTGCCGTATTCGAACTTCAAAATATTCACAAGAGACGACACGTACTAGATCCATTCTAGATACGTTATAGTTTAGATATCAACTAGTTCTCTTTTGCAGCGCAATTCGGGCAACCAATGCCACTTTTACGTTAGATAGAGTAAGATATCTATTAGATGTGAATTGGATCTCTAAGTCATATCCTGTGGAAATCGTTCAAGTCTTGAACTGAGATAATCTTGATGAATGAATTCTGGAGATAATCTTGAACTTCAAGATTATCTCCAGAATCGCTCAAATGTCAAATTTGACAGGTTAGATCTTAAACATATCGTTATCGTATCTTGGTGATGTCTAAAAGATATCTATTAGATGTCTATTTCAAAATCCGAATCGGGCCCATAGTCATCACAAGTTTCTCGACTCTAGTTAGTCTAGTTACCACTGCCGCCGCGGGCGACACTGCTTAAGTAAGTAGGAGTACGACCACGACGACGGATTTTACCTTTTCGTTAGTAAGGGCTGCGTCGATTTCGATAGTTACAGGCTTTGAAAATCACTAGGACGATATTTTATTTCTTTAGGGTGCAGATGGCGCATAGTAAAGCAGCTAGGTTTAGTACTCAAGTATTCAATTAAATAAATATCTAGATGATAATAATTTGCCATAGGAACTTATTGGTTCAGTAGGTGAACCAACTCAAAATTAAGTACCAACCATTGAATATGTTGATGTTAGATGTAAGTACCATTGATATAGGTACCCCAGTAATATTAATGATGCACAAGACAATATACCTACTCCTAAATCATCAACGATAGAAACCATTTCCTTGTCAAAGAGATATTTATTTTGTGATTTTAATAATGATGGACAACTTCACAAGTTCAGCAACATCATAAGATTCATAAGTAGGCACTTTCACCGGTCACTTTACTCGAGCATTGAGGAAAACATTTGAAAGCATAATATTTAAGCCTAAGAGCGTATATAAGTACCTACGCAATGGAGGCTGGTGGAGGCGACACCGAAAGAGGTGAACAAGTCACAACTACTTTTTACTCCCCGCGTCCCGAGGCGGGAGGGTGCCTCCCTCGCACACACTCGTAGGGAGGGTCTCCAGAGATGAAAGTTCCGTGGGGTTAACGAAACTAACACATAGGCACATGTGAGGCAAACAAACGCGCGCAGTTAGATACCTAATTCTAACTTTAATTGTGTCTTTTCAATCAATACTTTCTTGGAAACTGAAACCTTATCCGTAACCGTGCTTCACAGGACTTCTGTTTCTATAGAAAAATACCTAATGAGGGTGGTAAAAAGTTTGTTTTGTTGTTGCCTAATTAATAGTTGCATGAGCGCTAGAATTATTAAAAGGAATATTGGAGACTAGGACGATGGTAAAAAGCCAATGTTAAGATTTATAAAAAATAATGATTGATTTTCAGTTTACCTTTTTGCGTTTGGATATTATGTAATGTAGGTAAGTACATACTTACTTACCAACGGATATTTTATGGATGGCACAAGCGCATCAAACAGGTCTTCTATCAGTGCTTTATGGCTTGGCACCCTACGTTTATATGTTACTGTTGTGAACCGGTACTCTGTACGTGTAATATTAGTAAGGTAATTCTCATGCTAAAGTTATTCTATCGTTACAATGTGCAGTAAGGTAGGTACTGCATCGAATCGTTGCGACCGGACCAGCATGCGTGTGATGTGTGCGAGCGTATCCCTTGAGCCACCCTTCGACCCTTCGCAAAAAGCGGACCACTGCATGAGCTTTGCTTTGCATAATCAATAGCGGCCACCATTGTAAAGGGCTGTTATTCTTGGGGTGAAATAAATAAGGAGGCGCATGATATAGTCGCCACATAACCGTTTGTCCGGCTTAGCCGACTCGGTAACCGCTTGGAATTATTATTTGAGATGGGGTTTCTAGGCAGGTATTGCCAGTCCTCGTTTAAGATCGACATTTATTTTAGTGTAGACTTTTCTACATTACTAAATAATATTTAATTAAAATTATAATAAATAAATAAAATTTTTGTAAATCATCTTTATTTATGTGGTACCGTAAAAACCCGTGTTTGAAGAAGAAGAAAATAAATTTATTCAGGACGCTTACCTACAATATTGCTTAAATCTATTGTGTATTACACTTTTATTAATATAAAGCATAAACGTCACTGAAAAGAGCTCCCCTCAGCTTGAGCTTACGGAAAACTAGTTTTAACTTGGAAAAACGCTTATTGCATTAAATCGGGTTTTACGGTAACATATGAATTATGATATTAAAACAAAAAAAAATCTAACCAAAACTCTCTAAACCTTGAAGTAAAAAAAAAAACAATTGCAAAGATGCCGTATGGTGATGTGAAGCCAAGGCCTGCCAAAATTACAACTTTCTCTGTAGAAAATTAATCTGACAAACGACGACATCATCATCGCATCTCGTTTGTCATCATTTGGTCTAGTCTATCTTCAGATAGTGCCGAGTTTTAAATATCTGGGAGACCGAGCTTTGCTCGGAAAACATATAAAAACTCAAAAATGCGCGTTTTCCACGAGATAAGACCTAGCTAGATCGATCCTATAGTGGTTGTTGCTAATCTTATTATGTACCTAATCTTGAATGTTTTGAAAAATGAAGACGTGTGAATCGTGTGATGCTCTATTAGTGATAAGTACCTAACTTACTTATTAAAACAATCAAGTTGTCATCAATTCTGAAAAGGACAGTGTAAAACTCTGGTTCAGAACAGTTTTTTTCGGAATTATCTCATGACAGAATTAACATGTCGTTCACACTTCTCAGAAATACTTGTGATCGGGGGCTGCGATACAATGTCACACATTTTTCAAACTTAAAATTGCATAAGGTTCCTTTAGCTTAGCCCATTGATTTATCGTTCATAAGGATGGCCATTTTTCTGGTGTTCAATCAGATACCTCACGCGTTAGCTACCTACATCATTTTAATCCAAGACAATGCCCTATTAAGACTTGTTAATGTTAACATGTTTTTATTGGATTTGATTGATGTGAGACATTTAAAGACTGTTATTTATTTACTGATGACTCTGTTCAGCTACATTAATCTATTTGTGTACAGGTGTAGTTGGGATTATACATCTCATTCATAGATGAGGGACGATAGTGTGTCTTTTGCTTTGTTATCAACGACAATTTAAGTTTAAACAAACGGTGATGATTGATCTTTAAAACTGCAAGTATTGTAACCGTCCCAGAATCTCCAAAATACGGAAATCATCGGGTGGAATATTTAGTTTTGTCATCGATTACGCAAACTGTTTCAAGGGTGCGCTCCGTCGATTCATTGTGAAAAAATGTGAGAGCGTATATAAAAACTAATGCAGCTGGCGCGGAGCACACATGCGAATTGTAGCGAACGTCGCCGCGGGCCGAAACAGCTTATGCGGCCAGGGAAGAGATGCGAGTTAGGGCGTTAGGCAGCAACGAGCTCCGGCCACATATCGTCGCAGGCTTGTAGGGCGCAGACCCTCGGCCGCACATAGCCGCGCGGGAAGGGTTCGCAACCCGCCAGAAGGGTTCCGCCGGCAAGGGTTCCGCGGACCGCCGACGCGCTTGCGCACGCGAATTCGCAAAAAACTAACACAATGCGCACAACAACGCTGTTTTTGTTGTTAATACAGCAGATTGTTCGTGAATTTTATTTTCTTGATAAAAAATGTAATATCATCAACTCGTTCACGCCCGGCCTTTCAAAGGGAGCTTTTTGAAGAGGTAAACGGGGAAAAATGGTAAAACTGGTAAAAAGTGGGTCAGAAAGGGGTGCTTTTGAAACTAGTAATCACTACTTCGCGTCGATCGATTGCCGTTATTATTGAAAAAAAACCCTTTTGTGTTATCGACAGTTGCGTATTAGATCTTTTATATTACGGAACAGTTTTATACGAGGAAATAATAAGAGGATCTAATTGCATCGAATGATTACACACGATTTCCCATTATAAAGAACAATGGGGATTTGGTGGCCATTTTCTGTGTGATTATGAAATGTTTAGATTTTGCTTTTATGCACTGTAGTAGATGTTTGATTTTCTTATTTTTAGATACTTATTTCATGAAACAATAAAAATGCAGGTTATTAAGAGTTTCAGTCATGACTACCTATTGTCTGGGCACACTTTCTCTCTTTAAGTTGCAAGTCTGCCTTCTCGAAGGTACCCAGATTATTAAGCCATACCCATACCTACCCATATGGGTAAATCATCTGGCTTTAACGCAACAAATAACGTGCTATTACCTATTAAAATGAAAACGATAACCATTTTTTACCCAAAATACAAAAAATGAAATCTCAATCATTTATAAATTAGTTTCGCGGACAGCGCTGTTCATCCCTTTATCGGTATCATCAGCCACAATAAAAGGGTGTATTCTATCGACTGTTAATAGGAACATGATTTTTTTCACTTTTTATTTATTGCAGTTGACGATTTATTTTCTGATTCCATGAAAGCGGGACATTTGTTAAATGAATTGTTCTGTAGACGACCGCAAACAATAAAATGTACCTACATCGTAATAAGAATGTAAATTAAATAACATTAAAGTTAATACCTATAACAATTTTCACCAGGCATGTATGACAATTTATTTATTTACGCATGGTATGAAATCACAAATTTCATCTGAAACTGCAATATTGTAATTCGATTTGAAATCAAGAATCTCGTGAATTTTAATTATCTACAGGTAGGTAGTCTCACTCTACGTTACTAAAATATATTTTTGCGTTTGGCTTGGCATATTTTTGATTTGCGGCTTGCTAAATACGACAGACAAGTTAAATAAATTAGATGCAGTAACAGCGAACCCTTTTACCTGTAATGCGCTATTACACGATAGTTACACGGCCATTATGCCTTTACAACTTTTCCCCAACCCTTCTATTGTAGGTTTTTTATGCGTTGCACTTGCACACCGGACGCGACAGTAATTGAGCACGTCGATGCGCGATGCGTCGACACACATGCCGCGCAGGTACGGGTTAAGTTTCACTTTTTACGCAACTATTTCTTAACCAACCCTTTTTTGCTCAATGTGAGGAACCTAAAAAGGATTATACGAGGATAGATATTAATAACTTTTATGAATATCAAAGGATGGTTTTTAGACGGTGTAAAAAATATGAGATAGCTGTGACAGTTGAGGTAAACAACTTTCCGTGGACACGGCTTGGGTCGTTTTTTGAACATCACCTGTTGTTATGAGGGATTACTGGGATATAAAAATAGTAATATTGTATGGGTGACTCTATTATAATTTAATAATTTTTGTTAACTTAAATATTCTTTGTATTAGGCACCAACCAACTATACTAACTTGATTGAATATTAACTCAAAGCTAGTAAATAAATACTAGCTGTTATTAGGTGTTTTGCAATAGGTACTACCGCAAAACATATGGCACAGTGTACTGCCAGTCTGACTAGATCACTAGATGCGCAGTATAGCACCATCTATTTCTGCTGTCAAACACGGGATAACGAGTTTTTCTTAGACTTTACACCTCTTATAAAATATTTTAAAATTTTGAAAAAAATCAAATTTATATTTTACGTCAGTGAAATTAACCACTTCGGAGTTATCTTAATTTTATTTTATTAATTCCAAAACACCTACACCGTAGAAAAAAAGGACAGATGTAAAAGTTTATCGATTACCGTACGAGCCAATTAATCGATATCGAAACAATCGGGCCGAGCACTCAAATAGCTCTATCAGCCGTCGGAATGGCGTTATACGATAGCTTTGTTTTTTCAAGTTTTTCTCCAGGCACGCGACTTCACCCCTTCTTTAATCGGATCTTAAGGCGCGTGTACACTTTTTTTACCATAAAAAACCGAATCCACCTTATTGCAGCCGTTAGGGCCAGTGTTTTTTTACAAATTTCCGTTCTACCGCGGTAGGTAAATGTTTTAATTATCAATTCTCTCGCCGCTTGGGAGATACAATTGTGAGTGTTCGTTTATAACTTGGTTAGCATAATTTAATGTTAGTCGGGGCCTCACTGGTGTAGATACTATCGCATTGTGTATTATTATTATTTATTTATTCGTATACGACACTATGCTATAATATCACCTGTCATGAGAATTGCGTTAATGTATTACTACTACACTAACGCGATGCTAGTTCAAGTGATATCAACATATCACTTGAACTAGCATCGCTTTAATCTAGTGAAAACATAATCCGTGATCTATAGTATACATTCCGTATCTATACATATTAAATCTGGTTTCTTGAGGAAACAACGCAACATATGTTAACATAACCTTTCAGTAAGTACATATATTATCGGATTTCGGAATGAACTTCAAAATGGCGAAGTCGTCTCAATAATTTTTTTTGTGTTTTGCTCATGAAGCGTAATAGCGGAAGTTTGTAGCTAATGAAAAATAAATATTGAAACTCGTTTAACTAATCTTTAGTCAAAACCCAGCAATCGTGACTCTAGCTATCACTTTACTAAAAGCAACTACCGAACAATCATGCCACGCACTTCATGTCAACATTGATGAAATCATCATAATCATCATAACTCGAAGCTATTTTTTTTACTTCTTATAGTTCCTATATTGTCTACTGCAAAAGTAGCATTTTTGTGTTGTGTATAGACTAATAGTCAAAGCTAGTTTTCATATTTTTATACATGACCAACTAGTTTATACCAAAGGACTTTGCGAAATTAGTTTTGATTGAATCCCAGTTAAAACTTAGTTTTCACTAAGGTGTTTAGGAAAACTAGATTTACGTAACTAGTGAAAACTCGTTTTCACCAAGGCCTTTCGAAAACTAGTTTGAACTAGGAATTAAAACTATTAAACTAGTTTTATTAAAACGTGGCGAGATACTTAGAGGCAAAAGTTAGAACTACTAAGGGGGGTGAGATTCAGTTTAACGATTTCTATGCGGACCAAAACACGAGGTTAGTAGGTATAACTATTATGCCTCAAGACATGGTAGATTTAATATGATGTAGGTGTAGGTAGGTATTTATCGGGCAAGTATATTTTATTCAGGAAGTATGTGTCAACGGACGAAGGAAAATTGCTTTAGACGACGGATCGGAGGGAAAAGCCGTGGAATGTCATTAATATTCAAAACGTAACTAGGAGGGATTATAAAATAATAGGAGTAATTTAGGACGGCCTTCGCCCGCCCGCATTCCTCCTGAGGTATGCATAGAAATATGTCGCTCTTATTACATTTTTGTTATGTGACTCCGTTAAGGTTTTTATTCGTGTTATAAGATATCCTAGAATTTATTGACAATACGTTTTTTAATTTGTCATTTATGTTTGTTTAATTTACTTCCATGTTACAGTAAACCATATCAAAAATTGCTATATAGGTAATTCATCATTCATTTAAATTTTAAATGATTCGATGTTATGAATTCTGATCATATTAAGTACGTACCTCGATATGTTTAAATTACTTTGTTTGAAGAGAAAATTATCCTCCTTAATCATCAGCATAGTGTCTCAGCTGTTAAGTGGAAGGTGATTCTTACTTCACTCAACTTAGGTACAGTTTTTCTTACGCGCACCGGGTTTGAAACCCTAGTAATATTGACTAGTAGGTAGGTACCTACTAGTAAATATTAGGACAATCTTACACAAACACACGATATTTGAATCATGGTTATTTAGTTATCGTGCATTTCGCTCGTACTTATAGTCCGTTTTTTTAGCATTAGAAAGAACTTCGCAAAAGTAAGCTTGTGGTTCCAAATCCGGCACTTTTAGCGGTAATAATTTGAAGTAAATTATATGTACTGACCATGCTACATTAGATAATTCAATAATTATTAACAATTAAAGAGCCTGATAAAAACTGCACGCTTGCTTCTGTGGAGTTCTTTCTAATGATAAAAAAAACGAACTATAGGTATACGTAATTACGTTGGTACATTATCTATTAGCGTATTAGGCGAGACGTACGATAACTAAATAAGAAAGTAGATACAAATATTATTCTGATGTCAGTGTACCCTGACCGAACCTGGATTAGGACTTAGTATTATCCTAGTCCATACCGGCTGCTAGTTAAGCCAAGGATAATCTAGTTTTGCTCTTATATAAGTATTTAAGAATAAAGAAGACATAAGGTGAATTGATTAAATTATAATAACAAAAAAACAGTAGCTACAAATACAAAAATAAATAGTAAAAATACCTCCTATAATTTTTCTTAACGTAAAATACCGTCTAAACCCTATCATTATATTTTTAAAACGTAAGGTTTCGGTGAAAGGATGTCAACTACTGCAATTAGACGGTTAGTAATTATAGCTTGTTAGGATTCCCTTCTTTTTGTCCATTTAAAAACGAGTCAAACGAGTCATGTAAATTAATTTAGGCCCTATTTTCTAATTTGACTTACTCAGTTAATTACACGTTGTATTGTTCTTTCTAACTCGCTGGTTTAATTTTTAATACATTGGTTTTCCCGTCTACTTATAATTTAAAATTCGTTTTGTTTTCATATCTATGAAAAATATTTAAAACATGGAAAACACTTTTTATGTAGGGAACAAAGAAAAGTATCATTTCGTAAAAACAGTTATGCAAGATCTGCATTACATTGCTTCTACGAATTTGCATATTGTTCTAATTTGTACAGCCGACCCGTGCATAATAAAAACCGAACAGAAGGCACAAATGGCACAATGCTGGCCGGTTGTAAACTCGCGTGGTATCAACCTTATTGCTACACTTTCCTAAAATGGACACGCTTGCAAATTTGTTCGAAATTACAATGAGCCCATTTTTTTTGGTATTCTTTTGTGCAAGTAAAATTAGTAAATTATGACAAAGAAGCATTTTTGCAAATGACGGGTATGGAAACAACCGTCCCTTAAAAAACGGCAGCTTATGTTTTATTACTGCTATTTAAATAAAGTTATTAGTGCAACAGAGTTAAAATGAAAGTAGGTAAGAAGTTCATAAATTTTAACTTGACTACGAACTTTTTTCGTATAGAATACCTAGAACGCCTTCCCTTAAATGTTTAGGTATGCCCCACGGGCTATAAACACGAATTGTTTGAAAAGCACACATCCTACAAACATTACAAAAAAAAAGGAAATTGATTTTAAACTTCTCACAATCGACAATATGACTGGATAGGTATAAAATAAAATACCTACTACTATACTTATATAGTTTTTAGAAGGATTGTGGTGAAAATGTATGTATGTGTGGTGTGGTCTTGTTTAAATAGTTCTGGTTTTTGAAAATAAATCATCTTATTACAGTTATATGCATTTCAAACTAGATCATGTCGCTCCATGGAGGAAGCAACAATGGCCGTTGTGGCCGAGACAATTATTCCACAGAGTAAAAACCGTAGCTAAATTTACACAAAGTAATTGGCACATAAAATACTGGGAAACTAGCTATTGGTGTCGCTTATATTGCAGCAATATAGAGCAGTGATGCTTTGTGCAAAAGTGTTTAGTATATAAAAAATGCGTGCTACAGTAAAAAACTAATTCAAGGGCACTAATAATGATTTTAGACTATTTTACTAATATTAATTGAGTAATAGATTTGATGAAGCTCCCGTCTAAGTAATATAATATAGATATAGAAAATAGAAAGTAAAAGAAATAATAATTTTGTCCTAGGATCACCTGAAGACCAGACAGTAGCTATCAGTTGAACATGGGATTCAGTGGAGTCGTTGTCGTTATGTATTTCCTTGTTGTTGTTTATGTATTTCGTTATGTACTTCCTTTTTAGGGTTCCGCAGTCTAGAACTCGACTATGATCCAAGATCGTTAGAGTGCTAGAAAGCTGCAATTTGGCATCAATATATAAATCAATCATTCCGACAAAGTCGTATAATAAAATTTAGGAATAAAAAAACTTTTTAGGGTACCTACTCACTCAGTGGGATGAATTTTTTTTCCCTGTAAATATTTTCGGAAATAATGGCAAAAAAACTAGGCCGGGTTCTTTAAGATTGGGTGAACATGTTAAATATTTATTTATCCAAGTTTTAAGTAGTCATTTAAACTTTCGCGTGAAATGCATGCATTTGTAATACACTCAAAAACAAATGCCTATTAAAATGTAAGGAAATATGTTTTTAACAAGAAAAAAAGTTTTTATTATCTAACAATACGGTCTGCATCAAAATAGATATTGACAGCCAAATTGGTTTGCCATTTGGGTTTTCACTACTTATTTCATGCTGACTGTACTCCCTAGACAAGTTTAAAAAGTTTCACATATAATATGCAACAAATTAATATTCATTTAACCATAATAAACAAACTAACCGACTTCATTGCCCTCTATATTCGAACTACCACAGACTGTTCGGTCCTTATTGAAGATATTATTAGTCATAATTAATTGGCCTAGTTAGACACGTATTGGTTTTAAATCCTGCTAATTATATTTGACTAGCTGACTACGACTTAATTAGCGATGGCTCATTCATTAAGCCCGGGAATCCTTCCTAATCACTCCCATTATTAGGCGCACCTATTACAGGTACAGTCGTTAATAAAACCCACAAGCTTTTAAAGAGATTAAATGGATTAACGTCGCAACGTTATTGTTTCGCAGTAAGGATGAAAGGACAGTAAGTAGTGCGCGGTAGGTATCCGGCAGCGGGATAGGTTGATCAATCATGGAGCCTACCCCTTCTATCCCGCCCCGAGCCGCGAAAACAAACGGTTGCTCGGCAACGGGGCGCGGGCGCGGGCGGCAGGCACCTACGCGCTCCCCACGTCATCACATATGACACACAACTTTACACTTGTCTTGATATACGGACGAGCCTAAACATAATAATAGACTTTCCTTCGTAAACAACTAGCTAAGAATATTTTGATGGTGATTTATGAGCGTGAAATGATATGAGTACGCAGGTTTATGTAAGATGGTATCGGGATAGCAAGTATCTTGTCGTTGCTGGGTAGGTACATATTAATACATAAATAAGCGGTAAGTGGTAACTAATTGATACGAGTATGACGGACATGTTGCTGAAGAAGCTGTGCTTGTCGGAGAATATGTGGACAAATATCCGAGTAACTTGCACTAAGTTCAATTTAACATAATATACATTGTAATACTTTTATGTCTACATGATATGTATATGTACCATATTATGTACCGTAAAAGTATAAAACTTTGCCCTTTAACATAACTTTGCCCACCGCGTCACAGTTCAGTAAAAGCGAAATAAGTTAAAAGTAGTTACAGGATACACTTTCTAAAAATGTGAATAAGTTAAAAATAGTTACAAATACACTTTATGAAGAATGTGAAGAAAGTGTATCTTAGCTACTTTTTTCGCTTTTACTGAACTGTGACGCGATGGGCAAAGTTATGTTAAAGGCCAAAGTTTTATACTTTTACGGTCTGTAGTATGTACTTAGGTACTAAAAGTATACTAAATATCTCATAAGCTGAAACCAGTTGGAAAGATGTAGGTAATCCTTACAAAACTGCAGAATTAAGTAGGTATTTAAGTAATACACATATCCAAATAACTCAAATAAATAATAAGAGAGCGTTCTCTTTTTCAAAATGAGTTGTTATGTTTGTAGATATAATTGGGGAAAGGAGGGAAGGTCCTGGCGCGCGGCGGTGATCCATCATCCCTCCACTGACCGCTGCCCCCACCCTCCCCTTCTTACTTTTCACTTTCTCTACATATTTTAAGGAGAATCAAAGTTTTGTTCGCCCACTCAGTGTATTTTCCCGCAGGAGTTGTAATAGGGTCTCGCGGCTGGTGCGCCGCAGCCTTCACCGACGTATCGCCGAGGCCGACCCGCCGCTCCGCCGAGCTCAAACAACACATTTTATCTATCTCGTTACTGTTCACTTCACGTCTATCTTGATGTTAAATTCTTTTATGTTAAAGACTTCTAATTCTTTTGGGAACACACTTTTGCGTTACTCGTACAATCTTTTGTGTATTGCCCTCATGGAAAAATTTAAAGTTCTGTATTTGTATCGATTTTGATACAATTAAACTGCAGCACTGCTGTTTGAGGTAACTTGCTCGGAAAAGTAAGTGCGGGTTAAATCATTATTAATGTATAGAGCACGCTGTCTCACAGCGGGTTACGTGAAATATGGGTAAATTTATCCACCATAAATTCAGTTTTTATAATACTTTTGTCCGGTATGAAATCAAGTGAGTAGGTACCTACTATCCTATGCAATATTATCAAAGTAGGTGCATAATAATTTAGATTGAAGTCAGAAGGTACTATCTAATTCTAGATTGTTTCAGTATTTGTGAATAGTGGGATATCAGAAACTGGAATCGCTAACGTGTACCTACTGTCATTTCTGGCTGAAGAAATGTCGCTGTTGACAGCTGAGAGATCACATCCGTAGAAAGTTTATAACAAGAAATTACTATCTGAATAGGCGTCCATGTTAAAAATAAGAATTGGCTAAAATTATTCCCACAGTAACAAAGCGACGACGCAACGCGAGTTGGTGAAAAATGCATTTTACACACATAGATCTAATAATTTTGCGAATTTTGATTTGTCTGTAGGTATATTTATCAGAATGTTAGGTATATTTTATATATTTTTGTAGGGTCCTAATTATACAGTATTGAATTTGGTCAATTTGAGGCATTGGTATTAAACCCAACATTTGACCAAATAAAATACTTAGTTTAAATAAATAAAGTAGTTAGTTTATGTTAGGTTGCAATGCATTGGCATGATTCAGCGAAAGCTCAGAGATGAGGGTATTGTACAGCATCGCAGTGTCTATAATAAATGAACGCAAGCGGGGGACGCTGACCAATGGCAGCCCCTCCCTCAATCAATATGATGGACTCGCCCGCGAGGGGACGATCGCTCACTGATTTTTTCCCTCGCTGACAGGGCTCGGGAGGACGCGTTTTTGCGCCCTCCGTGCAGGCCACACGAGAAGGGAGCTAGCAATTAATAAGTGCGCGCGGTGGCCGGTCGTGCGATGTGTCGCGGCCCCGGAGCCTGCCGAGCCGGCCGCCGCCGCCGCCGCTGCCGTCGATATCTCCCGCCGAACACTCCTTTTTCTTGTTTACTTGATAAGCTTTTATTGCTTTTGTTTGCCCACGTTGTAAATATTAGGCGCTTTGTACCTACTGGCGCACTCGTAATTCTAGCTTTTATTACTTCGCTCGAATTGATAAACATACATTGAGATATTCGCTTCGTCTTCTATAATATTCATAAGAAATTTCTCTTTCATCAAAAGTAATTAAAAAGCAATTAGACTAGATTGCTCAAAATGTATACATAGTCAAAGAGAATCTCTCGAAAATATCTCGCAGCTTTTCAAATATCGCAATCTTAATCTAAGTTTAAAAATTTCTGCGAGAATCGGCGAATTTTGCACTAAGTCATTAAAGTATAAAACTTCGGTCATTTCGCTCGCGTTGCTTAAAAGCCTTTTTAGGCGCAGAAAAGTAATCTTTCATTAGGGCGGGGTGGAGCTAAAACGGAAGTTCTCTTTGAAAGGAAAATTACACTTCGGATGTGCCAGCGTGCCGTTCAGGGGAGATGGATTTTAATTACGTCAAACAAAGTTGGCAAAGTGAAAGTTTGTCGGATAGGTATCCGCGGGGGCGCGGGCGCGGCGCGCGGAGCTCGTATCAATCAAGCGGGCTCGTTACAACTCGCTAATGACCCGCACTCCGCTCTCCGCGGCTTCATTGGGACAAGGACGCGGCTCATGCTCGTTACCGACTCCCACAAACTTCTCACTTCGCCGAATAACGAATAGTAGGTGAGCGAATCATAAATGAAGAGTGCAGAAAAAAATAATTTGTGCTTGGAGTCAGTCAGCCGTAATAATTTATCTTAATTAAGTAGCGTTTTGTAAAAGGTTTGTGGCTCGTTATCGTATCTAGTGCTGCGTGGCGTCGAGCGTCGAATGGGCCCGCGCGCGATAAATTAGACGCGCCCGGTGTCGTTGGCGCGCTATGGAAATGGAATGGTATTGCTTCGCAGGCGTTAATCAGAGTCCAGTCGCCATTAATTTGATTAGGGTTACTGCTGGGCGTGGGCCTATCAATCCCGCATTACCATGTCGCTACAAGGGCCATGTAGCGCGATAACAATTATTTTATGGCGGTTTAGTTGTTAATGCGCAGTGTTAATAGATGTTAACAGAAACGGCCGAAGATAAAGATGGAATGATTCTGTAGTCAGTGAGTAGTGTATAGTATAGGTAAATAGAAAAGGTAGGTACTTGGTACTTCGAGAGAAATATACTACATGTCATAATAAACATTAGGTAAGATTTATTAAGACGTAATTGTCCGACGCCATAGCGTTTATAAGGAAGGTGGGACATAGGATTAGGTTAGGTTAGATGATACCTCTGATGCTCGCGCGGGTTCCTTCAAATCCCTCTTCGATTATTAATGAGAATAAATCTCTGTTAACTTTCACCATCCTAGGAGGATATAATTTGTGTATTGTGTAGTTAGGTAGGTACATGTATTTATTGTTTCAGTCACATGCAGCATGCTGCATGCTGCTGCCATCATCCAACGGTTCCTTATGACTGCCGCCTTGACCAGTTTGATGTCTGCCTGTTCACTCTGCATTTTCCGGTAGGTTATTGCCACTCAGGAACTCTGTCCATTACTAGACGTTCTAATTAATAATTAATTATGGCTGATGATAGTGATGATGATTGGCGTTTGTTTATAAACGATTATCGTTTTGGATGGCCCCTTCAGATTTATTGTTGTTTAAACAAGAGTCGTTGAAAATAACAGTAGCAGTGGCAACCCTGGCTTGCAGCACAGCACCGACCGATTCGTGCTGAGCACTTTTAGGTCAATTAGGCAGCGTGGCGGGCTCGTCCATGTCCGCGGGCTAATCAGGGCCGCGCCAACGTTATGCCGTGTTAATTTGACTAATGTGCGCGGACCGCGAGGATTACACCCGCGAGTAACCTCTACTAATTGCAACACTCTTAAGAGGGGGCTAACGCAAAAGTGTAGTGTTTATATTTAATTTTTACACGTACATATTAGTCAAGGGCAAATGCCACGAAAAACTTCTTTATTTAATATTTGCAAGGGAAGACTTCAACCAAAACCTTAAAAAAATATACAGTGAAACCTGGTTAGTTGGCACCTGGATAAATGGGAAACCTCAATAATTGCAACCAAAGGTCCGGTCCCGCGATCCCTTGAGACCAAAAGGCATGCAATTTAGATTTTAGTGCTTTTCGTAATTTTGCCTCTGTAATTGACCACATCGCAACTAAGACCTCTATAATTGACACTGTGCTAAAAAAACGTTATTTTAGCTCTTCTTATTACCTCTATTATTGAAACGAGTTTTGCTTATTACCTCTGTAATTGAAATAATGTAGTTGTAGAGAGCAGAAACAATATTTTAATGGCAATGATCATTTTATTTTAAATATTCATCCAGAATTCATTTTATTTATTGGGTACCTATCTATCACAGCCTGTAGTAGGTGAAATAGTTTTGATTAAATCAGAAACAAAGTATGCTTTTTACATTCCAATAAAACTTTCTTCTACAATTCAAGGGATTTTTTTAAACCCAAATGATTAATAAGAAAATAAAGTAGTAATTAATGATTAGATTAGATTAGATTAGATTAATTTATTTTAGATTAGATTAATTTATTATTGAAAATTACATGATATTTAACAATGTCATAAATGTCATAATGTTTCCAAATAACATGAATTCACAAAAAGATCGTCAGATTGTAAACAATAATAATAATACATTAAAATAATTAAAAAATAAGTAAAAAATATAAAACAATCAAATAATCATAATAAAAATTAAAAGTAATAGTCAAATACAGTAAAATAAAATGTCAGAGGGCGTAATAAACATACTAAATACAATGTCAAAAAGTTACCTGTGTATGTCAAAATAAAGCGGCCAAAATGTATATAATGTTAGGGCACCCTAGTTAATATAATGTCAGTTAATATAATGTAGTGCAAAAGTGCAAGTTATATAATTATATAGACCAGAAACCCAGAACGTAAGCTTGTAAATCTACTTTCAATGGTTATTTGCACCTCCATTAAAAGAAATTTGTCAGAACGCAACCTCTATAAATGAGAACCTCTATAATTGACACAACGATTTTTTGAACCTCGTTAATTGGCACGACCTGCTTTTATGCAAAACCTGGTTAATTGACAAAAAATTGCCGGTCCCTGGAGATTTCAATTATCCAGGTTTCACTGTAATTTTAATTTATTTGCCAGTCATACAGAATCTAGAGATCTGACGAGCAAATTTTTTTAACAGAATTTTCAGAGGAATTGAGATAAAAAGTAAAAATCCGCGCGATGACCAAATCTTCTGTCGCGAGTTTCACACGGCGCGCCTTATCTTTTATTGCCTTTTATTTTCCTCTCTTAGCTGACCATCGATGGACTTTGTGTCTGTTTGCAATAAGGACTACGAACTGTAAGTGAACTGTACCTTCACCATGAGTTTTATGCGACCGGTCTTAAACGCTAGCGAATGCGTCAACTCCAACGCAGTGCATCTCACTTGCACCAATATCAGTACTAGGGAGATGGATTGCGCAGTCGCTAGCGAATATGTCAGTGTCAAACTCATGGTAAGGATACGTAGTGATTATATTCTCTTTGGTAAGGATATTGGACGCTTACTTTACTAAACACACCGATGCTTTACGCCTTTGTTAATACATAGGTTTTAGGCTTTACCTCATGATTGAAGTATTTTGCGAAGGTTTTTTACAATACTAATCCTATAATATTTGGATCTATATTAGTGTGCTGGTAGTGTTAGTGGCAGATGTTCAACTCTATATCTTCACATTCTAATCTACCTACACATTGTTTTAAAACTAATCTTCGAATGCACAATTTAAGCGGGTTGCGTGTTTTTCAGAGATACTGCTGTGTAAAGTGATTACGGTGTAAAACGAATGCGGACGCGCGGGCATTAATCCGCGCCAGAGTCGTGTCGTGCCCATAGACAATTAGGTCGCGCTACTTAACCAATTAGAGGTGAAACAATCGCCCCCATCGCGCCCGCTGTGTGAATACGCCCCTATCACGGAACAACTCGCGCTTTTTCTACTCTATGATACTTTAAAAGGCTCATTACACAATATGTATTTACGAAAAAAAAGAAAACTCGTTCTCCTAATTCGTACGCTCATAGGGGACAATTTTATTTCCATAGTGTGATTGTTGTTGGATCCGTAACCCGCCGCGTGTAGGTACCTACATAATTTAGGGTAGTTGACGTAAGCAGGCGTTCGGTAATAAATAATTTTACTTTGCCCAATTTAGTCCAGTTTGGGACAAATTAAAGTAGTTTTTGGATATAATACTCCGTTTATTACAGGGTTTGTCACGTCGATTACGTTTTCATAGTTACCTAGTTACATTAAAACTTTGTATAACTGTTAAGTAATAGTACCTATGTAAGTATCAAGTACGAGGTTAATTAGTTACCGTAAAAGTATAAAACTTCGCCCTTTAACATAACTTTGCCCACCGCGTCACAGTTCAGTAAAAGCGAAATAACTTAAAAGCAGTCACAGATACACTTCCTGAAGAAAGTGAGGAAAGTGTATCTGTAACTACTTTGCCCTTTAACATAACTTTGCCCACCGCGTCACAGTTCAGTAAAAGCGAAATAACGTAAAAGTAGTTACAGACTATATTACACTTTCTGAAGAAAGGGCAGATGCTTTTGGTCTGTAACTACTTTTGATGCTTATTACATCAAATAAATAAATAAATAAATATTGGGGACATCTTACACAGATCAACCTAGCCCCAAACTAAGCATAGCTTGTACTATGGGTACTAGTCGACGATATAAACATAGTTATATAGATACATACTTATATACATAGAAAACACCCATGACTTAGGAACAAATATCTGTATTCATCATACAAATAAATGCCCTTACCAGGATTCGAACCCAGGACCATCGGCTTCGCAGGCAGGGTCACTAGGGGAGATCGAGGTGAGATTTGACAGAGGAGAGTTGTGACATTGTCGATTTTGGAATCTAATGACTGTTAGCGAGCTCGCAACAGTGTGCGTTTGTTAGCTCGTAACTTGAACTAACAAACGCGCGCTATTGCGATCTTGTTTTTAGTTAATAGATTCCAAAAAATCAACGATGTCACAACTCTCCTCTGTCACAACTCACCTCGGTCTCCCCTACCCACTAGGCCAGACCGGTCGTCGAAATCAAAAATATGACGGAAAGATCTTTACTATGAAATGAACAAAATCAAATCTTTCATTCATATTATCACAAGGTTTGGATTAATCTTCAACCTAGGTAATATTCAAAATGTGTATTATAGTAATAGTAAGTATTGTTCGGTATTGTCACCTTCCACCACCACCTTCCATAAACAATTGAATGGCAATATTCAAAGCAAAAACGTACACTTGGTTGAATTTAATTAAGTGTATGTTAGTAGACCCGAGTTAAGAGGGAACCGTTTCAAACCGACACGAGAGTAATCATAATAAAATACATCTCTCCGACTGGAACTGAGTGATAATTTGTAAATATATGTTCACAAATTGTTGGTACAGTCGCACACAGGATATTTAACAAATAGTTTTATTTAGATCACAGAGTAAGGTATGAGGAAATCCAGTATGTACTAGGCACTAGACATTATTTCTAAGCAACATAATATGACGGGGCAAATTTTGTAATGATTTAGTAAATGGGTCAAACAGATCACTGTGTTATGTCTTTCCTGTAGACATACACAAGAGTTAAGGGCTGTAAAGGTTAATTTTCTTTTTTAACCCTTATCCACGTGAAAAGGTCCTCCTTTTATTTAGAGAACTATGATAAAATCATTGCTTACATGCCCACAAGCTTTTAACTATTGCCCACAGGAGAGAAAAATGTACTGTTCGCGATAACACGCTAGTTTTCTCTCCTGTGGGCAATAGTTAACAGCTCGTGGGCATGTAAGTAATGATTTTATCATAGTTCTTTAAATAAAAGGAGGACCTTTTCACGTGGATAAGGGTTAAATAAGAAAATTAACCTTTATAGCCCTTAACTCTTGTGTATGTCTACAGGAAAGACATAACACAGTGATCTGTTTGATCCAAATACATCTCCGGGTCCCGATACCTCGTTAGGTTAGGAATGTTAGGTTATGTACATACTAAAATAAAAAAAGGCGAGGAGTTGCTGATGGTCATAAATTAAAAAGTTAATAAGATCATTTTCGTGTAGTGGAAGGAAATCTAGTAGCTAGCTGCCGTTACCGACCCATTTACAATTCCGCCCTAGATATGCTCCGTTGCGAACGATACACTAATGTCTCTTTGCCGCACTAATATGGAAGAGTGATAGAGAGAGAGATTACCGTTGTGTTCGCTACGGAGCGAACGACTGGCATCTTGGCTAGGCACCCTGTTCAGGACCTTAATGTTTCATTTAAAATACATAATTATGTTATACATATAATGATTTCAAATGTATTAAGGCCCCGTTCTTCTTCAGGTTCTTCTCTCAATCCCACTGAGCGTAAGCGTGAGCGAGATGGTTGTGCGTTGTGCGTGCCCGGAGAATCGCGGATATCATGTATTTTTTTAATTTTATAAAGGTTTAATAAAAAAAAGTAAGAGATGAGTCCGATGAAAAATAAAATTGTGTATTTTTAGAAGCAATTTTCATATTTTTAGCTTTTGTCAAGTGCAAAAATTGTCACGAATTTTTAAGGTGCGTTTTATTTTAGGCCATGTTGGTTATTTTTTCTATCGAGCGAAAATCAAGATATCAGAATTCGAATCGATGAAGTTACTATTAGCTAGAGAAAGGCCTCAAGATTGCTAATTTAATTTTTGACAACCGTATTGTGCCCTTAAAAAGCGCTACGATTTTTGAAAAACTCTGCTGGGTCAATCTACTTACTACATCTTAATCAATACGAATAACGTTTTATTTGCACATAGTTGAGATGTAATAGTGATTTCAGCTGTGATTGAATGATTGCTTGTTAGTGTAACGTTTGTTATTTCTTGCGAATATTCCTTTAATTCAACTACTACGCTGCCAAGAAAATTAAACTTTAGTACAATCAATAATCAATTCTTCTATAGACACTATAATGCAAGTACATAATTTTATTTGTTCAGTTGATTATATTTATCAGATATTGTAAACTTTTTTCCGATTACTTGTTTAGAGTTTTATGTACAACTGTACTAATGAAACATGGCCAGTAGTTTTCAATTGGGCGAGAGGGCATTAATTCGTTTGTGGGCGACGCGATGCGGGAGCATTTTGTGATACCGGCTCGTTTGCATTCTCTATCGTCATATTATTTATACCATTCGTGCCTTACACATGTGTGGGTAATTGGGTATACACTAAATGACTTTCAGTTATATAAGGTAGTACCTATTATTAACAAGAGACTTTCTCTTACTCATGTCAATCGGTGCTATTGTCGCATGAATGATGGGTGAGAAAAACGAACTTATTACAAATGTCGTTCCTAATTTAGATTCACGCTCAAAGTTGCATCAAGTTTTAATAAAGCTCTAAGCCCCGCCTCTTCGTTTGATTGGCTGGTTAACCCTTCCACCGCGAAAGGGTTATTATTAGATCCCTGCTACGCGCGCTCGCGCCGCCTCGTTGCCGCCGTCTTTTACGTTTTTTACCAGCACCGGTTATGTATTTTTTACTCGAACGCTCTCGCGTTTTGATTGGGTGAAAGGGTTATAAATAAATCTGACACGGAGAGAGGCAGGGCCAAATGTCAATGTGAAAGGGTTGAATCTGTTTTATTGTTGTGCTTATATGAACATAAGGGACCTTTTAGTTGGGGTTAAGAGTACATATTGCCGACAGACGGCAGTGACGGCTTATTCTCTGTGGATAACTACATACACAGCACAGCGACGAACATATTAAATATTAGTAAAGGACCTTTAATGCCTCAATCCTATCGCAATATTCACGCGCGTAGCAAATCGGCGCAGATCTGCTGAGAGTGCTGAGCTCATGTTTTTGGGGGGTTAGCGTTAAGCTGGTAACATTTAAAATTAGCTTTTGTTGCTTTAGGTTTATGCGAGCTTCGGCAATAAAGCAGGCCGCGCGAGGAGCGCTGACGTGCCGCTCGCAACTACACGGGGATTACGGCGACACCTTGCTCGTTAAATTTACGCATTCGACTGCTTGTCAACGCGGTTTACTAACGTTCATCTGCACATCTCTATTTAAACGGATTAAGCTTGCGTTACAAACGCAATATTATGTTTGATTAATAATCGGTGAAAATTTGTTAATATTGGCAACTGGCATGTGTTATTTACTTCAGCAGCATTTTGTGAGTTAGGGAACTCATCAGGGGTATCATGTTTCACATTTTCTAAAAAGATTTGCCGCACGACGCAAACGCTTGGTCGTAATTATCTGTCCCAATCTTTGTAAAAGATGTAATCTTCTCTTCGCTACCTATACCAACACATTATCGAATACCCAAACAACCCTAATATTTTAAAGTTTCCATCTTGGAGTCTGACATATTTTGCGGCGGCTCCATAAATTATCTATTAGCCGAACATCACTTGACATGGCCACAATGGGCGAATAACTTTTGTGCAAGCGGTGCAAGTCGTCACAAAGAGTGCGAGCGTAGGTAGAACCCTTCCCCACCTGCATTCCCACGATGCAGGCGAGTAGAAAGTTCAACTAGTGTGGCGATAGAAAAAGTTTGCGCAAATAAAATTGCTGTCAAACATGGAATTTTGTTCGGTGGTCCAATTTGAGTAGCATGTTAATACGTGCGTGGGAAAGTGCCTGTGAGAGCATTTCGCCGGTGGTTGGGGTTTATATGACCACCATTGTTAGCTTTAACACAGGTTGATATAAGATTATGAATACACTAAATTGAAACACTAATAAAATGTTTAGTGCGCTGTGTATATTCTACGAATTAAAAAGTGCATATCAGGTACCTACCTAATCGCTACGTTTTATCATAATTGGTTCAACGATCTACTACCTGCAAACCACAATAATTGCTGAAATCAATATCTCGAATACTGAAAACATCTTTAGTACCTAATGAAAGTTTAAAAAAGTGTATCAGACAATTTTAATAATTGTTTATAGTGGGCTGTTACTACCCATTTTTCTGGATAAAAAGGTTTTTTAGCATGTTAGGTAATAAGGAGGCCGATTCGAACTTTGTAATCTTGTTATGAAACGGTTATAATATATATGATTCGTCATCCTTCAACAGTGACAACAGTAACATTTCTAATCGAATAAATGATAAACAGGTGACAGATCATATTCCACAACAGTTTCATAACAAGATTATAAAGTTCGAATAACTCGTTCCATAATTCTAATATTCTAGTCGACAAATTTAAAATTGTGAAAAATAGAGATACTATAGGTACTCCTAAAAATACGAGTGATACCTCATTAGATTCGAAATTTAACGATATAGGTAGGTACTTATAGAAAAATTTATTTTAAGCGTTTATTAGCACAGAAAAAAATTCAAAGTTATAGACAAAAAAAGGCGGAGAAAATAAGATATTTCTTTTTTCGTCAATATCTCAAAAAATATTGGTATCTAAGAAATCTAAATATATATACAAATAGAAAAACTCTTGGCTTGCAGAACAGTAGGTATTAGGTATTCTCCATTTTTTAAACTTTTTATTCAAATTCAAAACATATTTATTTCATAGTTTGGATGTTACATAGGTGAAGTACAGTGATCCCCACACTAGGCTTAGCCTGTGACGTGGGGATCTAAGCCAAATACGATTTATTATTAAATCTAGTACCTAAGTACTTGCGTTGAATGTACATTCAACGCTGAACATTGGTCTCCGCGCCTCATTTTACACATACGTCTTTACGCTTACACATACATTTTTCTATACATCATTCCGAATCCAATGAGGTATCACACGTACCTATTTTTTTTAGGAGTAGTATCTCTATTTTTCACTATTTGGAACTTGTCCATTATCTTATCTTTATCTAGGTCGTATAAGTAGAGGTCTTAATAACATCATAATAATATATTTATGACGCGCAAATCTAAAAACCTTAAGCAAACGTAGAAAACTGGGATAGCTTTTTAAATAGGTATTCATTAACACGGTCTCCGTTCTGGTACATTAGGTTATACATATAATATTAGACTTTCGAAAGTCTTTTTATATTTATCCTTAACTGATATTTTTGGAAAATAGACCATTATAAAAAACACGCGTTCCAGATTAATCCTTACCCATTGCGCATCTATTCATTGCATTTACATAGAAATGTCTAAAGACTGTAATTCGAGCACAATGAGATATCACATGATCTAGAGAAAAAAAGAAAGGGCCAAGTTCTCACGTGTTCATACTTAAAATTCGCTGCAGTATCGGTGCGTTGGCAATCAGGCGCATCGGATGCACAAAAACGGAGGTCAGTGGGAGAGAAACTGGGGCTCGGATTGCATCGCGACCCTTTCACTCTCGATGCGTACCTGCGCTTTTTACACTCTTCCCGGAATCGCCGGCGAGCTGCGCGCGCGCACCATGTTTCTCAAACTTCTGAAATTCTTGGGAATCTGCCATTTGGGTGCGGTTGCGTTACCGTACACAGCTACTAGACTAGTAGCAGGAAGTTGTCATTTGAACGTTCGGGCACTTTCGGCTATTATCGGCAGATCGGAGTATTCCAAGTTACAAGTGTAGTAATTCTATGAGCGTGGCACAGAATTTTGCGAATGGCGGAGTGGCGGAGTCTAACAACCTTAAACTTAAAGGGTAGCAGCCTTTTAAATATTCATTGAATATATTTTGGTACATATGTAAGTACCTAATAATCATGTACCAAAGTGTAGTTGGATTCAGTTTTAGGTAATCGAGGTGTTTCTGAAAGATTTTTTTTTGCCGCTGATCAGCTACCTGTAGCTTCTGAAAAGTTACAGTGATTCCCTTAGATCGCACATCGACTATCAATGTTCAAAACAGAGAGCAGTTTGAGAACCGCAGGTGGTTGCGCCAATGCGCTCAATATTTTGCAAATTCTTCTTTTACGAAAGGTCCTTAAAATAAATCAAATGTATATGGGATAGTCACAAAAAAGAGGGTTAATTACTCGGCCTTGGACTGATTCCATGAAAGGATGATGTTTTTTATAGAGCTAGGCTTCGCATTATAAGATAGAGTATGCAATACGATATGCAACTACATATGTTCAAAAGGAATCTTAACTTCTATTTATGCATGACCGATTGTAGGTACCTACCTATGTAGAGACCAAAGCTTATGTAGGTGCCAAAGTAAAATTTTGCCTACTAAGAGTCAGATGTAGTGTAAATATATTTATATAGCACACTAAACTTACGTTTAACTTTTTTGTATTGCACCTATTATACATATCTATGACATCGGTGTCCTCCGTCTTGTTGTATGGCAGTACTTACATAATAAATGCTTTGATTGATTGATTGATAATATGTTACGTACCTACTCTCTCTCTTCTAAGCATACTTTATGATTAAGTAGCTATACGAAGGAACTAGGAATAGAAATACGTTAAAGCTTTAAACTTCTTGTATGAATAATGCTGTTGATGATGTACGTTTATGTTGTAGTAAACACATTAGTAGGTAACAAAAGATGATTTAGGTTTCAATATTCGGTGCTAGGGGAAGTTCCGCTCTGGTAGCACCTTTTGACAGCTCCTGGGATCGTCGTCATACTTGTCATGTGCCAACTACCTACAATTACTCCTCTGACCTTGTTAAGCGTTAAATATAATTGTCACAAAAGCTCGGCCTTTACTTTCTCGTACAATTTCAGTCCTAGTCCAATGTTTTTGTGAAAACAATTTAAAAGTAATTAAAAAAACAATTGAATCAATTGTAATAATAATTAAGGAGCCCATTCAAATTGCCGTGCCATTAAGCATATTGTATAAATCGTTAATTTTTTTTAAAAAGAAATAGTTTTTGCGACGAAATCTCACTTTTGTTCAGGTAGATTTATTTTTTTGCCTCGATTCTGCAACCCGAATCCTGACCTGTTTAGTAATTTCGACTCTATGTAGATGGCGTAGCGTTTAAGAATTATAATTTCTTTTAAGTTTCTTACGGCATAATATATGTTATTGAAAATCGATATCGCAGCTTCGATCATTTATAATCAACGTTCGACGGGTAAACAAAATGCTCAAGGGAAAAAAAATGTGGAATGCGACGCGGGAGGAGTGGAAATGAAGTATTATTGCAACACTTGCACTTTCGGTCGCTCTTTGTGAGATCCTATTGCGTCGACTCCGATTGCAGGACCTTAGGGCTTTATCTAACTTCTTGGTATTGCAGTGGTTTCTTATCTACACGTATCTATCTATAGATCTTATTCACGTACCTATAATACTTACATTGAATATTTAATTATAACAAAGCTTGGAAAGCTTTTTAAGATCAAACCTGATATCATCAAGACAAGTATATATGTAAATATCGACGCTGGAAAGGAGAAATTGGATAAGCGACATTTTCAGAGATATTGAGTTATATACATCGTTGGAATCGCCAGATTTTTCTGCATCGAATGGACTAGGTTTCGTACCCATCTGACGACTTTAGTGTCGCTTATCCAGTCGGTGATTTGGAGAATCATTGGTACATTTAAGTTACTAAACGACTTAGTTACCAACAAATTTTTGAAAAGTGGAGATTAGATGAAAAGTTATTCGATGTAATGATCCTTAGAGTTTTTTACTTATTTGCCAGTTCAGCTTAACCTTAACTTGGATAGTTTTGCCTTATGACAACTAACCATTCACTGTCGGTTAACTATTTTTACCTGACCGAATAATAGGTTTTAATGTCATATGGATAAATTTGCTTAACTGTCAAATGTGAACTATTGGCGCTTATCATCATTTAGCTAATTTCAGATATAAAATTTTTGTCGTTTATTCCATTTTACCTGAAATTTGTTGGAAGTTACCTTTTTAACTTAAGTACTTTCTTTTTGTTGTTATTTTTCATAATATCAGAAAAATTGCCAAGTAAGGGAAAAAATAGATAAAATAAAATAAACTAATGTTAATAATGCTAAGGGATGAAAACACGAGATAATATTTTTTCCTATTTTGGTTTCAAATACAAATTTGCCATTCCCATTCTTACTGGTACCACGTAATTAAGTTGACCATTTAAAGCAATTTTGATCTCAAATAGAAATGGTACACTTGTTATCTTAAGACTCGTTACATAACTTCTTATTTGAAATAAAGCTATAAAAATTCCTTAAAGGGTGTTTTTTTATATGCGTAGGTATGACAATCATTTCCTTGTGGTTAATAACTATAAAGCTCATAGAATGTAGATGTATCATAGGTTGAAAATGTGTCGCATAAGCAGCTTATCAAGTTTGAAATTGCTCCTTAGAAAGTGATTAGATAATTTATCTTGATATGTTTTTGACAAATTTTACGTATATACTTTTTTGCTTGACTATAAAATAAGCATACTTTGCAATAAGATAGTTTTTACTCGATAAATTCTGTCAACAAATTTAGCTTGGAGTTTTTTACCTGACTAATTTCTTGTGAAACATGTCGGTAAGATAAATTTACCTAAATTTATTTTGAGGACCATTTTGCTTAAGCGACACTACATTCTTAAATAACTCATTTGAAGGTAAAATAATAATTGGATAATGTAGAATACATCACTATAACCATATAAAATTACTCATATAGGAATTTCGTCATCATTAGGAATTTTAATGATTTTTTTTTAGAAAGTATTGCAGTTTTTTGTCTCCCCCGTAAAGTTAGCTGCGTGTCGCTTATCCAATTTCTCCTTTCCAGCGTCGATATATACATAATAGTAGTACATTTAAAAAGAAATTCAATCTAATATTCAATAATAATTTTTGATACCTACTAATACGCAGTTAGATGTAATCTACATCTTTGGAAAGTGGAAGACCCGCGCAAAATCGCCTTTTTCATACAAACGAAGTCCTCATTTTCCTTCGTGGATTTTAACATAATTGAAAATATTTTGACACAATTTGTTGTAGGTATATCAACCGCAATTATGCCCCTACGTTTGATTTTTTAATTATTATAAGGGTTAGGAGCATTTAAAATATTGTATGAAATCTGTTTTTCGTACCTAATTTTTACAATAATAATAAAATCGAAAAAGTCAAACGTATAGATAGCTATGGTTAATATACATCAAATTATGTAAAAATGTTTTCCATAATGTCAATATCCAGAGAGGAAAATGGGGACTACGTTTGTATGGAGAAGCGGCCGTCCCTTGCCTCTTAACGACTATGTTCCCTGCTGCTAGAGTTTCCACGGACTCACACCATAGAATTTATGGTAAATACATACGAGTATATGGACTCAATGCACAATTATAGTTTGTTTCCTGTTGTCCAACGGCGGTATTTGTAAAAGCCTGATAACAGTGGTTTTATTGAATCACTCAAAGAATTCCCCAATTATCTCGACAATATTATTGTTTGTCCGCTGTTTAGGAGTTTGGGTTAGAGTGGGTAAATACACCATTATAGAGTATTTACAGTTGATGTTGCGAGCCGTGTG
Source organism: Cydia splendana (assembly GCF_910591565.1). Taxonomy (NCBI): domain Eukaryota; kingdom Metazoa; phylum Arthropoda; class Insecta; order Lepidoptera; family Tortricidae; genus Cydia; species Cydia splendana. The sequence continues at coordinate 16,438,513 of NC_085962.1, forward strand.
GGCCAGTGTTATGCGTTTGTCGGTGCCGTACAAAGGCGAAGGGGTGATTTCATGGCCGACTGCACCCGAGGAACCAGCATGCGTCGATGCATCGCGAGACCGCACAAAATTGCAGCTACAATGCACTTCTATGATGTGTAACTTACATAAATATGTAACATAGTGTTCACTTTATCCGTACTGATCCGTACCTATTAAGTGAACTTATTTTATTTGGTACCTACCCATATAACCATTCCAGTCGCAGAATCATCAAAGTGGTAACTAAATGTCAGATGTGTCGTAACAGAGTCCACACAATGTGTCTAGAATTGTTTCGAAACAAAGTGTCGTCGCCGTGTGTACACTTTTCCGTAACAAGGTGTCGACACATTTGTGTGCACTTTGCGTGCGGTTTGCGACTAAATCTGACAGCAAATTTGTGACAGCAAATGTCAATATAAAATACCTCTTGAAAACCAAGGTTTGTCAAACTACTATTAGTGTCTCGTGTGCTCGTAATTCTAGTAAGTCATCATGGGCAATGCAAATGATAATAATCGACCGAAACCATATAAACACCCAACACCCGTCAACCTTTTACAGAAAAGTTTTTAAAGAAATGCAATAAGCTACTTAGGTCAGCCAACGAATGCTCCAAAAGTTGTAAAGGGAAATGCTCGGAACACAATTTTTGACACCGTAACTCGGTTTGACAAGTTAGGAGGTGAACATATCAAAAGTCCCCGGCCGTAGCCCTTGAGCGGGGGGAAGAGAGGGGGCTTTGAAGGTCCCATTTTCCGGTTTTTCAATTATATCTCGGAAACTATGCATCTCAGCGACATGGCCACTTATACAAAATGAAAGTTAATTTAATTTGTTACAAGTTTATTCAGTCAATTTTTTCGATATGTTGAATAGTTTTTGAGATATTCGCTCTTGAAAGTTTATTTAGGGCTCTCAATTTTATCTTGATATATCTATATCAGTGAAGGTGCTAGGCCGTGTTTGGTATCGTTTTCGTATAAATCTGGGGTGCTGAATCCATTTAAGGTATCACATTGACACCATTCCACAAAATAAAAAAAAATCTTTTTAGGGTTCCGTACCTCAAAAGGAAAAAACGGAACTCTTATAGGATCACTCGTGCGTCTGTATGTATGTCCGTCTGAATACACAAAATAGTTCTTTACCTATAGATGACAGGAAAACCTATTAGAAATGTGCAGTCAAGCGCGAGTCGGGCTTAATGTACGGAACCCTTAATACGCGAGTCCGACTCGCACTTGGCCGGTTTTTTTGAAACTCCTCTTGACGCTTAACCGCTGAACCGATTTCGTTGAAATTTGGTATAGAAATAGTTTGCGTCCCGGAACAGGACATAGGATAGATCTTATAACCAAAATCATCTTTTGAAGGTGTGAAAAGTGGCGTGGAAATTTGTACGGGAAATCAATAACCGCTGAACCGATTTATATTAAATTTGGGATGGTCTACATCTTTGATTTAGTTAAACATGATAAAAAAATATGACTTCAAACCTAAACTTAAACAGTATTAACTTCAAGAAGTCAATTCTGAATTCCCACCTACACCTCATTTCACACCTTTAAAGGATGATTTTTGAGATAACTTATTATGTCCTGTCTCGGGACTCAAAATATATGTGTACCAAATTTAAATTAAAACTGTTCAGCAGTTTAAGCGTGAAGAGGAGTTTAAAAGAAAGTTTTTTAATAAGTTTATATGTTTTTACTTCGGAATGGTGTCAATGTGATACCTTAACTAAATTTGGTACTGCGAATTTATACGAAAACGATACCAAACATGGCCTCGTAGCTTTACTGTTGTAGAAGTCAAAATAAAATTGAGAGCCCTAAATCTTATTACTTGGCCAAACTTGTGTAGAAGGAAAAGGTAAACTAAAAGTCTTCGGCAGGAATATAAGACACAAATCTTCTTCTGCCATGCCTTATCCCTTTATTTGGGGTCGGCCCTCCTCGTTTTACGGCGCCAAGACAGTCGGTCTTGGGTTGTCTGCTTGTCCAGTTGAGCTCGTTCTATATCCTTAGCAACGGTTGTCCACCACGTGGCGGGCGGTCGCCCTCTACCTCTCTTTTTATCCGGGATAGCCAGGGCCTTCTTTACAGCGTTGTTTTCGTCCCGTCGCATTACATGACCGTACCATCGCATACGACTTTCCATCATCTTATCCACTATGGGAGCAACTTTAAAAGAACCTCGGATATATTCATTCCGCACTCTGTCCAATCTTGTTACTCCGGCTGCCCACCTTAGCATTCTCATTTCAGTCGTGTGCATCTTTTGTTCATGTTGCTTTTTGACGGCCCAGCACTCGCTACCATACATCATGGCTGGTCTTACTGCCGTTTTGTAGACTTTGCCCTTCAGCCGGATCGGCATTTTGGCATCACACAACACACCTGTAAGGGTTCTCCATTTTAGCCAGGCTGCATTTGTTCTATGGGTAGCGTCCGCATCGATGCTGGCATCAGAGCTTAGCATCGATCCCAGATACTTAAATTGATGTACTTTCGGTAATGGCTGTCCGTCAATTGAAATGGCTATATCAGATGATGGTCCATCTTGGAATTTGCAATGCAGGTACTCTGTTTTGTTTCTGCTAATGCGGAGGCCATTATTCTCTAGCGCTTGTTTCCAGTCCTGCAAGGTGTTCTGCAGGTTCTTTCCGCATTTATCGGCTATAACTATATCGTCAGCATATAATAAGCACCATGGGAGGGCTGATTGGACGTGCTTGGTGAGGTAGTCCATTGACAGGTTGAATAGGAGTGGACTTAGAGCCGAGCCCTGATGCACTCCAACTCTGACTTCAAATGGCTTACTAACACCAGCCACACTTCTCACTTGTGTACTGATGCGGTCGTACATATCTTTTACCAGACAGATGTAGTATTCTGGTATTTCTTGTGCCCTCATAGCTTGCCATACTAATCTACGCGGTATTCTGTCAAAAGCCTTCTCGAGGTCTATGAACACGATGTGAAGGTCCTGTTTGCTAGCACGCTGCTTTTCCATGAGAATTCTTACAGTTTGTATCGCATCAGTCGTGGATCTTCCTGGAGTGAAACCGTATTGATTTTCAGATATAGATATCAGTCGGCTAAGGCGATTATTGAGGATGCGTTCCCAGATTTTGAGTGTATGGGATGTGAGCTTGATACCCCTGTAATTTCCGCAGTCACTAACGTCGCCTTTGTTTTTATAGTATGGTACTATATAGCTACATCGCCATGACTCGGGGATTTTATTGGAGATTAGGATTGCATTAAAGAGTTTTGTTAGCCATTCTATTGCAACAGGTCCCAGCATTTTCCAGAGATCTGCGGGAATGTTGTCAGGGCCCACTGCCTTATGGTTCTTCATCCTGCTAACCGCTGACCTAACCTCATCTATACTGATCTTGTGTAAGGGCCCAGCTATTTTTGGAATGTCCTCAAGCGGTTGGCTCGGGAACTCTTCATTTAGTAGTTTTTGATAGTATTGAGTCCAACGATCTTTGATTTTATAGTCGTCCGTTAATAAAACTCCTTTATCATCTTTGATATATTTATTGATTTTTATGTCCTGGCCTGCTTTGTGTCGATTTCTTGCCAGCTTAAATATTTCTTTGTCATTTACAGCGTGTTCTAATTTAGAGTAGAAGACTTCCCGTGATTGTGCCCTGTTTTGTGCCACTTTACGCTTAGCCGACTTTTTGGATATTTAATATAAGACACAAATATATATTTTTTTTGCGTTACTATTTCAATCATCAAATATAAATACCTTGATTATATTATTCTAGTGAGATCCTCATAGATAAACAAAAACATTTACTTAAAAAATTACAAGGTCGAAATGTCACGGAACTTGTGAGAGTAATATCTGAAAAATAAAAACTTTTATGACAAAAAAATCTGGACACAATTTAAGAATCACCCAATTGCGTCGAGGAATCATCTGTATTTTTGCTTGTTTAATTACCTCCTCGCTTCTTTTTTGTCCTTTGTATTCTGTAGCAATTTGTTAGATCTGAAAATAAAGATAACTTGCGTCGTCACGGATGTCGATTTATAGGTTTTAGGGAGTGCAGAATTCGAAAACGATGATCATTTTATAATCCAAGATGGCGGCTACGTATTTTGTCATAAAAGTCGTCATGAATATCGTTTTATAGGTTTTAGGAAGTGCCGATTTCGAAAATGATGACCAGTTTGGAATCCAAGATGTCTGCCGTGCACTTTGTCATAAAAGTCGTCATGGATATCGTTTTATAGGTTTTAGGGAGTGCAGAATTCGAAAATGAACACCATTTTGGATTCCAAGATGTCTGCCGTGCACTTTGTCATATAAGCCGTCATGGATGTTGACTTATAGGTGTTAGGAAGAGTAGAATTCGAAAATGATGACCATGACCAACGTGCACGGCAGACATCTTAGATTCTAAAACGGTCATAATTTTCGAATTCTCCACTCCCTAATACCTATAAATCGAGATCCATGACGACTTTTATGACAAAGTGTACGGTAGACATCTTGGTTTCCAAAATGGTCATCATTTTCGAATTCTGCACACCCTAAAACCTATACATATAGTAGTTCGCCCCGAACTGTGAACTCGCGGTTCGCCAAACAGATCAATTGAATGCAGTGCTACTTAGTCTGAGATGGGCATTTCGTAATTGATTCCTGATTCCACGATTACTTGAAATTACTTTGTAATCTGATTACCGATTCCTAGATTACTTTGTAATCTAACAATACCGAATTACAACTAATTGGTAATGAAGTAAAATTCCATTTGAGGAATCAGGAATCAATTTTTCGAATACTACAATTACTAGTAATAGAAATCAATGTCGATTCTTCATTAGGTACAGGAATATATATTACTTGATTCCTTTCAGATTACATTTCGTACTACTACATAAGTACTATCAAAAGTACATTTCGATAGTAGATATAGATGTTGTTGACTTACTAGGATGCATCTACCGATACCTTATTTGAAACAGGTGTGCAGATTTCGAAAATGATGACCATGACCAATAAAACGACATCCATGACGACTTTTAACATAGTGCATGGCGGCCATCTTGGATTCCAAAACAGTTATTATTTTCGAAATCTGCGCTCCCTAAAACCTATAAAACGACAGCCATGACGACTTTTATGACATACTGCATGGCCGCCATTTTGGATTCCAAAATGGTCATCATTTTCGAAATCAGGGCCCCCTAAAACCTATAAAACGACACCCATGACAACTTTTATGACCTAGTGCATGGCCGCCATTTTGGATTCCAAAATGGTCATCATTTTCGAAATCTGCGCCCCCTAAAACCTATAAAACGACATCCATGACGACTTTTATGACATAGTGCATGGCCGCCATCTTGGAATCCAAAATAGTCATCATTTTCGAAATCTGCGCCCCCTAAAAGCTATAAAACGATATCCATGACGACTTTTATGACATAGTGCATTGCTGCCATTTTGAAATCGAAAATGGTTATCATTTTCGAAATCTGCGCCCCCCAAAACCTATAAAACGACACCCATTGACGACTTTTATGACATAGTGCATGGCCGCCATTTTGGATTCCAAAATGGTCATCATTTTCGAAAGCGGGGCCCCCTAAAACCTATAAAACGACATCCATGACGACTTTTATGACATAGTGCATGGCCGCCATCTTGGAATCCAAAATGGTCATCATTTTCGAAATCTGCGCCCCCTAAAACCTATAAAACGACACCCACGACGACTTTTATGACATAATGCATGGCCGCCATTTTGGAATCCAAAATGGTCATCATTTTCTAAATCTGCGCACCCCAAAACCTGTAAAACGACACCCATGACGACTTTTATGACATAGTGCATGGCCGCCATCTTGGAATCCAAAATAGTCATCATTTTCGAAATCTGCGCCCCCTAAAACCTATAAAACGACATCCATGACGACTTTTATGACACAGTGCATGGCCGCCATTTCGGATTCCAAAATGGTCATTATTTTCGAAATCGGCACTCTCTAAAGCCTATAAATCGACACCCATCTCGACTTTTATGACAAAGTGTTTTGCTACCATCTGCATGCAAGACATTTCTATTATTTTTACGTACAAAAATGGCCCCCTGTCAACTTTCAATCGAGATTTAATCGATAATTTATTCGATTAATATTCAGATTCATTCAATTTCAATCTATGTTAGGTCGACTAAACTAATCGCGATTAAAATTTGAGAATTAACTTTTTTTATTCCATTAATTAGTCGAATAAACAGTTAATCAATTAATGCCCACCTCTGACCACGGCATTTTTACACTTTGTGAATATCTGAAAACAAATCAACACAAGGAGCCATTTTGCAAAGCCAGTAACTTTGTTATTACTTTTGACAGCGCGTGTCATGTGTCAACACAGAGTCGACACAAAGTCGAAACATTGCGACTACTTTGTGACTGCAATATTTCTCAGCCTTAAACCATATTTATACATCATAATTAACAAGTTTCGTAGTATGTAAAGCGTTATTTCTGTTATTTAAGTATAGTATACGCATCGAAGTACTAAAAATGCTTCAAATAATATAGTTATGAACACAGGCACTGAGAAGTAAACAATTTCATTTCCGGCTAAACTAAAACAATGTGGTGGCGCGTTGATTATATTACACTTAGTTTATCAAATCACTCGAGCAGTTTAATTCCCCATAATAATTTAAGTCCTATTGTAATATAAATGCAAACAATATATAATTACGTCTTGTAATCCGTTTTAGAGATGGCGTATTAATGTCACTTATTTTTATTTAACTATTTTTCCATCTGACAGTTTCCATTTGACAGGAACAAAATGAACGAATGAACGAATAATTTTGGCATAAAGTAGTCGCAAACTCGTAACAATGTGTGCACACGGCGACCACAGTTTATGTCACTTTGTGTCATGTGTCGACCCTTCCCCATTTCTGGTAACTGTGTCGACACGGCGACGACTCTGCGACTGGAATTGTGACCGAAACAGACGGTGTCGACACAAGATGTGTCTACACCGCGTCGTAACGGCGACTGGAAATGGTTGTATGGGTAATACCTACTTGTTATTATAATTTGCTCTTATCATACTTCCAAAGCCGTTTACTCCGACCCCTGTGATAAATATTTTTTAATTATAGTAATATAATCAATCAATAATTTAGATATATATTTCACCTAAATATTTTTTTCTATTGGTAAGTATTGTATTCATTGTTAGACCTGACTTTATATATCGGAAGTAGTCATCAATGGTTAAAATAAAACATTGCCCTAATATTTGAGAATCAGTTAAATAATAGAAATAGGTTATTTTTTGTATCCCATCATTAGGTATGTAACTCATTATACGGATGGAAAAGAATGTTTGCACTCAGTCGTATTTCCGTTTTAAAGCTGAAACATGAAGTGAAATGTTTTATGTTAGTGGGGTGCTAGGATATGCACCTAGGGAATAGTTACTTGGAATCAAAAAGTTCTACGAAAGTGTGTACACATTCTGATTGAGTATTAGAGAAGTACATACTTATTGATATTGATTTGATGTTCTATAAGACAAGTCAAGTAGCGTGCAAGTCGCGAAAGCGGCGCGAGCGGCGCGGAGCGATGTCGCGCTCGCGTGCACTCGAAAGAAGCACACGTGCAACCCTCAAAGGATTTTTTCAATAAAACATATGCCGCTTTTTGCTTAACCCACTTTAGCTCGATTATAACCTTCTTACCTACATTTGCTTCGCTCTTTTGTGCAAATGAAGCCGCCGGAACGTTACATGTGTTTGATACACCATCGATGAGCGCTTTTTGAGACCAGATACTTATGAATGGTTTTGAATTATCTGTTCATGTGGTGTATTACTCTATGTAGATATTGTAGATGGACCAGCCCTAACCAAGTATGAATATCTTAGCGGCAAAGCATTGGCTTATTTTGCGCCTTCGTTTACGTCCGTAATAATTAAGCTTGAAAGTTTAATTTTTTTTCTTCATACAAAATGGGACCATCTTCATGTGTGCCTATATGATTTAAGGAGTTCCCTCGTTTCTTCATGGATCCCATCATCGGAACTGGATGTTAATAAAAATGGGACCAATCTGGAAGTACATAGGTACTTTTTTATGATATTGGAGGCAAACGAACAGATGAATCGCCTGATGGTAAACGATAACCGCCGCCCATGGACACCTGCAACACCGGAGAGATTGTAAATGCGTTGCTGGAATTTAGATGTAGGTAAATACGCTCTTTTTTTGAAGGTTTGGCATAAAAAACCAAATCGGTTCAGAATTGACGGAGATCTGACGTAACAAACATTATAACTACGGTCTCTGTTTAACCCGATGGTTGACTGGTAGAGAATGCCATTAGGTATTAAGTCCGCTCTTTGTACATTATTTTTGTTTTTATTTTTTGTAATAAATATTGAATGAATAAAAATAAACATACAACCGAATTGAGAACCTCCTCCTTTTGAAATATTGAAGTCATATATAAATACAACATAAATATGAGAAAAACGTTGAAGCCCGGGGTGGTCCACTCTATACAATCAAAGATTTTGAACGAGTTAATCACCTGAAATTCATTCAAGAGTTTCAAAACAGGTGTAATCGTACCTACGTATGGAATGACTTGTACAAAATGTACCTACTAATTCGTTTTCACTACAATTTCATTGATGATAGAATAATTTATTTGTAGGTATAGGTATCATGGATGAAGCTATTTATTAGTTAAACGCATTATTATACTTAATTTAGAGTAGACAAAATGGCAGCACTAGAGTGCCAAAAAAAGTGGAGATGGGTGTTAAGTATGTTGGTATTTGGTGGTTTTTGTTTATGATTGGAAACACGAGACGCGACGGCTCGCATATGGAGCGGCCACAGGAAGAGCCCAGAGACTTTTTGTCTTACACTTTGTGCAATAATAACAGGGCTGTCTCCATCTACAACATGTAGAAACTGAAAAATCACTTTATTAGGTATTTGTACAATTGCTGCTGACCCAAAAAAATAATGTGTAATTAAAATTAACTATCTATAAGTAAGATAGTTAAGTATCTATAAGTAGAGTAAGATCTAGTTTGTCATGTAAGAGCAAAAAGTTGATGATTAAGGTGTATATTTGGAGTATCGCACTTTATGGTAGTGAAACGTGGACTATGACCCAGAGAGGCCGAAAAAGACTGGAAGCTTTCGAAATGTGGTGTTGGAGACGTATGGAAGGTATAAAATGGACGGAGAAGATAACGAATGAAGAGGTATTACGAAGAGTGAAAGAGATGAGGATGATATTGAACACCATCAACAACAGACGGGGAAAAATGATTGGACATTTGTTACGGCACGACAACTTCTTTAAAACCATCATAGAAGGCAAGATAGAAGGAAAGAGAGGCAGGGGCAGACCAAGACGTAGCTATGTAGACCAAATAAAAGAAAAAGCTGGTGTCGTGTCGTATCAAGAGGTCAAGGCTATGGCTTATGAGAGGGAGAAATGGAAAATACTCCACCGACAAGAGGATACCTCTTAAATTGAAGAAGAAGAATCTATAAGTAGTTCGCGACGCAGATCATCTATGTGCAGTATGTTCTCAGAGTAAAATAGGAACGTACTGTGATACTGTGCCTACTTAGATTTTATTAAACATATCTTAACAATGTTTCGTTATTTTTCATTAACAGTTTAAGGCAAGTTAAAAAACCGAGTCCTTATCGATAACTTTTCTCACAGCTTCTGTAAAAATATGGGTTGTTTTTAAAAAAGTACCCAGCTTAAACTTTTCTTCAAAGTCAAGTAATGTAAAGTAGCAAATTATACCGGGTGCGGCCAGTTACAGAACAAAAAATCACACTGTAGATTATACTTATACCTACTGCTCAAACTAAATAACGTTTGTTCAGCGACTTTTTAATTCAGGCTTCGTGTTAAGTTAAACAAAATTAGTCGCATTAATTATTTATCATAAATATCTTAAACATTAGCGTGTGTCAAGTGTGCGAGCCCTGAGCTAGTTTGCACAAGATCCCACGCTCGGCGTAACCGGAGCCCGGGGCTTCCGTCCGGCTTTTAGCGGCGTCCCATCGGTCACCGCGCCCCTCCCACTCGCAAACATGCCGAACTTACCATATCATATTATGTCCATTCGGAGCCTGTGTATTACCATCGATCTTAGTAGGTAGTTTTCGGAAAGTAGGTAATACATATGTATGTAAGTCTGCGATAGCCAAATTGATGTTCTTTAGCCATATTTATAGAAAGCCAGGAAGGCATATAAAGAACATTTTAGTAGTTACACAGTTATAATGCAGGTATCTTTTCCCAAACTGCAAATCATGACATCTAAGTTACATGGCATCTAACAATCAAAGGAAATTAGCACAGGAGTGTAGGTGTTAGATAAAAGAAGAATCGGCGGCGGCTAGTGGCGTCTCGCGGTCATTAATATTAATTAGCGCCGGTGCGCGCCTCAATGCGCCTCTTGCTTCTGACTCGCTGCGAAATTAATTACTCGCAATCTTTATGTTCCAATTATAAAGGCCTTCGCAACAAATTAAATCTGTCCGGAGCAGCCCTCCTTTAAGAGAGGTTTCACTTTCTTTGTAGACTTGATAAATGCTCCCTGCGAATTTTCGTACAATTCAGCATAATGTAGATTTCTTACTTAATACGTTACATTATCTGGGAATATTAAAAAGTCCATCGCGCAGAAATTACGCGACGCCGAACGTTAATAAAGCCATAATTACGACCGCTTTCAATTGAAATGTAATTGTACGTTATTCGCGGTTATTCTGTAGAAAAGCGAAATCGATTCCGAAACAGCTTTTGCATAGGAGCATGCCACTTCCGCGTTCGAGAAGCAAAAACTAAATCTCGGTGTAAAAACTTCCAAGTTTCCCTTTCATCGGGAGGCAAAATATTTTAACGGCGGTAACCGGATATCTCGGCTGCTCGTGGAAACAAAGCAAAAACCACCAACGTGTTATTACACGAAACCAACATTTAATAAGCTTGTTTTTTATTTTGCATTGGTTTTGGTTATCCATTAATTCGTTGTGTGCAAAAAAGCACTCGGATTCGCCAACGCCCGTGGGTACCGCCGTATTTGAATAGTTAGATGACGGTCATTGTTGTGGGAAGATGCGGAAATGGGATATTTTCTTTCGAGAAATATAATATTCCACGCATTATGTTGCGCCGGTGCAAAAAGTTTCGATAGAGTAATACTTATTTTTAGTTGAACAATTGACGATACCATATTAATAATATTGCACAATGCTTGTTTCATTTTTAAGCGAGTTTACTTACTAATACATAGCCTCTGTTCCACTTTTAAAGTTCAGTGCTCTACATAAGGAAAGGTATTAGGTATGATCGTGCTTATCGTGTAACAATGTACGATACAACACGATAATCACGATAAAGCATAAATACTTAGGTAGGGATGTAACTTTAAATATGACACCGCATGTACGCGATATAATTACGATCATAATATGCTTGCTTAACTTAGATAAAATCTTAAATTAGATAAATCCAAGGAAATTGTGTAATTAGCTCGAGATATATGTAGAGTCGCCGTTTGTCACTGCAAAGTCGGTGCAGAGTTAGCTTAGATGGACTCTACATAGGTACCTAGTTGAGCATTAAGAAAGGCATTCAATCAGCCTTGCCAGATACCTACGCGCCACCGGTATTTTTTCATTTTTGCAGTCAATGCCAACTTTTCAATTGTTGCTTATTTTTTATTTATCACCCGAATGTCCTTTTTGTATCAATATAATTCTGAATGACATACGCCCACACAATAGCAAATCGGTATTAAATGCTCTTTTTTGGTATTTTCTATATCTGATTTAAAACCAAGTTTGGACAGGATACGCTGTTATTAAATATTTGACAGGTTCTAGAGCCCCAAGGGCCCGAGACATGACAAGTCGTATAATAGAGTGCGTGAAATCCAGATTCAAAGCTTTAAGCTTTGTAATTCTGCACAACAATTTATTTTTTCTCATTCTCTTAATGAAGCTAATGCTATCCATTCTTATCAAAACTTAAAAAAAGTCAGTTTCAGTCATGTAGCAAACGTGTCTATCTACATAACAAGACCGAAGTGATCCCATAAGTGTTCCGTGAACAAAGTTTTGTACGGAACTAAAAATGGAAAAATAAATACCTACTTAAAAAGAATATTTCCAAAAGGTTGAAATAAAATACCTACATATTGTTTACGTACGCTACTAAAATCGAAAGCGATGCATGAGGCTCTATAGAAAAAACATCCAAATCAAGCGCGTGCTCATAAATATGAAGGAGTTTCTGTAGATCCCATTTACATTAAAAAGTTTATAAATAACAAAATATATAAAATGATTGAGGAGTGTCACGTTCGCTTAGGTAGGTATGTATTCCTTCCAATTGGTCTAAGTAGGTATAAAACGCATATATTTCAGATACCAAACTAAATACGTAAAAGAAAAAAACAATACGATTCTAATATATTTTTTATAAACCTCATACATATGTAGGTATACTTAAGACGAGATGAGCAGGTATGAGCCCCCATGAATTATTGCAAAACCATTAAAAACCGTTGAAGATCCAAATCAATTTCCTGTCAACAACTGACCATGCACAAGTAGCCACGATCATCGCTTTGTGTGCGCAAGATTAATGAATCTGAATTAGATACGTTTGAATTTAATTGAAATTGGACTTCGGAAGTATGGAGTGCGTGTTCAATGGCGTAAATTAAAAAAAAAAAATCCGTCCGCAAAGTGTCCCGCAGCTGTGCTGGCCGCCACTACCCACTGTTTTGTAATCGGATCAATATTTTTTACTTCCGACAAAATTTTGCAAATAGAAAGGTTTTTTTATACCTATATATTTTTCGCAAGGGATTTTTTGACTGCAGCCCACGTGACATAGGTACCTTTTTAGAACTGAATTTATCGTTTACGAGTTGACAAACAGACATAAGTACGAATTCCATTACTGGATATAATTGTATGTCTCTTCTGCGGTACATGACAAACATTATAAGAAATCTCCAGCCTATGTTGAATTGATGGTAATTATTTTATTTCATCAGAAAGATAAGATAAACCAGTAAAACCGGCATGAATTCCTGATTTTATAAAATGTCGATTGTTTCAGTAGGTAAGTACCTACAATATATTTACACAAAATACGTAACCTATGTATTTGCAAAAAGAGGAGGATAATTTTGTGTATTACTCTAGGAAGGTCTCATACAATTAAGTTCGCTAATAAGAATTAGGGGTCCTGTCTCCGTGATCTAATAAACACTGATGTAATAACAGGCTATTACTTACCTTTGATTAGGCTAGGATAAGATTATTAAGTAATAGCGCATATTCGTAGTTCAATCTCGATATTTCGTAAAAGTTATCTGCCCTGCTACCAATGTATATCCATCGTCAGATATAGAATATGTTTGATAATCGTCTATTTTGTGCGAAAAATTCGACTTCAAAGAGGGTTTTAGTTGGCGTAAGAGGTTACGCAAGGGCTGCTTCGCAGTTTGCGTCAAAGTTGTTGTCAAAGGCAGAAAGCCTGGTAAGTACAAAGGTCGAGCGGCCGCTCCGCTGCCCGCGTCTCGCGCCGCAACCCCCTTGGAAAGGATTTTTGATACCTACTCAAAAATGAGCCAGCGGTCATACAAAAACTTTCTTCGTTTTGTAACTATTTTTTTCTATATCCGGCAGTTAGTAACACGGTTGTGTGTTTCTGTGAAAATACGATAGTATGATGCACTACATCTTCTATCCGTTTATCCGACTTCAAAAAAGGAGGAGGTTCTCAATTCGTCGGAATCTTTTTTTATGTTTGTTCCTCGATTACTCAAAGACGCGTGAACTGATTTGCAAAAATCTTTTTTTTCTAATTTATTCTATTGTCATATATGGGCGGTCAGACTTGTTAATACCCACATTAATTCATTATTTACTTATATATTTATTACCCATAAAGAATTTAGGTAGGTAGAGTCAGTGCGGAAAGAGAAGAGTCGTGGAATGTTTTGGGCCCCATACATACCACGACTCTTTTCTTTCCGCACAGACTCTACGTACGTACATAATAAAAAATGTAGATATTGTAGATATTTACTAATTTGATAAAAACAGAAATATCATTCCCAAGATAATAGACACTTCACCTCTTTTTCGTCCAGAAATGATTCGCTGTGACCGGGCCCTTCTCGCTGTGGGGCGCAAATTGCTTCCACGGCTGAATCTGCAGGGTAGACAATCATTCTCAGCTTGTGACAGTTTTCAACAATATCAAAAACTTAATCATTTACTTAAGTAAAAAGTTACTACTACTTACTGCCTACTTACGGCTCGAATTAGATAGACGTCAATAATGCACTGTTTCTGTTTTCAATTTTTTAAGAAATTTAGGCATGTAAATCTAATAATCCAGTAACTTTGTCGAATTTTGTAACCTGGCTCTTTTGCGTCAAATCCGTTAGTTCTGATTTTTTGCAGACTTATTTATGATGTTGGCCCAATGAATAATACAAGTTTGTGACTTCGAGCGCCGAACGCAACTTTGTCAAATATCGAAAAACCCGCGAAAATTTCGGTTTTCTTTTAGTTTTGGGCGATTATAACCCTAAAGGACTAGTTTTCTCTAAAATCAGAACTACCGGATTTAACGCAAACGGGAAATGTATAAAATTACTGTATTATAAATAAAAACAACAGATTTTATAAGGATCAAACTGAGTATTTACATATAAATGCGGAATACTAGGTTGTAAAACTGTTAACATCTAAAAATTTGCCCACAATTAAGTTGTGAATACGATTACATTGACAAAGTATTTTTTTCTATGTTGTTACAATGGTTACCAAATTTAATGATGATAATGAAAAAAAAAGTACCTATACTGAGAATTAAGTTAAACATAGTTGGTAAGTAACTTAAACTGAATAAGTGTTAGTAACATTGGGAAGCTACTTGCTGTTGCTTTAATAATCACCTAAGCACAAATTTATTTAGTAATTTTTTTGGAAATGTTTTTTCGAGTTATATAAACGGTCACTTTTTAATTTTTTCTATCATTTTAGAACCCCTACTTATCGCGTAAAAACTAACAAAAAGCATTTTTATAGCGAAAACTGAATGTTTAATGTCTATTATATTAAATCGCACCTGGACATCTCGCCTGTTGCCGAAGGTCCGCGGGTCAAAAAACATTCAATAGGCGGTGTCATCCAACGGATTCCCGTTACCTACATAATCGTTCTCTAGGTCACTTTTTTTAATATATTTTATTTATTTTTTTCTGTAAAAAACAGACGTGTGCTCGCGGAATTATGCATCTCGGTGCACAACAATGGCGCGCGCGGCGGCACGGGGACTGTTTTTTTTTAAATTACAAATTGACGTCAAGTCCACTATTGTGTTGCGAGACATCTTCTCGCCACACGTATCGTAATCGTATTTTTAGTAAAAAGTGTAAAAATTGCCTACATATTTTGGTCACACTTCGACCGTAATTGATTTTTTAATGTGTTGGTACATGGTTGGTACTTTACGTGGCAGTTTGTTCTTGTTTACGTTTTTACTTTTCTATATTTTTTAATTTATTTCCGACCGTAATCCATACGCTCACACCAAAGAGATTGGATGTTCAAAACTGGATCTACTTATCTAATTTTTATTTCGCCATTTGACATTTATTACGTACTTACTTAAAACGTTATTATATGTATTTGTATTTTATTCAGCTAATCTGAAATGAATTGTCCTTCCGTAAATACTATGTCAGAAGAGTACCGCTCGTTCACAGAAATGTTGCAAATGCTGTCCGTTTGATTTTTATTTATACCGGTAATAAAATGCCTGAACAAATGATATTGTGTTGAATCCTCAAAATTACACGTGATGACTATTATAATTATTAAGCAATGTTATTCTTACTATTCCTCCTCCTCAGTCGTTCACTCTTGACAGAGTGGTCGTGGTTGTATGATGAGACGTATCTATCGTGGATAACGCAGCCCTCGCAATGCGCCTCCACTTGCCACGGTCTTCAGCGTTACGGGAACATTGGACTAATTAATGCAATGTTATTAGGTATGTATTATGAATTTATGAGTGAAAAATTAAGACTTGTAGTAAGAATAATACTCAATATCAAATTCCAAGTGGTGTGCTCATTATCTGAAACAAAATGTATATATAATACCTACATACAAAAAACAATAGAAAACTTTAGGTATGTACATATTTACGGCGCTCTCTCTAACTTCCTATATGATTTCATTCATGATCAGACCGGACAGATAAGCAAAAGAAATCCCTTGTTTGTATCAAACAAAGGGTCCAACGCTAAACTTATCTTACGTTTGTAGAGGACAGTTCGAAAAAAATGTAAATCTGTCGATGTTATTTTTGAATTTGTGCAAGGCGTTTGACAGCGGATAAGACGTTACGCGTATAACGCGAGTCACAAAGGGTGACAGTTTGGCGAGCGAGCAACGAGTGACACAAAAGCGCGACGCGACGTTTGAAAGACGTTCGGGACGGCATGAATGGGGCAAGAAGGAGTGATCGAGCGGCGTCCGAGTGCAGGCCTCCCGCTAGTCCAGCCACCCGCTCTCACACCCCGCTATTAATCCTTCGACGTGGACAGAAAATAGTTACGACTTACGCGTACCTACGCAACGTCGCAATCATAGCTGCGAAGGATGTACCGGATCCGTATATCGTATTCTTTAGTCTAACCATAAATTTTATGTTATTAACGTGTTACAGCACAAAGTTGACAAAATAAAAAAGATCGTAGCCCAAAATATCGTGTATAATAATAGGTACCTCGTAACATATTATATTTATAAGTAGAATCAAAATAAAATATTTATAATAGATAAAAGTTTTAAACCTGGATCATATAGGTACTCACAGTGTCTCAACTCTCATTGTAGGTAAATATAATGATTCGTTATCATATTTACTAGTTTATGCCATATATTTCATTTATAACTTACTGGCGTACTTAACAACGTATTTATGCCTACATGACTTAATTTAAAATAGAGACAGAAAAATAAATAATAAGATCAAATATAAGTATACAGTTTACAATGATTACATACAAAACATTAATGTATTTTTACTTGTAACTTACCTAAAGCTTTAACCTGAATACCTATTATGTACTCACATGTCTGCCAAATAGGCAACGTAAAAAGACATGATTTACTTCTATGTAACCCTACGCATTGAGTATGCGACCCTAGCGATATAGAGTACGCGGCCTAACTGGCCGTAATGTCCGCTCGGGAGAAAACATAAATCCAGTTTTACCGTTGAAATAAAAAGAGGACTTCTGTAAGTGGGATAGTGCAGGATATAATTCACATTTATGCGGAGCGGCCGACGGTGCGTATCGAGTCGCCGGGATAGTTGGCAAGGACAATACTCTCCCGGAGAAAAAGGGAATTATTCATCACACCCGGAAGGGGAGAGTCCGTGACGCAAGCATAGAAATAGCCAACAGTGTAGGGGCCGGACGGAACCACCCTCGCGGCACACAAGCCAACTTCACTTTTAATACATTCAGAGAACGATTACTGCTGCTTGTACGAGAAAGGGAATACGATCTTTTAGAAAATTACGAGGGTCCAGTTGATTGTTGCCAGTTGCAGATCTAAAGTTTAAACGGCCGCCGAGAACAAAGGGAGCTCGGACAGGGCTACGCAGCTAGGGATAAATATTCAATGCGAATCCTTTGGAGGCGATATTTTATACTTTATTCCCGCACGATTGTCACCGCCGCGTCGGCTCTCACCTGCGCGGCCTAGCGGAACGATATGTGCCAAAGAAATCTGCTCGGGGCAAGAATAAGAAATGTATGGATCAAATCACATCAACCATGTCAATATCTCACTGGAAGCTATTCACTGAAACAGAAACGTATACGAATAACCGGCTGGATTTATTTATTCTTTGATCTATTGATAATTATGTGTATTGTAGGTTAAGATAATTTTCAGAATGGTATTAATTAAAAATTATCAAGGCTATAGTATAAAAGTGTATAATTATTGCAACTGACTTTTAACAAAATCTCAACAAAGAAACGTCAATCTAAGCAAACAAGTTTGTAATCAATCACAAGATTGTTACAAAACGGTATTGATTCTTGATCAACCGCCCTTCCGCAATAATAATAGAGGACCAGGTTTTGTGCAAAGCATATCAAAATTTACATTAAAATCCCATACAAACACAAAAAAACTGGCTGAAATTCGAGTCCATTGTGTGCGATTGATTCGTAACGGCCGAGCGCGCAATCATGTGAATGAAATATTCACAATTTTAGTAATTTTAGCGCCGTGCGCGCACATCTGTCGCGGCACTGGCACAGTGGGCCCGCTCTCAGCCAAACTATTACTTTAACGTCGGAAAAACTTGTATCCTAATAGTTACGTAATTAAATTTGCATAAATGCCAATTTTTACCCAATTTCGAAGTAAACATTTGTTTTCACAGCACTTTAAGGAATGCAAAACAATATAAGTAATAGAGTCAATGCTAGCTCCCATTGTCCAATAGGATTATAAGTTATCTCGACGCTATTGTCACTGTTGTAGCAAAAAGTTTCGCAAGGATATCTTTCTTTTGTCGAAGCATGTCTTGTGTTTAGCAAAAAATGGTTGGGTTGTGCTCCAATTTGCGAAACTGGGTTGCAATTAGCTTTGTCTTAGATAACAAAACGATTACAGCTTCCCATATTTTTTCGTTTAGTGTCGGAACGCTTTCATGTTGGACCCTTTCGAAAACTTTCCCTTTAAATTTTTAGGGCAGACGTTATCGTTTTGCAGTTTATCTTTATCCATAGTAAGCTACTAGAGTAGCGTAGTCGGTAGTCTTTTAAAGATCCTCATAAACGATATTGCAAAATTATCTGTTTCATTTTGTAAGTATTTCACCACGTGTTCAAAAAACCGCTCTCGCAGGATAATTTGGCATTTAATGTGTAAATATGTGTTTGCCTTACTCTATATAAAGGCTAAAATTGTCAAGACGAAAAAATGTAAGCATGTATACTAGAATCGACATTGATACGGTACGAATAAAATAGTCCTAAAGATATTCCATTGATAGACATTATGTTGGTAAAATTATACTAATAAAGTAGTAAATATTAGTGATTCTACTACAACCATCAAGTTATGTATTACTTTTTGTAATGAACTCCTATTTATTATGTAATTTTATTATGGCGTGTTAGGTTATTTTACTTTTATTTTTCCGCTCTTTATATCATTGTGACGTTTGACCGAAATAGTTGCATATTGTTGCAAAGTATCTTTTGTGACGTAAAATAAAACAAAGTCAAGAAAGTGAAAGTGTACCGACGGGCAACAATAATGCGTGGTCCATCTAAAAGGGTTCCTTTAGACAAAGAGTTTTGCAAATAACACTCGCAATAAAAGGAAGTAAAAGTGTTAGACGAAATTCACAAATCCCTTTCATTTGGAAGCGGAGTGATGCGTCCTTGAATTCTCTTCGGTAAGGCTTAATTGTGGTTTCAGTCTTCAAAGAGTTGGCTCCTTTTGATGAGCGCGCGGCGGGCGGGGGCGGCGGCCCTGCTCCTCGAAACAAACAATCACTCGTAGCTGGCTTTCGCTTTTACTCGGTGGTCGACAAGCTCCATCTTGTATTGTGTTACTTAATATACCTACGTTATTTACAAACTATAGACTAAAACACAAGTTTATTTGAACTAGTGGCAGAGGAAATCCGGCCGTCAAGTTAGTTAAATAAAATCAGTACGAAATTTTATTACAAAGAAACGTTTAGGTACTATCAATAAGAAAATTTGGTGTTAGTCTCACGACATTCATTTTACAAGTTTGGGGTAAAAACCATTAGAGGGTCAAACAGATCACTGTGTTATATATGTCTTTCCTGTAGACATACACGAGAGTTAAGAAAAATGTACTGTTCGCGCGAACACACTAGTTTTCTCTCCTGTGGGTAATAGTTAACAGCTTGTGGGCATGTAAGTAATGATTTTATCATAGTTCTTTAAATAAAAGGAGGACCTTTTCACATGGATAAGGGTTAAATAAGAAAATTAGCCTTTATAGCCATTAACTCTCGTGTATGTCTACAGGAAAGACATAACACAGTGATCTGTTTGACCCTAGAGCTTACGGTTTTTTAAAGTCGAGCGGCGACACCTGCATTAATCTTTTTTGCATCAAAAGTTCATCTAAAGTTGTATATTTGATGTAGTTAACAAGCCAATGATCGTGTTGATTTAAGATTAGATCAAAAACACCTGCTGGCTGGCAAACTTAATTGTTTATCTGCAAATATTTCGGGACAAAGCACTGTTGTCGCCTAATTTATAGATATCTGCGGAACAGCGCCCGCTCCCGAACGCAAGGTGCGGCGTGTGCGAGATAACAAACTTAAACATCCTCCGACAAGGACAAAGCACTACAATAGAATGAGATAAAACAAACTTTTTATCTTAAAAAACTGCCTTGCATTTTATGAGTATAAACTGAAATTGACTTTAAGTAATAGACCATAAAGTCGACGATGCCGCGGCGGCATTGAGCACGCGACTTCAGCAGGTGGGAGCACTGTTTAAAAAACTAAGCAGCTTTTTCATTGTGCATTGTGCAAAGTCTGTTATTTTTTACTTTACACTATTTTATTTGATTTATTTTGGAAGATAACAAACGCAGTAGCTAATGGGCAACAATAAGTAGTTTTACTGCTCTCAGAAATACTTAGCTGTATTTAAATTTTGTTTAGGAACGAATTATAGAAACTTGAAAACGGTAATCATATAAAATAGGTCTAATTCTGGAAGCTGCCAGTTTTATGAGCAGCACCAGGAGCATAATGTCAGTTTCCTTAAAACAAAAAACCATATCTCACTTCTAATAATAGTGCGATAGACGGGTGCGCGGGATAAAAAGAGAGCTGGGGCGGCGCGTGCCCACAAATGGTAAAAATAGTAGAAATAGCCGTGGCCCGGGCAGGGCTCAATAAAAACGCTTAATTTACGCGATCCGCCACCGTGCTCCGACACTTACGCTCTTTATGTGTGTTGTCTTTGGGCTAATAATTGCCGGCTGCTGTTTGAAGGCCGTTGGAGAACACGCTCAAGCCGATGTAACGTATTGCCGGCCGCTAAAGCTGATCATTTCTATTGACACTTATTAATTGCACCGCAGAGAACATTTGATTGCAACAGAAGACGCGACTTACTGGTAGTCCACGAAGCGTAGCGGCGACCCGTCTTCTAATGAGTTTAATTGCAGGCCTCGGGTTTAACCCACCGATGCCTTGATTATGTATGCAAGTTCGGGAAGGCTAATTTAACTACTGAATGTTATATCACTTTAATTACGTTTCACTGTAATTTAAATTTCTTGTTGAATTAGGAAATGAAGCATACTTGAGTAGTGTAGTATTTAGGTGTAATAGTACGTAGCAAAATCGACTCTTATTTATTACATTATACCAAAATCAGTGTCAATGGAAGCGCTGGTGGCCTAGGAAGCGCTGGTGGCCTAGCGGTAAGAGCGTGCGACCTTCAATCCGGAGGTCGCGGGTTCAAACCCCGGCTCGTACCAATGAGTTTTTCGGAACTTATGTACGAAATATCATTTGATAATTGTCAGTCGCTTTTCGGTGAAGGAAAACATCGTGAGGAAACCGGACTAATGCCAATAAGGCCTAGTTTCCCCTCTGGGTTGGAAGGTCAGATGGCAGTCGCTTTCGTAAAAACTAGTGCCTACGTCAAATCATGGGATTAGTTGTCAAGCGGACCCCAGGCTCCTATGAGCCGTGGCAAAAATTCCGGGATAACGCGAGGAAGAAGAGACCAAAATCAGTGTCCAGCTTAACGGTGTCGAAATCTGAAATAAAACACTCTAAGTTAGACTGTATAAGGTGATATCAACATCGTAGTAACGTAAACATGCGTTAAAGATATGTAATAAAAGGCTTTACTGATGCTCTTTCAACAACTCTTCTTCTATTTTAATTTCTTGCTCTTATTTAAGGACTTCCATCCTCTGTGGACTCCGTCCTCTGTGGACGACCACTTCTCCATGTCACATGACTTCGCCCGCTTTCGTCTTAAGTCGAAACATGTTTTTATATACCAACGTATATAAATTAAGTTAGATTGAGTACTAAAGATGTCTGAATGTTGTGACCAACAGCCCTTCATAGTACGGTAAGTAGTGTCATAAGGTGCAAATTTTGGTATCGGGTGAATTCACTTAGCACAGATGTAATATTACGTATATTAGTAAGCTAAGCTAATTGAACCCGGTAGACATCCGCCAACCCCTGGCAGGTAAGCAGGGGGGCAGTCAAAGTAATTTGTAATGGATTCAAGCTTTCAACTCCTTTTTAACCCCGTTAGAGGATGAAATTTTAAAAACGTTGAAATTACTTTTCTTTTATTCTAATAATATATGCATATACAAAGATTCAAGCCCCACACTCGTAAAAAAATTTGATCTTCATACAAATTTTCAACCCCTATTTCGCCACCTTAGGGGACGAATTTTCAAAAACGTTGAAATTAGTTATCATGTATTTCAATAATACAGTGAAACCTGGTTAAGTGGGACCTGGATAAGTGAGAAACCTCTATAGCTGGGACTCATGATGCGGTCCCAACACTTTAGCACTGAATTACCTCTGTTAGTGAGATAAAACCAACCTTTATAACTGGGATTAGTTGTTGTGATTTTATGGTCACATTTACCTCTATAATTGAGACAGAGAGTGTATTTTACCTCTTTTACTGAGACTATATTTATAAGATTACATTTGCCTAATTGTTTTTTAGAATTTTATACGAATTACCTCTGTATCTGAGATAACGTCAATCTATGACCTCTCTAACTTGGACTTTATCGATCTATTTCCGTATTCTTACTAACTCTTAGTCTATCCACAAATTCCGCATTTGCTTAATTGTGTCTAAACGACATCAAGTTTCATTTAGTTACTTTATGCAGTTAAAACTATCGAAACGAAAGCTGAAATCTTGATAAGTAACAAGAATAAACAAATTTTCATTTAATAAATTTCTAAGACGCAATTAAGTCCGTATCAAATTTAATTGAAAAATCTATCCTTTGGAAAATCATTCAAAATAAATTCAAAGAAATATTTAAACAGACTTAAAAAAATATTTAGGGACAAAGATTATTTTACCTAAACATTTAAAGATAATTACAAAATACCTTATTAACCACCTCTATAACTGAGATATATCCTCTATTCTCACCTCTATTAATGAGACCCTCTGTAAATGAGACAGAAATTTATTTGTACCTGGCTAACTGAGAGCCTGGGTAAGTGGAATACCTCTTTAAGTGAGACAAATCTGCTCGTCCCTTGAAGTCTCACTTATCCAGGTTTCACTGTATATCTTTTAACGAAGTTTGAAATTCCTAGCTTAAAATAAAACATGAACCCCATACAAACTTTCATCCCCTTTTTAACCCCCTTAGGGGTTGTTTTTTTTCCAAAATTACTTCTTATCTCTTGTACACATTATAAATGTAACCTAGTGTGTAAATTTTAACTTTCTAGCATTTGTAGTTTCGGCTGATAATAGTAATAGTTGAATAAAAAAAATTGCAAACCGATTGTGATTTGAGCGTCAATCTTTTTATTTTTTTCTATTAAACTGTACATAAATGTTTTAAAAATGAATTCCTCATGCCCGCTTTATCTGGAAATGATACCAAACTCTAGGTGGTAGGTAAATAGAAGCCGATATGATATGTGTAACTTTGGATGCTCGCCTGCCTACCCACCAGGGGGTGGCGGATGGCTACCGGGCTGGATTGGCTTAGCTTTACGTATACTACATCTGTGCCAAGTGAATTCACCGATACCAAAGTTTGCACGTCCCATACATTGGGTGACACTACTTCCGTCACTATCAGTCAGTATCAAACGAACATTTAATCAAATTCAAAATATACTGAAATTGGCCAATCTACTAGCCAATCTGCCCAAGCAAACTTGTTTTGGTATCTTTAGGTATTTAAATAAAAGTAAACAAAATCTACCCTCAAATGGCTCCTTAACCCAGTTGAGGGTAGATGAAAACATTACACGATCAAATAATGTAGGTTAAAGTCTGGTCGTTCAGTGACTGATCCAGGCGGTTTTGTAACTGGTCGATTAACCAATAAATGTTATAACTAGGTACCCGAAAATGTACAGATTGTTTGTTTACTTTTATTTAAACACCTAAAGATACAGACTATAGGATAGGTAATCGTAATAAGTAACAGAGTTACAGCAAAACGCACACTTGTAGTGAGAAGATGCGGCTTCAACCCGCTGGACTGACAAACGTCGTTGCACACAATTACCTGTTGATGTGGAGAGAAAATATGATAAGGATGACAACCCAAACGTAGACTCCATTACGTGGGCTACTATGACTACAGTGAATGATAAAATTGAAGAAATTCTACCTATTACGTTCTTATTACACAATTTCATAGGAATGAGATTCTTGGAAGTTAATTATTTACGAAATATCATATAACTATGACAGTTGCTCTTCGATAAAAGGGAAATATTGTTTTTGTACAAACTAGTGCTGCCGATTTTTGGGTTTAGGATGCCAAAAGCGGATTCTGGGCTCCTTTAGGATTCAGCCAGAAAAGCGCAAAATTGAGGAGAAGATTACGATTACGAGTAAGTTTATAATAGTTAAAAAAAAACATTATAACAAAGTACAGTAAGTAGGTTTCATTACAATTAATGTTGGTAATTCCAACCGATTAATTTTTTGATGAGTAATTAATTGAACCTGAGTAACCCTACATATTCGTTATAAGTGCTAGTAATTATTGACCCGTTTTGAAACGAGATTTGCAGCAAATGTGACAATGATGATTTTTGGAACAACTATTTTTAATTACTGCACTAATTTAATCAATCAAAGTTTTTCCAGATTCAGTCTAGTAGCGTCAAGTGGAGAGCGATAAATCGTTACAAGCAATTATGACTAATAATAACTGCAACAGATGAACCTAAGTGCGTTTTCAATTAGCTTCTCCCGAAGAAAGCACCGCCCCGCACAGCAGCGGCCGTAATCATAAAAAAGTGCTTATGTGCCGCGGGTAAAAAACAACTCCAGGAAGGAACATAATGTAGTAGCGCCCATAAAAAGTGAATGCAATGCGTGCACGTGGAGTGCATCGGAGCACGGGGCGCGGGGGCGGGTGGGGCGCGGGGTGCGGGGCGGGCGGGGCGTGGGGTGTGTTCAGGCGAGGGGCGGCCGGCCGCGGCGCGCCGCTCGCCAGTGTTGTGGTAGGTCACACCGAGCGCGCCCGCACGCACCGACCTCATCATTCACGATCGCGACTCCGCGCCGTGCGAACATGTCATCGCGCCTCCGACGTGCTCGCCTGATACTTCGAACGTGAACTGTTTACATACGTGTACCTATCCGGACTTGAGAACTTTCCCGTGGTGCAAATAAATGCATTCTAGCTGAACTGATGTGAGATGGCCTTATCGCTGCAGTCGACACAGAATTCGAGAGGTTCGTGAATAAATGTTGTGCTGCCGGTTCGCTGAATCTGAAGGAAGTGCATGTGCGGGAAAAGTTTTGAAAGTTAGCGGCGCGCGGCGTGCGTGGGTGCTGCGCCGCGATTGGCCGCGCCGCCTCACACACATACATGTATTTTGCATTCATGTCGAGCTTTGCAGATTCAGTGAACCGTAGGCGCCTCGCCGCCGAGCGCGTAGCGGGTGCTACGAGCGGCTACGAAACTCTACCGCGTAGCACGAAATATGATTTGTTTTACCTAATTAATTGTATGATGTACACTTGCACACTTTATTCAGTTAAATGATTGTGACATTTCTGTTGCATTTGTGCCTTAAAGTAAACAACATAATAATGACATCTGTTTAATAATTAAAAACGAAACAAAAGTTCACGTCTGTTTTACCGTAGTAAGTATAAGTATTTTTTGCGCAGGATTATCTTTATTATTTTCTTTTACATATACTATTTAAAATTTTATGAAGTGACATTGTTTATGTTGTCTGCGTAATATATATATATATATATATAAAGATAAATACCAGGCCATTTGGATCCATTTGGACACATTTTTGACTAAATGTTTGGTCATTTAGATGGCACTATCAAATATGTATCATCAAAATATAAAGACACTTCGTCAAAAACGCTTCCGAAAAATAGGGTATTATACTGTATTTAAAATAAATTATTTTACACCATGCATGAAATAAAGCATCAGATAACAATTAGAAAAACACACATAGGAGTTATTTTTAAACACAAGTTCTATTTAATAAATCGGATACAAATATAAAAAGTAGGTGAGTTGACCGTGACGTCACGATGTAATGTTTCATATAAATTCCATATTAGCAAATCGTTTTGACAGTTCTAAAAAAGTAACTGATTTGACTAGTAGGCAAATACCCTATTAGATATTCGCACCGCCCGTAATACTTATTAATCCATAACCGCTTTCATTTGAAATACATTATATGGTAAATGTCACGATAATTATTTATGTGGTTGCGTACTTAAACACAAACACTGTTAATAATCCTATATGAGTATAATCACAGAATGGAACTGGGCTAAATCTGCTGTCGTGCTATGATTGATATAGGTATGGGTATTCGGCCGAGTCCACTGTCTATCTAGTCTATATAGAGCCGTAAATGATGCAAGTACGTTTAAGATAACATAATTAACTCACTTTTTTTTACTATTAAGTACCTAACTCTGATAAGGAGGTGTAGGACAATTTTACAATTAATGTAAAGTCACGAGGGTCACATGCAGTTCATTAAATACAGGAAATGTACTAGAATTAATATACATAACAAATACTAATACGGGTTATAATTGGTATGCTGTAACATAAACGATAAAAATATTTAAATATGTTTAAATATCTCGGCCAGTAATGGCCAACGATATTACCTAATGAGGTAATTTAGGGTTATCGTAAATGGGTAGAAAATTGGCAATAACTATATTAACTATCCAACTAATTGCCGATCTTGAATCGCGTCGCGTGATTCACCTCCGGATAACGGTCTCATATCATTTGATTGTTTAACATAATCGTTGACGCCATAAAGTATATTCAAAAGTTTGCTGGTTATTAATATTTACTCAAAGTGGGTAAAAATATGTCTATAATACATAACGCAAAATCAGAGAACTATAGTCTTATAATATAACTATGGTCCAGTTTTTAACGTTGATTATCAACGGGCCCTTTTGAATTGTGCTCGTTATATTTATTTTGTTGCTTAGATATTAGTAATGCTTTTTCTATATTTTTTTTTATTAACCTACTTTGGTATCCCACTGCTGGGCAAAGGCTTCCTCGTTTTCTCCACTCGACCCTGTCATCGGCGTATTCCCACAATTTCGGGTAGAATGCGTCCAAGTCGTCCCGCCATCTCCTTTTCGGTCTGCCTGAACCTAGGCCTGCACCGTCTATGGTGTTCCATGGGTCCCACTCAGTAACCCAGCATTTCCCAAGCTATGGGTAGCGACCCATTGGCTGGGTCGCGAGCGAATATTATATGGGCCCTAAAACTACTAGGAAAACTGAGTGTTACCAATAATATTTTATGCCCCCTCAAAAATGGCAGTTTTTGTTAGGTGGGTCGGAGAAAAAAAAACAACTACCGTAGCTTATGGAAGCTTGCATCTCCAAGCCTGCACAACTGGCCGGGAGCCTAGCCAAGATGACAATCGTTCGCAGAGAAACGAAACGAAATGCTGTCTCTATCGCACTAATATGGAAGAGTGATAGAGAGATAATAGCGTTTCGTTTCGTTTTCTGCTAAACAATTGGCATAGGCTATTAGGGCCCCTGCACATGGTCATCACCCATTTGCATTACTACTGCAATTTGTCAATTCCACCTCATATGTAAGTATATACTTAGTTGTAAAATATAAAACGGTCACTACTTATTTCATACTAGCCTCGCAGGCCTATTCGGATTTCGAGATAATCACAAGATCTTGAGACGATTTAGAGATCAACTAGATCTACATTAGATATCGACTAGATGTGACTTGGATATCTAAGTCATAACTTGTCGAAATCGTTCAAGTGGAACTCCAGAATCGCGGAAACGTCAAATTTGACATATCTCTATCTTACAAATATCTTTAAATTATCCGTATCGTAACTTGTTGAGGTCTAGTAGAAATCTAATTCATTTTCCGAATCGAGCCGTCGGCCCGCGATTCCGTCAGCATAAATGTCGCTACCATGCTTATTTACAGTTTTATGTAGTTTAACTATTTTTTCACCAATTAGGTAATATGTAAATAAATTTATGATAATACGAGTAAACTCTACAAGATGTTGTACATGCACATTTCTGTGCAGCATCTTAACTGAAAATGTTATCACCTACCAAAGGGTATCCATTATATGGACACGGCGCGATTCGGGAAATAATTAGACATTCACTAGATATGAAATAGTAACGATATGTGACGTTCCACGGCAAAAGGTACCTTATGGCCGCAATATATTGGAGCGGCGTTAATAATAGCGTAATAAGCGCCAAACGCCATAGGGTACCTTTTGCCGTAGAACGTCACATAGCGTTACTATTTCATATCTAGTGAATGTCTAATCCATTGCCCGAATCGCGCCGAGACTTACTTTTTTTATAGGATTTTTTTAACGATCTGTGTTAAACTGTCGATTAAATAAACAAACATTTTCAAATGCGAAACACCCCAAATAATACCTTATCACTAAATGAAGAGGTAAAATGAACAACCAAAATGTCCCAACAAGCGACGTTGAACTAGGTACTCAATAGGGTTCAAAATCCGGTGACAAAGTAACTTAGAATCACG
Source organism: Cydia splendana (assembly GCF_910591565.1). Taxonomy (NCBI): domain Eukaryota; kingdom Metazoa; phylum Arthropoda; class Insecta; order Lepidoptera; family Tortricidae; genus Cydia; species Cydia splendana. The sequence goes on from NC_085962.1 coordinate 16,467,511, forward strand.
ATAAACGACGTACAGCAGGACCTCTTTGATCCGAACCCCTAAAATGTACTAACTATATTTGTATAAGGGCCACTTGCACCATCCCACTAAACCGGGGTTAAGCGGTTAAACCGTTAACCCAGTGTCAAATTACCATGGTAACTCCAGGTTTAACCGGTTAACCCCGGGATAGTGAATGGTGCAAGTGGCCCTAAGTAAAATAGGTACCGAAAACATTACATAAAGACGAAGCCGAAGAAATTCGGCTCGAGGCGCTTAACCCTAAAATACGAAACCGTAGAAGCGTAATCTGTGCGAGTGCGTGTCTTGCGGGTAATCCCATTACCTACGTGGCCGAATTGGGACACGGCTAAAGTCGGCTAACCCACCACTAGTACCACTCACTATTACTATACTATTGCGCAAACTACATAACTCTACAGTCAACCAAAAGGCCATGGCAGGATAACCTAAGTGAATCTGCCCCCAGCGAGTATTGGCTTGTAATTTTTTCCGATGATGTGGCTTTGTATTGGTAACAAGCATGCAAAAATTGAACCCCCAAAAGTTTATAGTTTAAAATAATAAATAAAAACCGAAATATGATCTTTATTAATTTTTTTTTTCTAGCCAGCCGATTTTAACGTGCGTCACGTATAATGTGCATATAGTAAAGACAATTATATGACATTAATTATAGGATATATTGCCATACAAAAAAGAAAAAAAATACAATTACTTTTTTCAAAAAAAAATTTTTATTACTTTCACGTCAGCGACACTTCCAAATTTTTCACCAAAGCTAGCCTCTTTAATAAGTAACAAAATGAATGTATTTACTTAATATTGTATGTGGTAGAACAAGGTGTTTTTTTAATTGAATACATCACTCTACATTTTCTATACCCCCGGACCGGTCTAGCGTGAGTCATCCTTAGTATGTACTCGTAAATGCTTAATTTACCTTGTAAGGAAATTTCTATAAAAGGTCTCCTGTTTTCATTGCTCTTGCGGATACAATGTCAAATACCTAAACATAAAATGAAATTTAAATAAAGTCTCAATTTTTCGACTAATTCCGTTCTATAACCTATATGTACATACCTACTTATAAATAAATATGATTTTGATTTTGCTCGTTATTTAGGGTAACTAAACAAGGAGTAGGTAAGGTACCTGCTAATACAATGTAATGATAGACTTTATAAACCCAACAGATCCAAAATTTTAAGACTAATTAATTAAATAAGAGAGGGTTTTGAAAACATTAATTAGTGCTTTTTTCATATAACGATTTTTTTTTCGATATAAGTAAGTATACATATTTTAAACATCAATTAATCAATATTAGGTACATCAAGTAGAAACGAGCGTTCTAACCATATATTATCTATTAAGTAACGCGAATATCGATTAAGTAACTGTCTATAGGAACCTACTCTTAGTTATTTCTTCCTTTGTGTCTAATATAAAAATATCTATTTGTATTCCGAAAACAGAAGCTTTTGCAATAATAATGTCACTCACACGATGTTTATCGTGATAATGAGTTATGGTGAGGCGGCAATAGGCCTCATCATAAAAATATTAAGTACGGGTTATTGACAAATATTTATGGCACATAAAGAGGGGATAATTACAACTCTTTGCTTCATAAAAAGCGTCGGGAAGGGTGCGGTACTGTTAAAATTTATCACTAGCATTGTCACCCGACCACCAATAACCGTGCCCATAATGCGCTGATCGATTATCCATCATTTGCGCCGGGACAATAAAGATTACATACTGTAAAAAAGCGTATCACATATTTGAAGTACCTAATTCCGTACAAAGTAATCAACTACTTAGGACGGCAGCGTATTCTAGAATCTATAAGTTAGGCAGGCAGCCTCAGCCGATGTTTCCATCTGTATTTACTTGGCGAGTCAACTTTTACATTTTGTCCGTATTACAATTCAGGGCACATCACGAGTTCGGTTTGCTGCCCGGCCTCGAAACAGCGAGTAATGTTATTAAAAAGTTATGGGATAAGCCGGCGGTACGTGCCGCGCGCCGCCGCCGCCTAATCACAAACTTTAAAATTATCTCATTACTTTTTACATCATCCGATGGTAGAATACGTAATTAGCTTCACCGAACATTTTTTCCGAGCCTGTTTCAAGATGAAATGCTGTGTTTTGTCACTTATAATAAGAAACATAAGCGCGGCGCAAAGAACCGCCGCGGCACTCGGCAGCGTCCAGTAATTCTATTTTGCCTCCTTCAATTAAGCGCGACGGCTAAGTCCACAGTTCGGCCCGGAATTAATTCCACAGCTAAGTAGATAATGTAAGGAGCTTCCCTCCTCGCCGCCTCTTCACGCCTCGAGGAGAACTTTCAATTATGATTTTGTCTAATTTTAATTAAGTGCTCTCAAAAAGGCTTTTCTCCGTCGAAATTAATATTTGAATATAATTTGGGCGGAGCGGGCGGGCGGAGTTTGGCGCTCGAGGAATAATTAATTCCATTATAAGTGGTCCGCTCGAGCGCGGGCGCGCGGCCGGGGCTGCTGGACGACACCCCTTCCATGACAAGGGAATAACACAATTAGAAAAAACATCAAGTAATCAAGTCCAATCTAATTATTATCATTTAAATAAAATACACAGATGACTTTAGGCGGAGGATGCGGGAGCGAGGCAAGGCTTGTTCGCGGCAATTTGCGCAACAGGTCGGGGCGGAAGCGACCTGCATCGGCATGATTGCGACCAAATGTTTCCTCCGCAGCGTCTGGCAACGGTTTTTGCCGCGTTTTTTGTCGTCTACTGCTGATAAGTGCGCTATCGATAGGTTCCACGGCGTGTTTGTTTAGGCCGAAACTAACGAGTGACGGAAGTGATGCCGACTATGACAATTTTTGTCTTGAGTTTACACCTAAGGACATGATAGAGTTATGATACCCGTATACCTATACATAAGTAGGTATATGCATTTTGTTGTCTCTTACCTTTATCATTTTTGACAACAGAAAAAAATATTATGATGTCGTTTGTTTGTTGTTAGTAATGCATCAACATAACTAATATTTGTTTTTTTTTGTCGCAGGTGTGTCAGTGAGACCGCTATCAGCAATGCGTCAAGAATCATTACCGATGTTAGCTGAGCGCCTGCTGGCGACGCGCGCTGCGGCGCTAGTGGCCGGGTTGCCGGCCGAGCTGTACTCGGGCGCGCTGCTGGCCGCCTGGCCGCCGTCCCCGCCCGCGCCTCTGTTGCCTCCGCCGGAGCTAGACCGCCGCAAGCGACGCCGCGCGTCCAAACTCGACGACACCGTCACCACCTCGCACACAACCGCGCCCCTCTCCCCGCCCTCCTCGGGGTCCTCACCCGGTGCAGCCGATCCGCCCAGAGATAAACTTTTCACCTGCAAGATCTGTTCGCGCTCTTTCGGTTACAAACACGTGCTGCAGAATCACGAGCGCACCCACACTGGTGAGAAGCCGTTCGAGTGCGGTGAGTGCCACAAGCGGTTCACGCGCGACCACCACCTGAAGACACATCTCCGCTTGCACACGGGCGAGAAGCCATACAGCTGCCCGCACTGTCCACGCCACTTCGTGCAGGTGGCTAACCTGCGGCGGCACTTGCGCGTGCACACCGGCGAGCGGCCATACGCTTGCCCGAGCTGCCCGGCGCGATTCTCCGACTCCAACCAGTTGAAAGCCCACGCGCTGGTGCACGAGGGTGATGCGCCGTTCGCTTGCCGCTGCGGGGCGCGCTTCCGGCGGCGACAGGCGGCCGCTCTGCACCGCTGCGCGGGCACCGGCTGCGAGCCCGACTCGCCGAGCCCGCCCGCGGCCACGGCCGCCGACTGGCGCTGGGACGAGTGGCCCGAGCAGACGGAGCCCGAGGACCTGTCGCTCCCGCGGCGGCCGGCCACGCCGGACTCGCCCACCGACCTGCGCGTGCACTCCGCGTAGTCTCCGCGCTCCACGCGCCGCTGAGCCGGTATACGAGTTCCTCCCGCGTAGACCCCGCGCCATACTCGGTCGCATGCGCGCCGTCCCAGCCCGAGCCTATTATGTAGATCTCATAATGTTTAGTTGGACATGGAAATACTTCTCAGAACAAACATTTAAAAAGTCCTAGTCGTTAATTTTTTGCGCGTTTTCGCGGTAATCACTACTGAGTCAGTCTAGTTAGGTAGTCGTGCAGTTTTTATGAGTTTGCAATTGCAAAGTCTACCATAAAGACACTTTTTATTCGTGTTACAGTTTAAAAACTTCATTGTTATACCATTTGCATAATCGCAAGGTGAGGGAAGGAAAAAATGCGATGGTTTTGTTCCTTTGTTTTGAAATTTGCAAACCTAAGAAAGATCGAACCCGTTGCACAAAAGTAATACTGTGACGTATTGTTGTTTGCTATTGTTTCCAATTGTAAACAAAAAAATGTGCACGTTACGGTCCATGAGGCCGGCGGCGCGGCGCGTCCGAGGCGCGCTCCGCGCTCGCCGAGCGGGAACCGGAATACGCCCGGAGAAGGCCGCGACATTGACTTATTATTTTCCGCGACAAAGGCTAGTTCACAATCGTTGATTATTAAGTATTGATTTGAAGGGAATTCCTCAAAGCGAACAAAGCGGTCGTCATTGTGTTCGGCCAGATCCTCGCCTTGCGACAACCGGTTCAGTATCACCCTCTTTTGTGCGCGACTGCCAGTTTTTAATCAATAGCCTCGAGCTCGTTTTGTGCTTGTACAAGCATTAATTTAAGTTTTCTGACCGATAATACGTAACCGATACTGGTGCTTTGCTTCAATAAAATTATAGGGGCCGTTTGTTTGTTTGTTTGTTGAAGTTGTAGCTTAGTACCTATAGATCCGGCGGGCGGCGCGGCGCGCGGCCGGAGCGCACCGCTTTTGTACATAATGCTGTCCCTAAATAAAATTATTTATTATTTATCAATTAGTTTTTAGGTATTTTTAAATATTTTCAGCGCCATTTCCGATGTAACGAAATTGGTACTGGAAAGTAAATGTGGTTTGTAAATATATTTCTATGTAAGTATACCAAATAGCCGAAATCTGTTGATGCGATTGGGTAAGACACTTGAAGACCGTAAAAATCACTTATCGTGCAACAGATGTAAGGAATCGTGAAAATAAATGAAAATGTTAAATAAACTTTACAAATTTTTGAATGTATTTTGATAGCGAAAATTAAGGGCCATGAACGGGTTGCATTGATATCTGTTGAATAGAAGATGTTTTCGTATAGTTTTTAAGATACAATCTAAATATTTAATGTGAAAATTGTATATATGTGAATCGAATAGGGTGGATCCAATGCACAACGCACATGGTCCGAGTAGCTAGGTAAGGTAGCGGCGCCGGCGCTGCACGCTGCACGCTGCACGCTGTCGGCGCGCGGATGGAGCATATTTCGCAATTTGTTCTACGGGTATTAGTTTCCTATTAGGGTTAGTGTGTTTATTGTATTCGTTTTTGTCTAATTTACCATCGCAGAGTAATTGTTCTCAATGTTTTAGCGCACACGATAAATGTATGTAAGTATTTAACAGTGCTACTTGTTGATTATTATTATTTTATTTTCATTAGTGTTAAAGTGTCACGGAGCGTAGGGTCTTAGAGTAGATCGAGACGGTGTAAAATATAAAGAGTTTTTCCCAAAGAAATTATTGGTACAAAAAGTAATGTGTACAAATTAAATGATACTTTCAATTAGAAGTTGTAATTCCATGTTGCAATGTTGTATCGTAAAATATGGTAATTATAGTGTTATTGCTACGGTGCCATTATCTACCTCATACGTTAGAGATACCGCTCCAGGGTATAGAGCCAAAGTTCTTGGAATATTTTCTATTGTCTACGATTATAATAAATATCACGTTAAGCGAGAGCGAGCTATCGCACACCGTCACCTGATGCCGCGAGCGGCGGAACCATTTGAGACTGATTTTAATTTAATTATGTAACACCTAATATTTTACTGTATCTACTAGATTTGTCCTAATAATCTAATGTCGAAGTATCGGCCCGACTCGAACTTTAAGATACGTCAATTAATAGATCTAGAAACTATATGGATTAGATATGTCAGTGTCAAATGTGACGTTTCTTCAAACATAAACGTCACCTTTGACACTGACTGAGCCCAAGCCCTCTCGCGCATGAGAGGAGGCCTGTGCTCAGCAGTGGGACGTATATAGTCTGAATTATTATTGACACTGACACATGTCAATTGTAATATATATCGGGTCTAGAGACTTTAACGTATCTTAAATCTATTAATTGACGTATCTTAAAGTTCGAATCGGGCAGTATTATGTATCTCCCGCGCCAATCCGCGCGGGTTGCGCGCGAGCCGGCGCGGTGGTCGATCGTAGTCCAAACCTTCATTTGCAATTTACTTGAGTTCCTATTTTATAAAAAAAGTTTTTAACTTTATTGTTTTGCTTAAATTTGTTTATATGTATTTGTTAGTCGACGCACTAGGTTTCAGTGCCATGATAACATTGATAACACATCGCAAACTATTCCACAAATAATTTAAGAAGTTAAATAATAAGATATATATGTAAATGGATTAAGATATTGTCTTAGTTTCTGTAATTCGGTGATACTGCCATAAATCTAACTACCTCATGCTCGGACACAGGTTACTTTAACTAATCATCAAACTGACAAGCTAATAATTGTAATATTAATATGTACTTTACGAGGTACCTCATAAAGTAACAGTTATATATTTAATGATAACACACACGGTGTGATACAATGAACATAGTTACATTTATCAATGTCCAGTACCAACATAATTATTATAATAAAGAGATGTTTGTTATTTAATCACTTTTTGATTTCTATATTTATTTACCCTTTACTTCATAATTTGCAATTTGAATGCCGAACAGAATACTTTGATAAAAAAATCAGATAAAGGCCGTCTTAACTTTGCACCGACATAGATACATAAAACAAAGTGGGAGTGACATTATAAACGTCATATTTTGACATTAATCATGACATTTCCACACAAATGTCTTGCAGGGTCAGCTTAGTCCGACTCTACCTAAATTAGTGTTCTAGAGTCCCCACATAAATACAATAGAAAACACCCACAACTAGGAGATTACTTTTTAGGAAAAGGTAATTGGGACATTTGACTCAAACGGTGTAGAATTTTATTCGTCGGCACCCCTCAAGTAGGAACAAAAACTTGAGGCCACACACGTTTTGATATCTAAATTATGTCATATTATTATCATTCGCGCGAGCATGTCGCTCGTACCGTCCGTCCGTATATGTATTGGTGCGAGCAAGATACACATGTGAATGATAACCAAATGACACTATTTCGATGTTAAAATGTAACTTTCTACCCGATTCGAACTTCAGGATACGTCAATTAATAGATCTAGAATTCTAGACGATATGAATTAGATGTGTCGGTGTCATAAGTGACGTTTTTGTTTGAAGAAACGTCACATTTGATTTGACTTACGGCTCGATTCGGAAAATGAATTAGATTTCTACTAGACTTCAACAAGTTACGATACGGATAATTTAAAGATATTTGTACGATAGATATGTCAAATTTGACGTTTCCACGATTCTGGAGGTCCTCTTGAATGATATCGACAAGTTATGACTTAGATATCCAAGTCACATCTAGTCGATATCTAATGTAGATCTAGTTGATCACTAAATCGTCTCAAGATCTTGTGATTATCTCGAAATCCGAATAGGGCAGAAAGTCCGTCTTAACTTTGCACCGACTTAGATACATAGAACAAAGTGGGAGTGACATTATAAACGTCATATTTTCATAGAAATTTGACATTAATCATGACATTTCCACACAAATGCCTGGCAGAGTTAGCTTAGTCCGACTCTACCTAAACTAGTGTTCTAGAGTAAGTACCCATATAAATACAATAGAAAACACCCACAACTATATAGGAGATTACTTTTTCGAAAAAGGTAATTGGGACATTTGACTCAAACGGTGTAGGATTTTACTCGTCGGCACCCCTCAAGTAGGAAGAAAACCTTGAGGCCACACACGTTTTAATATCGATATTATGTCATATTATTATCATTCGCGCGAGCATGTCGCTCTTACCGTCCGTCCGTATATGTATTGGTGCGAGCAACATGCACAGGTGAATGATTAACAAATGACACTATTTCGATGTTAAAATGTAACTTTCTGCCCGATTCAAATTTAGGATACGTCAATTAATAGAGCTAGACGATATGAATTAGATGTGTCGGTGTCATAAGTGTCGTTTTTGTTTGAGGAAACGTCACATTTGATTTGACACTGACATATCTAATCCATATCGTTTCTAGGTATATTAATTGACGTATCTTAAAGTTCGAATCGGAGCGTTTGAATTGGTCCCCCTAAAAAAAAGGTTTAAAAATATTACAATAGTTTCACAAACGAATAACTTTTCTAGTAGGATAACAGATAACTTGATGAGTAACATTATTATGTAGGTATCATAGTCTAATAAAACATGGTCTTCTCTTCCCCGAGTGACACAAGCCTACGTCACAATAACATTGCCACTTTATATAGCGCTATCGCATAATATATTATCATATAGCGCTGTCGCATGATGACGTAGGCTTGTGTCAGTCACGTGACCACGAAAAGACGGGAAGAGAGTACCAGGCGGAGTATATTATTATACCATGGTACCTAATATAGCTGACAGTCGGGTGAATAATACCCATACGCGGTTATGGCACTATGCGGATCCGAGCGCCGCTCCGGTGTCTAAGCGCGACAGTGCTAATATGCACGTAAGTACGTATATAGCGACGTCCCACTGTCACACCGGACCGGCATGCGGAGCATCCATGAAGCATCCATGTGAAGGTCGCCTAGCCTAGCCTAGCTGTGAAGGCGGGCAGGTGAGTAGTGTGAGTAGGTACCTACTTGTGCAGTTGGGCGAAGTAACTCAACAAGCGCGGCACGCCGCATATCTTCGGAGACAAACGCACTGGAATCCGGTTGGTATTTATTAAATTAATCGCTCCCCCCACACTCCGCACTGCCACCCCGAAAGAATAGTTTAACCGACTCACGCAGCGTACTAAATACGTAGACGAACAACACGCGAACGTGAAGCGAAGCGATGCGGCGCGGGGTGAATCAATCCTTTGATACCTATAGAAGTGTCCTACGTGGGCGATCTCGTTGCGAACGCGAACGCCTTGGGCCCGCCGCGCCGCGTCGCGTTCGCGAGTTGTTCGCTGTAAGACGCAGCGTCAGCGCAAGTTGAGGTACATAGGTGATATCGTAAACCACGCGACGCGATATTACTAAATGCGTTCAAGCGTTCTTGAAAACAGGCTTTTGACAGATAGACGGACAACGAAGTGACGTTCTATACGGGTAGGTTACAAATTAGTAGGGAGCATCACGCTTTCCTTAAGGCAAGATCTAGAAAAATAAATACGGCATAACGGCATGAACAGCGCTTCTAATTGCGTTAACTTCAAAGATTGATTTATTCACAGCTCCAAAGAACTGGAACTGATGAGTCTATAATTAGGGCGAGCGAAGCGAGCCCTATCACTATTCGACGAACTATGCATTCTTGTGGTACACTTTACGGAAAAACTACTGCACTGTTAGGTTTGAAATTTAACATAGTCGTTTAAATTCATGTCTAGATGTGTTATCAAACATAAAAATATCATTTTATAAACATAAAAAATAAATAAAAGGGTCAATAATGTGTATTACTACTAACGCCATCTGTTGACCTAGTGTTGGTTATTTATTTTCCTAACAGATGGCGTTAGTAGTAACAAGGTTAAAGGTTAGTGAATAGAATCAGGCGTTACTTTGCGGAAATCCATACTAATTAAAACCAAAATATTACTTTGCTAATCCGCGAAAAGATAACGTGCTAGTCAATCAGTGCTAACCCGTTATACTTACTTGCGTATTTTTACATGCAATTAATATTCCCACCCTCCCACCGCAAAAATAAATACGCAAATAAATATAACAAACCACCACCAAAAGAATAAACCTCGACACGTGTTTCGCCTCTCTACGAGGCATCCTCAGGAGTTGTTGACGGTCTGACGCCCGGCAACGGAATGACCTATCTAGAATGGTCGGCCATATTTATACCTTGACCACTCCCCCTACCGTGCAAGTGTGAGTGAGATGGAAAAATTCGTAATAACGGCGATGACGCAACATTCAATTGTTCGTTAAGAATCATGCCCCTATTGTTGTACCTAATTATTTCCAGTTGTTCCAGAACACCCAAACGCAATCCCTTTTCGCAAACATGTAAAATATCAAAAGAATGATTCTCAGATAAAGTGTGACCTGTATCTAATAAGTGCTTTGCAAAATTGGACTTCTCTGGATGGTTATGTCTATATGACGCAACATGCTCTTTATACCTAGTAGTGAAACTACGGCCCGTTTGCCCCACATACACTTTATTGCAATCGTCACAGGTAAGCTTATAAACTCCAGACTTTTTCCCGTTCTCGATCTTATCTTTGCCATTGCAAAGCTTCGAGTGCAAAGTATTATTTGTCTTAAAGGCCACAGGAATGTCGTTAGACTTCAAAATTTTGTAAATTGCATCAGACAACTTGCCAACATAAGTTATGCTCGCTTTATATTTCTTAATCGGTTCAGAGGATCGTGCCGCATACAACATAGTGTTGACCATACTATTCCGCTTTTTCCTGATGATACCATCCACAACAGACTTATCGTAACCATTCGAAACTGCTAAGTGATAAATATTATTTAATTCAATCTGATAGTGTTCATCAGAAAGAGGCACAGTCAACATTCTATGCACATAACAATGAAAAGCAGCCAACTTATGCTGCCACGGATGCGTGGAAGAAGCCGGGATAACTGTATCGGTATGTGTAGGCTTACGGTAAATTTTGAACTGATGCCTGTTGTTTACTTTAGTGATTGTTAAATCTAGAAAATTCAATGAGTTGTCTTGCTCTAGTTCCTTTTTAAACTTAATTTTTGGATGCTTACCATTAATTTCAGCAATAAATGCATCCAGCAGGCCCATACTACCCGTCCAACAAATAATCAAATCATCCACGTATCTAAAATAGTATAATATATTATTGTTGCCCACAATATGCTGGTTCTCAAAATGGTCCATAAAAATATCAGCCATCAAAGGACTTAGTGGTGAACCCATAGCCAAACCATCACTTTGCAAATAATACTGTCCCCCAAAAAAAAAAAAAAAATTTGGCAGTGGATTCTGAGGTTGCAATAGTGCGGGGCCGTGGTGATGTAGATACAAAGACCATGGTGGCTAATGTTATCAAGAGTACTAGTCCAGCACAGAGTGCGTGTGTTGATTCTGATGTTTTGCTGCTAAGATCTATACAACAGAAAGTGCAAGACAGTGATTTGGTGGTTTCAAAGGCAGATAAAGGCAACTGCATTGTGATTATGGAGAAGGGACAGTATAATCAGAAAGTACTAGACCTTATTCAAGGTGACGGATTTTCGAGATTGCAAAGAGACCCAACTCCAGGGTTCCAGAAAGATCTTAGACAAGCAGTTAAGAATTCTTCATTTGTTTTTGAAACCGAACATCAGAAGAGTATGGTTGTGCCTATGAATCCACGAGCTCCTATTTTTTATGGACTTCCCAAAATTCATAAGGATAATATCCCAGTTCGTCCAGTGGTCTCATATTTGGGTGCGCCAACTTATAATCTGGCAAAAAGGTTGAATTCCATTATAAGAGACAAGTCCCAGTTCCAGCCGAAATATTGCTTGAAAAATAGCTTGCAGTTAATAGAAAAGATCCAGGACATTAACATACCAGATAATGCTGTTCTTCTTTCATTGGATGTAGACAGTTTGTTTACAAATGTGCCATATGGAGAGACTTTGGAGATTATTAAGGGTCTTTTTGAAAGGCAACGTTTACATCCAGGGGAAGTAGATGATTTGATAGATCTAACAGCGATTTGTATGAAACAAAATTATTTCAGATTTGGGGGACAGTATTATTTGCAAAGTGATGGTTTGGCTATGGGTTCACCACTAAGTCCTTTGATGGCTGATATTTTTATGGACCATTTTGAGAACCAGCATATTGTGGGCAACAATAATATATTATACTATTTTAGATACGTGGATGATTTGATTATTTGTTGGACGGGTAGTATGGGCCTGCTGGATGCATTTATTGCTGAAATTAATGGTAAGCATCCAAAAATTAAGTTTAAAAAGGAACTAGAGCAAGACAACTCATTGAATTTTCTAGATTTAACAATCACTAAAGTAAACAACAGGCATCAGTTCAAAATTTACCGTAAGCCTACACATACCGATACAGTTATCCCGGCTTCTTCCACGCATCCGTGGCAGCATAAGTTGGCTGCTTTTCATTGTTATGTGCATAGAATGTTGACTGTGCCTCTTTCTGATGAACACTATCAGATTGAATTAAATAATATTTATCACTTAGCAGTTTCGAATGGTTACGATAAGTCTGTTGTGGATGGTATCATCAGGAAAAAGCGGAATAGTATGGTCAACACTATGTTGTATGCGGCACGATCCTCTGAACCGATTAAGAAATATAAAGCGAGCATAACTTATGTTGGCAAGTTGTCTGATGCAATTTACAAAATTTTGAAGTCTAACGACATTCCTGTGGCCTTTAAGACAAATAATACTTTGCACTCGAAGCTTTGCAATGGCAAAGATAAGATCGAGAACGGGAAAAAGTCTGGAGTTTATAAGCTTACCTGTGACGATTGCAATAAAGTGTATGTGGGGCAAACGGGCCGTAGTTTCACTACTAGGTATAAAGAGCATGTTGCGTCATATAGACATAACCATCCAGAGAAGTCCAATTTTGCAAAGCACTTATTAGATACAGGTCACACTTTATCTGAGAATCATTCTTTTGATATTTTACATGTTTGCGAAAAGGGATTGCGTTTGGGTGTTCTGGAACAACTGGAAATAATTAGGTACAACAATAGGGGCATGATTCTTAACGAACAATTGAATGTTGCGTCATCGCCGTTATTACGAATTTTTCCATCTCACTCACACTTGCACGGTAGGGGGAGTGGTCAAGGTATAAATATGGCCGACCATTCTAGACAGGTCATTCCGTTGCCGGGCGTCAGACCGTCAACAACTCCTGAGGATGCCTCGTAGAGAGGCGAAACACGTGTCGAGGTTTATTCTTTTGGTGGTGGTTTGTTATATTTATTTGCGTATTTATTTTTGCGGTGGGAGGGTGGGAATATTAATTGCATGTAAAAATACGCAAGTAAGTATAACGGGTTAGCACTGATTGACTAGCACGTTATCTTTTCGCGGATTAGCAAAGTAATATTTTGGTTTTAATTAGTATGGATTTCCGCAAAGTAACGCCTGATTCTATTCACTATTTGAAAACGGCTTGCGTGGCCGAACAGGCACGACTTTATGTCAAACTAACCAAACAACATCGTGCAGCTGTCCAGAATGTTTGGTTTAACCAACAGTGCAAGCGTTTGAATGTTGTTCCTAATTACATCCATTTCCGCTGTAGTAGTACTTCCAGGGCTGCTAAATTGGCTATTAATAGGGCTCAGAAAATATGGTTGAACGAAGAATCTCGCCACTGGTTTTCAGTAAGGGATAATTTGAAATTGCATCTTAAGGTGTTATATTCAGAACTTTCATTTAAGTTGCATAATCTCGAATTCGATATTCTGGACCAGAAGGCGAGATACTTTGCTTCTGAACTTGCACACCAGATGTATACTACCCAGCTTAACAAATTGCATAGGTTAACAGAGTCGAGTTCTGGTTCATTTTTAAGGAGAAGGGATGTGCAAGTAACAACTCACCATGTTTTCCATCCTCGAGTCAAGAATTTAACTAATGTGGAGTTCTCAGAAAATGAAATTGGGCTTTTAGATAAAGGTTTGAAGTATAATTTCCAGACAAAAATTACTCATAGAACATTAGAAAATTTGGCAGTGGATTCTGAGGTTGCAATAGTGCGGGGCCGTGGTGATGTAGATACAAAGACCATGGTGGCTAATGTTATCAAGAGTACTAGTCCAGCACAGAGTGCGTGTGTTGATTCTGATGTTTTGCTGCTAAGATCTATACAACAGAAAGTGCAAGACAGTGATTTGGTGGTTTCAAAGGCAGATAAAGGCAACTGCATTGTGATTATGGAGAAGGGACAGTATAATCAGAAAGTACTAGACCTTATTCAAGGTGACGGATTTTCGAGATTGCAAAGAGACCCAACTCCAGGGTTCCAGAAAGATCTTAGACAAGCAGTTAAGAATTCTTCATTTGTTTTTGAAACCGAACATCAGAAGAGTATGGTTGTGCCTATGAATCCACGAGCTCCTATTTTTTATGGACTTCCCAAAATTCATAAGGATAATATCCCAGTTCGTCCAGTGGTCTCATATTTGGGTGCGCCAACTTATAATCTGGCAAAAAGGTTGAATTCCATTATAAGAGACAAGTCCCAGTTCCAGCCGAAATATTGCTTGAAAAATAGCTTGCAGTTAATAGAAAAGATCCAGGACATTAACATACCAGATAATGCTGTTCTTCTTTCATTGGAAGTAGACAGTTTGTTTACAAATGTGCCATATGGAGAGACTTTGGAGATTATTAAGGGTCTTTTTGAAAGGCAACGTTTACATCCAGGGGAAGTAGATGAATTGATAGATCTAACAGCGATTTGTATGAAACAAAATTATTTCAGATTTGGGGGACAGTATTATTTGCAAAGTGATGGTTTGGCTATGGGTTCACCACTAAGTCCTTTGATGGCGGATATTTTTATGGACCATTTTGAGAACCAGCATATTGTGGGCAACAATAATATATTATACTATTTTAGATACCTACGTGGATGATTTGATTATTTGTTGGACGGGTAGTATGGGCCTGCTGGATGCATTTATTGCTGAAATTAATGGTAAGCATCCAAAAATTAAGTTTAAAAAGGAACTAGAGCAAGACAACTCATTGAATTTTCTAGATTTAACAATCACTAAAGTAAACAACAGGCATCAGTTCAAAATTTACCGTAAGCCTACACATACCGATACAGTTATCCCGGCTTCTTCCACGCATCCGTGGCAGCATAAGTTGGCTGCTTTTCATTGTTATGTGCATAGAATGTTGACTGTGCCTCTTTCTGATGAACACTATCAGATTGAATTAAATAATATTTATCACTTAGCAGTTTCGAATGGTTACGATAAGTCTGTTGTGGATGGTATCATCAGGAAAAAGCGGAATAGTATGGTCAACACTATGTTGTATGCGGCACGATCCTCTGAACCGATTAAGAAATATAAAGCGAGCATAACTTATGTTGGCAAGTTGTCTGATGCAATTTACAAAATTTTGAAGTCTAACGACATTCCTGTGGCCTTTAAGACAAATAATACTTTGCACTCGAAGCTTTGCAATGGCAAAGATAAGATCGAGAACGGGAAAAAGTCTGGAGTTTATAAGCTTACCTGTGACGATTGCAATAAAGTGTATGTGGGGCAAACGGGCCGTAGTTTCACTACTAGGTATAAAGAGCATGTTGCGTCATATAGACATAACCATCCAGAGAAGTCCAATTTTGCAAAGCACTTATTAGATACAGGTCACACTTTATCTGAGAATCATTCTTTTGATATTTTACATGTTTGCGAAAAGGGATTGCGTTTGGGTGTTCTGGAACAACTGGAAATAATTAGGTACAACAATAGGGGCATGATTCTTAACGAACAATTGAATGTTGCGTCATCGCCGTTATTACGAATTTTTCCATCTCACTCACACTTGCACGGTAGGGGGAGTGGTCAAGGTATAAATATGGCCGACCATTCTAGACAGGTCATTCCGTTGCCGGGCGTCAGACCGTCAACAACTCCTGAGGATGCCTCGTAGAGAGGCGAAACACGTGTCGAGGTTTATTCTTTTGGTGGTGGTTTGTTATATTTATTTGCGTATTTATTTTTGCGGTGGGAGGGTGGGAATATTAATTGCATGTAAAAATACGCAACTAAGTATAACGGGTTAGCACTGATTGACTAGCACGTTATCTTTTCGCGGATTAGCAAAGTAATATTTTGGTTTTAATTAGTATGGATTTCCGCAAAGTAACGCCTGATTCTATTCACTATTTGAAAACGGCTTGCGTGGCCGAACAGGCACGACTTTATGTCAAACTAACCAAACAACATCGTGCAGCTGTCCAGAATGTTTGGTTTAACCAACAGTGCAAGCGTTTGAATGTTGTTCCTAATTACATCCATTTCCGCTGTAGTAGTACTTCCAGGGCTGCTAAATTGGCTATTAATAGGGCTCAGAAAATATGGTTGAACGAAGAATCTCGCCACTGGTTTTCAGTAAGGGATAATTTGAAATTGCATCTTAAGGTGTTATATTCAGAACTTTCATTTAAGTTGCATAATCTCGAATTCGATATTCTGGACCAGAAGGCGAGATACTTTGCTTCTGAACTTGCACACCAGATGTATACTACCCAGCTTAACAAATTGCATAGGTTAACAGAGTCGAGTTCTGGTTCATTTTTAAGGAGAAGGGATGTGCAAGTAACAACTCACCATGTTTTCCATCCTCGAGTCAAGAATTTAACTAATGTGGAGTTCTCAGAAAATGAAATTGGGCTTTTAGATAAAGGTTTGAAGTATAATTTCCAGACAAAAATTACTCATAGAACATTAGAAAATTTGGCAGTGGATTCTGAGGTTGCAATAGTGCGGGGCCGTGGTGATGTAGATACAAAGACCATGGTGGCTAATGTTATCAAGAGTACTAGTCCAGCACAGAGTGCGTGTGTTGATTCTGATGTTTTGCTGCTAAGATCTATACAACAGAAAGTGCAAGACAGTGATTTGGTGGTTTCAAAGGCAGATAAAGGCAACTGCATTGTGATTATGGAGAAGGGACAGTATAATCAGAAAGTACTAGACCTTATTCAAGGTGACGGATTTTCGAGATTGCAAAGAGACCCAACTCCAGGGTTCCAGAAAGATCTTAGACAAGCAGTTAAGAATTCTTCATTTGTTTTTGAAACCGAACATCAGAAGAGTATGGTTGTGCCTATGAATCCACGAGCTCCTATTTTTTATGGACTTCCCAAAATTCATAAGGATAATATCCCAGTTCGTCCAGTGGTCTCATATTTGGGTGCGCCAACTTATAATCTGGCAAAAAGGTTGAATTCCATTATAAGAGACAAGTCCCAGTTCCAGCCGAAATATTGCTTGAAAAATAGCTTGCAGTTAATAGAAAAGATCCAGGACATTAACATACCAGATAATGCTGTTCTTCTTTCATTGGAAGTAGACAGTTTGTTTACAAATGTGCCATATGGAGAGACTTTGGAGATTATTAAGGGTCTTTTTGAAAGGCAACGTTTACATCCAGGGGAAGTAGATGAATTGATAGATCTAACAGCGATTTGTATGAAACAAAATTATTTCAGATTTGGGGGACAGTATTATTTGCAAAGTGATGGTTTGGCTATGGGTTCACCACTAAGTCCTTTGATGGCTGATATTTTTATGGACCATTTTGAGAACCAGCATATTGTGGGCAACAATAATATATTATACTATTTTAGATACGTGGATGATTTGATTATTTGTTGGACGGGTAGTATGGGCCTGCTGGATGCATTTATTGCTGAAATTAATGGTAAGCATCCAAAAATTAAGTTTAAAAAGGAACTAGAGCAAGACAACTCATTGAATTTTCTAGATTTAACAATCACTAAAGTAAACAACAGGCATCAGTTCAAAATTTACCGTAAGCCTACACATACCGATACAGTTATCCCGGCTTCTTCCACGCATCCGTGGCAGCATAAGTTGGCTGCTTTTCATTGTTATGTGCATAGAATGTTGACTGTGCCTCTTTCTGATGAACACTATCAGATTGAATTAAATAATATTTATCACTTAGCAGTTTCGAATGGTTACGATAAGTCTGTTGTGGATGGTATCATCAGGAAAAAGCGGAATAGTATGGTCAACACTATGTTGTATGCGGCACGATCCTCTGAACCGATTAAGAAATATAAAGCGAGCATAACTTATGTTGGCAAGTTGTCTGATGCAATTTACAAAATTTTGAAGTCTAACGACATTCCTGTGGCCTTTAAGACAAATAATACTTTGCACTCGAAGCTTTGCAATGGCAAAGATAAGATCGAGAACGGGAAAAAGTCTGGAGTTTATAAGCTTACCTGTGACGATTGCAATAAAGTGTATGTGGGGCAAACGGGCCGTAGTTTCACTACTAGGTATAAAGAGCATGTTGCGTCATATAGACATAACCATCCAGAGAAGTCCAATTTTGCAAAGCACTTATTAGATACAGGTCACACTTTATCTGAGAATCATTCTTTTGATATTTTACATGTTTGCGAAAAGGGATTGCGTTTGGGTGTTCTGGAACAACTGGAAATAATTAGGTACAACAATAGGGGCATGATTCTTAACGAACAATTGAATGTTGCGTCATCGCCGTTATTACGAATTTTTCCATCTCACTCACACTTGCACGGTAGGGGGAGTGGTCAAGGTATAAATATGGCCGACCATTCTAGACAGGTCATTCCGTTGCCGGGCGTCAGACCGTCAACAACTCCTGAGGATGCCTCGTAGAGAGGCGAAACACGTGTCGAGGTTTATTCTTTTGGTGGTGGTTTGTTATATTTATTTGCGTATTTATTTTTGCGGTGGGAGGGTGGGAATATTAATTGCATGTAAAAATACGCAAGTAAGTATAACGGGTTAGCACTGATTGACTAGCACGTTATCTTTTCGCGGATTAGCAAAGTAATATTTTGGTTTTAATTTAAGGTTAAAGGTTGTTCCGTTAAAAATGCGCTGGGTTTTTGGCTCAGTATAATTGGGTAATTGACTACTAGTCAAATGAGTTACTTTTTTCGAACTGTCAAAACGATTTGCTACTAAGGAATTTACATGAAACACTAGCATGAGACGTCACAATCAAATTACCTACTCTTTATAGTTTTATACGGGATTTAAAATAGAAATGTGACTAAAAATAACCGCTATCTACGTTTATTAATCTTCTGGTGCTTTATTTCATACATGGTGTAAAATAATTTATTTTAAATACAGTCAAATACCCTATTAGTCTTCTATTAGTAATAACAAAAAGAATAGATAGTATAGAGGGGTCCTGTCATTGTAAATTTTGTAGTCACTGTAAATTTACTGCCATCTATCGACACACGACTAAAACTCAAAATGAAAACGTATAAAGTTATCAAAAAATGTATATATATGGATAAATAATTTTATAATTTTTATATCATTTTGATCCATGTTCATTCACTGATATCTATGTGTTAAAATTGTTAAATATGAAACGGTGTCGTCACGCCATCTAGCCGAGGATAGGCTAAAGGTGTGTGCGCCACCTATTCGAGAATGACTTTTACTTGAATTCCGCGGCACGTTTTTTCCTTAGACTTTATTCGTCTTATACGAAGTTACATATGTCTTTGGTAATAATAATTAATTATGAGTGAATACGTGACTATTTTTAGGGTTCCGTACCTCAAAAGGAAAAAACGGAACCCTTATAGGATCACTCGTTCATCTGTCTGTCTGTCCGTCTGTCACAGTATATTTTCTCGGAAACTACTGGACCAATTAAGTTGAAATTTGGTACACATATGTAAATTAGTGACCTAAAGATGGAAATGTTATTTTTATAATTTTAAAATACATAGGTTCGAAGTTATTTAAGAAAACAGCCAAAAAATGACCATTCACCCCCTTTTATCTCCGAAACTACTGGGTCTAAAATATTGAAAAATACACAAAATAGTTCTTTACCTATAGATGACAGGAAAACCTATTAGAAATGTGCAGTCAAGCGTGAGTCGGACTTATGTACGGAACCCTAGAAACGCGAGTCAGACTCGCACTTGGCCGGTTTTTTTTTTATTGAATCTATAATCGTTTTTACTACTACATATGTCGGTTAAAATCACACGTGACTGCTTTCGATATTGCGGCAATAATGCACAATGCAGTTGGCAGTAATATCGCAGTCGGCAGCAGTATTGCAGCGCGATATTATTACTTCCTTACTGTTTCAAATGCCAAAATCGATTTCGCTGCCAGGGTTTTGACATTTGAGGCAATAATGTAGTCGGCAGAAATATTGCAGTCAGCAGCAGTACTGTAGCGCGCAAATGTCAAAATCGATATCGCTGCCAGGATTTTTGATATTTGCGGTAGTAATGCAGTCGGCAGTAATACTGCAGTTGGCAGCAGTATTGCAGGGCGATATTACAGTTTCTAATGCCAAAATCGATGTCGCTGACAGGGTTTTTGGCATTTGCGGTAGTAATACAGTCGGCACACTCGGCAGTAGTATTGCAGTGCGCAAATGTCGAAATCGATATCACTGCCAGGAGTTTTTAATTAATATTTTTATTTACATTTGCAGTAATATAGTCGGCAGTAATATCGCAGTCGGCAGCAGTATTGCAGTGCGATATTACTGCCTTACTGTTTTAAATGACAAAATGGATGTCGCTTTCCACTCTGGACGACCGGCTAAAGCAAGACAGAGGCAGAGGGCCCTTTTTATACATATCGGGTGGCAGAACTTCTCACTTCCCTGGAGCAGTGGGAATGTTTCTTCCCAACAGCTCTCCACAAACTGCCCTGCGTTGACTGATTGTACTGGTCTATCAGCAGGCGATGGGGTCGTCAGTGTCGTCACATCGCTACGTCCATATTCATGTCTACCCATCAAGAACCTATAGGTGCTCCGGACATTTGTAAGGCGTGCGCCGAGTTTAAGCCAACACGTGGGGCCCTTTTGACATTTTAATGAGATGTAGTACTCGTAGTAGTAGTAGTAAAACACTTTATTGTACAAAAAGAAACATAAAACATGAAAAAACACACAAAGTTTTATAGTACAAAGGCGAATGTATCTCTTTCAGGGATCTCTTCCAGTTAACCTTTGAGCAATTGAAGAGAAAGAGAGGAGAGAACGGTAGACATAAAATCTGTACTAAACGGCATTAAAATATGAGATATTTTGGATACATCGAGATATAGATATATGGTTCCCTTATAATAGATTACGTAATGTTAAACTCTCATGTATTGAAATGTAGGAAACAAGAATATATTTGTACGAGGAATTTAATGTAAGTAGTTACCTATTGATATAATATAATACAAACAGTCCGAAAATGATTTGGGGTATTAATTATATTCAGAAGCCCTTCTTCTTCTTCTCGTGTCGATGGTTTCGTATTTCATATTAAGCGGGACCAGAAGGTAGCGACGGACAGAAGCCCTTATATCACATCATATCCTTTTTAGAGTTCCGTACCTCAAAAGGAAAAAAACGGAACCCTTATAGGATCACTTTGTTGTCCGTCCGTCCGTCTGTCTACTAAGGCCTTTTATCTCGGGAACGCGTGTATGTATCGAGTTGAAATTAAAGCATAAGGTCCTAAAAGCTGTGAAAAATTCAAACTTCTAAGTTATCAGAAAAAAAGATACTTGTCCGGTTTTTTTAAGATGTATCTCTTATTAAACTACCTCAGCTTAACTATAACCTTAACTATATAGCTAGAAAAACTCCGCGAGCCCTTATAAAGCTCTGCTTTTTGCTAGTTAATAATCTTAATTATGTCAAAAACAGAGGACACTCATTAAGACGATATGATTCGACTCATCAACGAATCTGAGGGGGTGAGGTGCGCGGCAAACCGTGAAGCCCCGCCCGCGCGTCCCGCGACCCGCTCGCCGAGATCGTGAGCGCGCGCCGCGCACGGTAAACATAGCAGACGGGTCACAGTATAATGATCTTATGATGGCAGTATTTTAACTAGACCGGGAAATGGTCACGTTTTAGAGTTTTTATTGTATATGTACGTATGTATTTTTTGCATTACGTATTTCTGATCATTTCATGTAGAATTATTATTTTTATATAGACATGTGTACTTATTATTGATCAGTAAAGAACGTTTTAATTTCATGGCAGCGTGTTCGAGTTAAAGTACCTAAAGGAAAGTAACAATTTTAAAGGAGACGGTCAATTAAGGATTCTATTTATAAAGGTTATTAACCTTAATCAATAATTTTACTTTACAGATTCCTTTAACTCAATAACGCTGCCGTGAAATTAAAACGTTGTTACTGATCAGTAGTACTTATTTATAAGCTCTAAAAACAAAAAAAAACAGTTTCAAAGTAAATTTCTGATAACTTTTTGTCAGTGCAAGCCTTATGGTTTCTTCTTGGCAACATTTTACATGAAAATGTTTTTGGTGGGTCTCATTATCACAATTTCCAATACTTTTGTTGCCTAACTTAATAAACTATTGTTTACAATACCTATCGACTTTATACCTACTTTAATGATCACACAATTTTAACGAAACAATGTTTTCAAGAAAAGAATTCAATTAAGTGCGAGTCAAACTCGCGCACCGATGGTACCTACATTTTATTAAGTACATTATATAATTTTTTTTTAATTAAGTTGTAACTGACTCATCATCATCATCTCAGCCATAAGACGTCCACTGCTGAACATAGGCCTTCCCCTTGGACCTCCATTCCGGTCGGAAGCGACCCGCATCCAGCGTCTTCCGACGGCCTTAACAAGGTCGTCTGTCCATCTTGTGGGTGGACGTCCTACGCTGCGCTTGCTAGTCCGTGGTCTCCACTCGAGCACTTTTCGACACCATCGGCCATCTTCTCTGCGCGCAATGTGGCCTGCCCATATATATATATATATAACATTTTCAAGAAGTCTGGTCGCTTGTGGTGAAAAAAAAAATGTATGGAGAACAGAGTGGCCAACTTTCTTAAAAATAGTTTATCTAATATTGATTCTAAAATGGTATCACACATGCTATTTACATTTCTACAAATAAAGATATGGCCTAGATGGTGTTTAAAGTGAAGTATGGTGCTAACTAGTAAAAAAGACAAAAGTGCGATTATCTCGAAAACCACGAAACTTTTACTAGACCTATAAGTGCATTTTCTGGACCAGCCTAAGCTGCCCTGTCGATGGTTAGAAGGTTGTCCATTAATTACTGGACATCCTGTATAGAGATGTAACTAACCCAAATCGATAGTCACAGCAAGCGATTACGATTGGATGGCACGTAGACTGAGGTATCGAATTGTGACGTATAATGAATTTTTATTTGCGATTTAAATAAAGGTAGAATTATTTTTTTTTTGCCGCAAGGCATTTAATACACCGACCGAGTAGGTCGCACCCATCGTCAAAATCTAAACTAACTGGGGATCTATTTTAAAGTTTATTTATGTTATTTCTGTGTCAAATTTGTTGTCTGTTAGGTGACGATAAATATATCCATATTTACAGTTGATTATCCACCTTTTCCTTATTTTTATTAAGAGAAAAATGAAAAATTCATATTGATTTACTTAGACGACTACCGATTCATAAAGGTGGTGTCCGGCTAGCCCTAAAATTAAAAAAAAGACGTAGAACGTAAACGTTCGTAGTGCAATTGTTTTCCTTTGTGATTTCGATGTGCGAGACATTTTACGTTGTATCGCTGTTGTGAGTGACAGATGTCAAATAACGCAAATAAATATGCACACAGTATATGTCGGTGACTTTAGTTCGTCTACGGATCTCCTCATTTCTGATTTGATCACGCAGAGAAACTCCGAGCATAGCCCTCTCCATAGCTCGTTGAGCGACTTTGAATTCTCAGATGAGGCCGATAGGGAAAGACCACGTAACTGACTGATAATACAAAATATTAAAGAAAATTGTCTTATACCCGCCTTATTTTGAACTCCCTGTAATCACACCCCGTATTCCGCACCCTTCACAAATAATCTGATTTAGTAAAGTTTACTAAATGTTTTTTTTTATGATCTTGATCGCGTAATAATGTGTAAAACCCAAAATAGCGTCTTAAAACGTATTGCATTTTTTATAATGTGATCTTATTAAGCATTTATATGAGAAGAGCGACAAAATTTTACGATAGTTATTTATAAATTTTTTTTCGTTTTCAATAAAGAAGGAAGTTTGAGAAATTTTGTTAATTAACAATTGCCTAAATAACTTTAAGATAAATTTCTACAAGTAGTACATTTGTTGACATGTTTTAAATACACCATAACTTTTTTTTTATATTGAATGTTACGTAATCGCTTTTTCACGCCGAAAATGAGGCGTGGAGGACTGTGTTCAGCGTTGAATAAAAAGTATAAATAATGGAGATACAGTCCTGCAAGTATATAATGTTGTATTGGAAATATCCTCCTCTTTAATAATATTAACTAGATTTTGCCCTGTGCGCGGGGCCCGAGGGCCCCGCGGTACGCGTGTTGTTTGCTGTTGGTGCTGTTGTTGACGTGTTCTTGTTGCTGTTGTTTGTGCTGTTGTAATTGCGTAGTAGCTTGTTTTCCAAAGGGAAAAAGAAACAAAGTTGTACTTTTGCTAAGACAAACAGATCCGCGTGCGAGCACTTCATTCCTGTAGCTCGGTAGCAGTCCGGTTATGTGAGGGTCGCAGTTCTAACCTAACCTAACCCACTTTTCTGGTAGCAGTCCGTTTCTGTGAGGGTCGCGGTTCTAACCTATTTAACCTAACCCACTTTTCTGGTAGCAGTCCGTTTCTGTGGGGTTCGCAGTTCTAACCTAACCTAACCCACTTTTCTGGTAGCAGTCCGTTCCTGTGAGGGTCGCAGTTCTAACCTAACCTAACCCACTTTTCAGGTAGCAGTCCGTTTCTGTGAGGGTCGCATTTCTAACCTAACCTAACCCACTTTTCTGGTAGCAGTCCGTTTCTGTGAGGGTCGCATTTCTAACCTAACCTAACCCACTTTTCTGGTAGCAGTCTGTTCCTGTAAGGGTCGCAGTTTTAACCTAACCTAAACCACATTGTTGGTAGCAGTCCATTCCTGCTGTTGTTATTGTTGTGTAGTAGGTTGTTTTCCAAAGGGAGAAATAAATAAAGTTGTACTTTTGATAGAAAGAAAAGATCCGCATGCGAAAACTTCATTCCCGCAGCTCGGCCTTCGGCCTCGCGTGCTTGGGAAATCGTAACTTTTCCTATTGGGTCGTGTTTCAGCTCCAACTTCCTCCTCACGTGTGACGCTTCGGGCCTTCGGCCCAACGCGGAGCTCGGCCTTCGGACTTCACGAGCCTTGACGCTTCGCCGTCGGGCCTCGGGCGAAGAAAGTTGACTTTGTAGAACGTTTGGAGGAACTGCATTCACGCAGCTCGGCCTTCGGCCTCGCGTTTTGGGAGTCGGGGTGGAGGCTCCGGGCCTTCGGCCATCCACTGGGGTCGGCCTTTGGCCTCCCTGCCTGAAGCTCGCCCTTCGGGCTCGCTTAACACACTTTTTGTATAGGATTTTGCTTTGTTCGTCATTCCCGCAGCTCGGCCTTCGGCCTCGCCCAAAATTACTGGGGGTGGAGCATGCTTGGACATTCGAGATAAAGCTCCGGGTCTAAATATTATAGGACATTTAATAAATATAAATAGATAAATAGAATAGATAGAATAGGGTCTGACGGCCCTCCGCGGGGTCGGCCTTCGGCCTCCCAGCCTGAAGCTCGCCCTTCGGGCTCGCCTAATCTACTTGGAAATTTGAATTTGGCCCGTGTCCGCCGCCATTTTGGATTTTTCCAAAAATTTTTTTTCACTTGGTAATTTTGGGCCCCCAAGCTCGCCGCATGTCAAATCTCAGCGCGCTCGGACCAACTTGAAAAAAATTAAAAAAAAAAAGTCAGCCTGTTTGAAATTTTTTAAATGCAGTTTGTTTTGTCTTGGAGCCCTCTATGACATTTGGTCGAGCACCCCCCACCCATCTCGCACCGTTTAAAAGTTGCCATACAAAATTAAAATGACCATTATTTCCGCCATCTTAGATTTTTCCAAAAATTTTTTTTTCATAGGAATCTAGAGGCCTCTATCTTTCGCCATGCCAAATCTCAGCGCGCTCGGACCAACTTGAAAAAAATAAAAAATAAAGTCGGCCATTTTGAAAAATTTTAAATGCAGTTTGTTTTGTCTTGGGGCCCTCTATGACATTTGGTCGAGCACCCCCCACCCATCTCGCACCGTAATATGAATACTTTTTGAGATATTGGGGAAATTAAAGATCTCTACTTTTTCCCCCTTTTTTTGCTTATAACTTTTTATATTTTGTGTGTGCTACTACACGCTTCGAATACATTTTTCTAGGCATTATGACGAATCTAATGAGGTATCACACGTACTTTTAGGAGTATTATCTCTATTTTTTACCGTGTTCAGTTTCTCGAACAAGACTAATACAACCAAACGCAAGATGAACTGCCTGTAGGCACCTTGAACTCTCAATTATATTTAATTCATGTCGACCGTGGTCAAATATTAAAATTAGTGATATGTATTTAGTTCTTAAATAATTGTATTGCGATATGCCTATTAGGGTAATTTTTTCAATTATTTCAATTTGACATTTTATATTTATTTAAATTTATGATTATGATGATGAAAATGCACGCTTGACGGGCGTGGCGCGTTGCATGCGATCCAAAGCCGCGCGCCTTCGGCACCCTCATACTAAAAGCGTAACACTATACATATATTGTAACATCGCCATACTGTATCAATCCAAATAAATAATTTCTGATTTTCAAAGGAGTCAAAGAGCACGAAGGAATATAATCATTTTGCAGATCGGACGTAGGTATATCAGTAAAGGTGAAATACTGTAAATATATCATACTTACATACTCACAATTATATTATCTAGGAATATAATATTATTTACCTACATTGAAATTGGTTGCTGACCTAGTGAAAATACTGAAATATTTTAACTGTTAATGTAGGAAAGCTAGGCGCTTTCAAGCACCTCGTAAAGTATTAGATGCTTCTGTTATCAGAAAGTGTGTTTTTATAGCACTTAGTGACTTTTTCTTACGTTTCATATGCTTTGTTTCCCATTGTTTGTAAATGGTAAAATCACGTGACCGCGCGGAACATACTGACGCAGGTCCGTCCTCTACAAGTGCTGCCGCGCGACTGAAGAGGGCGTAAGTGCGTTCGCGAGTGATGGCACTTGCGGATTTAGTAGGTATTGAAACATATAAATTATTTTAATGATGTTACCGAGACAAAGTGATCCAAATCATCTAGATTATCTTATTACCTATACATTTATGTAAAAAACAAGTCAAAAAAGTTTGTATTGTAGCTCTGAGATTGATTTATTGTTAAAAAAAGGCGTAACTTTGGAATTTTTTTCTATCGAGCAAAGTTTATCTAATCATGTTTTTGAGATCCAAAACATATCTGCCAGATCCTTAAGTATAAGATATATTTTTTTCACAATTTTAAAACATTGTTTCTTATATTTCCGATGGATTCAAAAAACTGGTTCGCTTAGCTCGTACGGGAAAAGCACGCAAACTGCAGCGGGCGAAATCAACCTCAAAAAAGTAATACCACAGTAAATTGCCAGCAGAAAAATCGAAAGTGCAAGCCTTTCGTCCCACCAAACAACTAACCAGCAAAACCAATAAATTTTGACCTCCATTTCCCTTAATTCTAACGGATTTTGAGGTCACAGATGAAATGGACGGTGATAATAGGTAATTGGAATATGTAGAGTCCAGACATGTTTTTCAAGAAGCCCGGTTATTATAAATTTGAAAAATTACTCCGGTTCACGTAATGATTGCAGTGGAGCGAAGAAATTAACATTTTGTGTGCTTAGGGGTTTATTCTGACGGAACACAGCGGACTGATACCGAGATGTTTTTTCCTCCTATTTTTTCTACTTGTCGACTTTAATGGTTGAATTAAGACTTCGCAAACCAAACTATAATCGCATACTTTTCACTACGGGGCCTATACTGAAACTTTAGTGAACTATAATGAATTTGACCAATCGCGTCTCTCAATAGGGCCAAACCAATGGACTGGATAGAACAGAAGACATCAACGGGCCTCTTCTTATTAGATACTTACCTAATTTTGTTTAATTATTTATTATCTTTGTTCAGGGGTGACTGCTGTTATTTTAATGTTTTAGTTTTTAGGCAAAATATTTGTATTATTGGAAGAAAAAACTCGTAGAAAACCAAAAAGAACGTTGGTAACTATTGATAATCAATTACGTATTGAAGTCATTGAATTGAAGTACTTGATTATATTCGTGGGTGGAACGATTGTAAATTTTTTGTGCAGTTTGCACTATTTGCAGTTGCATAAACCCTCATAATACTATAGGTAATTATGAAATGGCATAACACCAGAATAAGACTTCGAGCGTGTTAAGAAAAGGTCAATACATCGGCAGGTGATGATGAAGTCAAGGTCAAAGACGCCAAGCGAATTGTATGCAATTATAACGAAACCTGTAATTTTCTATCCCATTTAAGCTGGCTACACACTGTTTTGAACTATGGTGTAATTTATGCCAATTTTGAGACGTCAGTTCATCTTTTAAATTAGCAAAATCCTAACCAACTACCTAGGTTATTTATCTAGTAAACATGCAAGAACAAAAATCAGTGTAAGTTAAACGCTTCTAAAAGTGGATAATTTTAAGCTCTAGCTACCAAGGGGAGTAATTTCGTTTCATTGGTTTTTTTGTGTTTTTGTTGATATAGACGGTCAATGAAATCTTGTACGTAAAAAAAGGCGCGAAATTCAAATTTTCTATGGGACGATATCCCTTCGCGCCTACATTTTTCAAATTTGCCGCCTTTTTCTACTGACAAGATCTGCTTGACCAAGTATAGATGATAAATTACTTTTATAAATTACTTATTAACTAATATCGATTTTCTCATTGTCTGAAAAAAAAACTAGAAGTTTGAGTGTTTGCTTGCTGAAAATTGCTCAATCAATAATTTTTAAGAAAAAAAAACCCGACTTCTATGGGGCCCGGTGAAAGATTATGGTAGATGGTGCACTATGTGGATAAGGAGGTAAAACCACCCACTTTTCTAGTAGCATTTCGTTTCTGTAAGGGTCGTACTTCTAGCCTAACCTAACCCACTTCTCTGACAGCAGTTCGGTTCTGTGAGGATCGCAGTTGGAACCTAATCAAACCCACTTTTCTAGTAGCATTTCGTTTCTGTAAGGCTCGCAGTTCTAACCTAACCTAACCCACTTTTGTTCAGTTCTGTGAGGATCGCAGTTCAAACCTAACCTAACCCACTTAATGGCGCATGCGGTGCGGTGTACGGGGGTTTGAGCGGGAGGGGTCTGGCATCATCATACTTTATACCTACATATTATGGTAGGTAATCATAGTGGTTCATTTAGTTTAGGTATCATAGTGGTTTTCCGGGTCAAGGTCCGGGTCTGGGTCCGACTCCGGGCCCCAGTCCAAGTCAAAATCGAAATTCGAAATCACCAAACGTGTACTATGCTTCGTTGAAGAGTTCTGTTCTGATCATCATCAGCAGTTCCACTTCATCAAATGTAAACAGTTTTTAATGTAAATGCTTGATTTCATGATGAAAATACAGAAAATTATATACGTATGCCTTTAAAGATTTGAGGAGTTCCCTCGATTCCTCATGGATCCCATGTTCAGAACTTGAGCTTGACATAAATATGGCTTAAAAACCTAACTTGCTTAACAAACATAACGAAGAGGAAAAATCGCCAAACGCGAGCTATGCGTCGTTAAAGAGTTTCGTTCTGGTCATCATCAGCAGTTCCACTTCCTCAAATATCACTTTTTTGAATGTATCTGCTTGATTTTTTTATAAAAACAACAATCACTATATGTATGCCTTTAATATTTGAGAAGTTCCCTCGATTCCTTATGGATCCCAGCATCAGAACTCAAGCTTGACAGAAATGTGGCTTAAAAACTAAACTTGCTTAACAAACATAACGACGAGGACAAATCGCCAAACGTGAACTATGCGTCGTTGAAGAGTTCTGTTCTGATCATCATCAGCAGTTCCACTTCATCAAATGCGACAGTTTTTTTAATGAAAATGCTTGATTTTCTGATGAAAATCCAATAATCTCTATACGCATGCCCTTAAGATTTGAGGAGTTCCATCGATTCCTCATGGATCCCATCATCAGAACTCGAGCTTGACAAAAATGTGGCTTAAAAACTTAACTTGCTTAACAAACATAACGAAGAGGACAAATCGCCAAACGTGAACTATGCGTCGTTGAAGAGTTCTGTTCTGATCATCATCAGCAGTTCCACTTCATCAAATGCGACAGATTTTTAATGAAAATGCTTGATTTTCTGATGAAAATACAAAAAATTCTATACGCATGCCTTTAAGATTTGAGGAGTTCCCTCGATTCCTCATGGATCCGATCATTAGAACTCGAGCTTGACAAAAATGTGGCTTAAAAACTTAACTTGCTTAACAAACATAACGAAGAGGTCAAATCGCCAAACGTGAACTATACGTCGTTGAAGAGTTCTGTTCTGATCATCATCAGCAGTTCCACTTCATCAAATGCGACGGATTTTTTAATGAAAATGCTTGATTATCTGATGAAAATACAAAAATCTCTATACGCATGCCTTTATGATTTGAGATTTCAGATTAGATTGCTCACGTCGTGGGCTATCAGATTATACCTCATGTATGTTGGCCGATTTTTCGTAGTCTTCGAGTAATGAATTTTTTAACTCTTCGCCATGTACTTTTACGGTTGATGGTACACGTACCTAATGTGTAAAATAGTCTTCAAATTAAAATGCATTTACAAACAATGTGCTGAGGGTTTCACCTTAACTTTTTAAGGTGGATGTCAACGGGTCATGTCGATTAGAGATTAAAAATGATTTAACTTACATTGTCGTAGGTAATTAGGGTTATGTGTTGTACTTAGCGCTAGTGCTGAACGGGTTAAGGTGGATGTCAAGGCAGGTCATGGCGATTAGCGACTAAAATACGAGTCTGACGTGGTTTCCCACAATCCCTTCGTTGTCAAGTTCCAAATAAAGATTTTCACACTATAACCGAACGTTGGAAGCATTTTACCGTTTTCAAACGATTTGAAAACGAATAAATTTTAAGAAAAAAAAAACCGACTTCTATGGGGCCCATCAAATGATATTTCGTACATAAGTTCCGAAAAACTCATTGGTACAAGCCGGGGTTTGAACCCGCGACCTCCGAATTGCAAGTCGCACGCTCTTACCGCTAGGCCACCAGCGCTTCTATAGTAATCTGTAGATACTATTATTTACAATTAAATACACTCGTATTTAATATATAAAATTGAAAAACCAGAACGGGATAAAAAACGAGGGAAGAAGCGAGATGGCGCCTTACAAATTTCTAAAAAAGTTTTTGACACGTTTCTCAAATACGACGCACGTATGATAAGAAAAAACTGTTCTTATCTATTATCTAAGTATGAGAATATAACTAGAGCATAAAAACTATCGCTTTCGATGCGTATTTAATTTACAATAAGAAAAATTAATTTTCATAACATTCTTCATTTTACGACTATCGGCTATTTTCGGAAACTCTCGGTTGGTTTCGTTCCGAACTTCAAATAACCAAAATTATGTTTATTATGTTGGTATGCAGTGATTTCGGCCTTTTTTACTCGAAGTAAAATAAAAAGTGCTGTCAACCTCAACCTTTTACCTTAGTTTATGCCCATACGAGTGACATGCCATATAATGACTGATAATGACTTATCAATATCAATAGTAATTTGTATTTTGTTGTTTTAAATTTCTTTTTGAGTTATGTTATTCAGATTTACTTTCACAGCTTCGGCAAACAAATTCGTCCGGGGACCGGGCTGCCGAGATGGGCCAAAAATACAAAGTTGATAGCAAGTTATAATATAATATAGGTAGATAAAATTTAAGTGCATGTTCAGATATTTTTGAGCGAAACGACCTGGTGAAAATAAGCAAACGTACAGTCAGCAGTCGGCCAAATATCGTAATATAACTCTGTTGCTATAGAAATAAGGATGTGTTCCGATATACTGGCGGAATACTGAGAGACAAAAGTGGCTAAGCTTACATTGGCTCGGACATTTAGAGAGAATGGGAGAGGATCGTGCCGTGACGAGAGCGTACTTGGGACAACGAAATGGGAGACGCCCAATTGGACGTCATAGGTACCTACCGCTGGAACGACGTAGTTGCTCGAGATCTGCTTATCCTCGGCCATGGGGACTGGCGAGAGCTATCGCAAGACCGAGAAATATGGTGTGTTTTGTTTTGTCTTTTCTCGAAGGCCAGGATTCACATAACCGTAGTAAGTAATGTTAGTATTCAGAAAGGGAAATGGGGAGTACGTACGTTTGAAAAAAGGCGATTTATGGGCGGTGGTCGTCCATATTCGTCTTAAGGCGGAAATTAATCTAATGAACGTTTTTGCAATTAGGCTTATAAAAATAAATAATAATTTTATGTTGAAACGAGTTTTAAATAAATAAATAAATAACTACGTAGATGGAAAAGTATAATTTTGCCTTTTATCAAATCACATAATTTTTTCAGATATTTTGCGTATTAAGTTATCCAAATAACGAGTACAAATAAGAAATCCCTATCACCGTTATGAACCCTGGCAGGGTTGACACACTCTTTATTTCATTTACGCGAGCGGAGCTGCGGGCCCGTCTAGTTTAATATAAAAGGGTGAATTACAGTTTTCGCGTTTTATATTACATCTCTCATGACACTTTTTGAACAGTGTCTTTTGAAGGAAATTATAAGGTATTTCTCATACACATTGTTTTTCCACAAGTTTGATAAGCGAAGTAATACATTATTAAATTATTTTTCGTTCTATATAAAACTTTTTTTATTTGACTTCACTTTGAGGTAATTTCATGGAATTTCTACTTTTGTATATTTGCCATTTTTACAGAGATTTGTCTTCCATTGAAAAACCTCTGTCATAGGTTCGATTGGAGAGACTTCCTAACTACCCAAGATAAATTCCAGTTTATTGGAATAGCTTATTCGTTAGATGATGTTCTTAAGGCGATATGATTCGACTCATCAACGAATCTGAGGGGGTGAGGTGCGCGGCAAACCGTGAAGCCCCGCCCGCGCATCCCGCGACCCGCTCGCCGAGCTCGTGAGCGCGCGCCGCGCACGGTAAACATAGCAGACGGGTCACAGTATAATGTTCTTATGATGGCAGTATTTTAACTAGACCGGGAAATGATCACGTTTTAGAGTTTTTATTGTATATGTACGTATGTATTTTTTGCATTACGTATTTCTGATCATTTCATGTAGAATTATTATTTTTATATAGACATGTGTACTTATTATTGATCAGTAAGAACGATTTAATTTCATGGCAGCGTGTTCGAGACGTTGTTACTGATCAGTAGTACTTATTTATAAGCTCTAAAAACCAAAAAAAATAGTTTCAAAGTAAATTTCTGATAATTTTTGTCAGTGCAAGCCTTTTGGTTTCGTCTTGGCAACATTTTACATGAAAATGTTTTTGGTGGGTCTCATTATCACAATTTCCAATACTTTTGTTACCTAACTTAATAAATTATTGTTTACAATACCTATCGACTTTATACCTACTTTAATGATCACACAATCTTAACGAAACAATGTTTTCAAGAAAAGAATTCAATTAAGTGCGAGTCAAACTCGCGCACCGATGGTACCTACATTTTATTAAGTACATTATATAATTTTTTTTTAATTAAGTTGTAACTGACTCATCATCATCATCTCAGCCATAAGACGTCCACTGCTGAACATAGGCCTTCCCCTTGGACCTCCATTCCGGTCGGAAGCGACCCGCATCCAGCGTCTTCCGACGGCCTTAACAAGGTCGTCTGTCCATCTTGTGGGTGGACGTCCTACGCTGCGCTTGCTAGTCCGTGGTCTCCACTCGAGCACTTTTCGACCCCGTCGGCCATCTTCTCTGCGCGCAATGTGGCCTGCCCATATATATATATATATATATATATATATAACATTTTCAAGAAGTCTGGTCGCTTGTGGTGAAAAACAAAATGTATGGAGAACAGAGTGGCCTACTTTCTTAAAAATAGTTTATCTAATACTGATTCTAAAATGGTATCACACATTCTATTTACATTTCTACAAATAAAGATATGGCCTAGATAGTGTTTAAAGTGAAGTATGGGGCTAACTAGTAAAAAAGACATAAAAGTGCGATTATCTCGAAAACCACGAAACTTTTACTAGACCTATAAGTGCATTTTCTGGACCAACCTAAGCTGCCCTGTCGGTGGTTAGAAGGTTGTCCATTAATTACTGGACACCCTGTATAGAGATGTAACTAACCCAAATCGATAGTCACAGCAAGCGATTACGATTGGATGGCACGTAGACTGAGATATCGAATTGTGACGTATAATGAATTTTTATTTGCGATTTAAATAAAGCTAGAATTATATGGTTTTCGCGCAAGGCATTTAATACACCGACCGAGTAGGTCGCACCCATCGTCAAGATCTAAACTAACTGGGGATCTATTTTAAAGTTTATTTATGTTATTTTTGTGTCAAATTTGTTGTCTGTTAGGTGACGATAAATATATCCATATTTACAGTTGATTATCCACCTTTTCCTTATTTTTATTAAAAGAAAAATGAAAAATTCATATTTGATTTACTTAGACGACTACCGATTCATAACGGTGGTGTCCGGCTAGCCCTAAAATTAAAGAAAGACGTAGAACGTAAACGTTCGTAGTGCAATTGTTTTCCTTTGTGATTTCGATGTGCGAGACATTTTACATTGTATTGCTGTTGTGAGTGACAGATGTCAAATAACGCAAATAAATATGCACACAGTATATGTCGGTGACTTTAGTTCGTCTACGGATCTCCTCATTTCTGATTTGATCACGCAGGGAAACTCCGAGCATAGCCCTCTCCATAGCTCGTTGAGCGACTTTGAATTCTCAGATGAGGCCGATAGTGAAAGACCACGTAACTGACTGAATAACACAAAATATTAAAAAAAATTGTCTTATACCCGCCTTATTTTGAACTCCCTGTAATCACACCCCGTATTCCGCACCCTTCACAAATAATCTGATTTAGTAAAGTTTACTAAATGTTTTTTTTTATGATCTTGATCGCGTAATAATGTGTAAAAGCCAATATAGCGTCTTAAAACGTATTAATTTTTTATAATGTGATCTTATTAAGCATTTATACGACTGAATAACAGCGACAAAATTGTACGATAGTTATTTATACATTTTTTTTCGTTTTCAATAAAGAAGAAAGTTTGAGAAAATTTTGTTAATTAACAATTGCCTAAATAACTTTAAGATAAATTTCTACAAGTAGTACATTTGTTGACATATTTTAAATACACCATAACTTTTTTTAAATTTTCAATGAATATTTAATACCTTTAAAATTATATTTAATGTTACGTAATCGATTTTTCACGCCGAAAATGAGGCGTGGAGGACTGTGTTCAGCGTTGAATAAAAAGTATAAATAATGGAGATACAGTCCTGCAAGTATATAATGTTGTATTGGAAATATCCTCCTCTTTAATAATATTAACTAGATTTTGCCCTGTGCGCGGGGCCCGAGGGCCCCGCGGTACGCGTGTTGTTTGCTGTTGGTGCTGTTGTTGACGTGTTGTTGTTGGTAATGTTGTTGTTGCTGTTGTTTGTGCTGTTGTAATTGCGTAGTAGCTTGTTTTCCAAAGGGAAAAAGAAACAAAGTTGTACTTTTGCTAGGACAAACAGATCCGCGTGCGAGCACTTCATTCCTGTAGCTCGGTAGCAGTCCGGTTATGTGAGGCTCGCAGTTCTAACCTAACCTAACCCACTTTTCTGGTAGCAGTCCGTTTCTGTGAGGCTCGCAGTTCTAACCTAACCTAACCCACTTTTCTGGTAGCAGTCCGTTTATGTGGGGTTCGCAGTTCTAACCTAACCTAACCCACTTTTCTGGTAGCAGTCCGTTCCTGTGAGGGTCGCAGTTCTAACCTAATCTAACCCACTTTTCTGGTAGCAGTCCGTTTCTGTGAGGGTCGCATTTCTAACCTAACCTAACCCACTTTTCTGGTAGCAGTCTGTTCCTGTAAGGGTCGCAGTTCTAACCTAACCTAAACCACATTGTTGGTAGCAGTCCATTCCTGGTGTTGTTATTGTTGTGTAGTAGTTTGTTTTCCAAAGGGAGAAATAAATAAAGTTGTACTTTTGATAGAAAGAAAAGATCCGCATGCGAGAACTTCATTCCCGCAGCTCGGCCTTCGGCCTCGCGTGCTTGGGAAATCGTAACTTTTCCTATTGGGTCGTGTTTCAGCTCCAACTTCCTCCTCACGTGTGACGCTTCGGGCCTTCGGCCCTACGCGGAGCTCGGCCTTCGGCCTTCGCGAGCCTTGACGTTTCGCCGTCGGGCCTTCGGCCCTCCGGCTCAGCTTATCAAGAAAGTTGACTTTGTAGAACGTTTGGAGGAACTGCATTCACGCAGCTCGGCCTTCGGCCTCGCGTTTTGGGGGTCGGGGTGGAGGCTCCGGGCCTTCGGCCATCCACTGGGGTCGGCCTTTGGCCTCCCGGCCTGAAGGTCGCCCTTCGGGCTCGCTTAACACACTTTTTGTATAGGATTTTGCTTTGTTCGTCATTCCCGCAGCTCGGCCTTCGGCCTCGCCCAAAATTACTGGGGGTGGAGCATGCTTGGACATTCGAGATAAAGCTGCGGGCCTGACGGCCCTCCACGGGGTCGGCCTTCGGCCTCCCAGCCTGAAGCTCGCCCTTCGGGCTCGCCTAACCTACTTGGAAATTTGAATTTGGCCCGTGTCCGCCGCCATTTTGGATTTATCCAAATTTTTTTTTTCACATGGTAATCTTAGGCCCCCAAGCTCGCCGCATGTCAAATCTCAGCGCGCTCGGACCAACTTGAAAAAAATTAAAAAAAAAAAGTCGGCCTATTTGAAAATTTAGAAATGCAGTTTGTTTTGTCTTGGGGCCCTCTATGACATTTGGTCGAGCACCCCCCACCCATCTCGCACCGTTTAAAAGTTGCCATACAAAATTAAAATGACCATTATTTCCGCCATCTTGGATTTTTCCAAAAAAAATTTTTTTCTTACGAATCTAGAGGCCTTCATCTTCCGCCATGCCAAATCTCAGCGCGCTCGGACCAACTTCAAAAAAATAAAAATAAAAGTCGGCCATTTTGAAAATTTTTAAATGCAGTTTGTTTTGTCTTGGGGCCCTCTATGACATTTGGTCGAGCACCCCCCACCCATCTCGCACCGTAATATGAATACTTTTTGAGATATTGGGGAAATTAAAGATCTCTACTTTTTCCCCCTTTTTTTGCTTATAACTTTTGATAATTTGTGTGTGCTACTACACGCTTCGAATACATTTTTCTAGGCATTATGACGAATCTAATGAGGTATCACACGTATTTTTAGGAGTATTATCTCTATTTTTCACCGTGTTCAGTTTCTCGAACAAGACTAATGCGCTAAGACTAATCTCGCGCAAGATGAACTGCCTGTTGTAGGCACCTTGAACTCTCAATTATATTTAATTCATGTCGACCGTGGTCAAATATTAAAATTAGTGATATGTATTTAGTTCTTAAATAATTGTATTGCGATATGCCTATTAGGGTAATTTTTTCAATTATTTCAATTTGACATTTTATATTTATTTAAATTTATGATTATGATGATGAATTTGCACGCTTGACGGGCGTGGCGCGTTGCATGCGATCCAAAGCCGGGCGCCTTCGGCACCCTCATACTAAAAGCTAACACTATACATATATTGTAACATCCCCATACTGTATCAATCCAAATAAATAATTTCTGATTTTCAAAGGAGTCAAAGAGCACGAAGGAATATAATCATTTTGCAGATCGGATGTAGGTATATCAGTAAAGGTGAAATACTGTAAATATGTCATACTTACATACTCACAATTATATTATCTAGGAATATATAGTACATTATTGTCGAGGCTCGGAAGTAGCTACTTGCAGCAAGTAGCCTTCCAGCCGAGTCATATATAGTGCTTTTCTCAAAAATGGTGCAAAAAATATAAATATAATAGAATTATTTCACAGGAGCAACGTTCTCACGTATATATTTTCACAGAGAAAAAAAAATAGAAAAAAGTAGAATCAATTGAAATATGTAATTAGCTTTGCCTTTTAATTAAAAAATAAAAGTGTATTTTTCTGCCGAAAATACGCCAACCTATTTGAGACAGCTAAATAGTCGCGGAACCAACATTATAATTATAAGTACTAATCATCTGTTTGGCTGTTTAATGGGCCTGTGCCTTCATTTGATATGGCCATTTTAACTTTTAAAAAGTTTGGAACACGACAAATAATGGAATTTGTAGCAAACATTGCAGTCCCAAAATCGAGACTGCAATGTTTTTAACTTTTTAATTTTCGACTCCGCGCTTCGCGACCAATTTTTTAAACGGCAAAGTCGACTTTGCCGTCCATTTTTGAGAAAATATTATTTACCTACATTGAAATTGGTTGCTGACCTAGTGAAAATACTGAAATATTTTAACTGTTGATGTAGGAAAGCTAGGCGCTTTCAAGCACCTCGCAAAGTATTAGATGCTTCTGTTAGCAGAAAGTGTGTTTTTATAGCATTTAGTGACTTTTTCTTACGTTTCATATGCTTTGTTTCCCATTGTTTGTAAATGGTAAAATCACGTGACCGCGCGGAACACACTGACGCAGGTCCGTCCTCTACAAGCGCTGCCGCGCGACTGAAGAGGGCGTAAGTGCGTTCGCGAGTGATGGCACTTGCGGATTTAGTAGGTATTGAAACATATAAATTATTTTAATGATGTTACCGAGACAAAGTGATCCAAATCATCTAGATTATCTTATTACCTACACATTTATGTAAAAAACAAGTCAAAAAAGTTTGTATTGTAGCTCTGGGATTGATTTATTGTTAAAAAAAGGCGTAACTTTGGAATTTTTTTCTATCGAGCAAAGTTTATCTAATCATGTTTTTGAGATCCAAAACATATCTGCCAGATCCTTAAGTATAAGATATATTTTTTTTCACAATTTTAAAACATTGTTTCTTATATTTCCGATGGATTCAGAAAACTGGTTCGCTTGGCTCCTACGGGAAAAGCACGCCTTAACAAATATAGCTAGGCTAGCTGCTAGACAAACCGTACTCTGAAGGCATTTTCTTCTATGTACATAATTCGTCCTCTAAATAGTTAAGGGTGGGTAGATTAGATATTTTTTACAGAGGATGTGTAACTTCGGATCATTAAAATGTATGAATATTAATTAAAGCATTTTATTACTTCCCTAAAGGGGTTGAAAGTTTGTATATTACAACAATTTAGATAAATATAATAAGTTAGTAAATTGTAATTTTGAATGATAAACTATTTATAGGTAAATTAAAAATAACAAACTAATTTAGGGGCAACATGTTTATTCTTCAAATAATGCAGAGCTCCAATAAAGATTTAAGGACACTAAGGAGTTCAACCCCTACGCAGTGAAAATGGGGTTAATAATATTTTTTAATGACTTCTACGCGGATGAAATCGCGGGCGGAGGCTAGTCGTATACTTATATGTTGTCATCCATGCCTCCCTCTTAAGGGGCCTCCCTCTTAATTTTGACAGTTCCGAACAACTGACAGGCCGATACCGTCCGGCGGACTGTTAATCAGTGGGCTCCTTTAACTACACAATAGAAAAATCTAATTTTATATATAAATAAATTGGTAATAATAAATATTATAGGACATATTTAATTTTACTCAGATCGACCTAGTGCAATTTCAATTCAAATCAATTCAATTCAATTATTTATTTAATTCGAATCCAAAGATCCATAATATTGTTAGTACAACAAATCTTAAAATTAACCTTAAAATTAATTAAGGTAGGCAATACCTAATGCAATAAAATTTTACTTTTGGCAACATCTCCATTCATAACACAATATTTATTACTCAATTAATTATTAAATAAATATAATTTTACATATAAAGAAATGCAGAAAGAAGACTAATAGCAGAGTAATGGGTATTAGCAGTGTTGGCTCCCGGCCCGGCAGGTCGGGTCGGGACGGGAGGCGAATTATAATTTATTTGGAGAAGTGGCAAAGAGCCCCGCGCCCCGCGCCCCGCGCCGCGCGCCTCGGCCTACCCTTTGCTTTCGCCCTTCGTTACTGGCACACGCGCCAGGCGTTGTAACTCGGAAAGTGTTCTTAATTTCTGTGCATAGGTATAAAAAACTGTACTTCTTATTTTCAAATAATTATTTATTATAGCTTTTGTAGACAAGATCGGCCGCCGATCTACTTGACTTGATCTACTTGATTGGTAGGAAATGGAAATGGATCATTGCTATTTATTTTTGTTTAAAAACTACATATATGTTGATTATAAGGATATTTTTAACCACACCAGATATTTCTCTAGAGTGGCAAAGTCAAGAGATGTAAATTTTGAGTTATTTCCTCACGTTGGCTGGTAGGATGGACTTTTAGGTGATGATTTTTAGTGATAAATAATCATTTGGATTCGACTTGTCATGTTTTAAGGGGCCCACTGATTAACAGTCCGCCGGACGGTATCGGCCTGTCAGTTGTTCGGAACACAGGCCGATACCGTCCGGCGGACTGTTAATCAGTGGGCCCCTTTACAGCTAGTATTGTCGTCGTGTTAATGTGGTGAAAAATGTTGTGTTTCACTCGGTAGCAAAGTTTGTTTAACCCTCGTGCTTTCAAACCCTCGCTACGATCAAGATCCCACTTTTTGAACCACTCCCTACGCTCGTGGCTCGATTTTAGAATATTTTGCCTGCTCGGGTATAACGCACGCAATATTAGCACTATGGGTAAAATCAACAACGACATTCCTATACATTATTTAATAGTTGACATATATAGGGTAAACCACCAACAAATGAACGCTTAGGCGACTACCCCATCAACATTAGATTTAATTTATTTTAGAATGCTTTTCCAGGAAGATTTTTTTATATGATTCAGCATATAATCGAGTTTAGATTAAACTACACTCCGAACCCTCTAATAATTATTCAGTATTTTTATAGACATGAATAAGTGACAGAACATGCCAATTTTTCACAGAGATGTAAAATGGGCCGTAAACTGTAAAAATTATGATCCTGTAGATAAATAAATGATAGCTTGCAGTATAAATATTTAAAAAATAAAAATGGTCATATAGTCCCTGTTGGAAAGATAGATTTTCATAGAACCTCGCCCCATTGGTAAGAAATTTAAAAATGTTGTAAAATTTAAACAGAACTATTTACAGTTCTGAAAAAGTCTCGCGTATTTATTTGCGTGGGATAATTGTAATTATAATATACGTAAGTGTATTATAGATAGTTATGGTAATTTCGAACGTATTAAATGATAAGTGACGCTATGACGTTACCTCTACACTTATTTTACTCGATCGAAAATATTTTATGACCATCTTGAATGTTCAGGTATTTTTGACTTTTTAATTCGCCCAGATACTTAATATCTGAAGGCGACTATACATTTGTACAGCGTCAGCTAACATA
This sequence comes from Cydia splendana, assembly GCF_910591565.1. Taxonomy (NCBI): domain Eukaryota; kingdom Metazoa; phylum Arthropoda; class Insecta; order Lepidoptera; family Tortricidae; genus Cydia; species Cydia splendana. The sequence continues at coordinate 16,509,100 of NC_085962.1, forward strand.
AAAATGTCGTAATCAAAACGAATAAAAAAATCTAAAAATTAACAGTTAACTAATTAAGCTGCAACGCTTGAGGAGTCAACTTTATACTTTCTGTTTTTTCTCTAGGTAGGTAGCGTTCAAAGGAGCTGGCGGGGAGAGCGGGGGCGGGGGCCGGAATTAAGAGGGAGCAGGGGGACCCGCCCTGGATACTGAGAGGAGTTTTAACCAATTAATTTTGTTCCTCAACGCAAACTCCGCTATATAATAAGGTATAAGTAGGCATTAGCCGCCGCGCCGATAGCTGCCCGGCCGGGCCTTCGTCTCATAGCCTTTTATAACGATGTTTTAATTCTTGTTAAGCTCTCCGTTTCTCCACTTTTAATATTTAATGGCATTTTCATGGCGCATATTTTATAGCGTACTTAGGGATTCCCGGCGTTATTGACGTTGTTTCAGCGACTGCGAGCCCCCGCATAATCCCGATTTGTTATTTAATTGCACGCCGACGCAAGTTATCTGCGCACTGCACTCAAACGTCACGGGATTCGGTCGACAGTGTATAGGTATTGCGTTGTTTTATATTCTAAGGTATAACTATGATCTTTTTAGGGTTCCGTACCCAAAGGGTAAAAAAAACGGGATCCTATTACTAAGACTCCACTGTCCGTCTGTCCGCCTGTCTGTCACCAGGCTGTATCTCATGATCCGTGATAGCTAGACAGTTAAAAATGTTCACAGATGTTGTATTTCTAATGTTGCCGCTATAACAACAAATACTAAAAACAAAATAAAATAACTATTTAAGTGGGGCTCCCATACAACAAACGTGATTTTTTGCGTTTTATTTGCGTAATGCAACGGAACCCTTCGTGCGCGTATCCGACTCGCACTTGGACGGTTTTTTTAATATGCATAAGTAATAAGTATCGTACATTTAAACACCAAATAAAAAAATTACTGTTTATTTTTCGAATACTAAGCTACGTAATTACAGTTTATTCTAATTCACTATTTTTTAATGATGAATTTTTAGTATTAGGTATGTTTTTAGGTTTAATCTGAGTAAGTATCAGGATTCCAAGTCCTTTAGACACAAGGCATACTTATATTATCTACCTAATTAAAATCAATTAAGCACTATAAGCAATAATTAATTAATTTTAATTACATACATACTTTACTTTGTATACTTAAACCTTTGAAAATCTATAATTACCTAAGTAATGCTTTTACTATTTAATTTCTAGCAGAATTAAGGATTACTTATGAATTACGTAGTATCGTGATATGACATTAGTCGTTAAAATAAAATAATATAGAAAGGACGGTACAAAATATTTATATGTAATATATGTATGACTGTATGTAAGTAACTCTCTAGATTTTTAGTTTAAAACAGTACATACCCAATTCGTTTTTATAATTCTTAGGTAGTAGTGTAGGGGTAACTAATTTTATTTTTGGCAACATTCCCATCAATTGAGTACCATGAGATATAACCACCCCATTCCCATATCTCGTAAGTAGGTCAGAATAATGATCGACAGTATGTTACGTGCAGGGCTGCACTTGCGGCGCGCGCCGACAACAGATCCTGCGCAGACGCTTCGCAATCAGCGGCACACCTGCCTGCTGCAACACATCTCTTTGTCTAACCCACCATATGTCGCTGACGCCAGCGCTCGTGCCCCTAACCCGCACGCATATACATAAGATATAAATAAATCGCAGTAAAAAACACCTTCCCCTTTACCAATCCGTGACTAAACACCCGAAAACTTCCATCTCCTGAACGAAGATTTAAAAATAAGATTCTTTACAAAAACACTAGTGATCGCGCCTCGCGCTCACTCCAACATGACGCTCTTAAAAACAGTTCTTAACAACGGTATTGTGTTGTTAAAAAACAGGAACGCGCTCGAAAAAACAAACCGCAGAGTTCGGTTAAAAAACGAAATACAGCACGCGAGCGAGACACCCTTTCCCTTTTACGCGACGCGCGCTACGTTTTTTCTTTATCTAAGTGGGGGTTGAGTTTTTTACCGCGGTGCTTCGTATAAATTAATAACTGAACGTGCTCATAATCTGCTGCTTGGAACACTTTCGGCTTTGTTATTTTTTATAAGTTATCATTCATTTGTTTTTGTCCGCAGCGGAAGGAAGCGGGTCTATTGATTACGCCGCGTGACAGGTGTCGCTTTGTTTCTGCATTACCTTCGGGCGGCGGCGGCGGCGGCGGCGGCGGCGGCGGCGGCGGCGGCGCTCGCGCAGAAAGAATAGTTTGCCAACGTAATCATAGACATTGCACGAGTCACAATTATGATAATCACAGGGCAATGGTTTGTTTCAAATCATATGTGTGTAAGCAAATTTTGAATAAGCTTCAATTACAGAAGTTACCATCGTGAACATATTCATGCCCATGACACAATGTTTTTTTAGTAAGTAGGTAGTCCTTAATACTCGTACAAATGGCATATACAAGGACAATCTGGACTGATAACGTTCCATTCATCAAATTGTAAGATTTCTTATAATATATTATTTATAATTTTTATTAATGTATATATAAACAATTTATTTAGAGGATAACCGAAGTACCAACAACTCACAAGTTTCTTCCTATGGTCATGGATCAATTAAAAGATACAATGAGAACGAATGAAAGAAAAAAAACCGGCCAAGTGCGAGTCGGACTCGAGTTCCAAGGGTTCCGTACATTAAGTCCAACTCACGCTTGACTGCACATTTCTAATAGGTTTTCCTGTCATCTATAGGTAAAGAAGTACTTTGTGTATTTTTTTTTTAATTACTGACCCAGTAGTTTCGGAGATAAAGGGGCAATAGTCATTTTTTGGCTATTTTCTCAAATAACTCCTAACCTATTTATTTTAAAATTATATATATTTGAAATTCACAAAATGAGCTCTTTCATTTGATATATAATACGATACAGTTTGAAAAACTTTATTTTTTAATTTTCTCATTTGCTTCCATAGTTTTTTGCCATAAAAGTGGTCCCCATGTTTAAAATTCATTTGTTTACGTTACTTACATGTCCGGCTTTGGGTCACTAATTTAGGTACATAAGTGTACCAAATTTCAACTTAATTGGTCCAGTAGTTTCCGAGAAAATATATAAGACTGTGACAGACGGACAGACAGACAGACAGACAGACGCACTACGAGTGATAAGGGTTCCGTTTTTTCCTTTTGAGGTACGGAACCCTAAAAACAAACCATGTTCCTTATCATGGACCCTTAGAAAGGTACAAATCTATAACATAATGCTTGAAATGCCCTATATGCATCCGTATCAATAGTATTTCAGGGAATAAGCGCATAAAATTGGTAAATTAAATACCAATGACAGTTATTTTTAGGGTTCCGTAGCCAAAATGTTAAAAACGGAACCCTTATAGTTTCGTCATGTTCGTCTGTCCGTGCATTTATCTGTCTGTTCGTATGTCACCACCATTTTAACCGCTCCGAAATAATCGCTAAAAAACTCTAAAATATTGTGCGCCCCTCCCCCTAACTTTTGAATCGGGGGTAGAAAAAAACGTAACACAAAATACTTTAGGTACGTGAAAATAATTATTTTTAATTTGATCGGTGGAGCCATTAATTAATGGTATCCAAAAATCTTATCGTCTTATTAAAACAACGTAAGTGCCGTGAAGACACACCCTTTGCTTATACCTGCATGGCTTTTTGTATTGTATAAATATAAAGGTACGAAACTATTCATTATGCATTGTCCGACACGCACTAGGCCAGTTTTCACACCTATGAAAATTACAGTTTGGCTCAGTTGACTTGAAACTTATTGTACTTACGCAACGTATTGTATGTACGCACATAGGTACATAGGCTGCACTAATTAAAATTGAAAAATGTTTAACGAAAATAAAAACAAGTATTTTTATTGAGTTGCCTTCAGTACAAAAAGCTAGTGTGCCGGCCGGAAGGCGCACCAGGAAATGAATGTATTCGGCTAAAACGAGAAGCTGGTTTTTGCCCACATTCTACAGTAACATTTGCCGACGCTAAACCACTGGTGGTAAGCTATCATCATTTCTCCATTACTGGGTATTCTTAATTTTTAAGTATTTTAGATGACTGCAATTTACAAAATCTACGTCTATTTGTTGTTTACTTATTTACATTGATAGCTATGAGCGTATTCGGTAGGTAGCTATAAAACTCATTCGCTTTATAAATACGCGTGTTAACGATGCTTTTACTGTCTTATCTACTATTATGATTACGGACTTCAAATACGAGTCTTAGTCATTAAGATCGTTATTTGCAAAATCTTTTCGAGTGTGAAATTATTCGAGCGATCTTGAAGCGTAGGTGGAAATAAAAAATCCCTTGTTTAGTACAATAAAAATGACACAAAAGTTTCTTAGAATAGAGAAGGTAAATAGCGCAAAGGCTTCGATACAGAGTTATCAATGGATGTCGAATCCCAGACAAGCAAATACTGAGTGAATACGTTATATGTATTATAGCCAGTTCTAAACGGACGTAAGAGCAGTTCAACTGTATTGAACATAAGCTGTTTAGTAACTGCGTGGTTTTATTGTGAGTCCAGACGGCGGTGCACGTGTGGCCTCGTCGGCCAAAAGGTTAACTTTTGTCGTTGGGAATCAAATGCATTGCTCCATTTGATTTCTTGCAAATCATTGTCTTGCGATTCTGTAGGAAGATGCAAAAATTTGCCTAGCAAATGGGATTTGTTTTATTATTATGTAAAATGCTATGTGTATTTTTTGTAGGTAGATACATATTCATTAATCTAAACAACTACCTCTAGATCAAAAACCTTTATAGGTAGGTGTCTTTCCTGTGGACATCATCGTTTTAATGGAGGTTAAAGCCTAATTTTCTCACCGACCCCGTATAGGCATGTTTAAACCTTAAACCTTCTACGTTTTTAAAGCTGTAGTTACCTATGATCAAAGCCTCAGTAAAATTTATCCAAATCGTTAATTTTTATACTGTTCACAGAAATAAAGCCGGTTTTTCGGAACGTTTTTGACCCAACTATACCTTTATATTAATTAAGGCATTATGATATGAGTGCCATCGTGATGCACACACTAATCGCTGCAACGGTGAACACCTCTCCCGGCCGCGCAGAAGCCATTATTTAATGGAGTCCCTCGAGTGTTATCGCGTTGCGATTCCCCGCCACTCCAGCACTAACGCAATAAAAACTACTCCGCCCGCGCTTCGTCACGCAGAAGCCTTTATTTTGATAGTGAATTCGGTTACCCGCCACCCATTGTCCCCGCGACGTTTGATTATTGATTTTACGCCAAATATTCTTTTTTCGAAAATCCCCATTCAGCAAAATTATGATTTCCTTTAACATTTGATGTATTTAATTCTCGACAAAAGGATGATGCACAATGTCATTAATAACCCGTATGGAACTTGTCGCGATTTATATAGACACCATGTATTATTATTTACGGATAAATCCTCTAAGTAAACACTTATGTGGCTCTGAAGTTTCGCAAGTCACGGTTACTTTAGGCCAAGATTCTTAAATAATACCTACCTTTTCCCCCTCAATTACGCGTCAGAAGCAATTTATGCAACTCGTCACTAACATGACGGTGACGGCTTTGGAAGATCAACGACGTACCTGACGCCTTAAGTGACACAATAATATTTTAGTTTATTGCGATAAGCATACACTGTATCGGTATTGATCTCAGATATACATAGGGTATATTTATTCCCTGAAACATTGCGGCATCAGCAGACACGACATCAGTCGGCAGCTCTAATCTCTGCACAACAGAAGTAAGAAAGGAGTTTCGCGCAAAGTTGTTTACTACAGTACGTTTAATCCTTTAATCCTCCAAGTATCGCTACCGTTCAGCCTCACGGCGTTTTAGCCCATAACAATGCTTAATTGTCACTGAAATAGTATACTTATCCCCTTTATCTTGTGTTTGGACTCGCCGCTACTAAAAGAAACCTCACAAAGGAGTTTGTTTGTGTCCGTTTTGCATCAATTGTTTGTGGAGGCACCATCAGACGCGCTACCGTGCGGTGTTTATGTTTAATCCGTTTCTAATGTCCTTTCTCCCATGTTTACATAAAACGGACAAAGCATCCGTCCGCACTTATACAAGTAAAGTTTGCGCTGTCGGAAGGCCTTCAATTAACACAAATGTATTCTGATCAAAATATCTTTGGAGAACTGTTAAGCCGACAAGACCAACAGTGACCAACACTAATGTGAACTATAGAGAACGAAAGAAAAGCAACCTCAAGTAAACAAATTGATTCGAGGAACATCATTTTATTTTGATGGTAAAAAAGAAAAGGAAAAATAATGATAGATACCATTCGTGATGTTGTTTGTTTTGAAGAAGGTTAATATAATTAAAAAAAGACTTAGGAATATCGTCTGATGAAACTCAATCTTCGCGAAATCAGATCTCAGTCTGCCCACTCCCGGATCGAGCAGAAAGCCAAAGTTTTTTCGTTTTAAATAAAAAGTATAGGTAAGTGGGGGCAGCCCAGCAGCTGCTTATAAAACCTTTAAAAATATTTTGCCTTTTAGGAAAACAAAAAACACTTTAACGATGTAAGTAGGTACTTACCTAATAAAGGAGAGAATCTTTTAAATCAATAATACATATATTTTATCCACTTGCCCGTCTTAGCCTTATTTAAAAAAACCGTTACCAACCTACCTACATACCATGGTCTAATAAAACATGGTCTTCTATTCCCAGAGTGACACGGGCCTACGTCACAATAACATTGCCACTTTATTTCAACATAACATGTTACATGGGTACATTATACCTATGGTTAATAATTTAAAATATTTCTTTATAATTTTATAATTTTCATTTATATGAATTTTATCTTAAATTTTACAATAACACGTCATTTTTAATTATTCGTTAGCAATATCTTCCGATTCACGAAAGAAATTTCAGACGTTCGGGTAATTCTGTTTACGTTACTGGCAACACAGGATAGCGCTGTCACATTTGACAATTCGGATCTAGATAACTTCATGCCCTGACCGTCGTCCTTGTCGAACGCGTGTTAATTGTTATTTCCTTCTCGCTCAGTGTCAGCAGTCGCAGTGTTTTCCAAACTTTTCACGTCGTAAGCTTGGTAATTAATGTGTAACTGTGAATTAGTTTTTCAAACGTTTGTCTTGTATAGATAAATAAAGTTTAATTTAATACATTAGATTTGTTTTACTTTACTATGTTTCTACATGAATAACTTAAAATTAATGCCGTTAAAATAATTTTCACCGTTGGTTAAAATTCTCCCACATTTTAAAGTTTGAGAACCTGTAAACAGCATGATGACGTAGGCCCGTGTCAGTTAGGTCATACGCGAATCTCGGAATAGAGTACCAGGCGGAGTATATTATTATACCCTTCGAGCAACACCGGCTTCCGACACATCGGAAGGGAGGGGCCCAAGCGATATCTCACCGTACAAATCTTTCTGCCATTTTTCGCGGGGGGAAAGGTGCACACAGTCGCACTTCTCACACACTTCCATACAAAATCCAATCTGTAATGACGACACAAATACATAGAAAATGACACACGTCAAAGACAAATCTTGCAAACCTCGATCTCTTTTTGTGTACGGACGAGTGACAAGTGTCACAACACGCACACTAACACATTTTCGTTGAAGTATGTTATTGTATTCTGAGAGATGAGAAGTCGGATTTGTCGCTCGACCGATCCGCAATTTGTACTGAGCGAGCAAAATCGATAAATCCAACAATTACATGAGACTAAAATATAATAATTGTGTTTGAATGTAATTAAACGTATGATATGTAAAAAAAAATATTACAAGTGAAATGTAACACTTTCTTTTTGTAAATTTGATGTCCCCGACCTCTTTTTATAACAAAAAACCGAGCAAACAGGCATTTTTGTGCAGCAGTGTTCACGCGCGCGTCTGGACTCGGTCTAGTGAAAAATCCAAGTGCAACTAGTTTTATTACCCGCGCTAGATTAGATTGACGCGCTAATCTTGTACCTCGGCAGAGGGGAAATAGTGCGAATGCCGCCTCCCTTCCGTGTTGCTCGAAGATTATACCATGCTACATACGTAATATGTATAAAATTTTACGTACCTAAATATTTTTCGATAGCCGGTAAGATGATGATTGCTTCGATTTCGTAATAGGTCATTTAAATAATCTCTCTGTGTTAAGAGCTCCGTAATCCATAATGTTTCACTGATAGCAAGTTAGCTTAATAAATATCAGTTGCAGCAGTATTTAGAATTTAGATACAGCTAGTGTAAAAGAACCGAGTGTATATTTTAGAAATAATATGCTTCGTAATAAGCTCGCACACGTTGCGTAAACCGAGAGATAAAAAGCATTTTTTTTGCGCGTTTTAAAGAGTTTTTGTGCGCGTTAACAGACGCTTTATAACGGGTGTGCAACTCGATAACCCCAACACCTTGATCAATGTGGGTTACTGGATCTCGGCACCGGTTTATTAAAGTTTTCCAAAGGTTTTTACACTTTTTGCAAAAATTGAACGGCTGCATTGAAGTAAGATGACACCATCCGGAGTTGTGTTAACAGTTAAAGAGTGGAAAGGATTTCAATGCAATTGTCGTATACAGTTATTTTGTTAGAAATTTTATTTGCTGTCTTGATTCCATTGTACATACAAGAAATTTGCTGAACATATGGATACACCTATATGTACGCTTCAACAACCTTTATAATGGTCAGTTTTACTACACACGAACAATAACTATTGGCAATATCGGCAGATTAAAGTGGTCATTTCCATATAAATTAAGTAAGTATATTAGCTTTTGAGTGTATAAACTAAAGTGATATAATTATAAAGAATAAGATACGATTAGAGCAACCATTACGACTAGCATTTGTTATATTATTTTTAAAAGCGTTAGGTATATAAAGTGGCAGACGACAGACAGTCCTTTAGATGGTGTGACATGCCGAAGGTGCGGCAGTGAGAATAGGTACAGAGAACTTAGGTAGGTACATATATTTATGCGCCAATACGACTTCAATTACCTACCAAGACCCTTTTCTGTTTAGTTTAGTTATTTGGTATTTTAACTGGTAAAGGATGAAGTTTTGTTAATTACTTATCGATACATCGAATATAAAATAACCTGCTTTTCATATCCTACATTTAAATTCCTTGCTTATTTGATATCAATCGGCAGTCAATATATATCGACGCGTTTATCAATGACCCCCTAATAGTGCAGTCGATAGCGCGACCTTGACGAAAATCAATACACAACAAGTGCACCATTACGAGCTGATCAGCTGATCTCTTGTACCGAGTTCAATGCACCCAGCATTGTTCTCGGCATGCCCATAAAAAACGCATCTGTATAAAAAGCGTGTCGGCCCTACAGAAAAAACGCAACCCTTTCGCTGCCTCGCGTGGCAGGTACCCCTGCAACCCTTCATAAAAACGCTTACAAAAAACACTCGGAGAGGCGAAAGGGTAAAAAAGGGTTGTATTACGCATGCGTCTCGTAGGATCACTGCCCTTGCAGCTAGTTTTTTACAATGGGTTTTTAATCGATCGCATTATCATTATTTTAAACTAATAATACTGCAGTAGCTTTGTAGCAAAATATTGATTTTACAATGGTAATATAGTTGATCAGCTTAATAATAGGATTGTTTTAGAAAGTCAAGATTTTAGATTGGCATGGGAGAATTATTTAGTAAAGATCGCATACCACGGCAAATCATAATCGATCGAAGATGATGAAGAAATACCAATATAAGATGAATATATGTAACTACTAAAAATGTCAGAAGAACATAATGATAATATGTATGAGCCTTTGCCATTCGATAAATGTGTAAATGACTTGATTTGAATACCCTGTACGGACAATTAAGTGTAAGTAGTAAAAAGCGATTCTTTCCCTTGTTGTTTCCATATAAAACGCGGAATACCAGACGTCATTAATATTCATTTATATGAAAATAGCTATAAAAGCTAACAAGAAATAGGGCGCACCTTCTCAAGTAATTCCTCGGGGCTATAATAAGAAGAAATTTTACATTAACGACAAACGCACGTAATTCGATAATAACACAAACAGTTGTAGCAAAAACACGAACAAAGCTACCAAACAGTGGAGCGAAACTATAATTAAGAAAGATAAATATCGTTTATTACTGTTAGGAAAGTCGATTAGAAAAAACTACCCCTTTCACCCCACAATTTGTAACCCGTGCAGTGCCCACGCTACACGCAGTGCGCCTGTGTGCGCCGACCCACACGTCAGCGTACCCACACGCCTGCTCACCTATATGGAATGCACTTTTGTATTTCAATCTGTGCGGTGAATTTAGTTTAATTTTTTTATCCATATTTTTTTAAGTATATAAAGAAATATACACACATTAACAAAGAAAATAAACTAACCTAGAACATTAAGACTTTCATAGTTTAGTCGAACATTACGAGACATTGAAGGTACCTAAAGGTATCTTAATAGGAGCTAGTATTATTCGACAAACCTGACAATCATTAACAACTTACAAAAAAAAAAAACTTAAATAACTAGGTATTTACCTACTACCTCATATTGTAATATTTTACTTTTAGAATAAAATGATAAAAGAAGCTTGGGATTTTTTTTTAATGTTGACTTTCCAGTTTACAACACTCAAAAACATTGTATCTTCCATGTAATAAAGAAATAAGAATGTTACTCTTACTACGTAAAGCAATTGTACCATTTAAATTAAACTATGATTGCCCTTACAGTTTTACATTTCTGTCACTACTCGCTGCAATCGTTTACACGACCCCCAGAAACCTCCTCTACAAAGCCAAATCCGACAAACATGTACCTAAGTATGTATGTACATATGTTATATACCTATAAGGAACCTGCTATTTTTCAATCTGTCTACGTAGGTATTGTAAGCTAGTTGTAACATAAAATTTGAATTATAAAAACAAGATTATGATAACTCAACCGATAAAATTAGCAACAAAATAAAGAAGCCGCCTCTATACGCCTGACCGCGCATACAAAAAAATGTTACAGTTACATAACGCTTTTCCATAATAATAGAATCATTATCGAAAAACAGAAGAGCGGGCAGCTGATTTATTGGACGATAATGGTCGCTGTCATAAATAGCTTTTTTAATGAACGTTTTTTTATTTAGTTCAAGTTAGAACACCGGGCTCTGCTTTTTATTAATGCACTGTTTCAAATTATGTATGCATATCCCTTTTTTTAAGTTTATTCTTTATTAAAAAACGGGTTTAGAAAAAGCTAGTCACCTTGTGTCGCGTGGGGAGAGGATGCCTGATTAGATTGTGGGTAAGCTGCGTGTCAGTGTTAGTAGATTGTTTCGACATACTATACGTAACTTGTTGACTTCAGGTTGGATAATATTGTTTATACAATATTTACATACTTTCTCTGAGGACGGGTAGATATTACTTACGAATCCTTTAGTTACACGTTTAATTGATAATCCCATCTCATTTATTAGAAGAAACAGAGCCACGCAAATAATGAATGAATCTATGATTTAGTCCCATTTTACAGAATGGATCCAGATAAATATCGTAGATATGTTTTTTAAATTGCTATGTATGTATGTATTTTCCTACTGTCCATACCTAATACCTGGTAAAATTTTACTATTTACTTCAACAATGATAACTGTTCTCGGCCACATTATAAATAACATTAGGTATATGGCATCTATGCCGTTTCTCTAACTAAAACCAAAACATAATAGTGTTCGTATTGGCACTTTAAGCGAATTCTGCATATACACAACTTTGTCAGAGCAAAGTGTGAAGGTGCCACGTCATATTTTCACTGCAAAGTCTACACAGACTTGTTCTAACTCTCCTTCCTAAGCAAATATAAAATAAAACCTGCAATTTTCTCTAATGATATTGGCATTACACGAGGATAATATAATTGTCCTCGGTGCGTTAGAGGAACAACCGTAAACTAACAATCTTTACAATTCCCGTCACCTACATATGTCGCGACCTTGACAAATGCACGCGGCCGGAATCGCGAATGTATCCCCGATCGTGATTTATAGTTCCTCGGTTCCGATATTAGTAGTTGCATTTAGCCAGCGCATGTGTAGATTGTGTAGCAAGATAAAAGAAGACTTTATGTGGTAGTAACAAGGGCGTTTTCGTGTCTACACGAAATTAATATCACCAAGATGTGTAGTAGTGAGTCTGAGTGGGTTAAGTAAAATAATATTTTAATATTTTTAACTACAAGAGTCAAAAGTTAAGACCTTATACTAATGGTATATGTTTTAAATTTATTAGCTACCTGCTTAAGACAAAAGTAAATAATAGTTTCTTGAAATAATAGAACCGTTTTTCCCCCGAAGGGTAAAAAACTGATATTTAGGTTCCTGCCGAAGCTTGAACCACATTATGAGATAACACCCTTGTAACTCAGCCCTAATCAAGCGAATTCATCAACTAGTAGCGCCATCTATCGCGCTACCCAAGTACTAATGTCGCCCGGTTGCCAGCGCTCGGCTGCTTTCTCTTCAGTACCACATAAGCCGGCAAGGCCCTTAGGTGTGGTTCAAGCTTCGGCAGGAACCTAAATATCCGTTTTTTACCCTTCGGGGGAAAAACGGTTCTATTTAGGTGTCCATGCCTTCGCTTGAACCACATTATGAGACGTGTTTAAACCTCTGCCGGCGCTGGCCCGGGCGTACTGTGACTGATAATATTTAAATTTATGCAAAAATCACATGATAAGAATATGGGCTTGAAATTTATTCCGTATTGATATACTAAAGGATTGTTTACGTCAAACCTTACTAGATTTTCCTTATTTGTAATTACCGATAGATGAGACAATTGTTAGCACGGACTGGCAACATAAGTTATCCATTGTGACTATAAAACTTTTTATATAAAACAAAACTGTGTGACTATTAGTTGAAAGACTGTCCCTAATATCATAATTAAAGACATAAGTAGGTACTTGTAGGTCGTACAAATTTAAGTGTAACCACTATCTGAAGTAGTAGCTCTGATGCGTGTAACGTGAACCTCATCGAGTGAGTTTTACATTTAACCCGTCCAAACTACCTGATGCTTTCCTTACAATAGCCACTAGGTGATAAAAAGGTTTTGTTGTATGATGTAATGATATTACTACTACTTATCTACTGCTTAACACAAATATAGCACTGCCGGCCCATCCACTGTTTAAAATTTTGTAACTAATTGGAAAAGCTTGGGTCCTCTCTGATTTATTGTATTTTCCAACAATTTAATGTAAATTGGTAAGTTGCATCATAGACCAGATGTAATGTAATATGACTTTTAATGTGGACAAATAACCAAATGTTTGTATATGTACCCACTAGAATACGATATTAACATTATTTAGATATTAATACATAGTTATTGACTACTAGGTATACCAGGTTTATTTGTTAATGGGCTATCCTTACATAAGGACAACATATTCCATAAATGTGTTAGAAATTATAAACATGATGTTCTTATTTCTTATTTGTGGAAGTAATTGAGATTTATTTCGAATCAAGTACTCCTCTGCCTGAAAGTAGCGTCAGAAAGTGAAGAAGAAAATACAACACTTCATGATTTAATGTATGCGTTACTAGTAACAACTCTCAACAACCTAGCAGTAGTTTCAACTGAGGCGATAATACATTCTTCCTTACTGATTAGTTTTAGGTGAGGGTTGCTTTAAAAACTACCATATTAATAGTAAGCCATGAAAAGATATTAATTCTTATATGAAATGGTAGGCTCCTACTTATTTTAAGTGTCATTTATGCTGCTAAATTTACTACTCCCCACAGATAACTGAAAACTTGCCAATTAGGCTGGTGCCGGGTCAACCAATCTTTAAATGATGTGCTTGTCAGTCATGCAAGCGAATAAACGAATGAACAGAATCACTGACACGCAGGTGACAACCGTATGGAGGCGATGATTATGAATTTAAAGTGATGCTGACAACTCTAGTTGTTGTGGATGGCATCTCACCATGATGTTGTGCGTACACTGAAGATCCGTCTACCAGGTAGGATATTTTAGAAGATTTTTTAATCTTTGAATAATTCCAATGCCTTCACCTATAATTTTTAGGCTAATTATAATAAAGGCTTGTAATTGTAGGTTGTTTAATGTTCACTCTTTCTGGTGGCAAGCTGATTCCCAAACTGAAGATTATATGGTTCGCGCGCTGGTAATGGATTGTGCTTTATTGTTAGACTTAGCACGATTTGTGAGTTTTTAATGCTTTCGTATACATACGATCTTCTAATAAGAGTGTAAAAACCTCTTGACTGACGATGAAAGACTCTTTGAGTAAGAGTAGGGGAGGTGGACCTATCCACTTTAAATTGTAGTGCAACCTTTTCAAACCAATTGCGGAACTTTCTTAACACCCAGACAAATTAAAACATTATTATTATTTATATATGGTCCGAACCAGTAAGTTCTTGGCATTATACCATTGCAGTGGCATAAACCACGGGTGTCTCATGATGTCATGATGTCATCTAATCTCAAGTGCTGCCAGCACCGGCGCGCGCGGGCGATGCTGTGGCACAATTCCTGTCAAAGCTTAACACGTGTAGACGCGTTCATTACCAAATATTAATTTGATTACTTAATTTGTACTTTGAAGCCCCAATCCGCATTAGGCCAGCGTGGGGGCTATAGCCCAAGCCCTCTCGCGAGTGAGAAGAGGCCTGTGCCCAGTAGTGGGACGTATATAGGCTGAATTATTATTCTCTTTATTCAATTAGGGTCTTAGGTTAGGGTTTTACAATGTGAGTATAAAAGTAAAATATAAAAACACTTACAAAACGATAAAAAATACATATAAACACATTATAAAAAACCTAACCTAGGGTGCCGCCAGCAGCGGGGCAAGGCCCAAGCTACCGGCGGTCAGGGCTGCAGAGAGAGGAACCGGCGGACTATCCGCGCCGTGTCCAAGATCACCGCCTTCTGCATCTGACCCTTGATCCAACCACCTAGCGAGAGTCTCTCAAGATGTTGGTCGAGACTCTTCGCTATTAGACCGTTCACTGAAACGACTATCGGGACAATGATCGTCGAATCAACATCCCACATGGCGGTTATCTCGTGAGCCAAGTCTAGGTACTTACTGGACTTGTCCTTCTCGGCCTTCACGAGATTCTCATCATGGGGGATGGTGATGTCAACGAGCACGGCCCGACGTTGCGATCGATCTATTATCACTATGTCAGGCTTATTGGCTACAATAGTCCTGTCTGTGATGATAGATCGATCCCAATAGAGCGTGGCACGACCATTCTCGAGAACAGGCGCAGGTAAGTACTTGTAGTACGGTACTTCGCGGTCCACAAGGCCATATAGAAGAGCAAGTTGCTGGTGAATAATTCTGGCTACGAGATTATGTCTGTGCAAGTACTCGCCGTTAGCAAGATGAGAACAACCGGAAATGATATGCCTGAGTGACTCTCCGGGACGGCGGCATGCCCGACAAATGTCGACCGTACCGTCCTTCAGGATATATTTCCGATAGTTGTTCGTCATCATCACTTCGTCCGCAATTGCACAGGCAAAACCCTCGGTTTCTCCGAAGAGGTCCCCGAATCGTAACCAGTTCACCGACGCGAGCAGGTCCACATCGGGTCCCGTGAGGGCCTTGTAGAACCGCCCGTGTAGCACCTTACTCTCCCATGCCGCCTTGCGATCCGCAGTACTTAGTACCACAGGTTTGCGCCAGTTCTCGTTTGCCAAGGAGAGCGGCGTGAGGTTCCTGTCTACTGCCACCACATCACGATGCATCCCACACTCGTTGTTAAGGAAATAATTCCTGAGATTGTACACCTCGCGGTTGTGGAGATCCTTGGCGTTTAGGAAGCCTCGGCCTCCACACTTCCGTGGGATGTACAATCTCATAACTGACGAGCGTGGGTGTAGCATGCGATGTGTGGTGAGCAGTGACCGGACCCTCCGATCCAGGGCGTCCAGCTCGGTCTGAGTCCACCTTAGTATGCCAAAGGAGTATGTGAGTAGGGGCATTACCCAGGCGTTGAAGGCGCGCACTTTGTTGCCTCCTGACAAAAGACTGTTAAGGACTTTTGTGAGCCGACTGAAAAAGCGCTCCTTCACCGACCGTCTAATACCCTCGTCCTCAATACCCAACGACTGTGACATGCCAAGGTATTTATAGGTTTCTGATTCAGAGATAGATCTGAAAGACATTGTCTCAGAGAGTTGTAAATTTGTTGAATTTACAACCCTGAATTATTATTATTATTAATTTGTAGGTACTTTTGATTAGAAATTTAGCAATACAAGGACGTTGTATGTTGTTTATTGGCTTTCGTGCAATTAAGTTGTGTATCATTTGATTATCTTGAGGGAACCCTAGGGTTAATTAGGCATCATGATGCCCACAAATAAACAATTATTTGATGATCTAGGCCTTTCTGCGACATATTATATTTATGTCACTACCTTGACGTAATCATAGTATAAATAATAGTATGTACTATTACGACAGATTTTGACCACAAGGTGGTGCAAGCGCGAGCAGGCGTCCATTCTATAGCGGTGCGCGGCAACTACTAGTGCTAGACACCAAAATTGGTGTGGGCCGCATGTACTTGTAGCGACGCGACGAAATCGCGGAGTGAGCTACGCCTGACGTAACGTTGATATATGTCTACTGACATCTCATATATACTGTATTTAATGATATAAGCATATTATCATGAATATATAAATATATAAATTGTAGTTGTCTTCACAACTAATGCTGTAATTCGATTAGCGGCGCATCTGCCCTATAACCAAGACACGATGATTTTGTAGGGTACTACACCTGGAATTGATTGCATTGAAGATGACGTTTCCAATTACATGCTCTACGAGACCTGTTACAACAGTATGCTGTAAACCCTGGACTACAACCTTTCAGCTAAGCTTATAATACTTAGATCTGGCAATGACTGCAGAACTAGTGTTGATTTTCAGAGTAAATTGCAGGGTCTATTTAACCGGCGAACATATTTGTAGTCATATTTCGCTTAGATCGTGCATTTTGCCTGAACCACCGTATGTTGTTATTCTTCTATAAAATCACGCGAGTACTTCCTTATCTGCAAAGGGAACCTCTCATCTGGAAATCGAAAGAAGGATATTTCTGATCCGTGTTCTTTCAGAATCCGGTATCTGCTATCGGTGACTGCCTGCAAATATTTTCTACATATTACGCATGTGTGTACGTTTACGTACGTTATACGTTTTTCTGTACGTTGGCTTGCCCCGCAGTCCACATGGTTTCAAAGTTTCTGAAGTGACTTCATTTTAATTTGTCTATTTGGAAAAATTAAACAATCATCGTTTAGATTTAAAGCCGTGGACCGTGGCTGTTGGTTCGACAGCTTAGTTCCCTTAGTCGGCTTCACCTCTAATTCAATTCGCGATTTTTCGAAACAGAATCAGTAACACCACTCTAACTACCGAAAAATCTTTTCATAAATTCTTTATTTATTTACATAACTTGAAGGAGCGCTTCATCTTCTACATAGGCATAACATTTACCACTAAAGAAACCGATGTTTCACCTATTGAACAATCATGGGTAACTATGCGGATTGCCATACTAAATTAATATTTTACTAGTTGGTCCTTTTAGACATATACCGCCTGTTTCCGATAGTTATATTACCAGTAAGAGTTCATTCATTTCCTTTGAAATTTAACTATGTAACGTTTATGGTCAACGTTTTATGATGCATGATTGTTATACCAACGGCAGGTCGATAACACAACCGGCTGCTTAGATAATCTTCCGAAGTGGAGCTTGTTACTTACAGCATTTGAACCTAATTTCACAAGTTTCTACCTGACTGATGTGGATGGAGCACTAATTACATTATAAATGCCTTTGTCAGTTCGGTCTATTGGACGGAATGCGATGGAAGGTACTTGCTGTTTTCTACGTGTTTCTCTTAGTTCAGTGGTCTCTGTTTCACAGCTACATAGTAGACGATTTAAAGTAAGTAAAAGATTTCTCTTTGTAACAGGCCGCAATTTTTTAGCTAATGGTCAATATTTAGAGAGTATACAGGAGATGCTTCAGTATTCCCAAAGACACTATCAACCTGACTAGTCATTCATCATTCAAAAGAGGGATTTAGTGCGATGATTTTTCACTAATATATACGAGTATCATAAACTCTATTCTTTTCAGGTTTAGAGCCGCAATAAAGAGATATCTCTTGTTAGCCTATGACAGAGCCGTAAATGAATTGGCATTATACTTGTATTGGTATTCCTATTCAGAAGAGGGAGTTTTAGTTTTCTTTCCTTCTTTAAGGCTAACGTCAATTTTCTTGCCTCCCCCTCTCTCTTTATGGTATAGGATCTAGTTGGGCAAAGTATAACACAAGGTTTTTCACTTTGTACTTTTCCCTTTTCACAGTTTCTTAACTGCTATTTTTCATGGCCAGTTAGTCATACAGTTTAGGATCCTCAGAATGTATATTTTTGGTTTGTTTGGTATCTCACGGCAACTGTTTGTTATCGACCTAGACCAACATTTGTACACGACCAAGACGGAAACCTTCCTTTTTCCTGGCAGGTTGAGACAATTACTATAACTGCATTTCATTATCAATATCGCGCCAAACCCGCTAATAGCAATTCTGCTGCTCGTCGTTCTAAAATAAGGTGACACACCATTTGGTCGGCTACAATGATGATAACGCCCACTAAGTCGTGCATTGGTTCATGACCATGCAGATCTTAAATGCGAGGCCGACTGTGCAGACATCGAACGATAAAGCGACCAATAAGACGTCCGCTACCGTATTAATGGTAGACCATGAGACAACGGTTTTTGTTTAACAAGACAACATCATTTCAATGTCATTTCAGAGGACGATGCGATATCATCTCATAGGACGACGTATTAATGTCTCACGATACGACAAAATGTAGTCTTATGGAACAATGCAATGTAGTCCTATGGGACGCAATATCCTCTCACGGGACGATACCACAGGATGGCGCAATGTCTTCTCACACGATGACGTAACTTATCGCGATGCCTGTCGTATCACAGGATGACGCCTTATTGTTTTACAGGACGACGCTTGATGTCCCACAGGACGATGTCATGTCATCTCACGGGACTGAGTGAGACGCGCAACGATGCTTGTCGTCCAACGGGACGACGCTGTGTGCCATTTATACCCGTAGGTATTCTTTTTATGATGATGGCTATAAGAGCTCACTTAGTCTCATCGCTGGGCCACGGGCACTGAGCGGAATGTCACAAGGTCGTCTCACGGGACGACGCTTTGTCGTCTCACGGGACGACGCCTTGTCGTCTCACGGGACGACGCTTGTCGTCTCATGGGACGACGCCATGTCGTCTCACGGGACGACGCTTGTTGTCCCACAGGACGAGGCCATGAGGCGTAAGTACCCGTGTACTTTTTATGACGGTGCCTGTAGGAAGGTCACTGCGTCTCGTCGCTGGGCCATGGGCACCGAGCGGAATGTCACGAAGTCGGAGGTTTTCAAAATATTTTTACGATTTAAATTTCTTGATCTTTTTAAACTTGCTTTGTAAACGTGTTGCTCGGCTGAGTTACAAAAGCGTACTGAAGAGAAAGCGGCCGAGCGCTGGCAACCGGGCGACATTAGTACTTGGGTAGCGCGATAGATGGCGCTACTAGTTGATGAATTCGCTTGATTAGGGCTGAGTTACAAGGGTGTTATCTCATAATGTGGTTCAAGCGAAGGCATGGACACCTAAATAGAGTATTAACAGTGGTACAGACTAAGGGCCCGATTCGGATTTTGAAATAGACATCTATTAGACATCTTTTAGACATCACCAAGATACGATAACGATATGTTTAAGATCTAACCTGTCAAATTTGACATTTGCGCGATTCTGGAGATACTCTTGAACGATTTCCACAGGATATGACTTAGACCATTTCACATCTAATAGATATCTTACTCTATCTAACGTAAAAGTGACATTGGTTGCCCGAATTTCGCTGCAAAAGAGAACTAGTTGATATCTAAACTGGATCTGGATCTAGTATCTAGAATGGATCTAGTACGTGTCGTCTCTTGTGAATATCTTGAAGTTCGAATACGGCAGTAAGAGTAACTACTCCACTAGCCTAGCAGCAGTAGCTCGGTGAATGAGCGATCTCAGTAGGTACGGGAAGTTTCTTCGCATCATTACTCGATCACTGCCGACTTAAAACGAGTTAAAAATTCACCAATTCCCCGTTGAAAAAAAGAGTTAATATTGATCGTAGATTTCTCGTCGTGGGGTGCAGCGGCCGGCTGAGTCACCCCACGGTTTTTTACTCACCCTAAGTTATATTTTTTGTAGAACCCCCTTCTCCCCCCGACCCGCTTTAAAGGATGAGTAGTCTCTATGGAAACGGCTCGATCTAATTTATAGGCGGGAGAAAGTACGGATTGCTTAATTAAGAATTTAAAATGTGTCTTCCAACTAATTAATTAAAAATTTTCAGCTCGAAAAATTTCAACTTTTAGAGATGAAAAGATTCTCTAATTTACTTGAAAAGGTTTCTTCAAAGCCGGGACGACAATTAAAATTTCATTAAGATTTCTGTAATTCTGAAACAAAAGATAATTTACGCTCTAACAGAATTTAAAAAAATCCGAGCTTCTTACGAGTCGAATGAGAATTGTTGTACTTATTCAAATGTCGGTGGCGTGTGATAGTGAAGCACGTCATATGAGGGATCGTTTTTGAATACGCAAGGGTTGTTTAGCGGCGGGCCGAGGGCACGCGCGGGTTAAAAAAACCGTGCCCGGCGAACGGCAGTTGGCGCGTTTTTGTGACGCAGAGTGGCCGCGGCGCCGGCGCCGGCGCAAGGACCTCAGGTGAGTCCACTCCTTCACCACACATACATATAAGATACGTTGACCAGTTTTCGTCACGCACTTGCAAACCCTCTTTGAACTAGCTAACTCATTACCTAATATTTGTTATTAGCTTGATGCCCTTCCTTATATTCATAACGTCGTCGTTTCACAATTCTCTCCTGGATTTATGACCCCATTGAGGCAAGCACAAAAGCTATCGATCTATTACATTTGCTGATCATAATAATTAGATCTTGTGGGTTAGGCGAAAAAAAACAATGGCGACAATGCTGCCTAATGAGCCATAAAGAAGAAAACGATACGTAGAGCAAGGCTAGACAAAAGAGGGCACGGCGGGGGTGGAGAGCGCGGGAGGAGGGAAGGGAAATGGTGGGAGAGCTAAATTAATTTGCGCGCTCCCGCCAAACAAAGGCACGCTAATGGAACGCGGCGAATGGAAAAAATGCCACCGTCCGCTCTCCGGCGACTTATTTTTTGTAAACACAACCTTTGACTTTCGCAAATGAATAACATTACACCCGTCGAAGTCGCCGCGCTGCTTTGTCCCGATTTAATGAGGAAGAACGCGATACTCGGCCAAACTCGCTAATTGTTCATTCGTAACGAACTTCGTTCCTGATTTAATTACACCTGACGGAATGCCGTTATGATGATATTTCATTTTATTATTTGTTTTCCCTAACAGAAATGTGAGAATTGAAAACAAATAAGTTTGAGGGAAAATCAAGTTAACGTTAGTTAGTACGTAATTGAATGAGTGAGATCGCGTTTTTGGATCAAATGACTATACCTATTCGTGAAGCACTTCGTTAGTGCTATCGTATTCCCTGATTCTTAAAACGAGATTTTAAGAAATATTATTTTTCTAGACATTTATTATACCGTGCAGACAAGTGGGGTACTTACTTATACGTATGTAGGTGGTATCATGTTAGTGCGTGCGTCACGCTCAACACATGTTCTCTGTTATTTCAATCAATTTAGTCTTAATAATTTACGTATTTAAATACGTCCCATGGCAATTAAATCTACTTTCGGCCCGATTCGAACTTTAAGATACGTTGACGATTGACGTATCTTTTTAAAGTTCAAATCGGGCAGTTTGACTCGTACATTAACCCTATTATCATATGCATTATGCAATGCACGCAAACCACAGCACGTCGTAGCGCTTACGTAGCAAGCAACCTATGTGCTACGCCGCTACGCCGGAGCTCATAATGTGGTGTTTTCACAATCTACAGGCCTATTCGGATTTCGAGATAATCACAAGATCTTGAGACGATTTTCATTCATTTTCCGAATCGAGCCGCTAGCCTAGCTGTTTCGAGTAGATAACTCTCACGGCTCGATTCGGAAAATGAATTAGATTTCTACTAGACTTCAACAAGTTACGATACGGATAATTTAAAGATATGTCAAATTTGACGTTTCCGCGATTCTGGAGGTCCTCTTGAACGATTTCGACAAGTTATGACTTAGATATCCAAGTCACATCTAGTCGATATCTAATGTAGATCTAGTTGATCTCTAAATCGTCTCAAGATCTTGTGATTATCTCGAAATCCGAATAGGCCTGTCATTCATCAGTTCGATAGAAACAATTTAAACACACGCTTTGTTTGAAGAATATTGGAACAGCAATAAGAATAGAAAATAGAACGTCACAAAATAACTTAAACTTTTTTACGAAACTAGCATTTGCATTGACGGTGTCGCTTTCTGTCAAATATCCGATAGACTACGACGGTTTGCACCGGTAATGGTAGGTTATTGGTACTTAGTCTACCTACTTACTGTCATATACTCATTTACTCAGGGTGTAAAGTTATTGATATTCTTATATCGAATGGTAGTTATTAAGATATTAGTAATTAGCAGGTATCTTTGGTACTCGACTGGCTGATGAAGGCATGGATCTGGAGTGTGTGGCGCTGATCGGGAGCGCACGGGCGGGAACAATGCGGCGGCATTCAGTCGCGAGATGTAATTTATGCGCATGCCATTAAGGTCCGCCAGATTTATGCGAGCCCAATTAAAAGTTCCGAGCGCTGAAGACGCAAAATTAGTGCAAGTCGCTCACATTTATCAAGACATCAACGCTGCCGCGCGAAACTTCCAAAATTTAAATTAGAGACGATTTTTACAGCTGCCTCCCGAGGGGGTGGGCGCTACCCTTTCCTTATAACGAGGAAGGCCTCATGCATTTTTATGTGCTTCTTTTTCGCCGGCGTTTTAAACAAGGGGGTGAGCGTGGGGTGCGCCGGGGGGTGAACTTTTTTATTCGCGTCTTGATAAGTTAGGGTTGAAATTAGACGTTCGAGTTTCGCCTGCGGAATTCTTAATGACGAAAATTAATAAGTTTTCTTTTGAGGGTGCTTTAAAGCGGCGTTCGGCGCATGTATTTTACTCGCTTGGCACTACCTGTTCAGAGTTGGAATCTATATTTGAATCAGAAACATAATTTAGTATTTTTTTCGCGTGTTACTTAAACAAAAATGACCTCTGTGCATATTTTTGCTTTAAGACAACACACAGTAACAGTCGTAAAATTGTATTGTGTTCAGATTGTAAAAGGGTTGCCGACATTAGTAAAGGTGACCATGGCGGCCATTCGTGCCAATTATTAAGTAGAACTTATTCTCCGTAATAATAGGAAATTAAGTGCCACGCTAAAGGTCAACACTTTATTTTTTGTTACCCTTTTGTTTTGCCTTATCCGTAGTTTGTTGTTATACAGTTGAACTATCTACTTTGTATTTTGTCAAATTATTATTATCTAAGCAAGATTATTGTTTCTCAATACGTGCAAATAGAATAAGGAATGTAGGTACTTTTTGTATTGTTAGTAAGTATTGTTTATGATTGAATAGGTGCCGCTTTATGTTATTCCACTATAGCACGACCATTCGGCCCTTCTTCGACGTATCAGTCATTGTCGCAAATTGCAGTTCATGTAATGATGTCAATTTTTTTTATCATTAAATGAATTTATTCATAAGGTCATTAAGAATTTGGAGTTGAGCGTAGGTAATATAAATATGAGATAGATATTATTTACTTGTCTGTGCTAAGACCTTACATGGGCCATTTCGAGTCCTCGTTTTATTTATTCGTCGTGTAAAACATGGATTTTAGTCACTGCACCGTTTTAATATTAACGTAAGACCTAATAAACCTCAATTTTATATTAAATAATTTATAAGACATAACTTTATGAAGTATCTTCTGGTAAGTAGAAAACAGTATACTTTAGTGTTGTTTTCAGTACATTTAAATCATTGTTGCGTAGGAATTAAATTTGAATATTCAAGTTCCTATTTGAAGAACATAAGAGTGAATTATAAAAAAATTGTACATATGTAGTTAATAAGCACCTGTAATTAGTCTAAAGTTAATTGATTCCATTGTGTTACGACAGTTAAGCCATTTCTATTTAAGTTAGATGCTTGAAAGTGTGTTAGCGTATGCTTTAGACTTATATGTGTACGAATTAAGTACAATAAATACAATATAATATAATTTACATAGTTAATTTTCGTAACACAAACGAATCAATTACCTTTGCAAAGACACTCCACAATCGCGTAAATTGAAATCTATTCTTCATTCAGTTAGTTTTTCTGTACTACCCCTGGCTCCTACCCATCATACTGTCTCTTCTGACACCTGGTTGGATGTCATTCTTACTTCATCTCTTGGTCTCATCGCAAAACAGGGTCAGCTCTTAGCTCCTGGTTTTTCGCACCATGATCTCATATTTGCTTCGTATAAAATCAAGCCACCTAAATGTAAACCTGTACTGATAAACATACGTAGCTTTGCTAAGGTTGATTCTGCTGCTCTTTTAAAGGACGCCGCGTCCATTGACTGGTCACCTGTGCTCTCCGCCTCAACAGCTGACGCCAAGGTTTCTCTTTTTAACGCTGCCACTCTGAAACTTTTTGATAAACATGCACCCGTTCACACCGTACGAGTCAAGCGGCCGCCGGCCCCTTGGATCACAGAGAGTGTCCGTCTGGCTATGAGGAAGAGGAACCGAGCTTTTAGTCTCTTTAAGCGTGCTCGCACTGACGAGAACTGGAAACTTTTTAAGATTGCCCGTAATCGCTGCAACCAGGTGGTGCGTACAGCGAAGCGACGGTTTATTCATGACAATGTGTCCTCCTCGTCTATGGCCGATGTATGGAAGTTTATCAAGTCACTTGGTCTGGGAAAACCTGCAAGTGGGTTCAGCAATGATACTTTCTCACTTAATGATCTCAACAGACACTTCTCTTCTGCTGTTACTCTCGACAATCGGATTAAGGCTACCACTCTCTCTAACATTTCGTCTCTTTCCTCCCCTGTCTCAGATTTTTTCTCTTTTTCTCCCGTTTCTGTCTCTGATATAAAGACCATAATAAAAGCAATCAAGTCTAAAGCCGTGGGCTGGGATGATGTCAGCCGTTTTATGATTCTATCCGTTCTCGACTGTGTGCTTCCTACAATAGCTGACATCATCAACTGCTCACTGGCCAATGGCGAATTCCCTTCCCTTTGGCGTAAGGCTTTTGTTATTCCACTGCCTAAAGTTAGTAATCCCTCCACTCTTAGCAATTTCCGGCCAATCTCTATCCTCCCTTTTCTCTCTAAGATAGCTGAAGCGGTGGCTCACAAGCAATTGTCCCTTTTTATTCACTCCCATAACTTGTTAAGTCCCTTACAGTCAGGTTTCCGTCCTAGTCACAGCACCTGCACTGCGCTTCTTAAGGTGACGGAAGACATCAGACAGGGCATGGAGAACCAAATGGTCACGATACTCGTTTTAATAGATTTCTCCAACGCATTTAATACCGTAGACCATGATATCCTCCTTGCCCTGCTCAAACATCTGAATGTGTCTCCGACAGCCCTTAACTGGTTCGCGACTTATCTGGGTGGTCGCCAACAAGCGGTTAGGCTTGACAAGTCTCTATCTGATTGGTGTGATCTTGCGACTGGCGTGCCTCAAGGCGGAATTTTGTCTCCGCTCCTTTTTTCCACCTTCATAAATTTTATCACACCTGGCCTTCGTTGTTCCCACCACCTGTATGCCGACGATCTGCAGCTTTACGACCAGTGTGAAGTGACTAATATTTCGAGTTCGATTGATAGGCTCAACCTGGACCTATTGCACATCCAACAGTGGTCTGAGCAGTATGGCCTTTATGTGAACCCGTCTAAGTGCCAGGCCATCGTTATTGGCAGTTCTCGACAGGTGGCCAGACTGGACTTTGACACTATTGCACCAGTAAACTTTAACGGATCACCAATACAATTTAGTCACAGTGTTAAGGACCTAGGCATTATGCTCGACAGTTCGTTGGATTGGAAAGCGCAGGTTTCTGAGGTCAGCCGAAAAGTTATGGGTTCTCTTCATTCACTAAATAAGCTAAAGCACTTTTTGCCTATCAAGACTAAAATTCTCCTTATAAACACTCTAATTCTACCTATAATTGATTATGGTGATGTGTGTTATCCTGACCTAACTGAAGAACTTCTCAATAAGTTGGATCGCCTTCTCAATAACTGCATTCGTTTCATTTTTTGTCTGCGTAAATACGATCATGTCTCTTCATACCGCTCCCAGCTTGGCTGGCTTCCCATCCGTCAACGACGCAGTGTTCGCATGCTGTGCACTCTATACTCTGTCCTCAACGATCCACACTCTCCTGTATACCTCAGGTCCCTCTTTCAATACTACGGCGTTTCTCGCAACCGTCAGCTTCGCTCTTCTGGCAATATGTCCTTATCCATCCCTCCACATCGCACTGGCTTTATGTCAGATTCGTTCTGCGTGCAGGCAGCGCGCCTTTGGAACCGACTCCCCCTTAGTATTAAAAATGCCCCAAACAAGTTCGCTTTTAAGAAATCGTTACGTGCTTTCTTTGCTGGTAGAATGAAGGATTCCTAGTTTTAGTTATATAAGTTATATATTTTATTGTATATATTTAATGTTAGGTATATATATATATATATATATATATATATATATATATATATATATATATGTATATTTATATTTTTATTATATGTATATTTATATTATATGTATCGTGTATATTTTGATGTACTTGCGTATGTATGTTAAAATTCTTTAAATTAGCGTTGCGT
Organism: Cydia splendana; assembly: GCF_910591565.1. NCBI lineage: Eukaryota > Metazoa > Arthropoda > Insecta > Lepidoptera > Tortricidae > Cydia > Cydia splendana. The sequence continues at coordinate 16,536,198 of NC_085962.1, forward strand.
CCTTATATTAAATTTTGTTAGTAGTAGTAGCAGTTGCACCGCCCACAATCTCTCTGCTTTGCCTTAAGGTTGACTGGTAGAGAATGCTTTTGGCATTAAGTCCGCCTTTTGTACGATAAGTTTTCTTTTGTGCAATAAAGTTTAAATAAATAAATAAATAAATTAAGTTAAGACTAATCACAGGTTCTTAACTGCGCTTAATTACATACAATTTTTTTGCATTTCACTCATAACACAGATAAGTAGGTAAGCCGTAATAGATGTGTATAGATGTCCGGGTGAGACGTGCCGGCGGCGTGCGATAGATAGGTGAGCACATGGAGACACTTGTTGCTCACATGCGGCCCGGCCCGCGCCCCGCGTCTCCGCCGCCGGCCCACGGCACGGAGCCGTTCATATACATACTACCAGACATTCATTGATGTGTAAAGTCTAATACAAATTCCTATGGCGAATTTGACAGCCAATGTAGATGGTACTGTATGGCTCCAGAGGCCTCCAGTTCAGTCATAATGTAGATCCTAAATACATTATAGGAAGCTCTATTTGATAGTTCTGTTGACGTTTGATAATTCAGTTACCACAAAACATACAGCGCCATGCATCTTCTTGAGCTGTCAAACGTGGGGACATTATGTTTTCTTACGGGACATATCGAACGTACACTGACATCAGAATGATGACTGCTATAGTAATTGGCCACTACATAGTAATTGGCCTTTCCTAACAAATCGGAAAGAAACAAGCCAATTGAAACCTTATTGTTAAAAGCGGCCAATCACTATGTACCTAATGGCCAATAACTATAGCAGTCACCCTATTTACTTATCGTGTGTCTGGCCTGTGCCAATACATGTCCGGACAAGAACGAGCGATATGCACGATAACTGAATGAGTTAGAAGCGATTCTGATTTCAGTGTACGTTTGAATTGGCCTGTTAGACTCTAGATATCTCACTCGTATACAAATTAATTATGCTTATAGAATAAATATCACTTGAAACATTAAACAGCAATTAAATAATCGTAGCTTTGCGTAATCTATCGAAAAACCTAAATGAAGATTTATGAAAGAACATTAACGAGCTTTTCCCCAAATGAGGAATTTAACTCTAAATGAATGACTAGTCATATTTCATCAGAGTTATAAATTGGACTCGGGTCAGCGGAAGCGCGGAAGTCAGAGTTCCGCAATTACGGATGGAAATAAAAGAAAATCGTTAGCCCAATCAATCGGGGATTCGGCTGCTTCTCAGAGTATGAATTCATAATACCTTCTAATAGATCATTAACAACGCGCATTAAACAAAGCGCGGGCGGCGAGCGGAGAGACCGCGGCAGCGGGCAGCGGGCGCCATCCTTCCTCGAATCCGTGTCATTAATTTACGTAATGCGTAGGTACGCGCTATCCCCAAATATTTAAGAAGCCTCCTCCGGGAGCGCCCGCTCCTCCACTATCCCCCGCCCGCGCCACCCACCGCCCCACTCCCCGCCTGCCGAGAATTATGGCGGCCGCCTTGTAATTATATTTTTTAATTTATCTTCCTTAGCGAATACAATGGAGGCGCCACCCCGCCACCGGAGCGCTTCCTTCTCATGCTGAATATTGTATCAGGCCGCTGAAAAAAGGAAAGAACGCTTTAATTACAAACGAGAGCGCGGCTAGCATTACGCGCTAAATATTTGATGCTGTCTCTGTCTTGTTCTCCCTGTCGGTCGCCTCCTCGGCCGACGTCAATAATTAAAGCACCTATTTAACTCATTCCTCGCGGACTGGATTCACCAACGATGCCCAATTTTTAATGTGAGCAACCTAATGCATTCTTACCTTAGCTTGCTTACATTGAAAATCATCATGTCATCGCTCTTCCCTACGGTGTGAAGCCTGCGACTACAAACTGTCCTACAAACCCGTGCCTTCGTCATATGCCTAATACAAATAATGAATCTTGGGTATCCGAAACTAGTTACAATAATTATACTTACTTACAATTCTTAGAAATAAAGGGAAAGTGAAAAAACTCATTGTCTCGGACGAGACTCGAACTCGCGACTCTGGGATACCAGCACATCGCGCTACCAACTGAGCTACCGAGACTTCCCCGATAACAGCGAATATTTTCTGATATTATAGTTATTTCTAAGTATTGTAGTAGGTATCGTTTGCAGATGTTTCTGCTTAATACAAAATTAATTTAGTTACAATAATTATTTGTTAACACACAGGTTAGGTATGTAACACCTTGTTAGCAGGTCACAGATAAGAGCCAAGAGGGTATTACATCCAATGAGCCTTAGAGTTAGTTCGACTAACAATCTAGGATTGAGCCTTTTTTAAAACCAACTGTAGAACTTTAGTCCATCTCGGTTGAAACAGCCTTAAAATAAATTATTGCGACTTTTATACATATGTGATGTTAGTGTTTAAATGTTAACTTAGCCAAAAAGACTATCAAGACGTGACAGCCTTAATACCTCCGCTATCACGCCAAAGGACAATGGACAAATTTGTCATTTACGAAATGGATTTTAATTTTAAATTACATTTATTTACTGTCATAAATATTTTAAATGTTCTCTGCACAAACGGTGATAATTTAATTAAATCACATGTTCGTTGATGCAAACACTACAAACACATCCCAAGTTGATTAATAAAGAGTGCCCCCACACCGCAACCTTGCCGACAACCAGACTACCATAATTTTCACACTTTCCCCTTTACTTGTGGGACCATGTTTCTGTGCCAAATGTAAGGTTTCTGGGTCAAAGGGATTACCTTACCGGCTATGGCGGGTATGGTTTTGGATGTAGGTAAGAACCAAAAATCGGGATATCGAGGACCGCGGCGTACAGGCCAATTCGTGTTATTCGATCTTTTTCCGATATGATCTGTCAGTGTCAAAAGTGACATTTCTTCAACCAAAAACGTCACTCATCATGTCTTATGTACAGGTTATCCATCATCGCAAACTTAGGTTTATAATACACATAAGTAGGATATTGGAGTAGGTATTTAAGGTAAAGCTTCTAATTGTCTATCGAAGTTAATCAGGAAAGTGCCCCTTCCGCCGTCCTAGTAACTCGTTAGAATTTCAATTTGTTTCTGTGTTAGGTATGTTGGTAACTTATACTACCTACATATAATATGGTTATGGTTATGGCCCATGTTTATTCTGATATTATTACGTAAGCGGCATCTCAAATTTCTAAAAATAACTACTTTTTTAGGGTTCCGTACCTCAAAAAGAAAACACGGATACCCTACCCTAATAAGATGACTCGTGCGTCTGTCTGTCCGACCCCCCCTTTATCTCCGAAACTACTGGGACTAAAATTTTGAAAAAAATACACAGACATACATAATGACAGGAAAACCTATTAGAATGTGCAGTCAAACGTGAGTCGGACTTAATTACTTAGTTTTTGAACCGACCCTTACGGGTTTTTTGAAGACATTTTACTCACGTTTCACATTAAAAAATACATTGTAAAAATTGTGTAATGTAAGAAACCCTTGGAACGCGAGCGCGACTCGCACTTGGCCGGTTTTTGTATGAATACACACAATTTCTTTCTTGTACTTCTCTTGAAACACGTACCTATTTATTTTTTGTATGAATAGTCCAACCAAACTGGAAGCCTAATCGATATGTATGTGTACTGTGTAGGCTGGTACTTATGGCCACCAAAATGAATTATACCAGCTACAAAATTAGCAACACGTGCTTCAGCTTAAGGTAAACCTGCTTCCGCTTCGCAGGTGAGCGAGTTTACTCAGTATCATTTTTAAGGACATGTGTCTTAACCTTATGTCATCGTATGCATTTGTACACGTTGTTATACATTTACGACGCAATAAGACCTCTTGTTTTACTAGCATTTCGTGGAATTCGTAATTGCCAGATGGCACTTGCAGCAACAATGATTTCTGTAAAAGATACCGGAGCAGAAAGGAGCCCGAGTTGATTTATCGCCGAACAACAATCGCAAATTAAGGCGGATTCCTCGCGCGGACACCCGTGCTGCAGTACTTAACGGAGACAAAGTATAAAGTAGCGCCCCCAGCCACCCACTGAAAAACGTCTCTAATATTCTTTTAGAAACGGTGGCATTTACGGGCTATATTTTATCCCGAATTTGCATACGCTCCTTTTTTTCTTACCCGTCCTCTATTTTATCGGGGTGAGCATTTTTTTTCGTCCGGGGGTTAAGATACAAAAGGGTAAAGCGCGGGAGCCGGCTCGATAATTAAATTGCATCGCGGAGTGCGTGAATAAATGTACGTAACTGTACGCACGTTGCCGCAGACGGAGGAGATTCTTTACCTCCCCGCGCGGCAGAGATTGCGGGCCGTTCGTTATTGTTTCACGATACATTAAATTTGACAATTAAAGCTTAATATCCCTGTTATTCAGGGCGATGCTTTATCGCTTACATCTGATTCTGGTGTTTACTCTAGTAAATTCACCTTTTTAATTACCTTTGTTGTTTACTTTATGTTTGCTTTAAAATCTTTAAATGTATAAATGGTTTTAAGTCACTCAGGCCTATTCGGATTTCAAGATAAGATAATCACACACTTGAGACGATTTAGAGATCAACTAGATCTACATTAGATACCGACTAGATGTGACTTGAATATCTAAGTCATAAGTGTCATAACTTGTCGAAATCGTTCAAGAGGACCTCCAGAATCGCGGAAACGTCAAATTTGACATATCTATCTTACAAATATCTTTAAATTATCCGTATCGTAACTTGTTGAAGTCTAGTAGAAATCTAATTCATTTTCCGAATCGGGCCGTTATACACTTTCACTTTTAAACAAATGCGTTATGCAATAAACTCATACTCCTTCCTATATTATAGATAATACAAACATGAATGATAATGGATGGAACAAATCATTACTAAGATATTGCCATTATTATTGTATTATACATATAATCATTATAAAAATATTGTAAGTAATAACACGTGTAATCCATGAGTATAGCAAAATATAATTGATTGATTGATTAATAGATTAAGTGCTTAATTATATGTACAAAAAAAAAAGAAATATAAGGTCAATGTGGTATAGACCGGATATAAAATTGATTGCAGGTAAGACCGTCATAAGCAAGCACTCTCGTATTTGTACTTATACGTACGACGATCAGACACAGTCAGAATGAAAGAGCTTAACTCCTTCCGCTGCTCTGCAGGTACCCGACCTTCTGTAATGAGTATGCGTATTACAAACGCAAAAAGCATCGAAAGAGCTTGTTGACGATCTGCCCTTAAAGACGGTCTTCTCCACATTAACTTACCAAGTATTCAGTTTAAATATACTTTATTATTAACTGTGTGTTTATAAACGGTGCTAATGATGATACATGATCACTATTAATAAAATGGTCAGGCAAGAAAGGCCGGCAACCAGTGGCGACGCAGGCTGCACTGTCGGCGTTACAGCCACAGGCGCGAGGCGGTACGGGGAGTGGATTAGTTTGTGGGTAGGTAGCAATCTTAACCTTTTGGACTCCAATGACCGATATATCCGCACCGCAGGTTCAACGCCAAAGACTGATTAATCGGTCACAGACCACAGAGCAACATAGACCTACGTGCATATGTATAAAGTTCAATTTCAGTTTTGACACTTCGGTGACGTGGCGTCCGCGTGACAGCTTTTGTGTTTGACACGGCGTCGAAAAAGTTAACAATTAGTAATTTTTTTATAAAAAAACACTACTAGTTAGTTATAAAAAGTTAAATTCTTTTCAACTTTTAATTAGTTAGATGTACCTAATTTCATTATTTACCATTAGTGGGTATTCGTAATAAATTTTGATAGGACCATTAAGACTATACGCGTAAAACATAAATTAATTACCCAGTTCCCAACAGGATTTTATATTTCCTGGCAGTCGCGATGATAATTTAACTAACAAATTAGGAGAAATCTTACCCTGCTCTAAGTCAAATTACCATAATTGCTAATCAAATGTTGTAGGAGTAGCCGCGTCGTTGCTTCGCTCTAATTACAAATTCTAATTCCCTCTCTTGTTTCACGGGCCTTTTGAATTCGTAAATTATTGCCCTTGCTTCGGGCTATCAAATGAATTATATTACATTATCTACTTCTGCTTCAATTTGACTTTGAAGGTTGGCACTTATTAAACATGAATATGAGCGCTTGCCTGGACACTTTAACTTAGACGAGAGTCGTATTGTGAGATGCCGATCTCTCTAGCGGTGTTAGGCTTTTAATTAAAAAACTTTTTAACGTGTACTAGACACCTATTTATTTACGTCGCGCTCGCTAATACCTGAGAAACGCTCACATAAAGACTCAAAGAAATGAAAAACATATCCGAGACCAGCAAATATAGACGACGCCGTTAATTTGTTTGAAGTCGTACAAAGACGATTTCCTCGAATATATTTCGTCAAAAACTTAATAATATTAATACATTTTCAGTATTCGCGAGCGACGTAGCGCGCGATTTTAATTCTCTCACAAGTCTACTTACGAATAACACCGGCTCCAATTAAAAGCGCGCGATGGCTTTGAAAAGCGGAATGAAGGAAAGTATAAGTAGGTGGGGAAATGTGCTCGTGTTTACGGAAACCTCCTCCGGCAAAATATTATCGCGAGACGAGCGCGATCAAATATTCAGGCGGCGCGCGGCGGGCGCGGGACGCGGCCAACCCTCTCTAACTTTCAAGCCCTTCCCTTTGCACGCCCTACACTAATTACGTTTAGAGTTCTTAAGCGAAATTACTTAGGCCCCTCGCCACCCGCGCCTCCCCGCGGCCCCTTCCGGAAATGAGGCGCGCTGGAAAACAAGAAAGAGGAAAGCGTTATATAAGAACGCCGCTGTCTCCTCGCTCGTCCTAAATCTGGACAATCTAAAAGATGTTGATGTAATGATTTTTTCTTCATTTTCGCGAGTTCTCTGTTCATGAGCGGTTGCTAAGTGAAAAGCAATTAAAGCACGGGCGAGTGATCCCACCCCGCCCGCCGCCTCCCTGCGCTCGCCGGCCCAGGAGAGGAAAATTATTATAAACACGGTTTTAGTGTATTTAGGTATAACGATCATCGAATTTCATTTTTTGCAAGCAAAGTTTACAATAACAACAAAACGTAGGTAGGTATTCAGTAATTACCTAAGGTTGGGGTAAGTGCGGATAATTCTGTTATCTACGAAAGTAACCGTTATTAGGTACTTATTTTCGATTGAAAGCCGCGAATAAAAATTTATAAAAAAGTTTGAGAACCACGTTTATTACTTGAACTAAACACGGGAACGTGCGGGCGTAACAGTGCTTTTTTATGAACAAATATATTTTTTTCTAGTTCGTTTCTTTGATTTGCGAGAAAATGCTGTCATCACAGCTTCGGACAGATTCAAATTCCTATAAATCATTCGTCTAAAGTGAACATGATTGATTTTGGAGCTGGTGGTCTGCAGTCTGCACTTATCCCGGAAACGTCCGCACTTACCCCGCAAAAATTGTCACACACTGACTTTGCGCGCTTATAAAGTATAAACGGCATCCTGTATGATGCAATATATTGTATGCAACGTGCACTTCATACTTTTAAATAATAAGCAAATCGTAAATTTAATTACGATAAATCATTACATGAGAAATTTAAAAAAAAACTGTGAAGGGTTACCAACTTGCCGCTTACTATATAAAATTATTGAGTTAAAAGATGTAAGTACCCAAGCAGCGTTAGGCTAATGTCTCCACCCTTAAAGAACTCCGTATGAAACAGCGCCTTTCGACTCTCGTAAAGACTCGCATACTCAGTTTCTTCGGTCAAACAATGACTCCATAGAGCGTCTAGTGGTGCAGGGTAGAGCAAACGGAGCAAGACCGTGTAAAAGGCCACCTATGCGATGGACTGACCAAATTAAATCTACCATGGAAAGACCCCTGAGCGCATTTGCCAGAATGACCGAAATCTGTGCCTGATGTCAGCAGTTGACCACGAAACTCTGCAAAGAGTATAACGACTAAGAAGACGAAGCGTTAGGCCTCAAAGATATAAAAACTAGGTACAAATTATGTTAAAAAAAAACACAGAACCGAAACAATAAGATGACACTTCGATATCATCTTAAATATAATATTCCTACCAAAAAAGTATTTTAGAAATATTTATAAGAGTTTTGACTGCTCATATTTTAATAAACATTTTAAGTCTATGTAAAAAAAATTCTAATAGATTATTACCTAAATAGGAAATTGAGTAGGCTGTAAGAAGATTTGGCGCGAGCACAGAGTTCCGTGCTCACTTGGATGTTTGCGTTGACGGTAGCTTCCGATTGGATGATCAAAGTCCCCAGCACTGTCTTGTTTCTGAAGAACATTTGAAAATTAGGAAATTAAACTGTGCGCTGGCACATAAAAGGTGCGGAAACGCGGTCGCGGGCGTCGTGAATTCGTTTAATTTGGCTGCCGCTGACGCGTCGCGGCGCGCCGTCTTTATGGATGTCAAATACTTACTGGAATGTTAATATTTTGGGGACTCAATTACTCGATGGATTCGTTCGTTGATCGGAATATAAGCAGGTAAAATAATAATTATTGCCTTGGTGATTCTATAAAACGTGCCCGTGAGGAACTTGAACAATTTTAACCACGCATTCCTGACTTTTCATACGGACTTAAGGAGTAATAAATATTATATGACCCTAGACCGAATTACGGTTCTATTTTTTTATATTTCTTCCGTACATAACGTATAATTGGCATTTTTTTTTGTCGGTCACGGAGGACTCGCCACAAACTATTTTTTTAAACGACATCTATGTCAAACTGAATTTAATCATAGTTTCCGCTTAAAATATAAAAATCTTAATAGGTATGACCTTTACGTAAATAATATTAAATAGGTACGCTTGAACTAATAACATCCCTTGCCTTGTTCAAGGGCTTAAATTAGGCGCATAGAAATTACAAAACAAAAGAGGGAAACTTGCGGCTGTTTAATGAGATTTAAATAATTAATGAGTGTGCAAAATTGGTTTCTTTTTTTCAGAAGCGGTAGCGAGTGCTTCGAGGGTCGCGATGAAAAACAAGCCATAATTGCGACCCCGTCCGAGACGTCGCTCGCTTCCAAAATAAATACTTATTACCATCGAGGGAGCGGCTGCGGCCATCATTTATAAAATGCATCCTATTACGACAGCAATTAAACTTTGGCGCTGGTAGAATTTCAGAATATTTCTTGTTTTCTTACCCCAATAATTGGGAGTTATCTCAGTTTTACCATCTGAGACATATTAGCCCTTACGCAACCACTGTTAACAAGGCATTGCGATAACGTTTCGCTGAGCTATCTTTCTAATCAAAATGTTAGATCAAACACATTTCTCTATTTTATTTAAAAATATATCAGACTCATTTAAAAAATACTCCAGCTCATTATTATCAAAGCAACCGTCACATCAAAATCCTGCTGTTAATTTCCACCTGATTGACCAAGAAATAAGTACGTTAGAAACGTTCGCATGAAAAGTTACTTAAATCTTTTTTTCTCCAAAATGCAACATTCACTTCATTGACTTCATTATACTGAAATTGTATAATCGTAAAATCTTTACGGAATATGGAAATGGAACGATTTTCGTATTCAAATGGTCGTGATTGACATCTCGCCGGGCGGTCAGCCGTCGCGCTCCCGCTTTTGTCGACCCTGACGGCCATCCGAGCCGATTGTGATCAAACCCAGAAACTATTTAAATGTATTCTTATGGAACTTCAACTTGGGGTAAATTTAATAAATTCTTTGGGAATTTCCGTTACGAATTTTAATTAGAACGGCCGAGCGTTATGCGAATTTATAAAGATATTTCCGTTACTGTTGCTGGTATAATTTCTTATGGGAGTTCGGTTTAAGTAGTCCGGTATTGTTGCAAGGATAACATCGCAGATTGGTCGTCAGATAAAATATCTAATTTGCTTCCAATAGATACCTTAACTTACATGCGTGCAAAAGAGCATATGAAGAAGCTAGAAGATGTAGGTAATAATATTACATTCTCTATTGGTTGTACATTTAATAAAGTCTACTCGAGAAACTAAAACGGTGAAAAATAGAGATAGTACTCCTAAAAATACGTGTGATACCTCATTAGATTCGTAATGATGTCTAGAGAAAAGTATTCGAAGCGTATATTAGCACACAAAAAAATATCAAAGTTAGTTACAAAAAGGGGGACAAAAGTAGATTTTTTTATTTCCCCAATATCTCAAAAAGTATTAGTAATTAAGAAACCAAAATTAATATTATAAAAGACGAGGATATTTCCAATGAAACATTCCATAGTTGCAGAACTGTATCTCTGCCCTCTGAACACAGCCCTCCGCGCCTCATTTTCGGGAAACGTGCGCGGCGTGAAAAAGCGAGTACGTAACATTAAATATTAGAAAGTTCCAACGATACAATAAAAAAGTATTCTAGTTGTCAGACCGTTGCGTACGATCCCTAGGACACCGCACACCGCCAGCGTGTCGCGTGCGCAGCGCCACCCCTCCCCGCGACGCCGCAGCTCACAAAAAACGCCGGATTGTTTACCTCGCTTTTTACCTTTTTTGGATTTTTATTCGTATTTTATCGAAGCGCACGCGGCGGCCGCCTTTATAGAGTCCTCAATGAAGCGTTATGCACTTCCATTGTCAACATCCAAGTCGCGGTAATTCATTTTTAATGTTAACTTAAATGTAGATAATCGGCGGACTGTTCGAGCAGCCCTCTCCTTTTTATTTAATTTGTTGACATTGACGTGATCATTTATAAAATGTGGACGCATTATTCCACAGAAATCGTTTTTTTACTATAGTATAATAGTTTCATATGTAGTTTAATTTAGATTATGGGGATTTATAAATAATAAAAAATAATATTATGCCAATACTTTTTATTGTAAGTATAAAATTTGCTAAAATTTGATTTACACAAAATCAACTGTTTTGTTTAACTTAATGCAAGGTATATTTAGGCAATGATTGTAATACTGTTTCGTCGTATTATCTGTGATCTTATTACTATTTCGTTTAAGTATAAGTATTACATGTATTGTAATGTGTGAAAAGTAAACGTTATTTGGTAGTTGTTTAAATTTTTTATCAAAGGTTATTTGATTCAAAAGCACTGTTGAAAGTTCCTTCGCAATTTCAAAATATTGCTTTGACATCGAGCATTACTACCTATTATTCGTTATTTTAAAGCACGTTGCCATTGCCATGATAATTACTAAGAATAAATTAATTTACTTAACAATAAACTGATACAGACAATAGGGAATATTAGGCAAAGCTCTGCGTAGGTGGCACCTTTGTGGCACATACAGTAAACAAACCACATTGACACATCACACGTCACGTCAATCACATGGCCTACCGCGAAACAAGAAAATCGAAATTTCGTTATCTAATCTCTCTATCACTCTTGCATATTCGAGCGATAAAGAGGCAGATAACTAAATTTCGATTTTCGCGTTTACCGGTACCCTTGTTAACAAACCGCCTTGATGCATCAATGTCATATTTTATTGTCTGTGAAAACTTCTCAAAAAACAGTTTAAGGCACAGTATGTATAAGTTAGTCTATAAATTTACTGAGTCGGTAGTGCTGCACTCTGGCGGCAGAACATTATAGTAATATCCCCCATTCATGAAATATATGAAAATGAAATAGTGACAATTAAATGCAGGTTTGTGCATACCATCGCTGGCAACTCCGGTATACCTTGGTTCTAGTTTAAGAAAATTGTTAATTATAAGTAGCCACTTCTTATTCAGCCGCGTTATAAGTGAATTGAATTCATTTTTAGTTTAGGGTGGCCAGTTACTGGCGAATTCTATTAATTCATCATTTTAACACGATATATTTTGATATTGGCTGAACAACTACAACGTATTATCATAACCTCCTAAGGTCCAAGGTCCTACCTATAGTACTTTTTCAGTTCGATAAAATTTAAACCAAATTCAATTGCAACAGAATCGCATTTCTTTTATTTCGGAAAATTTTCTTAGAAATAAAATTCTCTATTACCTGGACTTTAGATTCCAATTTCAGTGACGAATTTTGGGTTTTTCATTTGTATTGCTGGGCCTTAGAAGGATAAATAAGTCGCCAGTACATTAAAATACTAAATTCTGAATTGAATACTACATACACGGCTGCAAACAATTAAGTATCCACTTTAAAAATAAGCTTTGACTTTTAGACTTGGCGAACCAGCCAGTTATGTAACCATATTACATTTAGGCTAAAAACCACGCCTGCAGCTGACCGTATGTTTTGCCAGGGCCTGTGCTTAATCCTAAAGACTGAAATATGAAACGAAAAAATAAAGTAATGCAATATCAGTCTCTAGGATACCAAGTCGCACTTTAGGTATGAATGAATCGATTCTAACCACTGGTAGCGTTGAGGGAGGCTAAGTACTCGTTGTATTTCTTCTCCTGGGCTTGTTGCAGCTTTTGCAGCTTTTTGACGAGTCCCTTGCTCAACTCCTTACCTTCGTGATCGTGAGTTGGAAGACCCTATAACAAAACAATTGCGGTTTACTTATCTTCATAGATCAACCATAACCGCCGGAGTATTTAATGAAAAACATTAGAGAACTGTACTTCCCACGTTAAATATAGCGATCGAAATTACTATTTTTATCACACATTTACATTTCAACCAATACAAGTTATAAAATGAGTTTTCCTGTCACTTGGCAAAGTAAAATCCCAATAGGGTCTTGTTAATCCGGAGTCTCTCTTGACCGAGCGAGCGAATCGTCCGTAAATGTCGCATTTCTTCACCGATTCTCGTTAAATTTTGTGAGCAGAACCGATATATAGGTGTATGTGGACTTTTTTATATAATGTCATTTATTTATTTTTAAATTGCGGAGCCTTACCAGTTATTATTACTATAGAGAAGCCATATCAAACCATGAAATTGTCGAAATCGCAACCTGTACCATGCGACCAAAACGTCGTAAGCGCCGTAAAATTCATGGCGCTTACGCGTTTAGATCGCGTGATTCACGCTCCGGTTCTATGGTTTGTTGTCAAAACAACAACTCGTGGCGCAAAATACTGGTTCTCTGTGCCGGTTCTTTACGTAGTAATAATAGTTGAATGGCGTCATCGGCGGCGTCTACAGCTCACAGGGCCACTAGTTTACAAAGCTATGTGTGATGCCCACCTTGTCGTCGAACTGCGAGTACTTGTCGGCCTCCTTGCGGAACATGTCCCCCGGCGGGACCTTTCTCTGCTCGTCCTTGAGCCGCTGCGCTTCGGCGAGTTCTTGCTTCTTCTTAAGCTTCTCTGCCTCTATTCGCTTTTTCTCTTCCTTCTCTCGCATCAGTTCTTCTTTGCTGACCAGCTTCACCACTGTGCGGTCTGTGTGAATAAAAAAAATGTTATTATAATGTGTGTCTTTGATATTGAAGGACTGATTGACCCCTATTACACTATCAGTACTATCACGCGATACTAGGATACTAATGCTGTATTATAAAAATATTGAAGCGTCGCGCAGAAAAATTAAAAATTATTAACAATTTTATTTGAAGTTGACACATTCGTATCACGACAGTACTGTTAGGGTGAACCGGGCCGTTAACGTTAACTGGGGATTCGCCAAAACATAATAAAAAGTTCATGGCAGGCGCCCTGAACCAAGCGAGAGTGGACTCTATGTTTGCAGACACAAGGCTCACCGGGCTTGTCTTCGAGCCGCACACCCAGCTCGGGCAGGTCGACGTCGCGCAGCTGGTCGCACAGCGCCAGCACATCGGCGGCCTTGACCGCTCGCGCTGCGTCCCGAACGCGCGCTCGGAATGTGCTCAGCGCTTCTAAGTATGGCATCACCACTTCCTCTAGCTGTAACAATAACAAATATTTATTTTCAATATTCTACTATGATTTCCATAACACAAGATTTATATCAGTAATGATTCAAATTGTACTAACTACAGTTATATTTTTATTTCAAACAAGTTAAACAGCATAACAGTAAAAATACCAAACCACTGCTAACTTACACAGAAAATAAAAGAATACAATATGTATACAATTCATCACAAATTACAATACCTATTGACATCTAAACATAAATAATGAGCTCATTTTAAACTGTAGAAGGACATCTAAACATTCATCACGCACAACCACTAGTCTGCTTGCAAACAAATCACACTGAGAGGCTGATGCGAGGAGCGCATTCAATAATACAAGTGAATAACTATGAGAGGACGCCTCACCAAAAACAGAATAGGCTGGGTAATCGTCCTGTTTTTGTCCTATATCCAATGTAATAAATAATTAAACACACTCCAAATCTTATCAAACCAACGCTCGATGGCCACAGAGTCCTTGAACAGAACCGCGAACACGTGCAGTATAGTTGATGTACTCACACAGACGTTGTCGCCGTCGCCGACGGGGAAGCCGATGCCGCCCCTGGGCCCCTCGACGGCGCCGAACACGTGCAGCACGTCGGTGACGTAGCGCGCGGCCGCCGCCAGCAGCGGCGCGGGGCGCGGCGCGGCGCGGCGCAGGAACACGTGGCACGCCGCCACCAGCTCGCGCAGCGCGTCCAGCGCGCCGCGCGTGTCGATGTTGTCTGATATAACAACAACTCAGCTGTTACCGAACATTAACGTCTGCAAAACGTGTACGGGAGGTCGACCCATCGTGCCTAAGTTCTTCAAATTTGGGATAAAGGACGAATTTTCATTAAAATTTCCATGAGTATTTGCTACGTAGTAACATTGTTATAGTTTAAACCTGGAAATAGATCGCACCTTGAGTAAAAACTGCAACTAGAATCATAGACGTAAAACGTACTGTGATCCTATGACATCTCTCTAAGTAGGTACTCGGTCCAAACTCATTGGCCGAGCGCTCGACGTAGAAAACAACAGCTAGTCGGCCAAAGCAACCGTTCGGTTTTGTTATATAAATCAGTGGTTCCCAAAGTTGACTGGGCTCCGACCCACCTAACAAAAACTGCCAAATTCGGGACCCACGTCTTGGCTGTCCTAAAAGGGAGCCATAAAATATCGCTCACACTCAAGATTCCGTGGTAGTTTCAGGGCCCACTAAATATTCGGTCGCGACCCACCAATGGATCGCGAGTATCGCGACCCATAGTTTGGGAAATGCTGATATAAATCATTCAATATGATATAAATCAATATACAGCAGTTAGCTTATGACTGGATTAAGTATCCATGGTAATGGGTCAGGTGAGGCATATTTACCGCAGAGGGCAGCGTGGACTTGATCCTTGGTGGCCTGCAGCTTGGCGGCCAGCACACGCTCCTCGTCGCCCCACGAGCCGCCGCAGCCCTCGTCGTAGCCCGCGCGCATCGCGTCCTTCACCGTCAAGAAGAATTCCTACAACAATTAACTCAGGTCACGGCTCCGTCTGCAAACCTGGGAGCCTACCGCGAACCACTTCATTCGTATTGGCCTCTCTAACGCTCAATGTGCAGGTAACGAAATTTCCATTTTAGATGGTCGCGGTAGGTCCTATGACGAGTGAAATCTTTCTTAGACATTGGTCTCCGGTAGCCACGCGTCTGTATATAAAAAGTATAAAAACCATCTGTCAATCACAAACTAAAAGTAAATGCGTTGTATCGTAACCAAATGAGACGCAAAAAAATCCGCAGATCACAAATGGTTCCAACTATCAGGAAACAAAAAAAATCTTGGCTTATGTATCTTTGCATTTCGAATATCCATACATAATTTTTAAACGAATTAAGCGCCATATGCGTTAGGCTTTGCGTATTTGTTCTCATAGTCAATCTGCTGAGTAGAAATTAAGTATATTCAGAGCCACACGGTGTCTAGTACCTACGAGTAACAATGTTTTAAAACGCAATAAATATTATGAGACAATAAGTACGTAAGTAATAAGGCTTGAGTTGTGGATACTAGACGACGATACATGAAATAGATAAATTAATACTTAAAGACATAGCAAATAATCCATATAGCAATCATTATATGTTTATTACTTACCTGTACAAATATCCGTGATAAACATAACATTCCTGAGTTTTGAATGTTTTCTTGAAAATTAATGTCCTTACCAGGATTCGAACCTGGCACCTTCTGCTTCATAGGCAGGGTCACTACCGTCGAGGTTAGGTAGGAGGCCCTTATATGTATAGGTACCACACACTGGCAACACTCACATTAAACATCTTCTCAGTCTGAATGGCCATCTCCATGGTATTGGTGGAGTAGTCGAGCGTGTCCTTCCAGCCGTGCAGCAAGAAGGCGAGGCGCAGCTGCCGCGCGCTGTGCCGGCGCAGCGCCTCGCCGATGGTCACAAAGTTTTTCAGAGACTTGGACATCTTACAGCCAGCGATGGTCAGGTGCCCAGTGTGCAGGAAGTAGTTCACCCAGCCGGGCTTGTCGAAATATGCCTGGCGACAAATTTACGCTTCTAAAACATGCGCGGAAATATTGTCTTTACGTGATATCAGTGGCGTATCGTGAACTAATCTAGCCGTGGGCCAAATCGCATCTGTGAGGCCCTTTTCTCTGTGCCCGAAGGCGCCTCGCGCGAGGCCCCCCTTGGGGCGCGAGGCCGTGGGCCCCACCTAGCTACGCCACTGCCTGATATCCTATTTATGAATGCGAAACATCCTGTTGTAGGTGCTGTAACTAAAAACACGAGTCGGCAATGGTTTTTTTTTTTTCATACAAACTGTGCCTCTTAATCCTATCCAGACTTTACGATCAGCTTCTGTAGTAATGTACTATTAAGATTGCAATACTAAAAATATGAACTAACTACTAAAATCGTATGTGTTACTATTAAATAACTCGAGTTGCCATCTGTAAAATACTTTGACCACCCACCCCATTGTATTGGTCGCGTGGGTATTACTAAGTATTACCTCACTCTGAGCCAGCTCATTGTCATGGTGCGGGAATTTGAGGTCGACGCCGCCCGTGTGCACGTCGAGCGTGTCGCCGAGCACGTCGGCCGCCATGGCCGAGCACTCGATGTGCCAGCCGGGCCGGCCGGGCCCCCACGGCGACGGCCACGAGGGCTCGCCCGCCTTGCTCCGCTTCCACAGCGCGAAGTCGTTGGCGGACCGCTTCTCCGAGCTGTCGGCGCTGAGATCGCCTGCAAACACTCATCTTATTATTCACAGATCACCTAAACTAGTCTAAAGTGTATTTATGTAGGCCTCAATGGCTTTTTTACTTCTCATATACAGCTATAGGTATTTTTAATAGACTATCTATACCACAGAAATAGCCGAATGAATGTAAGAAGTGTCATTCTATGGAACTTGCTAACTATGTAAACAAAAGTCACTAGTAAATTCATCATTCAGAGACAATTTCAATATGGCGGCTTGATTACATAGTTAGCAAGTTCCATAGAATGACACTTCTTACATTCATTCGGCTATTTCTGTGGTATAGATAGTCTATTAAAAATACCTATAGCTGTATATGAGAAGTAAAAAAGCCATTGAGGCCTACATAAATACATTTTTTTACAGGGTGGGTCAAAAACATTTTTTACTGCGGCATATGTTGTAATTTTAACAAACATTCTGCGTTTGTATATCAAAGCTAAAAGAAAATACTTTGACGATAATCTTTTTTGTTTTAATTACATGATTGTAGCTTTAATTTTAAATGACATTTTGTAACAGATGTGTAAGTAAGAAAAATATTCCTAAACATTTTTTGTCAACATAGGTTCGGGCCACCCTATAATCAATCTTGCTTCCTACAGACTTGCGGCGCGATTCGGGAAATGAATTAGAGATTCACTAGATATGAAATAGTAAATATATGTGACGTTCTATGGCAAAAGGTACCTTATGGCGGTTGGCGCTTACGCTATTATTAACGCCGCTCCAATAATATTTCGGCCGCCATAAGGTACCTTTTGCCGTGGAACGTCTCATATCTTTACTATTTCATATCTAGTAAATCTCTAATTCATTTCCCTAATCGCGCCGTCGGTATTGGGTCAGTGAAAAGCATCAAACTTCTGTACTTTGTTGTTATGAGGTAGTAAGTACATACATGTTGAGGGATTAAGGCATTATGTTTATAATTGTCTAGAATTACCTTCCCCTTCTTGTAATGAGTTGGTGTCTCCATATGCTTCAGGCACCAGCCGGGCATAATGGTGGTGCTTTTTGCTGTCAAACTCACTCACATTGAAATATACTGAGCCGTTTGATTCATATGCTAGACCATTTTCAATGATCTTCCCTATAAACTTAACAATTTGTGGTACATATTCACTAACTCTTGTTAATACATCTGGGGGTAGCACCTGGAATATAACACAGTTTGGGATTACTTAACGAAAAAATATTAAATTTTCTCACATATATAATTTTTAGCTCATATTTAGTTTGAAACAGGTATAAAATAAAATAAAGAGTCCAGGAAAAAAAATTTGTTAATACAATAAAATACACTTTATTGCACACCTCAATAATAATAGTAAGGTATGGTCATTATTTAAAATTCTTGTACAGTTTCTATTGGTTTTTAAAGAAGGCAAATAGCTCGAAAATTCATTCATATGTAATGAATAAATTATACATGAAATGTAAATGAAGTCACATCAATGTTAAATTTTCTTCCTAAAACTATTACCTGTCCCTAACAATCACTTTCTGGAAATTTAGTTCATTTATCTTATTGTATTTTTATCATACTTACATTTAAAGCTTTCATATCTTTATGAAACTCATTTTCCCAATATCTTGGTAATGTAGTGAATATTGCATTATCTGTGACTGTGCTGCCAAACTGGCTGTCTAACCACTCTGATATTGGGTCCTTTGCTGAAGTAAGCAATGCAATCTTTGCTTCAGAGATCTTATCCTTATTTTTACATTTTACTGCTAACTTGAGATCCTGAACTGCAGTTGCTACACTGAAAAATTCAATTAATTCCTATTATATTTATTACCTATAGAAAAAGGCACAACATTGTAACATTTGTAACTTTACATTTCAAAGTTTAAAAAAAATGCTGATGTTGTTAAGTTGCATTTAAATCAAGCAAATTGAAAGTGCTTACCTGTCTAACATCTTTTGCATTGCAGCCTTTTTATCTGGGTCACCAGTAGTTTTGACAATGTTCTCGTAGTAATTCACCACAGTTGTTGCATCATCTATTGTTTTACTCAAATCTCTCTCTTCTTTTGCATACTTTTCATATAAATGGTTTTGTCTTGCCCTTTTGATGATTTTGTCATCAATGTCTGTAATGTTCATCACATACAGAATATCCAGTCCAAAATAATTAGACATTACTCGTCTGAGAATGTCAAAAGATATATATGACCTGTAAAATATACACTTGTATAAATTTATTCCACATTAAAACTATAGATGAAAATTATACTGAAATTAACATAGTTGTATGGTTTATGGTCAATAATTTAATTGCCATAAAATGTAACATTTAATCTGTATGGTAGGAATTTTATGAAACCAAATTAAATTACAAATAACAAATGATAAGTTGACAGTAATGTCACCTTGCAGAACAGTGACTCAAGAATATAAGGATAAATCCTAAAAAAGGATTGTATGTATGTATGTAAGTATGTCACTTTATTGCACATAAACAGGTTTACATAAAACGGACAAAACAAAAATGTTATGTACAAAGGCGAACTTATCCCTAAAAGGGATCTCTTCCAGCTAACCTTTGAGAAAATGCGAAAGGATCAAACACTAACAGGTGAAAGACAATTTATTGATTGTTAAGCATATCACAAAATGTTGACTTAGGATGTATCTGGCTTGTAGTATGCGCCACGTAATTAAAAAATAAAATCGTTAATATACTACCTGGCATGACCCATGTGGGAGGCATCGTAGACAGTGGGCCCACAGGTGTACCAGTTGACCCTGTTGCCATTGGAGCATACGAATTCCTCCTTTTGCCGCGATAAACTGTTGTATAACCGTAACACTGGCCTTTCTTCATTCTTTAACGGCCGTGACCAAATAGGCTGACTTCTTTTAGACATTGTTCTATCATGAAATTAAAACCCGCACTGTGAAACACTGTAAACTACACCAAATACTTGGATTAATGCCACGATTTATGGCGACAACTTAAAGCAAAATTATAGCGGAAGGTGTGCACACTATATTCCTTGATATCAAATAATACAAAATCGCCACGGAGACAAACTAACCTCAGTAAGAATATAAAATCATGCTCCTCTCGCCGTTTCCACGTCCAGCATTATCCTGTTTGACAGTGACAGCTACAGAGTTGTCAGTGTCAGATGCCGTGCTGTTTAAGTTGCTTTAAAAACTGCTGAGACTAACGAAGAATATGTCTTAAATGGTTTTACTTTTCGCATGTCAGTTTGTCAACGGTTTGTCAGCAACTTGGCCTTAATTGATGCCATTCCAGTCTAGCAAACTCAATGTTGGTACCAAATGATGAGATAAATATACGTTGATCAGCTGTGCTTTGAGTAAAACAGTAAAAACGTGCCGCGTTATATATGTGTGTATATGTATGCCTATTTTGGTACATAAAAATAAAATCAGGTGTGTGAGTGACGGAGTGAACTTCTTGTGTGTGTGCTCATGTGTTGTATGTATTTCTATCTCCGGACTACTTTGTACAAATTACGATTGTGTATTTTTATACAAATTTGATCATTTACGATCGTCGCATTTCAGTTATAATGGCTCTCTGTGTTTGTAAATGCCTAAATGTAACATTAGGAAGTGATAAAGTAGAAGATAATGTAGATATAAAAAAATTGGAGTTATCACCCACGGAACAAAGGGATATTTTTTTCAGTGAGGTAGGTACCGTCGGTAAACATGTATTGACCTTGACTTTTATGAAGAACTATTGTTTTTAAATTAATACCGAATAATTAATTATAACTAGTATGATGTTGTACCGCCTTACATTTTGTATCTGATAAATATACGGCACCGACAGGCGTAATTGCAGTCAAAATAAGGTTATTTTCGTAGTTGGAATAACTACGTGCTGTTTATCAGCTTCGCTTTGCAGGATACTTTTAGAAAACTTATGAATTCGAAATGCTTGTAGTTTCGCTATTGGCATGTGTTTTCAATAGCAACAATGGATACTAATGAATATAATTTAATTTTGTAGAAATTGCTTTCAACGCCATTGAATTCTCTGAAGAGTCAAGTGGTGCAACCAGCCCTGGTGTGCCAGCGAGGCGTGGGCCGTTGGACGCTGCACTCCTGCCTGGCCTGCGGGCAGGTCACGCACGCCGTCTCACAGGACAGGCCTAGTACTGTTCTCATTCCCAAAGCCACACAAGTTAGTATAGATATTATATTTCCGTGTCAGTTAGCCTTTCTTCATTCAATCACAATGACCTCTATGATTGACCTGGTTTGACTGCAAAGAATTGGTTCTAATTTATGTTCAATTTCATATGACACAAACCACTGAAACTCTTAATTAATTGATACAATGCATTGTGCAAGATTGAAGCATCAGATTACACTTTTGCCATTTGATCCTTAAGTAACTAGATACTGATGCTTTAATGTGTTTAGTGGAAAATTGTTACCCAGAGTTGGACCAAGCTACCTCTGCACGGCATTTGCTATGATAAAGTGAGGAACTGTCATCATATTGACGACCGGTCTGGCCTAGTGGGTAGTGACCCTGCCTGCGAAGCCGATGGTCCTGGGTTTGAATCCCAGTAAGGGCATTTATTTGTGTGATGAACACTAATATTTGTTCCTGAGTCATGGGTGTTTTCTATGTATATAAGTATGTATTTATCTATATATGTATGTATATCGTCGCCTAGCACCCATAGTACAAGCTTTGCTTAGTTTGGGGCTAGGTTGATCTATGTAAGATGTCCCCAATATTTATTTTTTATTTTTATTTTTATATATATGTTGAATTTCTATGATATTATGATGTTTATTATGACACTCCCTCACTGTTCTGTTCAAGTTGGTGCAAAGTTAGCTTAAACAGACTCTAGTTTTTTTTTAATTTATTTCATGACCATGGATACAAGTCCTTCAGTCGTCGGACTCTAGAGTCTGTTCGGAAAGAGAAGAGTCTTGGAATGTATTGGGCCCCATACATTCCACGACTCTTCTCTTTCCGCACAGACTCTAGTGCTAATTCTTTATTGCCAGTATTAAAGTCATTATAATTTAAAATAAAACACTTTTAAATTTTCTTTCAAATTGAGAATGCTTCTTTTTGTTTAACTTGAATATGACTTGAATAGACTTAGACCAAGACTAGTCTGCAACGATTTTGATAGCACACGCTATGCAAGTGTTATTTTAAACATCAAACTCCTATTAGCTGGTTTGTTAGTGCACACCGTTGTATGGGGACCTTGCACTTTGAGACTATGCGCTGAAACTTGGCACAGTTGATTGTTAGCTGGTCTTGAGCAGATACAGACCGGTAGACATCGAGAGCCACGTCTCATTTAGTGGGGGGGAGGGGCGGAAGTTCGACGCCGCAGTGCTTCACTTGGAGCAACATTTCTCTAAAACTATACCTATTAGGGCATGTGATATATCATTTTCGGATAAATTAAGGATGAAAAATCTAGTTTTAGAACAAAAACAATGCACTTTCTAACAAAAAAAAAGCATAAAGTAGAAAAGACTAAAAAACGTATTTGAGATTTTTTTCATAATTACCAATTTTTTTTTAAGTGTAGCAGGAATCTGAAAACAAAAAATACAGTTGTAAAGCTACACTTATTACGCTTAAGAAAATATATAGTTTATTATACAAAACTGTTGATAAATGGGAGATAAAAAATAATATTAAGCGTGGGTCAGAGTGATCTCAATACAAAATATTATGAATGTGGGAAAGTTACTTATAATTTGTTCTACAATCGTTTTTTTTTTTTTTAGTTTTTCGTAAATAACTCGTAAACGGTAGCCCACAGAAAAAAATAATCTGTTACGTAAATAATCTGTTTCAGATTTCTTATAAAATAAGTGCTACCTGTTTTCGCTACCATCAATATTAAAAAAAAATATTGAAGGGAGAAAATAAATACTTAGGTCCCCTTTTTTAGTCATTCGTAAATAACTCGTAAACGATGGCCAATAGCAAAAATTTTTTTAGTACATGAATAATTTACATAAAATTTCCAACAAAAAAGGTCATTAAAACTTTTTTCGCTGGGATCAATATTAAAAACGATATTAAAGAGAGAAAATAAATTCTAAGGTCCCCTTTTTAAATATTGATCCTAGCCAAAAAGTTTGAATAACCTTTTTTGTAGGAAATTTTATGCTAATTATTTATGTATAAATATATTTTTTGCTATTGGCCATCCTTTACGAGTTATTTACGAATGACTAAAAAAGGTGACCTTAGTATTTATTTTCTCCCTTCAATATTTTTTTTTAATATTGATCTAACCGAAAAAAAGTAGCACTTACTTTATAAGAAATCTGAAACAGATTATTTACGTAAAAGATTATTTTTTGCTGTGGGCTACCGTTTACGAGTTATTTACGAAAAACTAAAAAAAAATAAGTGATTGTAGAACAAATTATAAGTAACTTTCCCCACATTCATAATATTTTGTATTGAGATCACTCTGACCCACGCTTAATATTATTTTTTATCTCCCATTTATCAACAGTTTTGTATAATAAACTATATATTTTCTTAAACGTTATAAGTGTAGCTTTACAACTGTATTTTTTGTTTTCAGATTCCTGCTACACTTTAAAAAAAATTGGTAATTATGAAAAAGGGGCTATTCATAAATTACGTCATTTCAAATTAGGGGGGGGGGGGGGTCTGGACATCGGATGACGGTAGCATGAAGTAGGAGGAAATGGGGTCATTTGAAGCATGATTTTTGGATGATTATAGGGGGGGGGGGGTCCAAAATCGTCAAAAATCGATGACGTAATTTATGGACAGCCCCAAAATCACAAATACGTTTTTTAGTTTTTTCTACTTTATGCTTTTTTTTTTGTTAGAAAGTGCATTGTTTTTGTTCCAAAACTAGATTTCTCATCCTTAATTTATCCGAAAATGATATATCACATGCCCTAATAGGTATAGTTTTAGAGAAATGTTGCTCCAAGTGAAGCGCGGCTGCGTCGAACTTCCCCCCTCCCCCCCACTAAAATGAGACGTGGCTCTCGATGTCTACCGGTCTGTATCTGCTCAAGACCAGCTAAGAATCAACTGTGCCAAGTTTCAGCGCATAGTCACAAAGTGCAAGGTGTTGTGCACTAACAAACCAGGTATATGAAATTATGATGTAGAAACAACACTTGCACTGCATATGCTATCAAAATCGTTGCAGACTTTTCTAGGTCTAACTCTAGTAAATATTTATGCAATTTAAAACCTAGGTTACATAATGTACTAGTTTATAACTACATAGTTAATTGTTTCCTTACAGACCACACAAGAGAAAATAAATAATCTTAAGAAGACAAGCAATTTTTCACCAGTTTTTAACTTACTTGTGCCAGAAGTAACTAGCTTAGACATGAAAGAGAATGTGGACACAAACAATATAGTTAGTGATAAGAAAGGCTGGCAGCCAGCACAGCAGGCCATCGGCACGCTCAGCAAGCAGCTCACGCAGACCCTGCAGTCACAGCTTGAAGCCATTGAGGAAACTGTAAGGCAGTTCCGAGACCAAAAGTATGCTGAATTTGAAGCATACAAAGACAGAGCACAAAGGGATCACAAGATATTAGCTAGGTATAACACCTATTATGCTAGTTTCTTGTTTCCTTATTTATTTATTTTTAATTAAGGTACTGTTGTTGTTGGTATAGACAAACATTTATTGTCTAGCCTAGTAAACTTACTTTTTTTGAATCAGTTTTTTTTTAATAAATTACTAAGCTAAAATGAAATTCTTTATGACCATATAAACTGCTGCCATTACATAGTTAAGTGTAGTTAAGGACTCGTAATTAGTCTTAAAGTAAAGTTTATAGTATAAGCTACAAACTTTCATGCATGTAACTTAAATATAAACTGCTTAATTGTCATGACACAATGGCATCAATTAACTTAAGATTAATTACCTACTGGTCCTTAACTACATTCACTTTTAAAGTCATTCAAGTGCATGCTTAATAATGTGAATGTATATTTTAATTCATTAAAAGGATAATAAAAGAAAATGTTAAAATTTACAGTATTGTAAGCAAAACCCGAGACAGCCTGAACGGAGACGGCTTCCGAGTGGACACTTCCCTTGACAATGGACCCCCTTCACCGCAGCTACCTCCACTCCAGAGAAGAAGACTGTCTTCATTCAAAGATGCCAAAAAAACGTCACAGAATATTGTTAAGGTAAGGGAAAGTGCAGGAAGTCACTGAATCCTTTGTCACATGACGATGACGTCCACAGACAGCTGTGGACGTCATCGGAAAGTCTTGCCAAGGGCGCCAACGACGGCTACAGCCGTCAGCTTCGCCAATGCAATAGGAACTTACGCGGGCCTCCGTAACGTTCAATTTCGGTTAACTAATCGCGATCGCCTGGCGTCCGGGGCACAGCATATTCCTTCGCCGTCTGGCGTTCAAAGGGTTAAAAAAGGCCTGTGTTGCTAAGGCTAAAGGAACTTCTTATACTTTGTTGAACTTAGTCAGCAAAAGACTTGTATTTAAAACCATATTAGAAAAGGAAAAAATATATTATAAGCAGATTGAATTCAGGGAGTGTAGAGCACATTTATTACATGTCAAAACGTTGCATACTGCTTTAAGTAAAATAATGCCGCTGTTTCATTTGTATTCTAGGTCACTAATATTCACAGCGTAAATGCTTAGTAAATGATGACATAAAATTTAAATAGAGTTAGACCAAGAAAAGTCTGCAGCGATTTTGATAGCCCACGCAGTGCAAGTGTTATTTACACGTCATAATTTTATAGAAGTTTGACGTTTAAAATGACACTTGCACTGCGTAGGCTATCAAAATCACTGCAGACTTTTCTCGGTCTGACAAACATTTAAATGACTGCTTGTCTTTATGGCTCCATAGCTTAGAGGATATAACCAACTCCATAGCCAACAAGGTGGCAAAACATCCGTCTGTCAGTTCAGACAAGAGCAGCACAAACTTGCACAATGGACATATTTTACAAAATACTCTCTGCACTCAAGCTCCGCAAAATTATAGCCTCTCACACGCCCGCACCCGGTGCCTATCTAAATATGTACATATCTTGCACACCCTCGTGATATCTTTGTCACAACATAATAAAAAATACATAAAAAATCAAAAACGTTACGAGGTTTTTGTAATTTGTGATTTCCCTCCACGGGTTGATATTATTAGACATGTCAATTTCACAGCACAACAGAGACCTTCCCCCAGAAGAAGATTCGCTGGACGCAGAAGATATCTTCGACATAGAAGGGATGGACTCGCACAACCACATGATCTCAGACCAGGACGACTACGACGATTCTGATGGTAATTACAAATAAATAAAAAAACATGGACTATCTTGTCTATCTTCCACAAATCAACCTAGTCGCGTAGTAAAAAAAGTGTACCTACTTATCAAAATTTGCCGATCTCATTTTAACCAAGTCACTTTCAGTGCCAAGCGGCCCTTTTAATACAAAATCAACACACCTAGCGTGTTCTAGGCAGTGAATATGTTAATTAGAGGCATCATAATATTTTAGAGGCTACTGGCTAGAGGCTTTTTCGTACCTTGTCACAGTAATATACGATAAGGTACGAAAATAATATGATAAGGTACGAAATTTAAATTCCTTGTTCGTACTTGTCCGTACATAGGTATGTTCAATTCTGGTATAAAGAGTATCATAACCTGTCTGTTCACAGAATATAAACTGTGTGCCAAGTTGCATTGAAATGATTCATCCATTTTTAGGTGATGGAGTAACCAACATTCAAATATCCAAACATTTCACACATTTATAATATTAATAGGATTTTCCTATATCGATTAAAATAGGCCAAGGTTATTTTTAATAATGTTTATCATTTATTTTATTTTTTTTATTTATTGTTTATTGTTTATCATGTATTGTTACTGTACTAGCTACACTGTGTAGTATATCATCACCTTGTTTACAGATTAGGTAGGTACCTACTATGTACGAGCATTGAAAAATGAAAGATTTCTAGCTGAATTCATAGGTATAAATACTTCCCACGTTAAATAAGTATTTCTACTGAACTCGCTATAGGTATATCTTTTTTCATCACATCTGCTCGTAAATACTCTCTTTATTCTTCAAAAACCGATAAAAAAATGGCATTTTGTCCACAACAGTGGCAAAGTAATTTGATGCAAATTTTAGTTTGTTTAATTCCCCATGTTGGCTAGAGGAATTGACTTTTACGTGATGGATTTGATTTTGCTTTAGTTTTACAGTTAGTATTTTCCTTGCGTTGGTGTGGTGAAAAATGTTGTGTTCCACTCGGTAGCAAAGTTTGTTTATCCCTCGTGCTTTGAAGCCCTCGCCACGCTCAAGATTCCACTTTTCGAACCACTCACTGTGCTTGTGGTTCAATTTTGGAATCTTTCTCCTCGTGCTAATATTGATACCCTCGTTTAACTAAACAAGAACTGTGCCCCCTTGTAAAACAAATAACTATTAATAATATTATACACAGCCGTATGCACAGGTTTAAATGTGTAATTTCATCCGCCGATACTACCGATCGACCACATGCCATCATAGAGGGAGCTCATCCTATACTCTTGCGAGAGACAAGCTGTATGCGGAACTTATCGATTAATGAAAATGCTTGCTTCTAATAACGTTTCGGGTACTACAAAATAAATAATGTAATTTATTTTAAATTAATTAATGAAATTAATTTATGCAGGTAAAAAATCTATTTAAATTTAAATGGTTTTTAGTTTATTACGTTTTATGAGATTGTTAATTTAATTATGAATTGAACTGAGCAAGATTAAAACTAATTATGTAAATACATAAAATCAAGAAATCATTTATTCATATATAAGTTAGATTACATCTATGTCTATTCTACCAAAACAGTATCTCATTTATTTTAATAATAACAAAACATTACGTAACTTATAAGTATTGAGTTATTATAACAAAAATTATTTATAAATACACATACTTAAAACTAGCCAACCTCAAACCCGTCCCGAGCATTCCAAAAGTCCCCATGACACTCGCAGCGTTGCGGCGCTGTATGGCGATGAAGACCTGTTTGACAAACCAAGACCCAGAACGGGGGTCAATACGAGAGGGGTATTGACCCCCGTTCTGGGTCTTGGTTTGTCAAAGCCACCGACCCATGCAGTTCTCTGAACATCTCGCACGTTCGCTGCACCAGGGTCCGGCTGTTTCCACAGCAACGGGCATAAAATCGTACGTCCTCTGCAATCCGGAATATTTGGCGTGCTTATTTTTGGCGGAATTTTCGGCCGCTGAACCTGCCACCCTTGACAGATGTACCTTCATATTATAAAGGGATATCTGTGCATATGTTTTGCTAACTAGTATTCTGATTCCGACATGTAAGGAGGGCCGGTTTTAGCATGTGGCCTTCTGTCTTTGATGGACACGTTACACTTGGATAGAAGTCACTTTTTGTTTTCTTTTTACTCAGAAAGTGACATTGTAATTTTGCAGTGGACGTCAGCAACGATGAAGGCATCCATATTGGGCGCGGGCGCGGTGCAGCTAACCTCGACCTGGCGCGCTCGCTGCCCATCAACGTGCCCGTGTTCCCCGGCGAGCGCGCGCCCAGGGAGCCCGACACCGACGTGAGTACCTACCGTCCCTGCAGCACAGCATAGTGTAGCGGGACCACCGCCCACCACCTGGCGCGCTCGCTGCCCATCAACGTGCCCGTGTTCCCCGGCGAGCGCGCGCCCAGGGAGCCCGACACCGACGTGAGTACCTACCGTCCCTGCAGCACAGCATAGTGTAGCGGGACCACCGCCCACCACCTGGCGCGCTCGCTGCCCATCAACGTGCCCGTGTTCCCCGGCGAGCGCGCGCCCAGGGAGCCCGACACCGACGTGAGTACCTACCGTCCCTGCAGCACAGCATAGTGTAGCGGGACCACCGCCCACCACCTGGCGCGCTCGCTGCCCATCAACGTGCCCGTGTTCCCCGGCGAGCGCGCGCCCAGGGAGCCCGACACCGACGTGAGTACCTACCGTCCCTGCAGCACAGCATAGTGTAGCGGGACCACCGCCCACCACCTGGCGCGCTCGCTGCCCATCAACGTGCCCGTGTTCCCCGGCGAGCGCGCGCCCAGGGAGCCCGACACCGACGTGAGTACCTACCGTCCCTGCAGCACAGCATAGTGTAGCGGGACCACCGCCCACCACCTGGCGCGCTCGCTGCCCATCAACGTGCCCGTGTTCCCCGGCGAGCGCGCGCCCAGGGAGCCCGACACCGACGTGAGTACCTACCGTCCCTGCAGCACAGCATAGTGTAGCGGGACCACCGCCCACCACCTGGCGCGCTCGCTGCCCATCAACGTGCCCGTGTTCCCCGGCGAGCGCGCGCCCAGGGAGCCCGACACCGACGTGAGTACCTACCGTCCCTGCAGCACAGCATAGTGTAGCGGGACCACCGCCCACCACCTGGCGCGCTCGCTGCCCATCAACGTGCCCGTGTTCCCCGGCGAGCGCGCGCCCAGGGAGCCCGACACCGACGTGAGTACCTACCGTCCCTGCAGCACAGCATAGTGTAGCGGGACCACCGCCCACCACCTGGCGCGCTCGCTGCCCATCAACGTGCCCGTGTTCCCCGACGAGCGCGCGCCCAGGGAGCCCGACACCGACGTGAGTACCTACCGTCCCTGCAGCACAGCATAGTGTAGCGGGACCACCGGCCGCCGCCTGGCGCGCTCGCTGCCCATCAACGTATTAGTCGGCTATTAGTCGAATATATAACATTACCTACACATATTTATGAACGAAAATTCCCGTATGCGACATAAATATTTGTGACGTTCCATGGGAAAAGGTACCTTATGAGGGTTTCTAGTTTCGGAGTATTAAATGTTTTGTAAAAAGGTGAAAAAATGCTCAATTTTTTTTTATTGTGTGATCTGAAACCTTAATCCTTAACGTTTGTTTAGCTGTTTTTATTTTTGTTATAAGTTAGTTATAAGCCTAGTAATGTCGTCTCAGAGTTTAGTAGAAAAGGTACCTTATGGAAAAGTGATAGAAAATTCCCAAAAATAACTAGTCAATACGGGAAAAGAAGTTTGGTAGAGAACTCTATTAGCATTCTGAAAAACTAATTTGATAATTCCAGTTCTGGTCGGGGGGCCTAGCAAATATTATAACCGTACATCGACGGACATTACAAATCCAAGTAGCCTGCTATTATACCAAAGTTACTCTCGTCAAGTCTTTCTTAACTAGAGTAATCTTCATTTGGTTTTGTCGCATGCAATAAATCTGCCATTGGTTTGCTGAAAAATGCCAATACCCGACGCATTGCCATAGGGGATATCTGAGGTCATCGAACCTCAAAGCCGCTTGTCTTCAATGGTAACCAAAATATGTTATTGATAAGAAATAGACGATTGATACCATCTTAACCCCAAAATATTATTAGTTTATCCTAACTGTTCCATCATCATCATGCCTCATCATGGAACTTAACCACAAGGTACCTTTTCTTTTCATACAAATTATAGGTCTTTTTTAAGATTATTATGACGAGGAACTAATTAAATTTGTGGCAGTTTAATGTATTAAATTAATATTTTCAATTCATAAAAGATAAACTTCAATGTAATTGATGTTTTGTAGTGATGTATTATTAAATTTATAACCATAAGGTACCTTTTCTTAAATGTATGGAGCAAAGGCCGTTATTGTTATGTAAGTTTAAAGTGGCATAAGAGGTTAAATATAGTATTTAGTTGCGGTTTTAGGATTTATTTCATTTGAATGACAGAATTTCTTACATATGTGCTCAGAAAAATTGATTGTGGGTCACATTAAAAGTAAAAAATATTCAATTTTGTGATTTTACATGAAAAGGTCAGAAATTACATTTTAACGTCTAAATCGGTATTTTTTTTGGCTTAAATTGTCTCTCAGTGTCGTTTTCTAATAGATAAATTTGAATCTGGAGAGCTCATTGCAATCAATCGTGAAAATGATACAAAACTTTATTTTCAAGAGATTGGTTAGTATACACATAAATCAGTCGATATCAAAAGTTTCTATTTGTATTATAGAACAAGTCGCAACATTTTTTAATCTCAGGAGTCTAAGGTATTATTATTCGTCGTCAACTATGTAACTTACTTCAGGAACATAGTTTTTTAGGTGGCTTAAGTTAAAACTTCTCTATTGTAAAGTTGCTCATTTTACAACATTATTTTCAAAAAATATCTCTGTAACTACACAACTTAGGAGGTTGATCTTTTGTGTTATCGATAGCTTATTTATTGTAGATTACTGGGGTATGCATAACTCCATACCCGCCATACCTTGACCTACCTTTGACCATGGGACGTCACATTTGAGTAAAATATAAAAATTGAGAAATGTACGTTTAGTAAATATTGCTTTACATTTCTTATAATGTCATATTTTCCGTAGCTCAAAAAGCGTCGAATAGTCTGCATTTTTTACTGACTAATCGGCGACTACAAATGTGGCCAGATAAAGGGCTTTCTCGACTATTAGTATAGGCTTGATGCGACCGCTCTAAACAATGGCCGAATGCTCCCTGTACTCTCATGAAGTCAGGTGGGGTTCTATATTAATGAGGGTACGTGTCTCAGGAGGAACCGCACGACATCGCGGCGAGCATCAAGGCGCTGGCGCGCTCCGTGCACGGCGACGTGTTCGAGCTGCCGCGCCCGCGCTTCAGCACGCAGATCTAACGCGCGCCCGACGCCCGCTCCCAGTCACGCCCGACGGTAGCCATCCGACCTTACCTGCTCTGTGGATCTGTTACTGCACTCTGCGCCTACCGCGGCACTCGCGCGGGTACAAGTAGGCCTCGTAGAGCCCCTTGTATCCTAACAGGGTCGACTGAAAGCCCCCGTCTACATGATATTCCAGCCATCGTCCGAAGATTTATAAATAAGCACTGAATGATTTCCATAAATAAATATTTTATATTGGTATGATCTCCACAATTAAAACGTGAGTAAGGTTTCATAGAAAAGCGAGATAAATTAGCTCAAAACTTGCTCGTTACAACGACAAAAAAATGGATGCTCCGCCACAAGTTTCTTTAATATCTTTATCACTCATCATTTTCCTCGCGTTGTCCCGGCTTTTTGCCACGGCTCCTGGGAGCTTGGAGCCCGCTTGGCAGCTAATCCCAAGAATTGGCGTAGGCATTCATTTTTACGAAAGCGACTGCCATCTGACCTACCCCGAGGGGAAACTAGGCCTTATTGGGATTGGTGGTATGTTTTTATTCACCGAAAAGCGACTGGTAAATATCAAATGATATATCGTACATACGTTCCGCAGAACTTATTGATACCAGCCGGGGCTTGAACCCACAACTTCCGATTGAAAGTCGCACCGCACGATTTTACCGCTAGGCTACCAGCGCTCTTAAGTAACTTTACTACTACTACATTTATAATTACACCCAATACTTTGCGCCTATATTTTCTGTGAATAATGTCAATTAAACATTTGTGTATGGGTGGTATTCCACCTATCCAATTTCTTTATCCAATGTGTATTATGTCTCACATTTTGCTTAATGAGAGAGTGAGACGCAATGCCATTGTACCAATATATTGGACAGACGGAATACCACCCTAACATATTGGGTCCTTACCTATGAAATTGGCGTTTTTGTTCATAGATATAAGTCTGATCCTAGTTTTTTTTTTTTTACAAAAGTACATACACAATTACAATAAAACTACAATATGATTTCGCCAAACTGCTTGACAGCAATTAATTGTTATTTTTTATTGTTAAGTGTTCAGAATTAAGCCTTGAAAATAGGTCTTTTCATGTGCTGTCGGTTCGAGTATTAAAATTACTTATATTTTTCTAATGGTACCAATTTTCAAGAAATGGAGATATTGAAAACATACCTTAAAGGTGTCAAAAATTACTGAAAAAATTTTGTTTGGTTTGAATTAGCCATCAAAAAAATATCCGCAAAATTAATTGTATGGAAATTCGTGTTTCGTTGAAATTCTCCGAACAAAACGCCAATTTCATAGGTAATGACCTAATACCATTCGTGTATAAGCTGCAGCTCACTTTCAGATGTTTTTATAAGGATTTTTTTACAAAGTAATAATTCGGTATTGCGAAAATCTTTAAGTAAGTAAAGTATCGAAACGAAAGTTAAGTGTTCGTGTCTAATGTATTAGATCATTTTGTGGTGATCGCGAAAGTAATTATAGTCGGTAAGTCTCAGATTTATGGATTTTGCCGGAAAATTAGAAGAGCTCGATCAGCATTCAGCACAAGGCTCGGAACCGGTTTATTCTTCATACACAAAATACCGGTATTATTACGTTCTTTTTCGTTCCTTGGTTTTTCATTTTTAATGGGACAATCTAATAATACAAAGTTGTTACGTAAAGACATGAGTCAGTCCCACGTAAAGACCATAAAATCATTCAAACATATTGGGCTATTGGGATACAAAAAAAATCGGTTCCGAGCCTTGTTCAGCACTAAGCTGAAGTATAGCTAATATGCTATACTTCCGCTTAGTGCTTAGGCCAATAGGCCTTATTGCTATTGCAAACTGGCATGATAAATAACTATGCGCAGATACACAAGAGGCTATTTCTAAGAAAGTTTAATAATTATGTTGTATTCGTATGAGCATTACATTCGGATAAGCTAAGGAATATTATGCTAAGTTAAGATTCCATTTATAGTACCAGTACCTAATTATTTTTGAAAGATTTATACTATTATTTCCAAAATACTTAGGTTATTGCCTAAAAACAACAAAAAAAATCACTGTTCACTTTTTTTTGTTCTCTTTCACAGAAACTATTGTTATGGATGTTCATATTTTATGAATTAAATAATTTGTTATAAATTATAATTGAATGTAATAGATGTTTTTGTCACGAGTAATTTTCGTAAAGGCACAATCCCTTCGCTTATCTGACTTCTGCCTCTGATTCAACTTACTCTCTGAAACTATAGGATTTGATATAACATTTAAGAGGCCGGCGCCGCGAGCCCGACCAGACGAGACGCTTCCGTCGCCACTGGCGACTTGTTAATGATATGTACATAAAATTATATGGAGCCATCCTAACTATGAGTTGTTAACATCTAAGTCATATCCCTGTTAATAGAAACGAGAGTTTTCTATTATTTTTATCTGGTGTTATCTTAATGGTAAGCGAAATGTGTACAAAAATATGAATATTTGCATTTCTAACTAGTCTTTAGGGTCCCTAAACGTGTTGTAATCCTATGTACTACTGAAATTAGCGGCTGTGGAGCGATGGACGACTCACGGTGTCCTCAATCTGCCTTTGGAAGATTTTATTATTAAGCATAACAAGGAGTACAAATCGTTGCTGAGAGGCACTGTGGACAGTTGCTTATAAGGCCATAACTATTCTTGATGAAGCGATGCAAAGTAAATTATGGTCTGTGAACTATTGAGAAATCAGTATATGTACTAAGATGTTGTTATTACTTTGGACAAAAAAAAAACTATAATGTTTAAATTGAATGCAGTTATTTTTGTACCTGATGTTTTGAATGGAAGTCGAGTCAGGATTAGGTTAGGTTGTAATTTGCCATCTTATCACTCATTTGCATGTATTTTCTAATGAAGTTGAAGGAGTTAGTTTTAATTTAGTGTATCTAGATGATCCACGCTGTTTCCGGGTCTTCCATAACTCAGTTTTTTTATGAATACTGGCAACCGGTGATTATATTGTGATGGCCCTTTCTCAGTCATTTGTTTTAATTATGTTTTAACTAATTACTATATTGTTTCATTGGTGTGACGACGTTAAGGAAGGATCTTGACTGTAACGAATGTAAAGTGATCATGTAATAAAAAAATGACCGTAAGATTGTTGTTGTTATTTAAACTAAATTTGATTATATGCTAGCTCGCTTCTAAAAAATCGACATTAAGCTGGATGTAATTAATGGATGACCCCCAATGCCATGCATTTGCAATAACAAAGTGTGCTAATTTCATCATTAATGACACATTTTATGAAAAAAATTACGTTCATAATGACACGACCTCACTTTGCTTCTATTCAAGTAGATGCAAAGTTAGCAGCTGCTCTATGCATATACTAATCTCTAATGCTCACTTTGAGCGGGATGGCTAACAAAACGTATATTGTGACAAGCGTTACCATAGCAACGGCGTCACAACAGACCTACAATTACATGTTTGAGTTATTTTTGCTTCAATCACTTGCGATTACTCGAATAAGTCTACACCGCGGTATTTCTATTTGTAAAGCAAATAATAGCAGGTATGCTGAGTTCGCGGTACTACAGCGCGTCGCGCGTGGGCACGGAGGCGGCGCCGCGCACGGCGATGGTGGTGGACGACGACGAGCTGTACGCGGGCTTCAACGACGTGGCGCCGGCGCTCGACACGCGGGCGCTGCGCGACGACGTCGCCTTCCAGGAGTCGCTGCGGACGGCGGGGCTGGGGAGGAAGATGCCCAGCAGGCTGGGGACTGGGGTACGTAGCACTAGGACCGATTGAACCTGCACACACTGCAATAAATTAAAACCAAAATATTACTTTGCTAATCCGCGAAAAGATAACGGGCTAGGCTAGTCAATCAGTGCTAACCCGTTTCCGTTGCCGGAGGTCAGACCAACATCTCCTCAGGATGCCTCGTAGAGAGGCGAAGTATTGTTCTTTTGGTGGTGGTTTGTTATACATATTTATTCGCGTATTTATTTTTGCGGTGGGAGGGTGGGAACATTAATTGCATGTAAAAATACGCAAGTAAGTATAACGGGTTAGCACTGATTGACTAGCACGTTAACTTTTCGCGGATTAGCGGAGTAATATTTTGGTTTTAATTAATATGGATTAAATTTCCGCAAAGTAACGCCTCAATGTATTCACACTGCAATAAGAGTGTCCGCATAATCGTCAAATTTCTATGAAAATATTACGTTTATTATGGTTTTTCCATACTTTCTCGTCAGAGTTAGCTTGGTCCGACTGTAGGTAGGTGATGGAGAACATTCGCTACATATGAGCTATTTGTGTGTGAGCTTTGTGTGATTTCATTAATT
Source organism: Cydia splendana (assembly GCF_910591565.1). Taxonomy (NCBI): domain Eukaryota; kingdom Metazoa; phylum Arthropoda; class Insecta; order Lepidoptera; family Tortricidae; genus Cydia; species Cydia splendana. The sequence continues at coordinate 16,572,477 of NC_085962.1, forward strand.
TGATACGAATTGATGATGTGCTATTGATTAGAGACAAAGTGAGTCATGTTTATCATTGTATGTCTTTCCCATCACGGAACAATGGTGTTCCGGACCTTTGGGAGGCGTGCGCGGAGCCGAAGCCAACACGTAGAGTAGAGGCTCTTTTGACACTTTAATGAAATGTAAGAGGTACACCGAGCGGATGCTGCCCTTACCCGTGTCATGGGAGGCACGCAGAGGCAGCACCCGCCAGGGTGTAAGGGCTATTGAGAGTTGATGGTATCTAAAATGAACTAGGTTATTGGTTGAAAGCGATGGACTAAGTACTGACCTATGGGGTAAAAAACCGGACGCCTGCCTAATAAAACGGTATGCAATTTTATTTCCGGCAGACGGTGACTCGCCCTCACAAGATGGGCCCCCACAAAAAGCGACGTCTAGGATGGCTCAAGGGCAACACCGGTGTGAGCGGCTCAGGGTTGTCGAGGGGTGTGCGCCGCTTTCTACCCAGTGGCTGTTAAACAGCCACTGGTGCCAACTCGCGTCTTATGCATATTTCACTTCCACCCCTGGAGCTTATAGCTTATGTTTATTATTATTATTACATGGCCCTAATACGACCATCTGCGGTCCTCATTGTCAGATCAGGCTGATACATGGCACTAACAAAAATAAAAAAATATTAAAAAAAAAACAGCATCTTGAACGGCGATTTGATGTGTGTTTGCCACATTGACAGATGTTCCGGCTGGGCACGGTGAACGTGCGCGGCGGCAGCTCGCGCGCCGGCACGGCGGCGGCGCGGCCCGTCACCGCCGTGCGCGCCGCCGGCTACACCTCCGCCGCGCGCGACCTGCCCAGCCGCGAGGAGCGCAAGGAGGACACGTGAGTGACACGTAATGGTTGTCGTAATCAATGTGAAAAGCAGAGTAGCATACCTGACTATAGTATAAAAACCCATTTTATCGTTGACCTGTAGGTATATCAGTAGCCCTCGCTGCGGTCGGGATCTTTGCGATCTTCGGTTCTACAATCTACTTCATCATCATCATCAGCTCGTTTCAGTCCACTGCTGGACATAGGTCTCTCCCAAGGCCACGTGGCGTACAATCTACTTATTACCTATTTATTCCTCCAAGGGGAAAGTTCTGACGCACACAGGTTGAGAACTTCCGGTCTAAATCTTGGTGCAAGAGAACCAGGAAAGCAATTAAGCTACTCCGACCGTTATCAGACAAAACATACAAGATTCCAAAACGTGTAGCAATGTCATGTTGTGTAACATAACGTTGCATTTCAGAATAGAGGACAAGGTGAAGCAGATGGAGGCTCGCATCATGGCGCTGGTAGAGGAGTCGTGCATGCTCAGCGCGCAGCCGGACCCGGACGACGACACCACCAAGACCGAGCTCGACCTGGCTCAGGTGAGCCATTTATTACATATCTTACTGTGTGTGTGGTGTGTCTTTGGTATGCTTTAGCAAACTGATTAGTGCATCCCTACATTCAACTTACATAAGCTTGTCAACATTAAGTTTATGTTTTGAACAGCAATAATTTTACAGTAGCGTACCTACTTAATCGCATATTTCTAAATAAACATGTAAATTGCCTACGACTTTTCGAAGACGACATTGTCTTTGTGGTCCCAAAGAAAGACTGTTTAAAGTTGACATCAACCTTCTAGCTGCGCAAGTTTATAAACTTGCGCAGCTAGCGCTTCCCACTAAAGTGCCTATATATAAGTCGAATTCCGACCGGACACGGCAGGAGCACACGCCGCTGCCCTCTAAATTAAACTACATATAATGAGGTTAAATGTGACGTGCCACGGGTAAAGGTACCTTATGGTGGTTGGCGCTTACGCTATTATTAACGCCGCTCCAATATTATTGTGGCGCTATGCGACGTAAGCGCCAGCCGCCATAAAGGTACCTACCTTTTGCCGTGGAACGTCACAAATGGTTCATTTGAAGTTTACGGCGGTAGTATCTTCTAGATCCAATGTAAACAAGGTGTTGTATATTTTCCAGGCGCTGGCCAAAGCACAGGAAGCGTCCACTTTGGAGCGCCAGCTGATACGCATGCAAGAGCAAGCGAACCTCGGAGATTCACACAACTTGGACCTCACATTCGCGGTCAGTTGAAACTTTTTACGGTTCCGTACCAAGAAGGTAAAAAGGAACCCTTATGGTGCCCGTCTGTCATGTCGCTAAGTATCTCGGGACTACTTACCTACGCTATTGATTTGAAATTTGGAATAGTTATAATTTCAAAGTTTTGTTACTAGTTCAAGTGGGGTTTCATACGAAAGAGCTTAAGTTGCACATTTTAGCATTTCCGAACATAGTTCGCAAATCCTAGTCTCTTTAACAATTAGCAGCTAGCCCCATAATGTGGTCATGGAAAGTAAAGGACGTGAGTGCCATTTCCATACTTCTATTGTCGTAGCACTCCTTGAAATAAAATAAAATGATGAATCCATATATTTCAGGTATTATGCAATCTCGCCGGGCAGTATGCTGTCAACGAAATGTACACCGAGGCACTGAACACCTACCAGCTGCTGACGCGAAATAAACTGTTCCCACACGCAAATCGTCTCAAGGTTGTTGGTGTTTTACTATTTGTATACCTAGGTATCTACCTACGGGATTGGGCACAAGAAGTCTAACCCCATACTTTGTATAAGGATATGATGGAAATTAGAGATGGTCCGAATATGGAGTTTGCCGAATACGAATATTCGGCCGAATGTTCGGTTCAAATCTTACCGAACCGAATATTCGGCCGAATTATGCAGTTCATAAATTTGTGACACTCTTCAAATAACCAATAGATCCCATGGATTCAACATGTCTCATCATGTATTTTAATACGGGAAATATTCGCTGTCAATGGGTGAGTGTCAGTAGTTCAGTTGGTAGAGCGGCGGATTTATATCCCGGTGTCGCCAGTTCGAGTCTCGTCCGAGTCACCGAATTTTCCCATTTTTTCCTTTCAAACTCGATCTTGATTATATTATATTTGCAGGTGAACATGGGCAACATCTATTTCAAAATGGGCGAACATCCTAAAGCACTCAAATTGTACAGGATGGCTTTAGATCAGACTCCGACCGCTGAGAAGGATTTAAGGTGCGTATCATATAAGCATGAGTCATCCGTCTAACACGTCTAAACATAACCAAATCATAACTGATTGTCCCGATTGACCAGCAGTTTAAAAATTCAACTCAACTCTTTCTCAACTCAACAAAGTCAACTCTTTGTCTCCTCTTCTCCTAGCACTCCTTCATCAATTCGAGTAAGTAGTAGTTTATCCAAGGAATCTGATTGATTCTAAATTGGATATGCTGCTACACCAATGACAAATGCAAGAACATGTGAGTTCCTATAATTGGCTTCCTGTATCTACTTATAATTTCTATGTTAGAGTCATAGCTGTTGGTTCTTCAAATGAATAAAATACCTAAATAAATAAACGTAGTATCCCTAGTTCTGCTGTTGGAGCACCGGGATGGCCCCTCGCGATAAGATGAGGAATCGTATTTGAGCTAGCATTTTAGTAGTCAACAGTCACAGCACAGTTGTCACTATCAACAAACAATACCTAGTCATACATGTTTAAGAAGAAAGTGGACGACCGCTTTCCCATACAAACGTAGTCCTCATTTTCCTCTCTGGATATTATATAGATCTAATTGTGTAAAAGATTTTGCATCATGTCAATAGTCAGAAGTAAATATAGGGACTACGTTTGTATGGAGAATCAGTAGTCCACTATCCTCCTAAACAGTAATGAAACACGGTGCATTATCGTTTGCAGGATGAAGGTGATGCACAACATAGGGCTGCTGCTGGTGCGCATGGGCAAGTTCCGCGACGCCGTCACTAACTTCCAGCACATCATGCACGAGCAGGGTGATTTCCAGACAGGTAATTATTGCAACACATATTGTGGGGATAGGGCACACACAAATCGACTTAAGAGGGAAGTATAGCACGTGATAGTCTATACAAAAAGAGAAATAATTTTTCCACTGCTAAATACTTTCCACTCTCCATGAATTTTTAGTATGTTATTGACACGATGAAAAACTAGGTTCATAGGTTTTCCTTTCTACAAAATTTGCAAAAGTGACAATGGTTTATAGGAAACGCCAATCTCCTACCTCCACTTTCGTAGGCCGGCTCACTACCACAATCGTAGTCACAGAATAAATAATAGTACTAGGTACAGAAGACTCATCACTCTCTAACAAAACGCGTCTGTTACGATCAGCACAGATATGGCCGCTAGGTGGCGACAGCGCCACGCGCGGCTTATGGAAAACCCCAAAATTGGGGCCGAATGGATGTACTTTTAGCTACCTGTAGCAAAGCGACGAAATCGCGGAGTGAGCCACGCCTGTCGTAGTCTTTGAAAAAGTGGTTTATGACATTTTAGTCTCTAACTAGGTACCTGTTATATTATAACGAAGCATTCGTTTCTAGCACCTTGAGTCGTGATAGCGAATGATTCGCAATAGAATATCCACGTACATGTTATTATTTTAGGTTTGCACCTAGTCCTGTGCTCGGTGGCCCTGAACGACGCGGAAGGGGGCAAGGCAGCCTTCCACGCGATGCTGGACGTCGAGCCGCCCACTTACCACCAGGATATCACCGTCGATGACGTAAGCATTCAAAAAAGACGGTACTAGCGGCGCCGCCCTGTTCCTAACAAAATGTATAATCTTGAATGAAACTGTTTTGGACAACAGCGGCGGCGGCTTGCCGCGTCGCGCGCCTGCATGACCTAAAAGTGTTTTCTCCGAAATAGCTCATTGTTTTTCACCCATATATATTAGAGGTTTAAGTCTCTTTTTGAACGGGCTTAATCTAAAGGTATGATCTCTTTCATTCAGTATACGGGTGGCTTTCGGTTGTCGACCACACGTATTTATAGATTAAGGTACGAGCTGTAAAATTGATTTGATTTTAGCTCTACTATTTATTGTAATCACGAGTCCTATTGGCGGTGTTAGTGCAATAACGACCTAAATCCTCCCAGGAAAACGATTCGTACGAATGTGTGGTCCGGGACGTGCTCCGCGTGGACCGGCTGTCGCGCTGGTCGCGGCGCTTGGCCGCCGACGCCGAACGCTGCCTCGCGCTCGCCGCCGCCGCGCTGGTGCGCCCCGCCGAGCGCGACGACGACACGGGGTGAGTGCACGCACGTGTGATTAAGGTGAACAAATGTATACATATTTATGATCTCACTATATATTTATTGTCTGTCAAGCCATTTCCGTCAGTAGAAAAAAGCGGCAAATTTTATTTCATTTCATTTCATTTATTTCATGCGAAAAACCATGGATATAAAGGTGTTACATAAAGGTTAGGTACATGGTCACCCTGCAAGGGCGTAGCACTGTCTTAAAAACTAAAAAGTTTATTTATACAAAACAAGATATGTTTAAATTGATAGTTGTAGTGGAAAATATAATAATAATCAATTGGTAATAAATATTTAACATTGCTGATTTATCGTAATTATCGTCAAGACTATCTGTATGTCATTATAATGGCAGTCAATTTCTAAAGGTTGTTTTTGGTGCGGTTGAAATGTCATAATTTTAGTTTTACTGAAGTTAATCACTAATTGGTGATCGTCCATCCAGTTCGTAATATTATCTAGTGTATGTTTAATTTGTTCATTTATGTTCGCAGTTGTGTTACATGTTAATAATAGAGATATGTCGTCTGCAAATAGAGTGCATGGGATGTCCATGGTTTTAGGCAGGTCGTTTATATTAGGTCATTACCTATGAAATTGGCGTTTTGTTCGGAGAATTTCAACGAAACACGAATTTCCATACAATTAATTTTGCGGATATTTTTTTGATGGCTAATTCAAACCAAACAAAATTTTTCCAGTAATTTTTGACACCTTTAAGGTATGTTTTCAATATCTCCATTTCTTGAAAATTGGTACCATTAGAAAAATATAAGTAATTTTAATACTCGAACCGACAGCACATGAAAAGACCTATTTTCAAGGCTTAATTCTGAACACTTAACAATAAAAAATAACAATTAATTGCTGTCAAGCAGTTTGGCGAAATCATATTGTAGTTTTATTGTAATTGTGTATGTACTTTTGTAAAAAAAAAAAAACTAGGATCAGACTTATATCTATGAACAAAAACGCCAATTTCATAGGTAAGGACCTAATATAAATAATAAACAGGAGACATCCGATTACGCTTCCTTGTGGAATAGATGCGTTAATTATTTTTTTTGGTTGATCTAATGTTGCAGATTTCGCTACTGTTTGGATCGATGTATTCTATTTCAACATTTCAACGTATTGCTCTCTATTTTCTAGGTAGGACTTAAACCATTTATGGGCTTCTCAACTTGTCAAGTAATATTTTATAATTGACTTTGTCGTACGCCTTCGTCATGTCCAGTAAGATACTGATTGCGTGTTTTTTTTTAATTTATTGCGTCTAAAGCCTCTTGAACAAATTTGTAAACGGCTAAAGTTGTAGATTTGTTTTTTCGAAATCCGTTTTGACTTTCGTCGAAAATTTTATATTTTTCACAAAAATTGTACACTCGGTCACACATTGCTTTTTCAAACAGTTTTGATGCAGTAGGAAGGAGAGCTATGGGTCGGTAATTGCTTGGATCTGTTTTTGAGTTTTTATTATGTACAGGTTTTATAATAGCCTTTTTTATTAAGTCGGGAAAAGATCCTTCATAAAATGATTGGTTTATTAAACTGCAAAAGGGTGGTGTAAGTTCGCTCGCACATTTCCTTATCAATGTAGGAGGGATCTCATCTATGCCGCAGCTAAGTTTATCTTTAAGATTCTTTATGTGTTTGAAAACTTCACGGTAGTCGGTGGGCTTGAGAAACATAGTATTTTCTAAGGAGGTTTGCATGGGCCTGGTTTGTTTATTTAGATTTGTTTCGCCAATTGATGCAAAAAAAACTGTTGAATTCATTTGCTATATCTTTGGGTCTGAGGTTAAGGTGTTATTTATCTGAAGTTTTATGTTATGTTTCCCAATTTTTGACTTTTTGTTAGTGCGTTCATTAATAATATTCCACATTGCTTTCACTTTATTAGTGGACTTTTTAATTTTATCTCTATAGTCTATTTTTTAGCAGCAGATACGGCCTTTTTTAGTATTTTCACGTATTTGCCGTAGTATTGTGTTAATACTAAACTTTTTGCTTGTGTCGTAAGTATTTTTAACAGTCGCTTATTTTTACACGCTTGCTTTATGCCTGCCGTTAGCCACGTCTCTTTTCTCGCGTTTTTAATTATTACATTTTGCTTTGGAATTGTTTCATTTAATACATTTAATAGAGTAGTATGGAAAGCTTGATAGTTCTCGTTTACAGTTTTGTTTGGTAATACTATATCGCTCCAATTAATGGCAAATTTAGAAATGTAGGCGTGAAGGATTATGCCTACAAAATTTGAATTACGCGCCTTTTTCTACTGACAAAGTGGTTTGACAGACTACATTATATATGTATGTTCTTTTTTTCGATTCAGTTATTGACTTTTTTTTTCTAAATGGCATTGCCATGGGGATTCGAGAGAGGGCTACAACTCGCAGATCCACTAGTATTTGAATTACCCGCGTTCCACCCACCGTAGTGGCGAAGATGATCATTTTAATAAATGAGTCAATTTGTTTTTATGGATGGAAGACGAATTCGTGTTTTATTCTGAGAGTTCTGCACGTGTCACATACGCCTAGATACAGGAAGTCAACATGATAAGACCATTGGCAAACAACATCAGTACGCCTGTTTTTATTACTGATCTAGATACCTACCAAGTAGTCACTGTACATAATACACATATGCCTATATAATAATAACACCTATAGTAGGGTGGCCCAAAAAACATTTTTTTTTATTTTCCTACGGGGCACCCCCTTATTTTGTTACACTTATTATGCTGATAAAATACACCAAGTTTCGTAATTTTACTACAAGGGGGTGCTCAACCACTTTGAAAATTTTCAAAGTTGTATGAATACCAAAAAAAAAAGTATTTATTATTCAGAATTTTATTTAAGTATCTGGTTTCACTCTATTTGTACATGTGATTTATAAGTTTTTAAGTAGAAAAACATTTTTATTTCTATTTTTTATAATTTTTCAAATGTAAGATTTTTTGAATTTCACCTAAAAAAATCATAAAAAATAGAAATAAAAATATTTTTTTACTTAATAACTTTTAAATCACACTTTCAAATAATGTGAAAACCACTACTTACATAAAAATCAAAAAAATAATAACTTGATTTTTTTGGATTTCATACAACTTTGAAAAATTTCAAAGTGTTTGAGCACCCCCTTGTAGTTGAGATAAGATTACAAAACTTGGCGTATTTTGTCAACATAACAAGTGTAACAAAATGAGGGGGTGCCGCTTCTTCTAACTAGAGTTTGAATTTTTCCCATACAAACGTGAACCACCCTAACCTATAGGTAAGTATATAATGAAATAATTCTTATGGCTTGCAGTAGGTAATCAGATAGAAGGGAATGGAGCATTGACATATATCTAAAGACGGGCTTTACGGGCACTAAGAAATGGTACTAGTTCAGCGGTGTGACTCACGGATACGAGCCAATCGAATAGTCTAACGCAACTAGTTGCGACCAATCGCTCGCTTGATACGAACTCATTATCCAATGGCGTTGTGGCGTAAGACTGCACGATTGACTTGAATTCCCGTAAGGCCCGTCCCTAGATATATATCAATGGGATGGAGTGTTAGACTTTTCTATTGTGAATTGATTCCTACTGTAAAAACAATAGGTATAAATTAGGATCAGGATGTACTGTTAAGCTTCAATATTCAAGTAAACAATTAGCAAAATCATAAATATGTTAGATATCGACAATCACACCACGAGGTGTGATAAAATCTGGATTTTGATAAGTAATAAACAACGTGCCGTTAGTTGATAAGTGTAATCAAGAGATATACTTAGGAATAACATGTTATTAATTTCACGTCACGTTCCTCCGGTTTATGCTCGAAGTTGTTGCCGTGACCGATAAGAAGATTTATTGATATACTTTCCTTTTAAATTTTCTATATAATAGTCTACAGGTCCTACAATATACGAGTCTTTTATAGGGTTATGGCAGTTTCTTTTATGGTAAAATGGTTTGAAATTTGTACCTATATTACGAGTATCGTAACTTCTTAGTCCAAAAAAGTCCCATGAAGTTTAAATATCATAGTCGTATTATCATTTATATGAAAGGTTGGATAGCATGTCCCCTAATATTTCTTTATTAGGTGTAAGCGGACCCTGGCGCTAGGCCGGGAAAACGCTAGGTTGAAGAAGAAGCTAAGTAGGTGTAAACAGTGAAATAATAACACATTATTTTTACATTCAAAAAGTGTTGTAAAATTCATATTAAAATGACTTCTTCGCAATAGCGTATCTCGAGATTCGGGATCTAGTCAGGGCTATAGCTGCTACTCGATGCAACGTTGACGCCAGCAGCCATAATGTTGTCCAGAGACACTAGTGTGGGGGGTCTCTCGGTAGGTGCAAGGGTAACACCAGGAACGCCGTTAATATTGATTATACGTTCGTATAGCGGCATGTCGTGGTGCGTGGAAGCGCTGCGCGGGTACTCGGGCGGCGCGGCGGGCGCGCGGCTGGAGCTGGGCGGCGCGCTGGCGGCGCTGCGCGCGCCGGGCCGCGCGGCGCTGGCGGCCGGCCAGCGCGCGCTGCAGCGGCTCAAGGCCGTGGCGCGCGCGCACCCCGGCGACCGAGTGCTGCGCGCGGAGGCCAACGCGGACGCGGCGTTCGTAGCTTATGCGGTACCTCCTTGCATTCAATTTTCCACCAGTAAATCTCCCAGCCAAAATAAGATCTGGAAGCATTCAAAATTGAATTTTTAAAATTATCGCTCCTTGAGAAACATAACGTCATTATCCGAAAAATGGCGTTTTTGAGTTAGTAACGCCATCTAGTTCATAGAATCGTAACGCACGCAATACGAAGACACCTATCGCCCTAGCTCTATTAGAACCGCCAGAGGGCGCTAATGTCGTTATGGCGAATTGAGGGAATAGGCGCCTGCCTCATAGGAACAATGTCATTAAAAGTAAGAAATTTGTAATTTTTTGCTTAATGACGGTTTGCTATGAGATTCAACGGTAAGTACGTCAATTTACATAAGAAATAGTGTATCTATACGTACTTTGTCACTTTGAACTTATAATATGGTATCAAAATCAAAACTAAATTTTAAGCAATATTGTACTTTTCCCTTTAAGGACACTTGTACTTTTGCATTTTTTAACGTTTTGAAATAAGTAAAGTGACATTATACCTATAATGACGGTTTTGCTTAAAACACAAATCCATAATCCTAACTAAAAATAAAAACGTACTGTTCTTTTACTTTAAGAGACATTGTGATTTTAAGAAACTGACGGGAGTTTTAGTAGGTTGATCGTCATTATCTGTGTAGTGTCAATTTGCTAGCTTAGTTTACCATAGCGACACTTGGTGTGATTAAGTGAAAAATGTCGTTTTAAGCTTAAAGCCACTACAACTGTTATAACGGTGTGGTTAATGAATGTCACTCGTTGTTTAATGTCACTGTGTTGTATTTGTTCAATAAGGTTCATAATGGGGTTGTATTATGGGTACCTACTAGACGACTATTTATAATTAGATAGATATAGCCACATTACGAGCCCTATTGAACTAACTATGGATGTGTAAGATTCCCATATATAAAGCAAGTTATTTTTGAGATGTCTGTTATGTTCCAATTTTATTTCTGACAAGGTGTCACAAAACGCACATTAATTAAGTATTATTATCACTACCTATTAATTACCCATAAAACTATTGTTCTGTTGCAGTAGAAAATGTCTCAACGCAATTCAAGACAAAAAAGTTTAAAGCTATTTTAATAAAGTTAATACTATTCTTTTAGTTGATACTGTTAATAAAGTTAATATACTGACGATGACGAAGAATTCGAACCCCCTTCAGAAGAGCTAGTTCTAATAATGTAATGTGTCGCTTGTGAGTTTTTTGCTGTTTTTCTGGGTTGGTTTAATTTTTCTACTGGCTGTTTCTAAAATATTTATAATGTTGTTATTTTGAATTTGAACTTCTGAACAGGGCCGTCTTAAACTATGTTAGGGCAAGAATTTGGGGCCTCTTTGGAAAGTAAATAAAGCGAATTAAACTAACATTTCTCTCCTATTTTTATAGGTAATCAAATATAATGTTACTGTCTTTCCTTCGAGGCCCCCTAAGGATGGGTGCCCTGGGTACGGGCCCCGTGTGCCCTTATGGTAAAGACAGTACTGCTTCTCAAAATTACTTCTTAATAAAATTCTAAGTTAAACTGATCGTGGTTACAAATAAGAGTGTGTCTGTTTAGGTGTTTTATCTTTAAGTCTTAAACTTTATTTTTGCTCTCACGGGTCTGTGATCGGAACTAAATGTAAACCTATTGATTGTACCTACGTACCTACCTACATAAATAAATCTCTAATTAAACTTTTGTTAATAAACTTGTGTAATTAAAATATATACGAGTATAAGTAGTCAATTTCGTGTGTGATATTCCGCCAGGTGAAGTCCAGGTCCAGCGACTTTGAGGTTTTTTGAGAAAGAAAGAATTACTTACGTTCATGTTTTGACCAAAGGCAAATGGAATAGGCCGAGAACTACGGTAATTTCTGCTGCCAAGGCCATATGTGGTCCAACTAAGTCGGCATTATCCAATCTGTGCTTGATCTGACTTTAGCGTTGAAATCACCAAGGACAATGGTCCATGTTTCCTGCTTTTCATCGCTAGATTTATTTAGGGGGTCATAATCTCGTAATCCTCTTCAATCTTATCATGGCAATGTGTAGATGTTGATGCGTGGGTTTTGATTGGGGTTAATGTAGACTTTGGGATTTGGGATATACTTAACGTCAACACAGCCACCTTGTCGGAGTAATTTGATAATCCGACAATGCTGTACGTCCTTCCACTTCTTTTTGACGAGAACCTACTCCATAATATTGTCTGCTGGCTGTTCCAAAATGGTAAACGGTTCACGCCCTCTCGTCGAACTTCTGACAACCCCACAACGTCCCATTCATTTCTTTTATGCCGTGTTTCAGTTCAGGGAGACGCTCTTCGTTTATCAAAGTGCGGCCTTTATAGGTGTTGGAGTTCTTTTTTCTTGCATGGGTCATCAAAATCTTTTTGTGGGTAGGATCTTCCGCCCGGGGATTCTTAGCACCACTTTTACAGGGCACTTAGCGCCGTAACGAAAAGTCGTACATGACAAATGAGATTGGACCATAAGCCCATCATGCTGGTCCAGTGCAGGTTGGTGGATCGCCAGAGGCTGGTTTGTTATTCAACAGGGTGACCACGAGCAGGAGAGGCTGGCTTGGGATCCGTAACATGACATTCGGGCCCCTTACATGCCATCCCCAGATTATTATCCTCCCCTTTGTTTATTTACTTTGGTAATTTTTGATCGTAAAAATATGGCCAATCAAAACAAGCTAAGAATACTCTAGTTTTCAAGAAAAAATAGTCTGATTTGCTAATTTTTTGGGACTGAAAGTCGCTTACTATAATAAATATGAATTGACATCCATGTAAAATGGTTCTATTTGCGCTTTTTCATTGAAATAAAGGTTAAGTTACTTCAAATAACTGGATATAGTGTCACTTTTCCAGAAATTGAATTAATATTACGAAGAGGTCATGTGACATTAAGCAAAAATAAACGGAAAAGTGACATTACAATTTTCTTTTAATTGAATTATCTTAGAAATTAAACAAAAAAAAACACAGTTTACTCTAATGGCTAACAACCTTAGTTAAAAATCTAACAAAAAATAACAAAAAAATCTTACTTTTATCACTAATACGGCACTTATAGACGTTTGAAGATTTCGTAAATTTTAAAGCTCTGTACCCAAAAAACACGTTTTTCGCTTAATGACACTGTGTTTCTCAAGGAGCGATATCTTCCGTCGCAAGTTTCGCGCTGCTTGCCATATCTTTTGTTTCCTTCTAATTTCTTGATTTTATGCCCCCTCTTAATTCCAGCTGGGAAATTTCGCTGAAGCTCGGTCGCTGAGCGAGTCGGCGTCGCGTGACGACCCGTACTCGTGCCCCGCGCGGGTGACCGCCGCGCTGGCCGCCGCCGCCGCCGCCGGTGACGCCGACGCCGACGCCTGGCGAGACACGGCGCAGCAGCTCACCGCAGCCAGCCATCTAGATCCCGCCGATCTCATTGCTATGCATGACTTAGGTTAGACGATGTCTTTTAAAGTATTCTTCAACTTTTTGGACAGACTTCATCAGTCAGTTTTTCAGTACTTTGGAGGACAATTTCTCCCAAAACGTTGAGATTGGTCAGCTAAAAAAATACGTGTCTGTTATTTCAGACTACTCTCTGGCATATATAAAAAAAAAATCGGTCGGAGCCGGACAGTTGGGTACCTTTCCTAGTTAGTAGAAACATTTTAGTTTCAGCAATCGCAATTGTGTACTGTTATAGAAAAAAACGCTTACGATGGAATGGCCGCATTGACCTTAAACAATAATTTATTTTTCACCACACCAGCTCGGAAAGGCTTACTTTGCACTTCAAAAACTGATAGCAAAGTTGCATTTTATTCACATGTGAGGAAAAGTAATCAAATGCAAATTTTGAGTTGTTTTCTTATGTTTGCTGGTAGAATTGACTTTAAAATGATGATTTTGGATGATAAATATTTAATAACATTCATTTGGATTTGATTTTGTTTGATATTTTACATTTAATATTTGCTAAGGGTTGGTGTGGTGAACATTTTTGTGTTTCAATCGGGGCCATATTTTGTTTAACCCTCGTGCTTTGAAACCCTCGCAACGCTCAAGATTCCATTTTTCGAACCACTCGCTACGCTCGTGGTTCAATTTTGGAATCTTTCGCTTGCTCGGGTATCAATATTAGCACGACGAGCGGTTAAACAACAACTTTGCCCGCTTGTAAAACAAATAACTATTTCTCAAAAATAGACGGCAAAGTCGACTTTGCCGTTTAAAAAATAGGTCGCGAAGCGCGTAGTTTATGGTCAGTCAAAAATTAAAAAGTTAAAAACATTGCAGTCTCGATTTTGGGACTGCAATGTTGCATACAAATTCCATCATTTGTCGAGTTCCAAACTTTTTAAAAGTTGAAATGGCCGTATCAAATGAAGGCACAAACCCATTAAACAGCCAAACAGATGATTAGTACCGCGACTATTTAGCTGTCTCAAATATAGCTGGTCAAGCAGATCTTGTCAGTAGAAAAAGCCGGCAAATTTGAAAAATGTAGGCGCGAAAGGATATCATCCCATAGAAAATTTGAATTTCGCGCCTTTTTCTACTGACAAGATCTGCTTGACCAGCTATAGGTTGGCGTATTTTCGGCAGAAAAATACACTTCTATTTTTTTATTAAAAAAATAAAAAGGCGGCAAAGCTAATTTTTTCAATTGTTTCTACTTTTTTCTGTGAAAATATATACGTAAGAACGTTGCTTTTGTAAAATATTTCTATGATATTTATATTTCTTGCACCATTTTTGAGAAAAGCACTATATATGACTCGGCTGGAAGGCTACTTGCTGGCTTCGGATTCAATTAAACGGACTCCCAAGGTCGTCCGTTTAAAACGAATCCTCAGCCTGCAAGTAGCTACTTCCGAGCCTCGACAATAATGTACTATTGCTTTTAGCGCTGGCATTGGAGCGCAGCAGCTCCCACGAGGGCGCAAGGGCGCGCTGGTCGCGCATGCGCAGCGCGGGCGGCGCGGGCGGCACGCTGCGCGCGCTGGCCGCCGCCGGGCTCGCGCGCCGCGCCCGCGCCGCGCCCGAGCCCACCGCGCCCGACCACTGGTACTGTGTCTGTAGCTGGGTACTGCGTAGCGACGCGATAGGGCCCATTTTAGAAACGCTACGCGTCAAACCAGAGGCGGCTTTAAAGATCGTGGGGATCCGGGCGGCAGATATTTGCGAGGCCATATATTTTAACATCTTTTGTGTTAACCCTTTTCTATGTATATTACAAGGTACATAATTTTATGACGAAAAGGCGCGAGTTTCTAATAAACATAAACAAATCGTGACCTAGTTTTAGGCTACACTCACACGGGTACCATATGACGTACCAGCATGTACATAGCATATAATCAAATAGGCTTGCACCAAACCGTCACTAAATTTGATTAAACTTGGTGTAACGAAGTTCATCAGTCCGCTAAATGTGGTGCAACTGGCCCCTAGTATCGTAAAATTTTACATACGCTTATGGTTATGCTGAATCAAATAGTAACTGTGCAGGTACAACACAGTCGGCAGCTGGGACGCGGGCGTGACCTGCGCCCTGGCGCAGTGGTACAGTGAGATAGGCGACACGCAGACGGCTAAGCATCACTACCAGGACGTACGTTTTCTCCGTGTAACTTTTTACCGCCTTTCTCTTAATGAACTTGTGGCTTCGTTACAAATCTATGCCTAGAATATTGTTTGCTATATTTGTTATTCTCATCTCAATGACTTCACTTAGAGACAAGTCGCCAATATTCATCTTTCTGATATCTATTTTGCTGGCGTCACTCACATACTAACTACACAGACGGTGCAATAACAGAGGGTTGTCGAATTGTCGTACCATAACCGCGTAATTACGTAAGTGCAACCTATACTTAAGCAGAATGATTATTCTACTTGGGCTTTAATAAATCCGTTAATAGTATTCGCTCTGCACACAAGTGAGATTCAACTCCAATACTCAAAGTGTTGATCCCAATGCAGGTGGAAGCGATATGGCCCTGCGACGTGTCCGCGCTGGAGTGGCTGGCGGCCGAGGCGCGCGGCAGCGAGCCCGAGCTCGCGCTGCAGTACTACCGCCGCGCCGCCCGGCTGCAGCCCAGCAACGTGAGTCCACCGACCTCACATTTGTTGGGCTGCTGGGCTTTCCCAGCAGTTAAAGTTGACCAAATATAAAGTGAGCCGATCTTGTTCAATCTTGTTCGAGAGATCGGCTCACTTTATATTTCGTCAACCTTACCAATCACAAAAACAAGGATAGGAAAAGTAGGACTCCGTGCATTCGCTGGCTGTCATAGTGGTTATTATTTTTAAGTACATATAGTTATGTACATATATTTTCTAATATTTTGAGATTGTGACGCCTTCGTACAGTGCCAAATGTAGGTAAATTAATGATGTACGAATGTTCCTTGTCCAGTCAAGACTAGTCTTTCTATTTACCATAATTATTATTCTCTTTATTTATTTTTCGTCTTAAGTTAGGTTTGTTATAATATGAATATAAAAGTAAAATATAAAAACACTTACAAAACAATAAAAAATACATATAAACACATTATAAAAAACCTAACCTAGGGTGCCGCCGGCAGCGGGGCTTGGCCCAAGCTGCCGGTGGTCAGGGCCGCAGAGTGAGGAACCGACGTACTATACGCGCCGTGTCCAATATTACCGCCTTCTGCATCTGACCCTTGATCCAACCACCCAGCGAGAGTCTCTCTAGGTGTTGGTCGAGACTCTTCGCTATGAGACCGTTCGCTGACACAACTATCGGAACAATGATCGTCGAGTCAACATCCCACATGGCGGTAATCTCGTGAGCTAAGTCTAGGTACTTGCTGGACTTGTCCTTCTCGGCCTTCACGAGATTCTCATCATGGGGGATGGTGACGTCGGCGAGCACGGCCCGGCGCTGCGATCGGTCTATCAGCACGATGTCAGGCTTATTGGCGACAATAGTCCTGTCAGTGATGATAGATCGATCCCAATAGAGCGTGGCACGACCATTCTCGAGAACAGGCGCAGGTAAGTACTTGTAGTACGGTACTTCGCGGTCCACAAGGCAGTATAGAAGAGCAAGTTGCTGGTGAATAATTCTGGCTACGAGATTATGTCTGTGCAAGTACTCACCGTTAGCAAGATGAGAACAACCGGAAATGATATGCCTGAGTGACTCTCCGGGACGGCGGCATGCCCGACAAATGTCGACCGTACCGTCCTTCAGGATATATTTCCGATAGTTGTTCGTCATCATCACTTCGTCCGCAATTGCACAGGCAAAACCCTCGGTTTCTCCGAAGAGGTCCCCGAATCGTAACCAGTTCACCGACGCGAGCAGGTCCACATCGGGTCCCGTGAGGGCCTTGTAGAACCGCCCGTGTAGCGCCTTACTCTCCCATGCCGCCTTGCGATCCGCAGTACTTAGTACCACAGGTTTGCGCCAGTTCTCGTTTGCCAAGGATAGCGGCGTGAGGTTCCTGTCTACTGCCACCACATCACGATGCATCCCACACTCGTTGTTAAGGAAATAATTCCTGAGATTGTACACCTCGCGGTTGTGGAGATCCTTGGCGTTTAGGAAGCCTCGGCCTCCACACTTCAATTATTATTATTAGTAGTAGTAGTAAACTCTTTATTGTACAAAAACACATATTAAAAATAACATACAATTAGTAAGAAGTACAAAGGCGAACTTATCCCTTATTATTATGACAGACTTCGGTGCAATGTACTGTACATAAATAAATTAATATAGGTAGACGTGGTGTACAAAGCTATCTGCGGAGTGGGGTACCTTCGTACAAATCCCATTTGGTAGGTAAACCATCATTGTTTTTAAATATCGCTTGGTATCAACACCGAAGTACATTAATATTAAAGCTAAATAACCAGACTAAGGGGTCATCCATTAATTACATCACACGTTTAGGGGGAGGGAGGGGGTCAAGAAAATGTGACATGTTGTGACAAGGGGGAGGAGGAGTCACAAACTTTGTGACGTCACATTAATTTCATCAGTAACCGAAAATGTATTTAAATTATTTTATACGCTAATATACATTTAAATAACAAGTTTTTGAAACGATAATCGTTTTTATTCGTTTAATTTTATTTCTTAATCAGTTTTGGGTTATAAAATTACTAATATTTCTTTAGTCAAAAATATTTTGATTTAATATTAAATGAATAATTGCCGATTTCGTTGAAGAAATCTGACGTCACACCAGGGGGGAGGGGTTTGCCAAATGTGACCAAGTGTGACAAGGAGGGGGAGAGGGGTAAAAACCTAGAAATTCGTGTGACACAATTAATGGATGACCCTTAATACCCAACGGCGTTTAATTTGTTTTCAAATATGTATGTATTAGCTTTTCTTCTCTCTAGAGGAAAAAGAGTACGAAGACACTTTCCCCTAAGTACTTATAAACTTTTTTATACATGCTCAAAAACTATTTCGAAAATGTACAGTCAACTGTAAAAATATGGGTGCACAAATCATCTCAAAAATATATCCAATAGCTCTTATGTCAGCGAATTAAGAACTATGGGACATATTTTTGAATAAGTCGGCTACACCCATATTTTTACAGTTGACTGTACCTACGAATACCTAGTTATGTGTGTATATACGATACGACTAAATGAATGAAATGAATAAACATACTGCAACATGTCTGACAGTAATGTGACTATTTATATTTACCTACAGCCGCAATGGGGCCTTCTCATGGGCGGTTGTCTGCGCGCCAGCGGCCGCTACCAGGAGGCACTGTCGCTCTTCAAGAAAATGAACGCGCGCTTTCCCGACAACGTGCAATGTATGTAGAAACACTTTCAAGTCATGGTATGTCTTATGATGGGGTCCACGTCACCGCCACCAATCATTGTATAGGATTTGCGATACTTTGCCGACTAAGTAGGTGCAACAAATTAAATAGACCTTCTCAGCGCAAGCGATTTTCACCTTGGCTAGGCACCCTGTTTACCTATTTCTATTGTTCGAAATTTCGTGTAATTACCTTAATTACTGTTTTGATGGCAAAACCTTTTTATTTTTTGTAAATAACTAGATAAACGACAAAGTTTCGCCGGATTCACTTTAAGGCGACGGGGTAAAAGTTCAGATTCTGTCAATTTACCCCATTTCACACACAAGTGCACTTCCCGCACACTACCTCACTTTACTGGGACAGGTCAGTGACCCATCATGTTTTTTTAAGATTGGACTTTTAGTTTAGTATTAACCACTGGCCTCCTTTGAGGGTAAAAGCATTCCATTGAAAGATGAAAGAGAAACAATGCATTTAATCTTGCTTTCCTTGTCTGTTCATGTCACACGTGACGTACCTATTTAATTCATTTGATTGTTGACTGTTTTACTACTTAATATCAGCTTAATATTTTTTTTTGTTTTTTTCTGAATTTACTGTTTAGGCTTTTTAATAAATAAATAACACATATTGACAATACATTAAAATTAAAATCGATAAAAAATTAAATTAAAAATTTAAATTAATAACATAAAACTTACAAATAACAATCTAAACTATATATCCATTACACTGGCAGCTTAATATTGTTTTGTCGAGATACGCGTTTTGTACAATTAAAGGGAATAAAACAAGATGTCATTAAGTCAGATGTAAAATGTTATTTACTACTCTATACTGTTTCATAAGGTGCAAAATCCATTCAATGGGAATTTAAATAAATAAAGTTTCGGCAGGGTCGCAATTCCATTTTGGCGGATAAAGCGAAACAGAATAGTTCTATCGAACCTGCTTACAAATTTTCACGAGAATCAGTTGAGAAATGTGATCTGCAAAGGAGAACATACAAAAGCATTTTTGCCCAAGCTGAAACGGAGACCTTTGCTAACGCTCGGTCAATGATGGTTTAGGTACACCTATAAAAAATGGTTGTCCCTGCTGTAATTTTAATATCTTTATATTTCAACCGGTATAGTTTTACCCTTCGAGCAACACGGAAGGGAGGCGGCATTCGCACTATTTCCCCTCTGCCGAGGTACAAGATTAGCGCGTCAATCTAATCTAGCGCGGGTAATAAAACTAGTTGCACTTGGATTTTTCACTAGACCGAGTCCAGACGCGCGCGTGAACACTGCTGCACAAAAATGCCTGTTTGCTCGGTTTTTTGTTATAAAAAGAGGTCGGGGACATCAAATTTACAAAAAGAAAGTGTTACATTTCACATGTAATATTTTTTTTTACATATCATACGTTTAATTACATTCGAACACAATTATTATATTTTAGTCTCATGTAATTGTTGGATTTATCGATTTTGCTCGCTCAGTACAAATTGCGGATCGGTCGAGCGACAAATCCGACTTCTCATCTCTCAGAATACAATAACATACTTCAACGAAAATGTGTTAGTGTGCGTGTTGTGACACTTGTCACTCGTCCGTACACAAAAAGAGATCGAGGTTTGCAAGATTTGTCTTTGACGTGTGTCATTTTCTATGTATTTGTGTCGTCATTACAGATTGGATTTTGTATGTAAGTGTGTGAGAAGTGCGACTGTGTGCACCTTTCCCCCCGCGAAAATGGCAGAAAGATTTGTACGGTGAGATATCGCTTGGGCCCCTCCCTTCCGATGTGTCGGAAGCCGGTGTTGCTCGAAGGTTTTACCTTTAAATATAATCGGTATCGCTATACAATAGCGGTACCTTACTACTTATACGTTCACGAAATCGGTATCTGCATAACTTGATTGTTAGTAAACTAACCTGGAAAATAATCTCAAAATCACCGAAACATTTACCTGCAATAATATGTTACGTCATTAGCGCCAATTTTGCCTCCAGGGAAACATTGCCCAAAACGACAATTTTAAACAAGTTCGTTAATGTAGAAAAAATTATAATAGTTATGGCCACCCTGCTATTTTTAGTAGAAAATAGGTTATATTTCTGACAAAACTATATTTACGAAACTTGTGCATAACTTGACGTGGGAATTTTCAGCGAGTTGTCAAATATAGAGTATATTTCGACGGGCAAAAAATTGAGAAAAAATGAATGCAAGTAGAAAAAATTGAGAACCCTTTGACAAATATTTCCGGGTTTGAGTTATAACACATGAAGCAAAGATTATTTCTATTGAGATTTAAACTAAAAAGGCCTAAATACACAAAAGTTTTAGCGGTGGGCAAAGTAATCCGGTAATTTGGCATCCATACCAACATTGCACACCACGAAAAACGGATTAGGGTTGTCACTTTCATCTAATTTACCCAACTTCGCAAGTAAAAGAAGGTTATGTTTGTACACTAAAGTAAGTTTATAAATATATACTGTATTTAATTTGTCTTATTATCCTTTATTTAGATGTTTTATCCCGTTAACGAATGAAAAACACAGCAAAAATCATATTTTTGGCCATTAAACTATTGTAACAGATTTTCTCAAAAGTGACAACCCTAGCCTTTGTAAAATGCTTAGGCGAGCCTTACATGGAAATGGGCAAAAACGGGTAGGCAACATTGCCCAGCAAATTTATTTAAAAGTGTTTACACTTATCGCTAAGTTATTAACAGGGAATGGTAGGATTGCCCAAAACCTTTAAGTGATCCTTAGACATCATCATCATACGAGCTGTATTTGAATACCAAATTGACGTGGGCAATGTTGGCGAAAACCCCGGATATCTTTGCCCGCCCTCTAAAACGCAAAAAAATGGGTAAACACGATACAATTTTTTTTTCTTAAAATAAACTGATGCGTTTGATCACATGGACGTGCTGAGCAAAAAAAAGTCATATGAAGTGGTTTTTTTTTACGAAATTCCTGTTTTTTTTCAAAAAAAGCGGGCAAAGTTGATGATAATGACGGTACTCTTTGAAGGCAGCAAAAATATGTGACAATTGGTTCTACAACACTTCTACAAATAAGATTGTGTCAGATATTTTTCCGGCCTTCGTTGTGTAACATAAATTGCAGGTGACTGTCATCATCATCATCTCAGCCATAAGACGTCCACTGCTGAACATAGGCCTCCCCCTTGGACCTCCATACGTGCCGGTTGGAAGCGACCCGCATCCAGCGTCTTCCGGCGACCTTAACAAGATCGTCTGTCCATCTTGTGAGTGGACGTCCTACGCTGCGCTTGCTAGTCCGTGGTCTCCACTCGAGCACTTTTCGACCCCATCGGCCATCTTCTCTGCGTGCAATGTGGCCTGCCCATTGCCACTTCAGCTTGCTAATCCGGTGGGCTATGTCGGTGACTTTAGTTCGTCTACGGATCTCCTCATTTCTGATTCGATCACGTAGAGAAACTCCGAGCATAGCCCTCCATAGCTCGTTGAGCGACTTTGAGTTTTGAGTGACAGGTGACTGTACATTTGGAATAATTATTTTATAAAATTTAGTTTCAACGAAAGTTTCAAGTTTAGTACGAAAATACTTCAGATATGCAATATGCACAAAATGTAGACCTAATCGAAATAAAACATTGTTTTTTATAGTAAATTTATAAAACATTCGATACATAGGTATACATAACAATAACCAGGCCGCAGCGGTATTGGCCGCTGCGGCCTGGTTATTGTTACCAGGACGCCAGGCGCTTCTTTCATCCGAAAGTAATTTAAGTATTATGTTCCTTCAAAACTCGCTTAAAATGAAAAAAGTTTAAAGACTCATCTTTACTGATTGGGATTTATTTTCATTATGCTGGTATTCATTTTGCGTCATTTTAAAAACGTATTTGACTTCTGTACATCAATTAATTTTGATGACAATTGTAATCTTGTATTATATTAGAGAACTTTTGTCTTAAAATATTGCCTATTAACAGGAAGCGTTATGTAATTCGTATAAGTAATACCTGAAAGTCTTGTACCTAGATCTGTAATACCATGGATTGCGACGAATAAATGATTATGATTATGCCGTTAGCGGTATTGGCCGCTGCGGCCTGGTTATTGTTATGTATATATATATATAATACAAGATTACAATTGTCATCAAAATTAATTGATGTACAGAAGTTAAATACGTTTTTAAAATGACGCAAAATGAATACCAGCATAATGAAAATTAATCCCAATCAGTAAAGATGAGTCTTTAAACTTTTTTCATTTTAAGCGAGTTTTGAAGGAACATAATACTTAAATTACTTTCGGATGAAAGAAGCGCCTGGCGTCCGTTAGCTCGTTGGGTGGATGACATT
The DNA here is from genome assembly GCF_910591565.1 of Cydia splendana. NCBI lineage: Eukaryota > Metazoa > Arthropoda > Insecta > Lepidoptera > Tortricidae > Cydia > Cydia splendana. Next base: position 16,595,535 of record NC_085962.1, read on the forward strand.
CGGAAAATCGCGGGGCACTTTTGGATGAGACTAGCCCAGGACCGGGATAAGTGGCGTACACGAAGAGAGGCCTATGCTCAGCAGTGGGCGACTGAAGGCTAGAATGATGATGAATACTTAAATTCGACTGTAATCGTATTGTTTTAAGTTAGTTTACTGCGGTTTTCAACCATTATGACCCGTAAATAACAGCAAATCAAATTTAAATGAGACGCAAGCTGATATTTATGTACCCTATTTTTTGAAGGACAATTTATCTACTGGTATACTTTCTCGTGTGCGTATATGATTTAATGTCAATATAATTGTCAAAAGCAAGCAAATCAAGCTGTCATTTTCATTTGAAGAAGTATACGTCTGCTCCGGTGCAGCCCCAGCGGGCATCTGACTCGAAGAAGAATTTTGAGTGATGTCGTCAATGTATGGAAATTGTTTGAAAATTTACATTTGAGATTGAATTTCTGTGTTGTCTTTGTGAGTTAAAATATAAATCGATAATAAATTGGTAGTTGAATTATCTAGCTTTCAAAATCACACAATAATTCAATTACTGTCAAAGACAAAATTGTTTTGCTTCTTTCTCAAACGAAAATCCATATTTTGTTTTTTTTTTATACTTTTAGTGTCGATTTGTAGAGAATAACAGAAAATTAAAAATATAATGGCATGAAGAGTCGGTAAGTACACGGTTTCTTCGTGAACAAATTTACGTGTAATTTAATGCAATTATTAAACATTTATTAAACAAATTATAGTCACAAAGTGAGGTCTAAATCGGAAACGTCATATACCGGCCCCTTAATATAGTTGAAATTTTATAAGCTGACCGTGTAGTACTATGAGCTCCCAGCCTCCCATAGTCCAAACCGGTCAGCTTAAAAAATTACAACTATAGGTACATCACAATACTAATATACGAGAATCCGACGAAACATAATCCGGCGAATCGGGAACTAACCATAAAAGTCATCCTTTACTACTTTACGCCCTAAAATTGTAGCTTTCTAGCACTAATGGCCGATGGGCAGACAGTGAAACCAGGCCTCCTTCACACGCTCAAGGCCACGCGTTATATGCCTACCGCTCGGCGTATCGTCGACGATACAACCGACAGAGGGCCGCCGAACGCCCGCCTGAGCGCTCGCACCGTACGTTTCCCGCGCTTACGCTTCGAAATGCCGAAACCACGTAATTATTGTACAGTAAATGGGTGTAAAAGTCAAAAAACAAAGGAAAAAAGCCTATAATAAAAATTCATCTTTTTATGGCGGGCTAAAGGTCCCACCTGAAACGTTTAATAATTATATTGAAGGGTTAGAAAAAGTATTTTTAAATAATTTTGACGACGTAATAATTAATCGGCCTGGTAGCACCGTATTACAACTTTTAAAAACCGTTGATTTTCCGTTGCTTTGCTCCTGAGTATTTATTAAAATTATTTACGCGATTTAGGATATTTTCAACTATAAAATGTAATAACAGAGAATTCCGAAAAGGGAAAAAATTATAAATCATTATATAAAACTAAAACATATTTGATTGACTAATAAAAAATATGGTTGATTCGCGACATTTGTTTTATTACAATAATCATCATAGGTAGGTACCTACCTACCTACAACCCTAGCGCATTCTTACGATGACGCGTTGGCACGTGACTCGCACGGCGGGCAACACAGTCTCGATTCTTTGTGCGCGTACTTATGGTACATTTCTTCTTGTCCTGAGCAGCAGGTATTATTATTAAGGTTTTGTAGGCTATTATAGCGTAGGTATTTTCGCTTTTGTTTGGGAATGAAGTATCTGTTACGTAGTAACTATTTATTAATCTGTGGTGAAACAGACAGACGGACATGGCAAAAGTAAAAGTATAAGGGTTATATCGACCGGGATATGAACCGTGATTACCTTGATGAAAAACGACGGTGTCTTGGTGTATTGCGGACCTCTCCAAGGCCTTCGACACAGTGTCGGTTCCTATATTATTGCGTAAACTGGAAAACATCGGTGTCCGTGGAACTTCATTAAAAATGTTCCAAGATTACCTATCTAACCGCACCCAATCCATAAAGCTTAATAATTTCATAAGTAACGAAGAAACAATAGACTAGCATAGACCTCAGGGCAGCATTTTGGGGCCCACGCTGTTCCAGATTTATGTAAACCAACTGTGCCAACTGTCCCTAGAAAACTGTAGAATCATTGCCTATGCCGATGATACGGCCTTACTATTCCATGGCTCCGATTGGGCTGAGACGAAAATGCATGCAGAAAATGGCCTTAAAATTGTAATTCAATTCAATTCAATATATTTATTTCAGACTGCATAGGTCCATAAAATTGTTAGTATTACAAGTACTGCAAAGCAATGCAAGCAATGCAATGGCTAAAAGCTAATCTGCTGACACTTAACTTAGACAAAACCAAATTCATTCCATTCGCAATTACTAGCCCGTCACTGCCTGTACCATCGTTTGCCATAAAATGTCATGTTTGTCAGTCACCCTCGCCTAACTGTCTTTGCGTTTCCCTTACCCAAGTCCCAAGCATAAAATACCTCGGCGTATCCCTTGACCAAAAATTAGATTGGCATACCCACATAGACTCCCTGACTTCCCGTGTCAGGAAATTGATGTACGTTTTCTAACAACTTCGTTGCTCGGCTAGTCATAGTATTATAATGATGGCGTATACGTCCCTCTGTCAGTCCCTTGTCACGTACTGTATCCCGTTATGGGGAGCCGCTGGTAAAACAACAATGCTCAATCTGGAGCGCGCTCAGAGAGCAGTACTGAAGGTTGCAACATCAAAACCTTACAGGTACGCAACAGCCAAACTATATGCCGAATGTAAAGTTCTGTCTGTTAGGCAACTCTACATTCTCCGTGCCATCCTACGCAGACATCGATATCTTCCTGTATCTATGACAGCTCTTAAAAAACGACATAAACAAACTGTCTGTCCAGCAGAACGCCAGCGGACAGTCTTTGCGAGTCGCCAGTTCGTAGCAATGAGCGCCAGACTGTATAATAAAATCAACAAACGGCTAGACTTCTATAGATTAAACCGTTACGATTGCAATCTAAGTTATTAACCTGGCTCCAAACACAAACTTACCAGGAGACTGAAACAATTTTAAGCTGCCTAAAATAATTGTACCTTAGACACCCCTATACACACATGTAACTTCTCAATATAAATTGTATTAAAGTAATTAAAACAAAGTAGATTGAACTTCTCTCTTATTGTTACATATTACAACTGAAATATTGTATTCTTTTTTTTTTCTTTCTTATACATATTGTAGATTGTATCGTACAACTTTTGTTAAAATAGCTTTTATTTTTGCTACCACTACTATGTAACCTTTAGCGGAGGAATCGCTGACTCCCGAGTCACAGGCTCTGACCTAGTTCGGGAGACAGAGGCTCGACCTTGGTGAAACTGTCACAAACCTAATTATAAGCTTTCTGTATCTAGCATAATATCGACACTCTGTACTATGTTAGGTTTTAAGTGAATAAAGATTTATTATTATTATTGTTTTCGAGCTCCCGATATTTCGACCCAGTCACATGCATCTTGTTCACGGGTAAAAGGTAATCACGGTTCATATCCCGGTCGATAATAAGTCTAGTGAAACTAACCGTGAATAATTCAAAACTGTTAAGTATTGACCCCTAAAAATACGGGTAGTGTCTCACGCGCGCTAGGTATACTGTGTTAAGGGGGGAGGAATGGCCTTGTTTCAGCTAACACGATGATACTTTTAGGTTTGAAGCTGATAGTGAAGTTGTGCGGCGACCAGGGGCTCGCGGAGACGAGCGCCTGGTCGCGGGAGCTGCAGCGCGCGCAGGCCAGACTCAAGCAAAGTGAACGAGGTACGGCATATAACACAAAACCAATTTTGTTTTCTGTTCATTATACTATACCATACCAGAGAGTTAATTATTGTATATAGAGAAATACTTAGTCAGAAAAAACATGCTCCGTAGTTTGACAGATGAACCAGATGGCGTTGTACTGCGCCATGTGCCTAACCAGTGGATACTGAATTGTCAAATGTCAAATTTGACTATTAGAGTTACCCAACCCAATAATGGCCCATGATGTATGGAATTGAACTTTAAATTCGAGGCATGAATAGGGAATATTAGGCAAAGCTCTGTGTAGGTGGCACCTTTGTGGCACATACAGTAAACAAACCACATTGACACATTACACGTCACGTCAATCACATGGCCTACCGCGAAACAAGTAAATCGAAATTTCGTTATCTAATCTCTCTATCGCTCTTGCATATTCGAGCGATAAAGAGGTAGATAACTAAATTTCGATTTTCGCGTTTACCGGTAGGCCCTTGTTAACAAACCGCCTTGATGCATCAATGTCATATTTTATTGTCTGTGAAAACATGTCAGAAAACTGTTTAAGGCCTAGTATGTATAAGTTACTCTATGCTTTTACTCTATGTTCAGTGCTACACTCTGGCGGCAGAACATTGCAGTAATATCTCCTATTGAATTCGTCTTGGACTTTACACATCTTACACGTTCAATGGATCTTTGAATATTATCCTAACCGCAAACCAAACTGACGATCGGAGTCATACTATACTGTCGCTTTCACTCTTGCTACGACCATGCAGGTGTGAATGAGAAGTTTTACTACCCCGGTATTGGACCGGTACCCGCAGCTCCACCGGATTTAGTCTTGAAAACCGGACTTGCGCTCTAAAGATTCAATACATCGTACAATTTTTTTACAATTGTTTATTTTTTTCTTTAATTAAGATTCATGCTTGACAGGTTTTATTATTATTTTCTTATGACAGTTTTTTTTAATTTATATCACACCAAGTTTATGATTTAAATGTAAAAAGACTCAGTAGCATGTAAAAACACTTAATGGTAATGTTCAATAATTTTGATAGGGGTTGCTCCCCATGTCCCTTAGTTCTAATAATCTTAAAAATGTAAGATTAGTTCTAAGTTGATTGTATATTTATTCTTTTTTTTTTTAAATAAACAGTTTGAATTTTAATTTTTTATTTATTTAAATGTATAGAGATACATTTACTTTTTACTGCAGACTATATACATTTAACGACAATCTTAATATACACAAAATCTTTGATAAATTTTATTAACGAAAACAATATTTATTACAGCCTCTATACCATCTGCTGGCAGCGGATCATCAGGCGCTAGCCAGTCTCCTATAGATCAATTTCGAGGTAAGACTAGGCGTGGAACCAAATGTGGTTGAAGCGCCAATTCTGTCTTACAATGTTCTTCTTTTTATCTAGAGGCCCTAGAGAATTGATTGAAGAACTGTAAGTGATCAGGGTATTAAAGGTTTTATTTAAGCTGTGTAATTGGTAACCACTTGTGACCAACGGCTCGATTCGGAAAATGAATTAGATTTCTACTAGACTTCAACAAGTTACGATACGGATAATTTAAAGATATTTGTAAGATAGATATGTCAAATTTGACGTTTCCGCGATTCTGGAGGTCCTTTTGAACGATTTCGACAAGTTATGACTTAGATATCCAAGTCACATCTAGTCGATATCTAATGTAGATCTAGTTGATCTCTAAATCGTCTCAAGATCTTGTGATTATCTCGAAATCCGAATAGGCCTGCAGTCATGTTTGTTAAACTATCGGCATAGTTTAATAAAAGTTATCTACACAAATTCCCGATGTATGTATGCACGTAACGAAATGTCGTCTCATAATATCTTATTTGTTGAAGCTGGTTTGTGTCGGTATGAAGGGCAAACCTTGACGTAATGTTTGTTGATGTTTCATGATAGGGCCCCACTTTCTTGGAGGTGTGGCACTTTTGTTCTTCATATACTACTTACGTACCTATGTATAATTTTCAATATTCTCTTATTAAAACGGAAATATTTGCTGTATCTACCGATTCAATAAGTTCAATAACAATAACATAGTTAAAATCCCTAGGTACGAGTATTACCAAGTATTACTAATGCTATATTATAAATGCGAAAGTAACTCTGTAATTTATTCACTATTACACCGTACACGTCGCTCCGGTGTATGAGCGTGACAGTGCTATGTGCGTACCTATACAGCGATGTCCAACTTGCACACCGGAGCGATGTGCGATTTCGCGTCTATTGTGACGATCGCCCTAAACCGCTGAACCGATTCAAATATTTTTAGTATGGATATAGTTGAGTCCCGTCCCGAGGAAGGATATATGACAGTTTTTATGCAATCGTACGTATTAAATGTACGACTAAGCTGAGGCATACAAGCGAACGGGCCGCCATTCCATTTCTACTACGGAACCCTAGGTATTAAAATGAAGCTTGTGTTTGTATTACAAGCTTTCATAATACAGAGGCTCTTTGTCTGCTGCAGGCCGAGTGGAGAGCGCAGGCGCGGCGCCGGCCACGCCCGCAGCGCCCGCGTCGCGCGCCGGCGACTCCCGCCGCAGCGCCCTCTCCCGAGGACACACGTGAGTTATCGTACCTCTAGTCCTCTACTCATTTCGCACTGTAATTTGAAGTCGCACACAGAACGGAAAGTAGGTTCATAGCGTCCTGAGTACTTAACTGTGTCGAATTATTCACATTCCAACTAATAGTTCAACGCTGCGTTTATCGCATAAAACAACCACGCGCTTAAAATTTCCTATTTTACATTGCCGGTGTACCAGCAGGTACTTAGAATCTCTAGGAATTGATACATTACATTAGGTACCTAAATTATGTAATGGACAATAATATTCATAATATTTCATACATTGCCCATACGCCCCAGCTAGGCGCGAGGCAATGTATACTTGTATAGACATTGCCTAGTATTGTATACAATACTACCTGAATTATACAGATTGCCGGTGACATATAATATAATATATGCACTGAATTAAATGCGTTTCAGAAAGTCTATAAATAGGTTCCTAATTTATTTCATACTAGCTGAGGTACCCGGCTTCGCTCAGGGAGCTGACATGAGAATTGTGTGGTGGTTGTAATAAAAGGTTAAACTTTAAAATATATTTAGGTTTTTTTTTCTAAGTACAATACCTATACCTACTTCTATGTACCTACATTTTTTTTATTTCCAACTTGAGAGCAACCTACGCATAGTTGACCGTGAGAAAAGCATAGGGAATATATAATAACTGGAAATATTTATAAACTGAAATAAATGTCATATACTAAGATGTACTTTAGTACTGGAAATATTTGTCGAAAATCTCCTGAGAGTATGAAGGCTTCGAATAGTCCACAATAATAAATAAATATTAAGGACATTTTTACACAAATTGACTAAGCCCCACGGTAAGCTCAAGAAAGCTTGTGTTGTGGGTACTCAGACAACGATATATATAATATATAAATACTTAATACATAGAAAACAACCATGACTCAGGAACAAATATCTGTATCATCATACAAATAAATGCCCTTACCAGGATTCGAACCCGGGACCATCGGCTTCATAGGCAGGGTTACTACCCACTAGGCCAGACCGATCGTCTGTGTGTTCTAGACACACATGTTGACACACATGAACAATGTTCTAGAATATTCCACAACATTTGAGTGTGTTCTGGAACACTCCACAATGATCTGGGATCCTGGATTCTTGGCTATATTTACGAATATTTGATAACATTCCAGAATATTCCGGAATGTTCTCGAACATTCGAACCTTACAACTGTCATGCTTTAAATATATACCCCTACCAATAGGTAGCTCCAACCCTATAAAAAAGGCTTCGAATGGTCCAGAATATTCCACATTTGAAAGTGTTCCGGAATGTTCCAAAATGATCTAGAATGTTCTCGAATACCCATACAATAAAGATTTCGAATGGGCCACAATGTTCCAGAATATTCCACAATGATCTGGGATGTTCTCAAACATTCGACAACATTCCAGAAAGTTCTGAAATGCTGTGGGATGCTCTCGAATATTTTCGAATGTTCTGGACTGTTTTAGAAATGTCTAGCCTCCGAGACCCGAGACGGCTTCGAATGTTCCAGAATATTCCACAACATTCGAAAGTGTTCTGGAATATTCCACAATAATGTAGAATGTTCTCGAATATTCGATTACATTCCAGAATGCTGTGGAATGCTCTCGAATACTCTCGAATGTTCTAGAAATATCTAGCCTCCGAGGCCCGAGACACCGCACCAGGTACAAATTTTTGTAGGTATATATTTCACGATCTATTCTGAACTTTCCTTCATTAAGTTAAAGTTCAAAATTCAAAAACAAAAACAACTGCTTCTGGGTCTCAGAGGGCGAAACTTTGAGCCCTTATATCTTCAAAAGCACACCCTTCAGGTAAAAACGGAAAACTTCTTCATGGACGGGAGATAGAGGGCTACCACCCCATATAGCTTCCTTGATCGTATTGGGACTCATTTCTGAGTTTTAGCGGCACGCACATTGTACAATTTCTTTTATTATATATATTGATAATGACCCCATTTCCGCATACCTCTCGATTTTATCTATTTGTTCTATATGTTCGTTTGAAAGACGCAATAATATAAATAGATTGCATCTACGTAATATATTACTGACGTAATATTACAACAAGTTACACCCGGAGCTACACACTAACAAATATGTCGCGGTAGCTAAAATCATTCTATTGTATACCTTACACCTAAGTAATAAGGTTCACAATATTAAGTTTAGAGTAACTACGGCATGGCGCCGATGATGTCACGGGACCAACCGTCTGATTATTGAACTTGCTAATTAATAAAACATTTCACCTTCATGCATACGCATACAATTGGTATGGTCAATAAATACGCAGTAAGAACACGCAGTTGAGTGCGCTACTCCGGATAACTTTACGCTAGATGACCCGCGACCGCGACCTCTTCGTGAACTGAACATTATTACGATGAAACGGAACGTACAGTATTTACGAGTAACAAATTAGGGCACTTAGTTAGACTTAAAACTTGTACGATTGCATCGATTGGTCGCAGACGGAAGTTGAATGACATTTTACTTAGGCGGTTATCACACTGCTTCGCACTTCGAAGCGACGTCCGGTGCTGCGATTTTTATCTTTATACCTACTGTAGAATATTGATTTTTAAATAGTGAATAGAATCAGGCGTTACTTTGCGGAAATCCATACTAATTAAAACCAAAATATTATTTTGCTAATCCGCGAAAAGATAACGTGCTAGTCAATCAGTGCTAACCCGTTATACTTACTTGCGTATTTTTACATGCAATTAATATTCCCACCCTCCCACCGCAAAAATAAATACGCAAATAAATATAACAAACCACCACCAAAAGAATAAACCTCGACACGTGTTTCGCCTCTCTACGAGGCATCCTCAGGAGTTGTTGACGGTCTGACGCCCGGCAACGGAATGACCTGTCTAGAATGGTCGGCCATATTTATACCTTGACCACTCCCCCTACCGTGCAAGTGTGAGTGAGATGGAAAAATTAATTAATTTAATTAAGCCGGGCGTCAGACCGTCAACAACTCCTGAGGATGCCTCGTAGAGAGGCGAAACACGTGTCGAGGTTTATTCTTTTGGTGGTGGTTTGTTATATTTATTTGCGTATTTATTTTTGCGGTGGGAGGGTGGGAATATTAATTGCATGTAAAAATACGCAAGTAAGTATAACGGGTTAGCACTGATTGACTAGCACGTTATCTTTTCGCGGATTAGCAAAATAATATTTTGGTTTTAATATTGATTTTTGTTTATAACACATTGACTCCGCGAAGGTGCGAATCGTACGGTTTTTGTTCATAAACGCGATTCGTCACGCATCGCAGCTTCGGAGAAAACCGCACCATTGTACCGTCGTCGCCGCACGCGAATTCGTCGCTTCGCACTTCGCAACGACATGCGGCGGCAGTGTGATAAGCGCCTTAAGCCTGTTTTTACGCTGATTACTTAATTATTATAGGGGACATTCTGGAGATTCTATTCAAGAAGTGCCGTCACTGAACCGGAGTGTGCACCGGTCAGAAGGTAGGAAGAAATACGTTGAAGAGTATGATGACGACCTACCCCTTCCGCCGGAGTAGAACGACCTAAGCGACGTAGACCGAATTATATAAATTGTTATAATTGAACAGAAAAATTGCAATAATGAAATCACTTTGAAATTTTGTCGTTTTCTTTAGTCTTGAAACATTTGAGTCCTATTTGACGTATGTTGGTGTCACGCACACATCGACATCGTTAATACAATCTAGCATGGCATGGAGAAGCTCCAGATCTGCAAGGTGCTCCGGGGCTGGCCTCGGTCTCGGTTTTTCCTACTGGACTTTGCTCTAGCCCTGTAAGTATGCTGACACTGCTGGTGACTGTAGGGCTCTCGTGTTTGGATGTTATATCTAAGTGAGTGAGGGTAAAATTATCGCTAGCTATCGAAGTTGACTGGTCATAAACCTTATTACAACAAAATAAGGTTTGCCAGGGTTTAGTTATGTTGTTTACCCTTAAATGCTTTTTCTTTTTGCCCGAAATTAATATATGTGTTACTTAATTGTTTGCTGATTATGGGAAAAATGGTAAAAAAAATTAACATCGATTTTCACTGCGAAATCAGTGTTAGAAGTTGCATAGGCTAAATCATATTTATGTAAATATATAATTATCAGGAAGAGATATATGAAAAATCTTACTACCATCAGAAAGATACACTATTTTAGATACACCTATGATAAAGTTTTTAAATATAAAATAATTACAAACCCCAAAAAAAAAACGTCCAAATTCACATACTAAAAATCATCAAACTCTGGATATTTTCAAATTTTCCGACATTTCGTCTTAAAACGAATGTAATTTTTATAAACTAAAATATTGCGTTAATTTAAGTAAAAAATCAGAAAACGGATTGGTTTTACTATTGAAATAATATATAGGAATAAATAGATTTTATCTAATTATGTATAAAATTAGATATTTTTGTAATGTACGCTGCATCGTACACCATGCATTTAAGGGTTAATGTCAAAAATAATACTTCAACAAATCGTAAAAACGTATATTTATAAATATTTAACAAACTCGTACAGATTCTCGTGAAGTAGACTAGAAAATACAATAAATGTTTTTGCCTATAACATTTAAAAGTTGTCAAACCTGAGTGACTACCGGTGCGCATCTCTAGCTTACAAATAGTACTTGTTAGTCCTTGTATGTACATTAATTCAGTATACAATAAAAAGTACAACTGAAGCTAAATCTACGCTCAATTTTTATAACCCAGTCCGCCCAATCTAACTATATTTTTTTTTATAAAACCAGACAGATAGGTTACTATAAGTAGATTAGATTGGGAAATTTAATTTCATTTTATGTTCTGTGATATAAAAATAGAGTTTAAGACACACGCTTTTCTATCACGTAAAGAATTGTCCACACAAGTCTTCAATAAACTTAACTGCACTCGTTTCGGAGTTGAACTTGCACTCGAAACACAAACCATCTCGACATAGTTCTTTTACTACAATAAGGTTTATGAGAACACAATCACTGAATGCGCTCATTAAAAATTAATTAATTTACATTAAATAGAATACCTTACAATTATTTAACGTTATCACCTATTTAACATCTGCACAATCCAAGCGTTATTATACAAAAATACTAATCGCATTCTATAATTAAAATCTAGAGATTGCAGAAATAAAATGATCCACACAACGCGTTCCGCAGAGCGTCTCAAAGTTTGCTTACAGTATACGTAATGAGTAAAAGCTTTGAGACGCGTCTATCGGCAGAGCGCTCTGGACTTGATACGTGCCAGGCTGCCAATAATTGCCCTACAAAAATACACTCTTACTCCCTTATTCATAAAACTTTACAAGCTTCAATTAGTTAATTCAATGACAGATAAACACAAACGATTAATAACTAATTGAGGCTTGTATGGCGTTTATGAATAATGCCATATTTTAACTAGTCCAGTCTCGTTACTATCCACGTGCCGCCAACCATGCAATATTTTATTAAAGAAGTTTGAATCTAGTTGCATAGTAATTGGTTTGAATTTCATTTGTCCGAAAATTCAATGTGACAGAAGGAATATTAATTTACAAAGTATTCCAATTTTTCATTTAAACCTTGTTGTATAGTTCATTGGGATGAATTTTGTTTGTTTAAGAATGCAATGAAACAAAAGAAATGCAACTTTATTTGGTTTATGAAAGGGTCTAATTAGATTGAAACGTAGTGTACATTGAAATACACATAGGGCCTTACGAGGATATAAGAAGGGTTCAAAATCCATTGAAAAATAGTGTACATTTGGCGGCACGAGTCTGTACTAGTTAGCTACTTTTAAACTCCGAACAAAAGCGATTTAACTGTCATAAAGTTCAAATCACTTGACGGTACCTGCCGCGATTTCCTTAAACTCTAAACACTTTGACCCTGTTTAGCCGTTAAACAGTCATTTGTCAAGTTCAATGTCTTTTATCTTAGTTATAAGTTCACTTCACGTCACTATGAGATGATGACAGAGTAGGGGTGCTCTATGTGTCCGTACTGGATGGCCAGGAGGGTGTCCTTTAGCCGCTGGAACACGGGTTGGGACTGCTGCATGGTGGGGATGTGAATGTTGTTCTCGAGGAAGCCGATCCGGCTGACGGGGCTGATTACCGCTGCCGTGCCCGCGCCAAACATCTCCAGTAGCTGTTCATGACATAAATAACAAATAAATAAAATGCGCTTAATTTCGAACGATTATTGCACTATGTGGTGTCATTTTGGTCTAACGTAGACTCCATAATTAGGAGGACTATATTGACAAGTCAATATGCACAAATGTTGCCTTGGCTAGTGTTGTTCATAACGATATTACAAGTATCAAAAAAGTATGCAATAGAGATACAACTTATTTCCAATTAATCCTCATGTTCGATTTAAAAATTATGAAGATTAGCTGTATTCCATTGATTTATTCGAATTTCACTGTATGTAGAATTTATAATTTTCAATTTGGCACGCATATCAGATCTGTCAAGCCAATTCAAACGTCAACTGAAATCAGAATGATATCTAAATGATGTCATTTAGATATCGTGCGTCTCGCTCGCGCCAATACATGTACGGGTAAGTACGAGCGAAATGCACGATAACTAAATGACGTCATTTAGATATTATATTCTGGTGTCAGTGTACAGTCGACGTCAAAGATATATTTACACTTTACGCCTTATTACAAAGGAGTAAGGTGCAGAAGTGTATACATATTTTTGACGTCGACTGTACGTACGAATTGGCCTGTGTGTTTTACGAATATAGCACTCACCCGTCCCTGTTTGTTGAGACTGATGACTCGGTCCATGGTGATGACCTCCTCCTTGACGACCAGGTCCTCCCACTGGCTGGCCAGCTCGAGGATGGAGCGCCGCGTGATGCCCGGCAGGATCAGCCCGTTCAGGGGCGGCGTGCTTAGCTGCTTGTCTACGAGTAACGACAAATATTGTATTATATACTACAAGGGGTCATTAGAGGTTATATTCAACTTGATTTTATTTATTTGTTGCGCCTAACAAAAAGAATGGTGAGCGAACACAATATTTAGAACATACCCACTGTTCTTAACATTCGAACATCTTAATAAATCCTTAATTAATTCTGTTTTTTTACTTACTACTTAGGGCTTAAATACTAATCGCTGGGGTGATGTAATAATAAATATAGCGCACTGTTAATAAAGGTTCTATTTATACCTTGGAAAATATTAATTTTAACACAGAAGGATGGGAAGTCAAGGCAAATGTGGTGTTTCTGATGAAACTCTGAATTTTTTACATCAGTACCGATATCGGCCGGTCACGTCGGCCGTTATCGATGTTACTGACCCCTAGACGCCCGGCTACATCATTTGCCTTGTATATAATGTGTCAGAATGCAGATAATTACGTAAAAGGGCACTCTCACGCGATCCATCTGCCTCTTCAAACTAAATATATACTCTGATAATGTAATGTTTCAATGTTTAAAGTAAGTAAAATTATTTTCGATAATCTTACGAACTACGTGCCAAAATACACAAACAGGGCTTATTTCCTAGCTGCCGATAACGAGCCAGATATATCCGGTCAGAGGTCCCCGAGCCGGCTAGCTTTTAGATAAGATGACAATATCGGTCACGCGGTAAAGCGGTTTTATAATAACTCTCGCCCTAGAATACAATACGTAATCATTGACTCATTATGATGATTTATGTATACAATTGACATATGGAATAATTAGCATTGAAACGTCTTTAACTTGTAATTTTTAGAGTTGCTAATAAAAAAACTTCCAGAACCAACACTCGGTTTAAAAATCGAGATATCTCGTATAAAAGTTTGTTATTAAATGATTTGTACGAAGAAAGATATAATTTATTACTTGATTTTGAGTAAGTAAGTAATGAAGGCGATTGCGGCAACTATAAAACAGTTTGGTACAACTGCCGACGTTTATAAAAAAAACCGGCCAAGTGCGAGTCGGACTCGCGCATGAAGGGTTCCGTACCATTACGCAAAAAACGGCAAAAAAATCACGTTTGTTGTATGGGAGTCCCACTTAAATATTTATTTTATTGTTTATAGTATGTATTTGTTGTCATAGCGGCAACAGAAATACATCATCTGTGAAAATTTCAACTGCCTAGCTATCACGGTTCATGAGATATAGCCTGGTGACAGACAGACGGACAGCGGAGTCTTAGTAAAGGGTCCCGTTTTTACCCTTTGGGTACGGAACCCTAATTATAAATAACGCCTTATACATATATACAGTAAAGCAAGTTAATTATGGAATTACCTCCATTCTCGTTGATGTAGACCATGAAGATGTTCATGGCGCCGACCTCGGTGAGCTGGTGGTCGGGGCCGAACAGCCACAAGACCTGGTGGTGGCCGAGCTGCGCGGCGCGCGTCGTGGCCTCTGCAGTTACACAAGAGGCTCAATAAACTAGTTACGAACCGGCTGTAGTTGGATAATGCATTAAACAAACACCTCCTATCTGGTGTAAGTAATAATTTAACGGAATTGTTGATAAAATAATAACTCAGTTGCTTGCAATTGCAAATAAATAGTTCTGTATTCAAGATGTTTTTAAATGAAATGGCTTTTAGCCGCTTTTATTGTAATCTTTTCAAAAAACAAAACGAGACATTCCAAAGTAAATCAAAACAAATGATAATGACAAATGATAGCACTGATATGCAAGATGTTGAGATTTCAGCGCATTATTTAATTATACCTCTAGGTACCTATAACTTTTAATTACCAATAGGTTAACTAAAAGAGATCCCTCTTAGGGATAAGTTCGCCCTTGCACTATATTTATGTTCTAGCTGATGTACCTGTATTCCTCTCTTCCGTACAATAAAGTGTTACTTACTTACTTACATAAAGGAATATTAAACTATATTCGTATGGAGAAACATAGGCTAACATTCACATAACGGAATTGAATCACGTACTCTAAACTGAATACACTACAAATCACGAGTGTTATTGCGACCACAAGAAAGAAAGAAAGGGAACCGAGCAAGAAGTGAGAAAATATACCTACAACTTATGGATCAATCCTACTGGGTCGTTCGCCATATACAAACTTTTCATCTGGTGGACGACCCAGTGTGATTGAGTCAGTATGCTGGTTGTAATTATCGCAACAATAGGGAGCCTGCATGAACCATAGGAGCGGCACATGAGTCTCCTGTTTATTAACGAGAAGTGTAACGCCAAGTTTAACTTTTTGACTTAGGCCACTAGATGGCAGATCCTACAATGATCAAGGAAGCATGTGTTAACTGTAAGGGGCAGCACCGTAAAGCATTAAAGTTTGCGATTCAGGTCAGACACTTTAATGCGCACGGCCCCTATAGTAACAAGGTTCTTACCTATCGTGGGTCCGTAGTTGGAGCCCACTTTCCTGTTGCCGACGCCGCCGGGGAAAGCGCGCACCACGTTGGGGTCCGCGAAGATGGACACGGCGCCGTCGGCGCTCGTCTTGTAGTACGCGCTCACCGGGGTCAGCACGACAAACAGCAGCGCTGACTCGGGCGCCATCACGCCAAAGGTCGCCTAGGGATTAACACAACTCTACTCAAATTTTTGTTATTATTTTGTGGTTTTATTATACTGCCACGCAGTTGGATAACAAAGCTATACGAACATTTATAAATACGTATATTTGTAATATGTGGAATGTAGAAAAGCCTATTAAAATATCCTCGGTGGGTTTCAGCCAGTGACAACGAGAGCTGTGTATGCGCACGCGACAGTTGGTTAAATATTATTTGCGGATCTTGGACATAACATCTTTTCAACGACTGCGTCACTTCAATGTTGATTCAAATGCTAAAATTGCGAAAATAAAGACTGGCGCTATTTGTTATTAAGGCTTTTGTTATATCAAGAGTCGTATCGTCGTTTGTGAGTCTATTTTTGTTTAGAGGCGAATCTTCTCGTAGTATATCTCTCTACAAGACTAATAACGTCCGTTGCCTTTCTTAACATCATCTTTCAATGGGAGTCGATCTTTCGTAGACACAGTCGAAGTCTATACAGCTGTAGTGATAGATCTAAATAAATACCTAGCTAAGTTTTATTCTTGTCATATTTTATAATTGTTATGTTTCCTTCACACAGGAAGTAAGAAGCGTGTAATTTCGTAAATATTATTAAGTTGAGATTAAGTAAAGTTTCAGTTTGAACTTGTCTTATATAGAGTCATTATTTGCTTTGATGGAGCTATCATTTTCTAGAATAGTAATGGCGACAAAGATAAGAAAATGCGAATTAAAGTGGCATTAATTTTTCTGGCGCCTCATGCCACGATAGATATCTTAGAATAATGCGATAACAATTTGCTAGTTTTATCGGCTTGTGATAAGCACTGCTTTTTATATGACAACAAGAAGGCGTGTAGAGATAAGTTGCAGAAAGTATACCAAATAAATTAACAATAAGGTACAGTCAAGGTCAGAAATATGTATGAATCGTGTCATGGAGCTAGATCGATGATAAATCCACCGATGGCATCATCTCCTCAATTACAAGGTGAGATGGCTTAAACATGTTATCTATTGCATGAGACTATTATTGTTACGTTATGTTCTAGATTAAATATGCCATATTTAAAAAAAAAGCGCTGGTGGCCTTGCGGTAAGAGCATGCGACTTTCAATCCGGAGGTCGCGGGTTCAAACCCCGGTTCGTACCAATGAGTTTTACGGAACTCTTTTCGCTTTTCGGTGAAGGAAAACATCGTGAGGAAACCGGACTAATCCCAATAAGGCTTAGTTTCCCCTCTGGGTTGGAAGGTCAGATGGCAGTCGCTTTCGTAAAAACTAGTGCCTACGTCAAATCATGGGATTAGTTGTCAAGCGGACCCCAGGCTCTCATGAGCCGTGGCAAAATGCCGGGATAGCGCGAGGAAGAAAGCAAATAAAAAAAAGTGCAGAAGACGTAATTCATTAATACAGCGAACAACGTCTGAAAGCAGTTTTTCCGCCAAAACGCCACCTACGACATAAAAACAGTTTTCGAGAACAATTGAAACGAGGCTGTCAATCAGGCTCTATAAAAACTACTTGGTCGTCTTGCGTAGTTAGTTAGGTTGCCGTCATTGTCAGTCAACGACAAGGAGTCAAGTGCGCTGTCCCTGATACAAGACGCCCAGAAATTCTACTTAATCCATTGAAGGTGTAGGTATACTATATATACACATATTTTTAGCCTTGACTAATAAATAACCCGTCGAACGTCCACCATACAACAAATTGATGCAAATTCTTCTTCTCCGTCAAATTACTCTCGGCAGAGCAGTCGTGGTCACGTTGAACGACGAACGATTCTACGCCAGTTCTTCCTGGCAGATGCTTCTCTGGCACATGTGTTATGTGGGGTGTTGTTAAGGGCTTTTATCCGATGCAAATTATGATGCAAATTAATTTGACCCATATTGATCTGATCTGTGCTAACACACGTCTGATACTGAGTCGCTACGACTCAAATTGAGTTAGTGTCACACGTGTGATAATAGGGCTGAAATAAGTCCACCTATCTAGTGAATGTATTGGACAAAATAGATAGCAATATGAGCTTACCTCTGTTGCTATAAGTGTTGGTCGAATATATAGAGTGGAAGATTCACAATGAGGCACCCACTCTTGATCAATCTGTATGAGTCTTTTCATGCATTTGATGAGCTCCTCTCCGTTGAATATCGGCAGGCCGGAGCGGTGTGCGGCCAGATTCATCCTCTTCATATTGAGATCAGGCCGGAACAACCGGATTTTGTCATCTACGCCACGGTACGCTTTCATCCCTTCAAACAACTGAAACAACAATTTTCAAAATTTAAATAGGTACAATAATATTTCTCTTTGGCCCTAATAAAGCTGCGAATAAACTGATAAGGCTATTTGTTTACACATCCATTGCGTTCAATACGCGCAAGCGCTGTCAGTCTGGAAGGAAGTAGAAGTAAACATCGCTAATGCTCGTTCTTATTCTGTATTTTATGGAGTCGAGTTACAGTTCAATTTCGAATATTTTTTTAGGACTTGACCTTCTTTCGATTAGCGGTTTACTTACTTGTATTGCGTAGTGAAGAGCCTTCGCAGCAGGATGGATGCTTAGGTTCTCGAAGGGGATGATCTCTGGTTTCTGCCAACCGCCCAGTTGCACTTGGTAGTTGATTTTGAGCATGTGATCCGTGAAGTATTTCCCGAAACCGAGGTCTTTAGCGTCTGGTTTGGGCTGCAGCTGGTACGGCGCTGCTAATTTCACGTGCAAATCTTCATACTGAAACAATTTCAATCAGTTATAAGTAATTACATTTAGGAGACATCCTACAGGGTAAGTTGAAAGCAATAGGTATAGGTATACGAAAGTAATTTTAACTATTCAGCATAGTGTCAGTAACACAAAAACCCTAAGAGAAAGAAGACAAGAATAAGCACAACTTAGACATCTAGATATACAAACATATAAGCACAACAATGACGCAATTTATCAACTGTGTTGTGGCATGGTCGCATTATGAAAACTATTAATTAAACTTTCAACTGATAAGGACATGAATTGAGAATCTTAGAAGTAGTTAAATAAGCAAACTAAATAATAAACATGATAAAAGGCTCAGAGAAGTTATGTAAACAAGACTGAATAATGAGCAGTCACCAAATTCGTTCCCCTATCGATTGGTAAAGTATTCTTCTTCTTCTTCCTCGCGTTATCCCGGCATTTTTGCCACGGCTCATGGGAGCCTGGGGTCCGCTTGACAACGATTGGTAAAGTATTAATAGATACTTTTGGTGTGTGATGGACAGTTTGAATTGAACCATAGGTTTTAGTCAATAAATTTGATTTAACCAACTTTGATTCCTAACCAAACTGTTTATTTCTGTAATCACACGAGATATTTATAGCCACACTATCTAATACTTTCTACCGTAGCCATCATACAATTGATCAATAATGAATGAACATAAGTTGATCTTGAATTTGGATGAATATTCGTATATAGTTCGTTCTTTTTAGCATTAGAAAGAACTTGAAAGAAGGTAAGCGATCTTGACATGTCTTTTAATTGAAAAACGCTTTTAAAAATCAATAACTATTACTTATGAAAGCAGAAGAACATAAATGATCGTATTAGATTCATAATTGTTACATATTTGCCGTAACTTATTTTTAAAACGTGTTTTTCAATTAAAAGACACATCAAGATTGTTTACCTTATTTCTAATGCTAAAAAAAACACTATAGTGATTCTCTTTATGAGCAAGGTTAGCAGATGTGTAGATAGAAGTATTTGCGTAAATGTGAGCAAATAAATAAAATATGCTAAGTAACGCAGATAAGATACGGTTCTTTCACAAATTTTCCTTAAATCAAATGTTTATCAAACATAATTCAAGTCCAATGGTATGTTACACGTGTAGGTAACATGACGAAAAGCTTGTGCTTGGTATATCTATAATATTAATATTATAGATAGCACTAGAATTGGCATTTTTTTCCATATCCCCTACGTCGTGGTGGGAGCTAGTTCTGTCGGACTTAAGTCGGTCGCGAGTGTTATATGGGCTACAAAGGATTTATAGCGAAGGAAGATACCAACCTTGAAATATTGTTCAGGTTCTCCGTGAGGGCAGGGCTCATCGTGCTCGGGCGCCGTGTACTCGGGCGCGGCCACGGCAGCCTCCTCTAGCTCCTTGTACCGCAGTGAGGAGCTGCACCGCCGCACTGTCCGCAGCTTGTGCTGGTTCTCGAAAATCCATTTCACCAACAACTGACAAATTCATATTTTTGTTTAACGATGTTGCATGCACGGCAAAAATAAACTAACGACATAAATGGCGCAGTACGCGTAGCAGCCAAGATTGTATAGTTTCTGGACCTGAATAGGTAGGTATAGGGATTTCATATGCAAAATTTACAAGGCCACAAAATGAATATCACTCTGATGGTGATGAAGCCGAAGGTTATACTAATCGGATATTGTATTTTATTTTCATAATGCTCTGATAGCTAAGTATACAAGTAAAAAAATAGTATAGATACCTATGTTTTAGTATACGTATGTACATGCAATGTGAACCTTGTCGCCCGAGTCAAAAAATTAAACAATTATGTATATCGTCCATGGCAATAAAGTCGCTTACCTGACTACGACGGATAGGCATACTTATTTTTTTTTAAACAATATGTAAACACTATAACACCACTAGAACACTAAATTTAAAATACTGCAGTTATTTTTGTTACAAAAATGTTCAAATAAATAATTAAACACTGCTCAATCAGTCTGTCGATTAATTGCTTGGCTTTAACTGACTTCAACGGACTTAAGCACAAACATTTAAAGAGATGATAAGATATGTGGGCTGACCTATGACGTACTGTTTATAATCAACAGAAATTATAAAACATCACTTGATAACGCACTGTTCCCATCAAAATATGATTACGCACTCAGTAGTTCTGAGAAATAAGTCGTATTAAAGTTGCGAAAATACGGAAAAAGGTGCGTAGCGGAGTGAGGTCGCGCTAAAGTCTGCGTCAGGTCGCCGCGCGCCGTCTTCACACAAATGAATATGGTAATACGGCGGCGTATCAATGCTCATTTGAGCACACCGACTATCATTTACATTACCAATTATGCCACATAATAATACACGTGGCCCGCGAGGAAAGCAACACTCCCCAATTCAGACAGATTTTACTCAGTCAACTTGGGGCGCAAATCAGCAAACTTATCGTTCACCGATTAGATCTTCGTTGAAAATGGAAACATCATCTTCTACATTTCAAATTTATTAAAAGATAACTATAATTATGAAATAAATTACACACTAATTTGCAACTTGAACTCCTAACCCAGAGCCTAGGTCTTGTAACTATTTTGAAAATTAAAAAATATCATGTATCGAACGAATAGGGACCTAGGTACTAAAAGCGTTTTGACTATAATTTCTGCAAAATTATTTCTAATTCGTTTCTAATGCAGATTTGGTTGGCGAAGAGCGACTTTCTCTTCATTTCTAGCGTGTTTCTTTAGAAGGTCCATGATTTCATTGTTGAACTCCTGGGGGGTAGGTTTTTTCTGCACAATCCAGTAGAAGATGTCCCAGTCGTTGGAGGGCGAGTTGATGAGCCGGTCGTACATGAGCGTCTGTTCCTCGTTGAACCCGTCGAGGTATTTCTTAGCGAAGGTGCTGAGGAGTAGGTCGTTCTCGAGCATCCCTCGTTTACGCGATTGGTAGTGGAGCCTGTAATAATCATCAGGTACAGTCGATGTCAATGATGTTTACATTTTTCGCCTCATTTCAAAGAAGCAAAAAAAAAAACCAGTATGTAATTTAAATAGTACGAGATGTTGGACGCGCTAGTGTAAATGAACGACCATATAGAGAGCGTGCATCAAGTATAGACGGCATCACAGAAGGCCCCCTATTCATTGGCGAGAAGCATTATGCCAAGTTTAGATTTAGATTTAGTTTTAGATTTAGGTCACTAGATGGAAAGAGAAGAGTCGTTGAATGTATTGGGTCCCATATTACATTCCACGACTTTCCTCTTTCCGCACAGACTCTATGCAAAAGAGAGCCAGCGTGAAGTGTAGGGGGCAGCACCTGCATAGTTAGAAGCGTTAATTGTTTTTGTTTTAGATTAAGGTCACGAGATGGTAGACCCTCCAACACGCACGGTCAATATAGCCGGTTGATATTGAAAACTTTTAAAAATAAAAACTACTAATAATTAAGTGTACCGTACGTGCGTAGTCTACCCACGCTGCGTGCACCGCAGTGGCTCGTGGATTATAGTGCATATATTGTCGAAATATTGTCGTATTAATATAAGATTTCCTAATTCATTTATTTTATTACATAGGTAGATGTGCATGCTTCGGTACTTAACGATGGAAGGTTCCACATCATTCTAAGAAGACGCGAGTGTTATTTTAACCTCTTTACGTACCTACGTACGTTTCTTATGCTAATGTGAGTTTAATAAAACAATTTGTCATTTGTAATATTGATAATCATCAATCAAAATAAGACCACTGATTACATATCAGATTATCACTAATTTTGCATTAGGTAAAGAGTTCCACATGAGCCGAGATGGTAATCTTTTGGGAGTATATTTATTTTCGCAACCGGTTGAATGTATTGTATATGTCAGCATTTCCCAAACTATGGGCCCGACTCATTGGTGGGTCGCGAGTGACTATTGAGTGAGCCCTGAAAATACTAGGGAATCTGAGCGTTACCAATAATATTTTATGCCCGACGGCCAAGAGGTTGGTCCCGTTATTGACAGTTTTTGTTAGGTGGGTCGGAGCCCAATCAACTTTGGGAACCACTGGTATATGTAATAGATAATAAATATGAAATAGGGATTCGGTCCCGTTCAGGCGTGCAAGAGCTCTTTTTTTGTATTTCGTTGTGTGTTATTTCGGGAGGAGTGCGTAATCATGAGCCCTTAGGATGGCTTAAGAATGCGTACCAGCACCAGCATTCTGCTCGATCGGGTACCATGATATAATAATATACTCCGCCTGGTACTCTTTTCCCGTCTTTTCGTGGTCACGTGGTCACGACTGACACAAGCCTACGTCATCATGCGACAGCTCTATATGATAATATGCGATAGCGCTATATAAAGTGGCAATATTATTGTGACGTAGGCTTGTGTCACTCTGGGAAGAGAAGACCATGTTTTAATAGACTATGATCGGCTACCTAACTACTGGTCGCGGAGAGTAACGTCGAGACAGTGGCTGGGGAAGCGTGAAACTATATCTCGTTTTCTTTTCATTATTCATTTACAATCGTTGTCCGATTTTAATTTGCAGGGATACCAATTAAATTGACCTCTTACCTACACAGTGATAACTAGTTTCTAGATGTGTGTACCTAAGGTCAATAAGGTTTAACAGCATAAAACTGTGGTGGCTACACATTTATAACCAACTTTCAAAAAGAAGGAACCTCTGTATTCACAGAAGGGCTTCATGTATACAAATATTTTTAACCTAATAACTAATAAGTATAACTAAGTGGCCGGCTTGAAAAACTTGAAGTTATTTTGAATAATGTATCTTGTAGTTAAATCAACTCAGCCTCCTTGCGGATCATACGTGGTCCAAAAGGAGCCGGTCACAAGCCCGGGTAAATGAGGAGTGCACTGGTCGTGTTGTTATCTTGGGGGAAACCCCATCATGGCAACACGCCCCAAAACCCCCAGGGTCAAGGTGGGAGGACGTGCCGAGGGCCCTCACAGCCGGCTGTGGGCAGCGGGGGGTTGGTGCTGATTGGGCTCGCAAGCGGAAGAGGGGAGGGGGAGCAGGGCCTGTGATGTGTCTAGTGGAAGGGGAGGGGCAGTTGTCGAGGAACCCCGGGGTGTCGCGGAGAGATGCCCTTGGGGTGAACCGCCTCTGCTCTGAACCGGAAGCTGGAGTGGTGGGAAACATGTGCACAAGTGTTCGCCCCGGGAGGTCATGAGCGACTTCCTTGGGGTAAACCAACGTGCACATTCCCATCACAATGAAGCAACACAGGAGCTGCTCTTTCATGCTTGCGAGCTCACTCAGCATAATCGCTGTCGCTAACGACTATGCGTAGGAGAGTGGCGTCACTGCGTAGGAGTAAATGTTGCTGGGTATAGGCAAGGGAGCACTGCCGACCACCCTAATTTTAGTTCTTCCCACAAATTTAAATAGTGTATGGATTCTAGATTAAAAAAACAAAAACCCAAAACCAACACCGCGCAAGCGGAGAAGATACCCGTAAGGGTAGAAGTGCGTGAGGGCGGGAAACCAGCTGATGGACCCCCGACCGTCTCGAAAGAGCGGGAGGGCGGGAAGCCAGCTGATAGACCCCCGATCGTTGAAGAAGGTGGGACTCTGAGCTCCGACGAGGAGAGTGGAGGAACACAGAGAGAAGCAAGGCAGGGCACTCCAGATGTCTTACAACTGGGTGGCCTGACTTTGAACGAAGAGGATGCACTGCTCAAATCACCATCGAAGGGGGAAACCATTAGGGAGGCCACACCGATGGAGCATGAGCAGTTCCACAAGTATGAGTCGAAGGCTCAGAAAAAGAAAGCCAAGCTGCTTAGGAGGAGGGCTGCGACTGCTGGGGAAGGGAGTGGCATTCCCGAGGTATTTACCAAAGGGGAGGCCAAGCCCGGCCCGAGCAGACGCGGCTTAAAGATAAAAAGACAGAGTACTGATGAGGGTCGCTCGGAGCGTCCTCCAGCGAAGCGCCCGAACCAAGGCAAGGCGGCCGCGGAGGGACCACGGAACGTCGCTAAGGCGAATCGGGGTCTCGCTGTGGCTGTGTGCCGAGAGGACGGAGTTTCGGTGGATGAGGCTCTGGCGAGACTCATCAGAAAGAGGCTTACGCAGCTGATTGAGGTGGTCGTCCTGAAGGTAGTCAGGGGGGAGCCTGGCTTAGTAGCGCCAAGATTCGCTACGTCGGGGTTGGTGTCAGAAGGATTCTTCCTTGTGACACCAAAAACGACGGAGTCGAGGGAATGGCTGCTAAGTCAGGACTTCGGAGAGTTGGATGGCCACAAAATCATCGTGCGTAAGCTGGAGCAGACCAGGGTGCAGGTTTGGGTTCCGGGCGACACGGACACTGAGTACGTAAAGGAGTTCCTTTACGCTCAGAATCCCGATCGACCGGAACTCAAAATTCTGCACTGGAAGGCAGTAGGTAGGGAGGCTCTAGAGCTAGGAACCCGACTGACCTTTATGGTTCCAGACGGAGTCGAGGAGAGCTGGGGGCAAGAGAAGACCAAGATTCTGGACTTCTCGGCCACCAGCGTACGAGTCCGGATTCTGAGGGCGAATCCAAATCCACAACCCTCAGAATCCAAACAAGAAGGACCAGCAGAAGCACCCGAGCTGAAGCAGGAGAGTGCTGAACCCGTCGATGTCCATACGGGAGGAGGGGAGTATGGATGTCGCCGGCAGTGAACTCTCCGAGTAGCAGCTTGGGGACAACAACACTACACACAAGAGATGAAAAGAAAGGGAGACACACAGGGAACACAACACAAACACACACACACCAACACACACACGAACATATGCCAAGTAAACCTCCAACATTGCAAGGATGCGATGTCCGAGCTGGGACAATATGTTAGGAGGGCCGAAGTTGACATAGCACTGCTACAAGAACCTTATGCATGGAAAAATCGGGTGGCAGGCCTGGGACATCTTGGGGGAGCTCTCTACTACGAAGGGAATGGTGAGCTGCCTCCTAGAGCATGCATTTATGTGAGCAACAAAATAAGAAACATGGGTTGTGTCATGACCTTATGTTACAGAGACCTTGTTGTGGTGGAGACCTACTTCATGAAAGAAGATGGCAAGAGATACAAGGTGGCGCTAGCGTCCTGCTATTTGCCGGGCGATGGAGTGGCACCCACGAAGGAACTAGAAGAAACGGTACTGTGGTACAGAGGTAAGGGGATTCCACTGATTGTTGGTTGCGATGCTAACGCACACAACGAGGTGTGGGGTAGCACCGACACCAACGAAAGGGGCGAATCATTGATAGAATTCATAATTAGCAATGACTTAGAAATTATGAACATAGGTAATACACCAACGTTTGTAACGAGAGCCAGGAAAGAAGTGCTTGACATTACCATGGCAACGAAAGAGGTGAGCGACAAGGTAAAGGGCTGGAGGGTGGATGTGGAGGACAGCATGTCTGACCACCGCAGATTACTCTACAGCATCGATAGTCGCGTAGAGAAGATGAAGGTAAGAAATCCACGTAAAACCGACTGGACGAAGTACGAAGAGGAGCTAAGGGAATTGGCTGTCTCGGGAGTCAGGTATGAGAATGTGAATGACCTAGAAAATGGGGCTCGCAGACTGAAAGAGATCATATTAGGAGCATACCACAAGGCCTGCCCGGAGAAGCTGATACAAACAGGCAAAGGGCAGCCATGGTGGAACAGAGAACTACAAAAGGTAAGGAAGAAAGTGCGAAGGGCAATGAGAGTGGCGACAAAGAGGGACGACTCTCAGAGCTGGGACACGTACAGAGAGGTCAGGAATAAGTACACCAAACTAAGAGAGAAAGCTAGACTAGAGGGCTGGAGGAGATTCACGGGAGATTTAAACAGCTATTCAGAGGGGGCACGAGTAGTGAAACTGCTGGCAGGGGATCGATCGTGCCAACTGGGTAGTCTGAGAGTAAATGGAGACTTAGTTACGGAACCAGAGGAGATATTAAGCGTCATGCTGAAATCACACTTTCCGGACTGCAAAGAGATGACAGAAATGGAGGAGCAGGTAGGTCAGGAGGAGTCAGACTGGGCAGCGGCATTGGAGGTGGTGGAGGAGGAGAGGGTAGAATGGGCGATCTGCTCCTTTGCGCCCTTCAAGGCTGCGGGCCCTGACGGAGTCCTGCCGGCACTACTGCAGAAAGGATATAGATACATAAAAGAGGACTTAGTGGAATTATACAGGGCAAGTATTGCACTAAAATACATTCCAAGGGTGTGGAGAGAGGTGAGGGCGGTCTTCCTACCGAAACCGGGTAAGAAATCATACCAAGAAGCGAAGTCATTCAGAAGCATAAGTCTGTCGTCGTTCGTACTAAAGACTTTAGAGAAAGTGATAGACAAACATATAAGAGAAAATGTGGAAAGCAGTGGAGACCCGCTACATGGGAATCAACATGCTTACATGGCAGGAAAGTCAACGGAGACAGCCCTACACAACCTAACTTTAAGGATGGAAAGGGCACTAGAAACGAAACAGTACGCACTAGGCTGCTTCTTTGACGTTGAGGGGGCTTTTGACAAAGCAACCTTCGAGGCCGTAGAAGAAAGTCTGAAGAGAGAGGGCATCCGACCGACAATAGCGCAATGGATAGGGAGAATGCTAAAAGGTAGATCCATTACGGCGGAGCTGGGAGGAGTAACAAAGACGATTAGTCCAAGAAGAGGGTTCCCACAAGGGGGATGCCTGTCCCCTCTGATGTGGTGCCTACTTCTGGACTCAATGGTAAAAGAGCTCAACAGAGGAGGCATGTACATGCAGGCTTACTCTGATAATGGGGTGCTGCTAGTGAGAGGAATGGTTCTCACCGTGATAAGAGATATAATGATAAGAGGTCTCAGACAGGTACTGAGGTGGTGCAGAGAGAGAGGGTTGGATCTCAATCCATCGAAAACGAAACTAGTGCTATTCACTAATAGAAGAATAAAGGAGATGAAACCCATAAAGATACAAGGAATAGAACTAGACATGGTGGAGGAATTGAAATATCTGGGCGTTATGGGATGGCAACCCCGGCTGTCAAACGATAAGCAGCTGATTTTGCTAGGTCCCTTGTAATTATTTTAATTTTAATGATATTTCATGTTATATTAAGCATTAAAAGTGTGAATCAAATAGTTTTAACATTAAGTTTTATGTATACATAATAAGTGAAGTGCTTTAGTGACGTTTACTAGTGTCTTGTAATATCTCAGATTTGTAGCCGTTACAGGTTATAAGTTTGAAACCTGCGTTCGCCTTGGAATCCTTTCTGGTTTTTTTTTATCACTAATATTCACTAAATGTGTTTATAATAAAGCGTTGATCATTGTACAGGGTTAGAACGCAGTGTAGATACAGTCAATCGTCACTATTTCACGTAAGTACGTACCTAAATATCACTTAGCTTGAGTGAGCGATTCCTTGTTTATTTTTGGGTTTAATTCAATTGCAAAACTGTCTACAATGCTTACCCGCAGAGCAGCCGCAGCGGCTCGCCAGCAGGAGACTGATAAACTCCAACTTACCTTGCTGGAGTTGAAAATATCCAAGGAATCTTGTGCTCAATTGCTCAGTGAAAGGGAAGACAGTGAGAAGGAACTATTATTAGTACTTAGTAGCAATGATAAGCTTAAAAAGGAACTTTGCTCATTAGAAGCTGACTACAATAATGTAAATTCAGAGCGGGCCCGGCTTCAGGAGACGGTTGACAGGTTCACTGAGTGTAGTGCTGCGTATGAGCAGGCCCTGAAGGACATCAACTCATTGGAGAGAGCACTGCACGACGCCCACGAACAAATCTATGAGCTACAGGAGGCCCAACACAATGCAGCAGCGGCACACTCTCAGAGCTTGTTCGAAGAACTGGTCCGGCCCGACTCTCAGTTGGTTACCGCACCAATTGAAAACCTTGTGGCCACTACAGATTTAGCCTATGATACTACCACACCAAGGTTAGTAAATTGCAGCGGGAACAAACTAAAGAAATATATTAAATTAAATAGACTCATAAAAAAAAACCAAAACTTGTCAAAAATAAATAAATTGTTTTTTAAAAAATTGAGATTTTGTAAAATTAATGTTAATTTAGTGGATAAGTTAGATTTATATTCTGCCCAGTTAGAAAATAGTCAATTGCAATATGAAACCGACACACAGACTTTAAAATTAAAAATTCAGAGTTTGGAGGATTCCATAGAATCCTTAGAAAAATTAAATGAGAGTTCTAAAAAGGTGATTAATGAATATTCTTTGGCCATGGATGATTTAATATCCCAGATTAAGCTTAATTCAGAACGGTTTGAGTCACTGACCAATGCCCAGTCATGTAAGCAAGTGACTGAACATTCGTCGACCAGTTTACTCGACCTAAGCCTGTGTGACGGTTTACCACAACAGCATGTAAATGATAATAGCTCCTTCCACACTACACAACAAAGCACACCTAAACCTAATGTTATTATGTATTCTGATGAAATTGGAAGCAATATGAGCTCATTTTTAAGCTTTTACCTAAAGGGACTTAGTACAATCAGCAATTGTCTGCCTCACAGTAGCTTTGAAAATATCTTAAAACAAATTTTAAATGACAGTAATATTAATTCTAAGACAACACTGCTTATTCTTATGGGGAATAGGGGTAATGTGAACAAAAATAATTTAATTAAATACTTTGAACAGTTAAATTCGCTTGCAGTGCATGAAATTATTTTTTTCACATTCCCCTATTGTGAGCAAATGTCAGAGGCAGAAAATACCACTAGACATAAGTTAAATATATCTCTATATAATCTTTGTACATATAGTAGTAAGTTTAGCATAATTGACACTAACAATTTTGTTAGTAAATACCATATGCCTATGGTGTTTTTGACTAAAGGCAAGTGTTGCCTTTCAAATTATTACAAAAGACAAATAGCTTTATCGCTATCATATTTACTTGACATTTCTGCCAAGAATTTGGCAGACAATTCTGCTCCTATTGAGCAGCCCAGTATGAACATGGAATTGGTTCCAGTCATAACCAATGATTTAATAGATTTAAACTAGCTGTTAAGACAAAAGATTCTGTCTCTGGCAATTTAGTTTTAAATAAATATAATGAAAAATACTGCAAACATGGAAAGTATATCCACCTGGTGCATCAAAATATTCAATGTATTAGAGGGAAAAATTTACAGATAGAACTTTTTTTGAATGATTTTAATATTGATATTTTATGTCTTACTGAACATTGGTTAAATAATAATGAATTAATGCCCCAATTTAATAATCACCAGGCAGGAAGTTCGTTCACCAGACTTAGTTCCATACATGGTGGGTCATTAATTATATTAAATAGTCAGTTAAAATTTAAGGAACGTAAGGACATTGTATCCATGTCTGTTGAACGGACTATAGAACTAAGTGCAGTAGAATTAGAGCAATTTATTGTTGTCTGTGTGTATAGGCCGCCATTAAGTAATTTTGAATTATTTGAAAACATAATGGAATCTGCCCTACTTAAAATATCATCTTCTAGTAAGAAATTGCTTATATGCGGCGACTTTAATGTAAATATTATGGAAAATTCAACAACGTCTTGTAGATTATTGAATCTTTTTAAATCTTGTAATCTCAACCACATGTTTATGGAGCCCACTAGAGTGACTGCTACTAGTGCAACCTGTATAGATAATATTTTCACAGATATTTTTCCTATTGCTAAAAAAGTTATCAGCAATTTAGAATCAGACCACTTAGGTCAATTAATGGTATTTGAGGCATTAAGGAAAAATACCATGAGAAAACAAATAACTTTTGTACCAGTAACCTCGGACCGCGTGGAAAGAATGAAGCTAAGTTTAGTTCAGGCGCTACCCTTTTTGTCTTCCGATATGAGTCCTAATAGTATGTATAATTCATTCTTTCACACTTTTATGGATCATTATAATGCGATATTCACCTCAAAATCGGTCGTAGTTAGTGGTGCATCAGTTTTTAGTGAGTGGGCTACTGCGGACTTACATCAAAGAAGACGTGAACTGTATGCCTTATATGAGGAACGGCGGTTTAATCAGAGTGATGAAT
The DNA here is from genome assembly GCF_910591565.1 of Cydia splendana. Classification (NCBI taxonomy): domain Eukaryota; kingdom Metazoa; phylum Arthropoda; class Insecta; order Lepidoptera; family Tortricidae; genus Cydia; species Cydia splendana. Next base: position 16,626,421 of record NC_085962.1, read on the forward strand.
TTAAAGAACATGTGAAGGAGTATTCGAAGAAGTTTAAAGTAGATTGTCATATAGCTAAGCGAAATTATCTAAGTCAGAAAATAAAAAGTAGTTCCGACATTGTTAAAGCAACCTGGAAAGTTATAAATGTGGAGACTGGTCGCTCGAAACATACAATTAAAGAACTTAAACTAAACATTGATAACAAAATTATAGATTCCAATTTAGAAGTAGCTACAGAATTTGAAAAATTTTTCACCGAGGTACCAGTATCCACAACTAAGGATTTAAATTCATCACCCTCATCTGCTGTTACATTATTAAAACATAACGCTCCAGAGTGTTGTGGAGACCTTCATTTTGAACATGTTTGTACCTCAGATGTAATAAAGGCGTTTAAATCAATTAATGTCAAAAAAACTAATGACCTCTGGGGAGTCTCTGTCCATGCTGTCAAATCCTTAGTAGAAATTGTAGCGCCTGACTTGGTAGTTATATTTAACAACAGTGTTGATTGCGGCGAGTTTCCTGATCTAATGAAACATAGTAAAGTAATTCCTTTATTTAAATCTGGTAGCAGCTCTGACCCCACTAACTTTAGACCGATATCTGTGCTACCAACATTTAGCAAGATTTTTGAAAAATTAGTTCTTTCTCAATTAGTACGACATTTTAACGTTAATAATTTGATGCATAATAAGCAGTTTGGTTTTACACGGGGTCGCTCAACAACCGATGCTGGTGTTGAGCTAATTAAGCATATTTTCGATGCCTGGGAGGAGTCACGAGATGCTTTAGGTGTCTTCTGTGATTTATCTAAGGCCTTCGACTGTGTTTGTCATGAAACATTAATCAGGAAACTTCATTATTACGGAGTTAGAGGATCGGCACTGAATTTACTTAAGTCCTACTTAAATGGTAGAATACAAAGGGTCGATGTGAATGGACAGCGATCACCTGGGTCATTGGTCTCTATGGGTGTTCCACAGGGGTCAATATTGGGGCCTTTCCTGTTCCTTATCTACATAAATGACTTGCCATTCCTTATTAAGACCCACCATGATATAGTATTGTTTGCAGACGACACCTCACTTATTTTCAAAGTCAAACGACAGCAACAAGCTTACAATGATGTAAACAATGCTATTTCAAAAGTAGTAAATTGGTTCAATGTTAATAATTTACTGTTAAATGAGAAAAAGACTAAATGTATTAAGTTTGTCACTAGTAGTAACGTAAGGCATGTGCAAACAAGTGTCATTGTGAAGGATGAGGAATTGGAATTAGTTGATAGTACAGTTTTTCTTGGTATAACTTTAGATTCTAAACTCCAGTGGGGTCCCCATATTGCTACTCTTTCGAATAGATTGAGCTCTGCAGCTTTTGCAGTGAGCAAAATCCGTCAGTTAACTGATGTGAAAACAGCTCGATTAGTATATTTTAGTTACTTCCATAGCATTATGGCATATGGTATTTTACTGTGGGGCGGTGCTTCAGAGATAAATACCATTTTTGTTCTGCAGAAGAGGGCTATTCGAGCAATATACAAAATGAACCATAGAGACTCACTTAGAGATAAATTTAAGGAAATTGACATAATGACAGTGCACTGTCAATACATTTATGAGAATATTCTGTACGTACATAAAAATATTGTACATTTTAGGAAAAATTGTGAAATTCATAATATTAATACTAGAAATAAACATAAGCTCGCAGTGCCCTTCACTCGGCTCCATAAAATTAAAAAATCATTCATGGGTAATTGTGTAAGATTTTATAATAAACTTCCAAACCATATTACTGAATTATCTATTAATAAATTTAAGAATTATGTAAAGCGTAAACTTATTTCTAAAGCTTATTATACCACACAAGACTACATGAATGATATTACAACGTGGGTTTAATTGTTATTCGAAATGATGATTTATTTATTAGGTATATTTGATTATTGATGAGGAAATGGATATTCCGATGTAATACTATCTACTTCTTTTGTCACTTATGCTTTTTTTTTTGACATTTAGATTTTATTCTAGAAATTCTAGACTAGTATTTTTTTATACAATCTTTTTAATGTTTGACGATCCTTTTGTGAAATTTTTAGTGTTAAATTTGATATGTATAATAATCCAATTTTATTATGGAATAATATTAACATCAATAAATTGCTCTGATAATTAGATTAAGATTAATTACGATTCATAAGAGCTTGTTGCTAGGCCTACATGAATAAAGTAAATTTTGTTTGTTTGTTTGTTTGTTACTTTAGACAGTAAACTCAGGTACAAAACTCACATCAAGGAGCAGACGGCTAAAGCTATAAGAACACTGTTCCAATGCAAAAGGGCAGTAGGAAAGAACTGGGGACTGAAGCCAGGAATGATCCACTGGATCTACAAGGCGATAATACTACCCAGGGTGCTATATGGAGCAGTGACATGGTGGCATAGAGCACATATTAAAGAAAACCAAAGAGAACTAACCAAAGTCCAGAGATTAGCGTGCCTCATGATGACGGGGGCTACGAGAACGACCCCGACACACGCAATGGAGGTAATGCTAGGCTTGAAGCCACTCTGGATTGAGGTGGAGAAAAGAGCCACAGAACAGTGGTATAGAATGAAAGCATGCAAGGAATGGAGAGGAAGCTGCGTGGACAAGAGACACGCGCTGATACAAAGAGAGGCACAATCAAAACTTGAAATGTTGATGGCTAATAATGACCTTATAAAGAGGCAGGAGATTTTTGACAAGAAATATAGAATACACATAGGAGAAAGAGACAACTGGAAGGTGGAAGTCGGACACCCGACGACCATCTGCTTTACGGATGGCTCAAGAAGAAGCTCGACGAAATTAGCAGGAGCGGGCATAGTGATCCCCAAACTGGGAGAGAAAGTATCAGTACCACTGGGCAGATATGCTAGCGTGTTCCAAGCCGAGGTATGTGCTATAACACGCTGCGCAAGCATAATCAAAAAGAGCGCAAAACAAGAGGGAGCTGTTGTAATATATACAGACAGCCAAGCAGCACTAAAGGCACTAAAGAAAATATCAGTTACCTCCTCGCTCGTGAGAGAATGCCGAGAGGAGCTCAACGTGATAGGCAAGCAAAGAAGTGTCACGGTGGCATGGGTACCAGGACACCAGGGAGTAACGGGAAACGAGAAAGCAGACGAGCTGGCGAGGATAGGGGCGGAGACGGAATACATAGGTCCGGAACCGGCTCTGCCTATGTCAGCTGATGTCACGAAGGGAGTCATAGAGAAGGTAAAAGAGATGAAAGCACAGAGAGAATGGGAAGAAGAGACTGGATGCAGACAGTCGAAGATGATGATCAAAGGTATAGACCACAGGAGAACCAGGTATCTTTTGAAACTAGGTAAGAGCAGTCTGAGACTACTGACAGGTATCATTACAGGTCACAATACTCTCAACAGACACCTTAAGATAATGGAAATCAGTAGAGACGCCTCCTGTCCACATTGTGGAAAGGAGGAGACCAGCTTACACTTACTAGCAGAATGTACTATGTACGCGGCACCGCGATATAATACATTCGGTAGAGACACACTAGAAGAAAACGAACTAAAGGACGTCGAACTCAAAGATGTCCTTCTGTTCTGCAGGAAAACAAGAAGATTTGAGGAGAATAGTGTGGGAATGCTGCCGGGACAGTAACCTGCAGCTCCAACTCCAGGGAACCGGGCTGAATGAACGCGACAAGCGATCGACAGCCCGCCTGCTTCCGGCCGGGCGTCCCTACACTACATCTACATCTTGTAGTTAAATCAACATGGTAATGTTAAAAAATATATAGCCAGAGGCCTGTTCACAGTATATGGGAGCAATTTATTATATTATTATAAATATTCAATTATTCAGTCATAGAATATTACAAAACTTCAAATAAGATGTAATAAACAAGTGATATTAAACATTACTCATCAAGACATGTGAAGGTCTTTACATGTGGCGATTTTAATTTGCAGGGGTTCTAATTAAATTTACCTAACTGATAACAGTGATAACAAGATTCTAGATGTGTGTACCCAAGGTTTAACAGCGTAAAATACGCCTTTTCTAATGTGCTTGTAGTTGGTTTTATTGAAAGAAACAGCAGAATATTATGCGCAGATTAATCAGTCTTAAATGCATACTTTTTAAAGTAACTAAGAACTGGCAATCACAAGGTTCTTCTTTTAGTATTGACAACCATACTTAGTCAAAATGTTTAATTTATTTCATCTTCACAAGCAAGTGTGATAAATATAACACTTACCTTGCCTTACGCTTTTCAAGAGTCTGTGGTCTGTTTACATCATAAACCGGGATTTCCATATAAGTTGTGTCCATGGTCTTCCCTGCATCACTAGACATCGCGAGACATGGCATCCTCCTGACAGCATTCACAGTCTAAAAATAAAAACTAATTGTAGAACTTTTTTACATTTACCAAATAAAGTTAAAATCAAACTTTTTCAATAGTAAAGTGTAGAAGTCTAATAAGAATGCTTTCCCTCACATTGATAATTATGTTTAATATTCCATTAAGTAATTTTAAGTATGAGGTATGCAGTTGTTTCAATAGTTGATGTTATTTAGAATATTTGAATTGTTGCTTTATTGTACAATATTTTTTGGGACTTGGCTGTATAAAATTTGTATGTATAATGATATTAATGATTAGTATTTGTTGGCAACTTAATTGGTTTGTGTACTAATTAATAATATAATATTTAAGAACAGTGGTACTGGTAGTGTTTGAGGTCAAATAAACATTGAAACACTCTGTTCAAAAGGTCATAAAGAAAGGTCTAATAAAGGTTATCTTTAGCAGAGGTAGCACAGCTGGTTGTAATGTAACAAGTTTACTGCTATTTAGCAGTGTAAGACAACTTCACAGCCATTGTAGCCATGAATTTGTTGTTGATTTTTCTTTGCAAAAACATCAACTGCTCATTCAGTCAAGTGTAAATATTTTCGTTAATATATCTTATTCAAAAATATTTAAAATAGCTCTTATGTTGGTGAATTAAGAACTATTTGACATATATTTGAGTAAGCTATACTTATTCACTATTTTTTTTCCACTTGACTGTAGCAAATCTAAAGTCAACAGCTTTACATTGTTTGTTTTTTCTAGGTTTGAAAACTGAATGTTGCATAAACAAGCTTTTACTAATCATTTACACAATAGAGAAGTTGTAAGTATGCCCTTCTTGAAATGAACATGACATGCCGTATCCTTTAAAAACCTTCAGGGTCCATTCTCAGAACAAGGAGCTTGAATAAGATGATGGATTGTAATCGACAATTTATATACAGTATTTCAGCTTATGATACATATTAAGAATTGGGATAATGAGCGCAACAATCATATGCAACCAATAAAACGGTTGGCCATAGTTTCATCAGACCATCTAACTTTTATTATGCAACAGAACACTGATTAGCCTTTTGTGTACGTACCGCCCGAAGGTGATTCATATTTTACGTTGTATAATCTCTCGTAACACAATTTAATATAAAATTCTGCACTTTTTCGGTATATTATTGTTTTTTTCTAGATTATTTTTATACGCAGGGTTACCAACTCCAATTTTTTTTTACCCCTAGAGCTCAACTTAAAATCCCCTAAAACTGTACTATTATTTTGGAAAATCCACTAAATAAAAAATATAAGAAATTATACGTTTAATTAATTCTTTATTTATACATTTTCCATAATTTTGTACATTATTAAGATTTTCAACCGGTTCGACATTTTTATGATCTTAAGCCCCCTCCAGACTATGCGCGTGAATCGCGGGCGAAGCCGCGAACGCGAGTGTGGAGTCGATTTCGCTGTCTGCGAAAATCGACGCCACACTCGAGTTCGCGGCTTCGCTCCGCGATTCGCGCACGAGTGTGGAGGGGGCTATACATATGAACGTTAAATAGTTTTTTCATTTCTCATGCTCTGAAAGAGGATCATTAGCCCCCATTCGGACGGGAGCTTTTTCAACGCGCGGTAAAAAAGCGCTTGAATCTGTCTGCAATCTAAATTCGATTTAACGACCAAGAATCCAACAACGCTTGATAAAAAGCGCCACCGCTGTCGTGTGAATAGATATATGGTTATCCATTTGTGTCATTCAAACACTTTTTTAACGCGCGTTGAAAAACCTGCCGTGCGAATGGGGCCTTATTGTTCTAAAAGGTGTGCAGAAAATGATACGTTTCTGCACTAGAGCATTTTAGGTTCCAATCCAAGTAAGATTTTATAATTTTTATTACGATAAGCAATTGAAATTTGGGTATATAATTTGGGATTTGTTATACAATTTCCATTCTGATATTTGACTCCCCATTCCATAAATAACGATACTTTTGACTAAATAATTAATTGAAAGTACCCTCAAAAAATACTATAAAAATGTATGTTTTTAAAAAAACACATGCATTTTATTTTAGGCTTACAAGTAGATAAAAACCTTCGCTGGCAAGAACATATTAACAGTCTTACTAACAGAGTTCGAAAAATGATCTACGTTTTCAAAACATTAAGACACGTGTGTGACCAGAGACTTTTAATCTCAATTTATTATGCACTGTGCCAGTCCGTCATATGTTATTGCATCAATATTTGGGGAGGTGCAGCAAAAACGACCATGCTTAAGCTAGAGAGATCACAAAGGGCGGTATTAAAAGTCATGTTATTTAAAAACTTTCTTTACCCAACCACAGCTGTTTACAATGACTCCTGTGTTCTAACAGTAAGGCAATTGTTTATTAAACACTTGCTTCTGACGCAACACAAAAATCAACCAGACTTTTCAGCATCACGAAGAAGAAATGACATTGTATACGTGGTTCCTAAATGCAAAACTAAGTTCGCTAAGAGATTCATAACTGTTCTAGGTCCAACTCTTTACAACAAAGTAAACAAAAATATAAATTTACGACAACTTACTAGATATTCCTGTAAATTGATGTTGGAAAAATACATGAAATCACTGAACTATGAAAACACGGAAGAACTAATTACTAAGTAAATGGCCAGGCACACATACACATACACACACACACCCGAAACACGCACACAAACACACACTCATACACACACACACACACACACACACACACACACACACACACACACACACACACACACACACACACACACACACACACACACACACACACACACACGCACACGCACGCACAAACACATATGTCAGGATACGCATACATGAATACATAAAACAAACTGATACATATCAAACCTCTACACATACTCATTTAGTTAAATAATCGGAAGAGTCAATGGTAAATAATAGCGTAATTATTAAGTTAATACTATAATTTATCTTTAATAAGTTTGATCGGCTAACTTTGCATATACTACATGTTTACTGGTTATTCGCACAGCCGCGTTGCGGCGGAGAGTCGTATGTTAGTGCTAGTCCTTAGTGACATGCGCCCTTCTGCCTCGTTTCGACTGATGCGAACGAATTAGCTGTTTGTTACTTCCAACAGTTTTATTTCTATTGTGTTTAACTTAACCACATATCTAACTATATGAAAAGTCATGTTATAATATAATATAATAATTAGATAATTAATGTAAACAACGACAAGGGGAATCCTGTTCCACCGTGATACAGTTTTTACTAGTACGGGGATCAGATGACGCTTACTCAATGTTTCATTGCACTTACCTTAAAAACTTATGTGTACCTACAAGTTATTTACAATGTTAAGTTCACCTTGTATCATTCGTTACTTGTAAGCAGTTGTGAGCTATCATTTAGCTAAATAAAGTTATTTTATTTATTTTTATTTTATTTTATTTTATTTTCCTCGTATTCGAAATGAAAAGTAGAGTGTTTAACTCGGGTGAAAGGCATCATTTCTGCCTCGGCCAAACTACCTCGGCAGAAATGAGTGCTTTCATCCCTTGGTTAACAATCTACTATTAACTATAACATTTTATTTGTTGTAGTAAATGTCACGCAAGATTACATGAATTACACGACGTTTTTGGAGGAGCCCAACACCTAGATCATACTTATAGCCGTAATAGACTACCACACGTATAGAAGTACCCTGCCTCTCCCTGCTCCGCCGTACTTGCTTGCTTTTAATTATTGCTTATACAATAAAGATTATGATACAAACGGAGTTCCCATTCGTCTTCCATATGAAATGACATGTGCAAACGAGACAGCTCTACGAATGTGTATAACGACGTCCCACATTCGCACAGGTCATTTCGTAAGGAAACCGGGTAAAAATTCCGTATGTATGTGGCTAACACTTCCCGACCCGACAAGGGGGCCCGACCAAAAGTATGGTCTAAACCGCCTTTAAAGCGACGAAAGATCATACAACCACGTTACAAATCACTGTGTAGTGTAAATCCGAACGTTCAGCCGTGTATTTCCGTCTCAGTCGAACTTGCGAGTTCAAGCAACACAGAGTGGTATACACTATGCCCTATGGTATCGATAACGTTTCATTCCCAGTATAGTATGTAGCTTCTCACATCGTGAACACTTTTTCCATATCACTCAAACATGGTATAGAAAAATCCCTAAAAAAACCACTAAAAATATTTAGCCCCTAAAAAAACCCCTAGCTGGTTTATTTCCCCCTAGATTTAGTGGTAAAACCACTAAGTTGGCATCCCTGTTTATACGCTATAGGTTGACATTGACAGTGACAAGTGACATAGCCATGTGACAACAGTAACCAGTTTGGATTCCTAAAATTTTCAGCGTTTTTATCATTATCTTAAACCGTCGGTTGCTATAGCAACGAAATGTCATCAAAGTCCGCGGTAATGCGGTAAATGAGGTAAATCGGTAATGGTGTTTGCCGTGTTTGGTTTCGTCTGAATTCGGAATTTTTTAGTTTCTAAAACGTGTAAAAGTTGATTAGAAATGCGTTTACTGCAAAGGTGTCGCATGATCTGAATTATATATGCGACCAAAAACCTACTTCTGAAGTGATGGCAGAGATAAAACGATTTATAACTCTTACGATCGGTAAGTAACGGATTTCTTTAAAAACTTTTGTATCCGTGTTTTATCATTTAGTATGTTGTTTAAACAATACCTATTTATACAGCAAAGATTCTATCATTAAAGTCAGCTACTAAGTAAAATTAACACTCATTTATTTTTCATCCAAATAAGTGTTAACTTGTTTAACATGACCTTCACTTCCTTGGATACCTGACGCGTTTCTTTTAGTTATTGACCCGCTTGTTCTGAAACTGTTATTGATACACACATTCCATACTCCACTAACAACCAACTTAAATAAATAATTTGAAACATTTTAGAGCAAAGTTATAATAGACATGGATTACATTTGGATAGTCATTCTGAAGAGGAGCTGGATAACTTCATACATAACCCACAAACATTATTACTTCAAGGCAGCATAACAAAAGGAGGTTCAATTTTGCTTGAGACAAAAGTAAGTACTCATATTATAAATAAGCCCAAGGTCACATTACACTTCCCTTCTTCACTTCTTCTTTTTTTTACATAGTGTTCGTTTGTCTAACATGTTTTATTTAATTTACTCTCAATTGCTCAAAGGTTGACTGGAAGAGATCCCTTATAGGGATAAGTTCGCCTTTGTACATTATATATATTTTGTTTCATTGTAATTTAACCTGTCTTATGTACAATAAAGTGTTTACATACATACATTAAAAAAATCCTACAACTTGTAATCTCTGTTTGCATCTCTTTCTACCAACCATATTTCTTAGAAAGAGAAACAGAGCAATTACAGGTAATAGGACTTTTACAAAGTGTGTCTCAGGTGTCTGTTTCTGAATAGTATGAAACTATGTATATAATGATGCACTCTTATTGAAACTTTCATGAAAATACAGTTGATTTTCAAATGGGTGCAAGGCAGGGACCGTACAACCGGTTTTAATAAATACCTCTAAAAAAGTGTCAAACGAATAGTGGTTAAAATGTAATACCTCTATTCGAATTTGAGGTATTGTTGTCATTCCGCTTTTGTCTTTATCCCTATGCGCACACTATTTACATAATGAAATACCAGTATTCAATACCCCTATTGGGCTGTCTTTAGCATGTCATCCAATACTTAATTCGTTTAGGCTGATATTTGCTTGTAATTTCATACCCAATTTTAAGGACAGTACACCTTATTAATCTTAAATACGGTAGGGCTTCTGTCAATTTCAAATAGAATAAATACATAAATATATGTACGTTAGTAAAATTCAACTTTATTTCTAGTAGTTAGAGTACGAAGTCTTTTGTTATTATTCTTTATCAAGAATATTAAAGAACATTCGCTATTCTACTGTGATGACCATTTTGGAATCCAAGATGTCCGCCGTGCACATTGTCTTAAAAGTTGTCATGGATGTCGATTTATAGGTTTTAAGGAGTGCAGATTTCGAAAATGATGACAGTTTTGGAATCCAACATGTCTGCCGTGCACTTTGGCATAAAAGTCGTCATGGGTGTCGTTTTATAGGTTTCAGGGAGTGCCAGTTTTGAAAATGATGACAGTTTTAGAATCCAACATGTCTGCCATGCACTTTGACATAAAAGTCGTCATGGGTGTCGTTTTATAGGTTTCAGGGAGTGCCGCTTTCGAAAATGATGACAGTTTTGGAATCCAACATGTCTGCCGTGCACTTTGGCATAAAAGTCGTCATGGGTGTCGTTTTATAGGTTTCAGGGAGTGCCGGTTTTGAAAATGATGACAGTTTTGGAATCCAACATGTCTGCCGTGCACTTTGACATAAAAGTCGTCATGGGTGTCGTTTTATAGGTTTCAGGGAGTGCCGGTTTCGAAAATGATGACAGTTTTGGAGTCCAACATGTCTGCCGTGCACTTTGACATAAAAGTCGTCATGGGTGTCGTTTTATATGCGATCATTCGTGTGCGATCGATATCGTTGCAGACTTGTCTTGGTCTAATTCTATTAACGTGCTGTATAACTAAAAAACGCACCGACCTCCATAGAAAAATTACAACCGAATAATAACCTCTTTGTCGTTTTATATCAAATTACTTAAATTCTTTCAAAGTGCAAAATATTCTTACATTTAAACGATACGGCTAAACACCACACATTTTTACAGAAACAAACACTCGAGTATGTTGACACTAACAGTGACAGGATTACCGGTAATGGCTTTAGGAATAAAATATCAAATAGAGGTATTCGTTGTCAACTGGCTAAACCGATAATACTCTTGAATACCGGTATTGTTATACTTCTATTCAGAGCTTTAGCGAAATAAATACCAAAATTCAATCATAACCGGTTATACCCCAATTAAAACCGGTAGTCAGAATACCGGTAACGGTCCCTGGTGCAAGGGTCATCCATTAATTACATCACACCAATATCTAGGTTTTTTGACCCCTCCCCCCCTCATTGTCACAGTTGGTCACATTTGGCAAACCCCTCCCCCCTGGTCTGGTGAGACGTCTCATTTTTTCAAAATTTTCAACGAAATCGGCAAATCGAATTAAGTAGGTTCATCATCATCATCATCATCTCAGCCATAAGACGTCCACTGCTGAACATAGGCCTCCCCCTTGGACCTCCATACGTGCCGGTTGGAAGCGACCCGCATCCAGCGTCTTCCGGCGACCTCGAGTGGAGACCACGGACTAGCAAGCGCAGCGTAGGACGTCCACCCACAAGATGGACAGACGATCTTGTTAAGTAGGTTATGTACATATTATTAATAATTTATATAAATATTTTTGAAAAAAAGATATATAAGTAATTTTATTACCCACAACTGATAGGAAAGAAAAGTAAACAAATGAAAATGATTAATGTTCCAAAAACTTGTTATTTAACTGTACAGCGAATAAATAATTTAAATAAGTTAAAGTGACGTCACAAAGTTTGTGACTCCCCCCTCCCCCCTGTCACAATATGTCACATTTTCTTGACCCCCTACCCCCCCCCCCCTAAACGAAAAAAAAATGTGATGTAATTGATGGATGACCCCCAAGGAGTTTTCTGTTGGTATATCCTAAATCCTAAGGCCCAGTCTTTCAAATCTATACTATCTTAAGGTCTCAGGGTGGATTTATGCACAAATACATGGCAGAACAACAAATCACAATTTTATTAAACTTTCTAATAAATTTCATGTGAACAAATCACACATTTTATATTGCATAACGGAATATAAAATAACCTCCAGTTTTGTAGACAGGGTCACTAGTGACTAGGCTGTTATAGTTAAAGCACTATCCCACTTAAGATACGTTTTTGACTTTGTGGGTTTTACTCTATATTGATTATTGACTTTTCCAGGTAGAGGATGATAAAACCAAGTCAGTGGTATTTTATAAAACAGCGCCAGAAGAGCTAACTAAAGAAGACGCAATAAACACTATAAATATTATAACTTTAACTAATAATGCTGTGGCATCTTTGTATCTGATTTTGAAGCAAGTCTACTCACCATTGTTGACTAACGTATGACCAAAGATGTATTTAATATTAAGCATTAATATTAAATTGATATTGGGACTCTAGCTCGTTTTTTTAGCATTCGAAAAACACTTTTGAAAAATAATTCACGGCAAATTATGTAACAATTATGAATCATATACGATTATTTATATTCTTTTGATTTCATAAGTAATAGTTACTGATTTTTAAAAAGCGTTTTCCAATTAAAAGACACGTCAAGATCGCGTAGTCTTTTTCTAATGCTAAATAAACGAACTATAATAAAATTAAGTATAAGAAGCTGACTTCAGTAGAAAATTAATTGAATCTATTTTTGTTTCCAGACTAATGATTTGTATTCAAGTAAACTACATAAGAACTTAACAGACCTTCAGTCTGTTTTAAAAGTTCTTAGTTTTGGGAAAAAGGATCAAGACATTATTGGTATGTACTTACATCAACATTCTTAACTGCCTATCCTTAACATATCCTTAACCTTAAACATGTTTATATCATAAGGTTTACAAATTGTGTGGACAATGGTACCTACTCATTTTATATACCTGTACTGGTTAGTTAAGTAAATACCCTTTTTGTTGCAATAATACGCTCATGTTTGAGGTATGCTGAACCATCAGCAGCAAATATTTGAACAGTACAGTTAGATTGGTAAAAATACCATTACACTCAGTGATGAATGCAATCAGTAACATATAATAAAAATATAATAATAATTCAGCCTATATACGTCCCACTGCTGGGCACAGGCCTCCTCTCATGCGCGAGAGGGCTTGGGCTATAGTCCCCACGCTAGCCCAATGCGGATTGGGGACTTCACATACACCTTTGAATTTCTTCGCAGATCTATGAAGGTTTCCTCACGATGTTTTCCTTCACCGAAAAGCTAGTGGTAAACATCAAATGATATTTCGTACATAAGTTCCGAAAAACTCATTGGTACGAGCCAGGATTTGAACCCGCGCCCTCCGAATTGAAAGTCGGACGTCATATCCACTCGGCCACCGCCGCTTCTAATCAGTAACATACTTGATCAATAATGATCATTGAGGATAATCATGTAAATCTCACAATGTTTTTAAATTACAGTCATACAATCAGTGGAAGATGAAATTGACTACTGGAAGACTCTTGCTCAGAATAAGGACGCACATAAAAAGGAGAAGGAATCAGCCACATCCTTTTGTGAATTGTTTGAAGATATTAGTGAAGAAATTCAGTAATATTTTGCTCATTATTTAAAGATTATACTCTGCATCTTTAGGAATTTAAATAAAAGTAAACAAATAATTTGTACATTTTCGGGTAGTTATAACATTTATTGGTTAACCAACCAAATACAAAATCGCCTGGATCTGTCACTGAACGACCTGGTTTTAACCTACATTATTTGGTCGTGTAATTTTTTCATCTACCCTCTACTGGCTTAAGGAGACATTTGGGTGTAGATTTGTTTACTTCTATTTAAATACCTAAATATACAGACATAGTTTAGGCTAGTTATATTATTTTTCAGGAAGTAGAAACCTTAGTGGTGGAACAAGATTTTAATTCGAAACGTGATGCTTTGCATACTTAGCACACCCCACACTAATACTCCTTTTCTCTGACAAAGACATATTTTTAAATATATTTCAGGCGTTTTACTAAATTAACACTTAAATAAGTTAATACAAGTTTGTGTCATACTATTGACAGATCAATGCCATCACTTCCTATGTTGGAGATCAGGGAAGCTGTGGAGAATGTGGGAGGAGCGTTGGATGATGTTTGGAGAATCACTGTCAAGCCCTACCCTCAAGACAGGATGACGCATATTTTTGATGTTATAGGTATGTTGTGCTTTTTATCCCGCGTACCGTTAATCAATTACCCAGATGACTGGGAGCCACGTGATGAAAAAACAAAACACCATTTTGTTGTATTTAAAAGTGGTTAGAGATACTTGTCGCGAACGCCTTTACGATCGCTGGAGAGAAGGGCAACTGCGGAACCCTATACTGAGCATGGCCCGACATGATCTTGGCCGGAGGTTTGAGCTCCTATCTTTCTCTTCTGCGATTGGTGTGTGTGGCTTCTGAATCCTCTATTCCTCTCCATCTCCACGTTAGTGTTGCAATCAATCAATGATAATCGGTGTCTGACGGCAGTGACGGCATATAATCCACAGGTGTTCTTGTCTTTTTGGTCAGAATATCATAATATTATAAGTATACGAGTAATAAATTTAATAATAATTTTTAATTTCAGGGCACATGATTTGTAAAATAATTGAAAAAGCATTCGCGAACATACAGCTTTGGACCGTAAACGGAGAGCCTAGAGACAACGAGATCCTGACACTAATCTCAGAGAGTCTGCTCGTGGCGGAGACGTGGACCGGCGCGTGCAAGTCGCTCACGGAGACCTACTGGCCGAACTACGCGCTTCACGCCTGGACTGGCAAACCTTATGTGCCCACGTTCTGTTTGAACTTTCAGGATCGGCTAAAACAGGTTTCTAGTTTTGACTAAGGGATAGCGAATGTTTCGGTTTCAGCTTCAGCTTGGGCAAAAAGGCAGTACAGGTGGCATTACTTGGTGATCAGGTTTGATAATGATGTAGAATTAGTTTGTCTATCCAGGTTTTGGAAAAGAAAATGCCGGATCCATGGGAGTTCACGAGGTTTACAGCTCACAGAGCTACTTCACTAGTATTATATTGCACACATCATTCTGTGACAGATATTGTGGTTCGTTTAAGGTCAGGCTGTTCCGTGCTCTCTGTGTAGTAACTGTAGTAGGTAAGTGCATACATCGCTATCATGGCGTGCCATATTCGTTTAGACTACCTCCGTAACGCAAGCGGTGTACTGCCAATGCCAAGGGAGCCAGAGCTGTGCTGCATTACACATGATGTGTGCCTCGCCCTATCTGCAAACTCGGGTTCACTGCGCTAAAACTGTGTACTTTATCAGTCATAAGTCACAAAAGTTAATGTTTCAACTGTTTCAAGTATGTGCAAAAAACATTTAAATCAGCTCAAGTTTCGACGCTATGGCTAGTGTAATAAGGATCCAAACATACGTACGATACCGTAATTCGTGTTGTCACTTCCAGATTCATGAGATAAGGTCTACGTACAGCCAATTAATCAAGCTACTTACAGACGAGGAACGTGCAGATTTAAAAACTGACAGATTGTTTGAACCCTTTCAAGGTAGAGCTTTATTCCTCCTATTGACTCTTCATTTGAAAAACCTATTGTTTTTTTTTTTTGTTTATAATTTTTCTCCTTTTAGGCATAAATGTATGGATATGTAATGGACCAACTCATGCTTGGGATGCTGCAGTCTCACGGTTTTCTATTAACCTTCGACCAGCTGAAGCAAATATCTCTGAAAAACTAAGGCCAAGGCTGCATAACACGTCTACTAAACAGGTAAGGTGGAGAAATTGCATTATTAACTTTGTAAGAGGTTAAGTTTTATGAATAAGGGGGTTTATAGTTGGTGTCGTTCAATAAAATACGCCGAAATACCTACAGTAATTTTCTTTCAGATGTTATACGAGTTCATACGCTACAAATCGCTGATAGACAGACCGTTGGTAAAGATCGCGTTGAACAGTGAACTAGAAATCTTCATTTCGTCTCTGATCTCCATGCTCAAGTCCATACAAGCCCAGATGGACTCGGACGAGGTGGACGTGAAAATGTACCAGCCGCCGGAAATGTCCCCTATTGTACAGCAGGTGCAATGGGCTAAGCAAATGGAAGCGAAAGTATGTACATATTTCTATTAATTTGTAAAAGGGTAAAGTCGGCGGTGTTCTAAAAAGTTCCATTTCGCAAAATGTTGTTCAAAAGACAATTTATGTTTTCCCTAACTAAATCCTTAAGCGCCACTTGCACCATTCCACTAACCCGGGGTTAACCGGTTAAACCTGGAGTTACCATGGTTACCAGTACAATTTGACACTGGGTTAACGGTTTAACCGCTTAACTCCGGGTTATTGGGATTGGTGCAAGTGGCCCTAAGAAGTAACAATAAATGGTTTAAATAAGCATAAGTTTATTCGCTTGCTAATCTAGACTACATAAAGGCAAATTAATATTATATTTCCAGGTTAAGGATATACAAATGTGCGCGGAAAAATACTTAAAAGAGTTTGAAAACAGTGCTGAATTGCAACAACTTTCAATGCAAGTGTTAAAAGATCTTAAGGCGATGTACACACAGTTACATGAGGAGTGGTCTAGAGATTTGCAGGTAAATATTAAATACGGGTGTTTGGTTACAGCTATAAGTTTCGCGGTAACCTTTAAGATCATCCGAGTGGATACCCCTGGACACTTTCTTGGCTAGACATTAATAACTTACCTATAGGTATTAGAAAATTATGAATGAATTAATTTTAACTACCAAACTAAACCAAAGTGATCAAAGTGGATGGATTTGTATTTTTCAATACTAGAAGTAATGAAATGGTCAGCCAAAAATAAATTTTGGTCAGCAGAACAATCAGATGGTCAGCAAAGCTTAACCTCGTAAGTGCCCGCGTACTTGTACAAGTACAAATTAAGGATAGCTCTTCAGACCTGACATTTTAACCACATAGATGGCCTAACTGCCTAATGTACTTAAGTACAAATTTTTCATTTCCCATTTACCGGGTAGTTTCTTTACAACGGCAACACTGGCACTGTCATTCTCATTCTATATTCTATGGTCAATTTCACCATGTTAGACAGGTAAAGTCAACTGTCAGTGTCAGTGTCATTTTTTCGCAAGATGGCCACATAGTCAGGTGGCTGGCCAGCACGAGGTAAGATAATCGGTTTATATTCAAGTAATCACTTATTTTTTCTGTTTTCATACGAATGTATTAGTATATTTAAATAATAAATATTGTAAAATAAACAATATTTCAAAGAAACCTGTATATTTAAGGGGGTTGGTGATTGGTCAAAATAATTTGTACTTACGGTAGTACGTTCGGTCTAACTTACGAGTATTTTTTTTCTTATACTAGCGTTTGATGAAACGCATATATTACAACTTCTCAATAACTATGACTTCAAGGACTCGGATAATGAAGATATGTTTATATCTGAACCCGACCAAGCATCAAATAGCGAGTTTTCTTCGTTTTCGGAATATGAAGATGGAGAAATAGAAGTAGCAGTACGCGGACGTGTATCTTGTCATCGATTTCAAAGTGCTCTTGGTCAATGAGGTGGGCGTAGCCGTGGTAGAAGCACAAGTGCACAAGGGCGAGACGTAGGAAAAGTGCAAGGGATAGGTCTGCAGATCTAGTCTAGGTTTTGAACACCCAAATCCAATCTCCTTGGATGTAGTACAGTATTAAAATAATGAAAAGAGGTTTTTTAATTCATCTTTTTATAAGAAGAAGATTAGTTATGTTGTAATAAAGTATTTTTTTTACTTTAATGATGTTTAGAGAAAATATATGATTTAATATTAATATTAAATAAATCCTTTAACTTTTTTATTATACTGTGTAAAAACCTAATGTACTCACACAAGTACAAAATATTTTCAATAATTTCCTTCATAAAAAAGTGCTATACATAATAAACATACCATAAAAAATACTGAAAATAAAACCTCACTTCAAAAAATCTCTAAAATCGACAATTTTTTGTTTCGGTTTGAAGCACTATTCTTGGTTTGTACTTGGTATAGTACAGCCGGCAGATATGACTACTGCCGTCGAAAAAACACAGGACTTACGAGGTTAAGTTAAATTTTTTCTGACCAACAGATTTTTCTGCTGATCAAAAAATGATTTAATTAGTTAAATCATACGCTTTTAATAATTATTATAGGCGCAAGTTAAAAACGGCAAGCTCCAGCTGTCCTTAGACAAGCCTGTCGTGGAGTTCTCCTCCCAGAGCAAGATGATGGTGGTGAACTACAACCCCCGCCTGGTGTGGGCGGGGCTGGAGGCGCGCGCACTCGCGGCGCTGGGGCTGCCCGCGCCGCCCGCCGCCGCGCTCGTGGACGCCGCCGCGGCCGCCCTGCAGCACGCGCGCGCCCTGCAGCAGGTACTGGGGCCATAAGGAGCGTTCAAGTATTACGTAACGCAATTTTTGGACATTTTTACGTAACCACCAAGTGACCATTTTTTAGTGTTCCGTACAAAACTTTGTTCACGGAACACTTATTTTTACCTAAAGCCCACAATTATGTGGCGTAAAGTACCGGAAAGTCGCTAAAATACCTTTGTTATTGTTTTAATCGCGTTAATATTAATAATTAACATTTGAAATGTCTAAAATTATGAGAAAAAATACGTTTTAAAAAATGCGTTAGAGAATCTCTCTACGCAACCGTTCTGAAGGGTTAAAAAACAATGTTACGTAACGCGTAGTTCAAACACCCCCTCCCGCCCCTGTAACGCATCGTAACGTTTTACAAGACCCCCCTCCCCCCCAAATTCGTTACGTAAGTAGAACGCTCCCTTACTTAGAATTATGCCATTAAGAGCCACTTGGAGTTACCATGTTTAACCATGACATTGGGTTAACGGTTTAACCGCTTAACCCCGGGTTAGTGGGATGGTGCAACCCTAAAGAGTTAAAATGAGCTACACATGTTTATAATACAAGAACGTGTTCACTGTCCAGCCAGATCATGTTTATCCGCTTACTACCTTACACCACTTATACCAGTCACATCATTCCAGGTGGCATCTTTTCATAACACTCTTGGCGAGCGCATGATCCCGTCGACGCGGCCGCTGATGCTGCAGGCCGCCCTCGACCTGTCCACGCTCGTCCAGGACCAGCGCGCCGTCTACTGGAACGACGAGCAGCAGCTCCGAAACTACACCGACAAGCTGAAGACCGCCGTGTTCCAGCTGGAGTCGCAGGTACTCCACACATTACCAGCTGTTCCACAACACCTGTCCACGCTCGTCCAGGACCAGCGCGCCGTCTACTGGAATGACGAGCAGCAGTTCCGAAACTACACCGACAAGCTGAAGACCGCCGTGTTCCAGCTGGAGTCGCAGGTACTCCATGACGCTAATTTTAGCGCGTAGTCGGCCCCTGGTCTCCGTGAGCGACTTGCACGCGCCGGTCTACGTCTCCACCACGTGCAGACTCTCTGAGATTAGTGTCAGGATCTCGTTGTCTCTAGGCTCTCCGTTTACGGTCCAAAGCTGTATGTTCGCGAATGCTTTTTCAATTATTGCTAAACTAATGCTAATTTAATTTTACGGTTCAACCCACGTATTTTAGTCACTCGCGCGACATGTTTCGGAGAGCCTGGGTCTCCATTTTCAAGCACTAACAGTATATTGTTAGTATGACTCCCGATAGTTTAATTTCGACTTCACACATTGTTATTAGAATTATACTTCCAATATTACCTATTGATGGTTATACTAAGCTTATTAGGTTTCTTTCTATTTACAGAATACTTATTTGACAAGCCAGCACATTGCGATTCGGGGCATAGTTGAAACCTTAATGGACACCGAGCTGTTAGCAAAACAAGCCGAGTGGAAGAAGAAAATTAAAAATATAAGAGATATCATTGAGGCGGTAAATATCTATATGTATATTTATTATGGTAAAATTCTTTAAAAGGATGATCTAGGTAGGTATAGATCATGCAAAATGTATGGATATCAAACTTTAGGTACGTTATGTGTCGTGCGCAACTTATCTTGCGCATCTCCTAGCAACGGCTGCATGGAAACAATAGGTATTTATTAAATGTCAACAAATAACAGCTGTCAATTTGCGGAGTTCTGATCTTTTATAAAAATTATAATGTATTTTATAATTTATAATCGTTCGTAAGGAGTAAACTCCAGTCGTACGTTGGAGCTGACAAATACACACACAGAGTACATTTATATTTATTTTCGCCTGTCCCATTGTCTGTATCACTGTATGTAATCAAACCTTGCAAACTAAATTGGACCCACTTCACATATAGGTTGAAGCTAACGGGTACAAGAACACAGAGCTATGGAGGTCCCACTGGGACTGGCAGCTGTACAAAGCTCTCGAGTGCCAGTACATAAAGACGCTGCTGTCTTTACACAAGCACTTCCCGCCGGTCAAGGTTGATCTGGTTCTGCGGTAAGTACTTACCTGACGTTGTAAACTGACCATTTGTAATATGTATGTATATAAATGTATGAATTAGTATCTCATTTATTCATTTTCATTCACAAACATTACGCAATTCAGTTTATTGATTTGGTTTATCATTATCAGTAATTAAACTAATACGTATTTGCTTAATAATGTAGATAACATTTGTAACAAAACAAGGTAATATTCCCTAGTAAACACACTTGTGTAGTTGCGTAGCTTTAGTTCCTATGCAGAAATTATTATTTTATGCCTAACAAACAGTCATCTGTCAACGTTAAAATTTTCGCAAAATTTTGTTGTATGGGACATTTCATTGTTCACTGCTGGTTGCCGTTTAACTGTCCGTCAATTGTGGCTGATGCTGTTGGTCTTACGAGTGGCCACCATACTAGACTAAAGTCTGTATCTTTAGGTATTTAAATAAAAGTAAACAAACAATTTATCCATTTTCGGGTAGTTATAATATTCATTGGTTAACCGACCAATTACAAAACCGCCTGGATCAGTCACTGTACGACCTGACTTTAACCTACATTATTTGATCGTGTAATGTTTTCATCTACCCTCAACTGGCTTAAGGAGCCATTTGAGGGTAGAATTTGTTTACTTTTATTTAAATACCTAAAGATACAGACTATAGGTGGTTGGTAGGTAAAAGAAATATGTAGGTAAAGTAAATATGTACGCGTAGTGCAACTGAAACTGAAACAGTCCTTCCGACAAAGCCCTCTAAGTCAACTTTGTAACTTGAGGCAACTTTGTAATATTTTAGAATTAAAAGTATCAGTTTTCCGGGTCCAGCCAGCTGCAGACACGTCTGACCTGTAGGTATATGTAGATTTTTTTGTATATAGATTTCCGTCCTAGATAATTGTACTGCGATATACACGCGATACAATAATGAAAATGTTCAGTTCAGTTTCTTTATTAGTAAAAAATATTTTACAGGTCACACAAGTAAATACATTTGAAATATGATAGGTTAGTTAAATACAATTTTAGATAAGAATACATTGGTACAAGTTTACAATTCCTTAAATAATGATCATGCAATAGTTGTTAATACAATATTTTTTTAAATATTCTTCTCTTTCATAAAGCCGTCAACAGAATGATGCATTATTTCAGTAGGGTAAAGTTTGCCTACTACTGAATTTCAAGTGTTCTTTTATCTGGCAGAGGGCGCACAGTGCGCGTGCAACCGCCTTTAGAAGAGATCCGCGTGCAACACTACCACCAGCTCCGACGGCTGGTGGCGTTGCCCGCGCAGTTCGTGGGGCTCCATACAGCCGGGGACTCCATATTCACCGCCATCGCTGACAAGTACGTACACCCAGATAGGCTTTTAGAAGGTACCCAAGTTTAACATTACCTGACCATGATGTCCTTATTGAGATTCTGTTTAGGACCTAAACTGAATTGCTAAAGGACGGAGCTATTTAAGTCGCATAGCTCCGTCCCTTAGCTCCTCAATTCAGTTTAGGTGCAAAAGTGCATACCCACTTTATGAATGAAATTCATTCATAAAGTGGGTTTGCACTTGGCAGCTCGCTGTACAGGTACTTGTGAACAACCTTATATGTATGTATGTAAGTAGTTAATACAGTAGATACCTACGAGTAGGTTTGTACAAACAGCAACACTCTTAACTGTCCATCGGTGGACCTTATTACAAAAGGCATAAGGTCCACCGATGGTTACCAGTGTGTGCGATGGTACTGAACAACTACACAAAAATATTAATAATCCCATAGAAAATATCGATACATTATCATTTATCAGCCTAAATACCTATGTGAAATAGCTTAGATTTCTTCAACGATTTCGGACTACCGACCCCATACTACGAGTATATCCCCAGTACATAACTCCCATAGTATGAACCATATTGAACCCGCTGGATAAGGCTAAGTATAGAAATCGAATATAATATTATGTACCTAAAAATAAAAACCTTATGTTTAGGCACAGCTGGCTCGGCAACAAGGCAGTGAAGCAGCTGGAAGCGGCCATGAGTGCCCTGGAGCGCACCCGCGAGGCGTGGACGCGCCGCGCCGCGCTCGCGTGCGTGCCCGACCTGGACGCCTTGTGCGGGGAACATCTCACGGAGCCCGCAGACTGGGAAGCTAACTTCAAGGCTTGCAAGGCCTATGGACAGGCGGTCGCGAAGATGGCTTTGTAAGTGTGTTCAGGCATTGTAAGCTATATGTTGGAAAGTTGTTGAGATGAGGATACGCGGAGCTCCGCGCTTTGCTTGCAGACCCGGTCTGGACGCCCTATGCGGGAAATGTCTCAAGGAGCCTTCCGACTGGGAAGCTAACTTCAAGGCTTGTAAGGCATATGCACTGGAAGTCGTGAAATCTGTGTATTTACAGGGTAGGCTATAAAAGTGCTTGCAGTATATTCAGAATTAGAGATTCTGAGTTTAAATCGTTTAGCGCATTTGGCAAAGAGTTGTAGTTCCCGTGATATTCAATCTTCTGTAGTCGGTTTCGATTATATTTCCATCAAACTCCATAATTATAACCCCAGCTCATTTTGTAGCGTAGACATACCTAAGGGCATCAACATCATAGACTTTTTGGGCATAAAGACACACTAAAGTTTAAACAAGAGCAAAGTATAAGAGCGATCACGTTATACATAATTTCGTTTCATATTACAGCGACGACGAGAAAATAGACTGGATAGTGGTGGTAACAGCGACGCTGCGGCACGAGTTCGAAGCGCAAGCCCGCAACCTGTGGAGCTGCCTCATGCTGTCGCTGCAGGCCAGCTGCCGCGGCGACGCCGCCACGCTCGACGCCTTCATGGCGACCGCCGCGCTCGCGCTCCAGGACAAACAGGTGCCGAAGAACGCCAAGGAGCTGGCGGAGATAAGTGCTAAGCAGCAAGCATTGCGGGAGAAAATGCCTGAGGTTAGTCGATATTTTTTTAAAAGTTCGAAGTGATGTCCCTAAGACTGTTCTAGGCAATACTCGAGATGACAGCACTGTTTGTAGTTGACCGAGCGAAGCGCGTTGACAAAGCGCGAGCCAGACGTCTCCTTTTCAACTTGGGCAAAAATGTTTTCGTATGCCCGGCTGTTCTCAACAGATCGAGATTTTGTTTTGGGCAGGTGCAAATATTGAATGTGCAATTATATGGCATTTGGCGATTTTAGATCCGAGTCCGACGTTCTGTAATATACGGAATTTCTCGAAAACACCTTATAAGCATTATCTATTTACATAATTGAAATTGAAAAAGATGTGTCATTTTTCTGTTACCTTACTTAAATTTTTGGAAATTTCGAATCGCTATTCGAGTAAAAATTCACGGAATAATGACATCTTTTACATGACACACGGTTAATTAGTTTCATTAATGTATGTGTCATTGTTACAAAACAATTATGATTGTTAAATTTATTTTATTAAAGATGTCGAAGACCGTGGAGAATCTGAAGAAGAAAGGCCACATGCTGCGTACTTGGGGCGGAGATGCTTCCGTCGATGGGACGATAAAAGAGTGGCAGAAGATTCAAGAGTTGATGCAGAGCCAACAACAAATGTTTGAACATCAGGTTTGTATTTATAGTGTTTTAAATAGACCCCGTGCATAAACTATAGGGGCAGCATAGGAGCCGTCAGATTTTTGGCGCGAGGCGTAAATGTCTCGTTTATGCTTCCGATGTAGCCCACAAGGTGGCAGAACCTACTATGCACAAGGAAACGTACCGACGAGAACGGTAGATGATAGCACTTACTTTGGACCTTTGGCAATGTAAGTACATGTGCACATATGTTTCCGATTCAGGCCACAAGATGGCAGACCCTCCATCGCGCACGGTCCCTGTAGCAAACACTTTTATTTATGAGTGTAGCGTACTGCTATTCACTATTCATCAGGCGTTGTAGATTTGAAGAAGATGGTATCACGAGTAATTAAAGACTAGTTATAATTATAATTGTAGCGTTTTTAAACTACATGATGGTCGAGATATGACTATTGTACCTTATGTCGATATTATTGAGTGTTTTGTTATATAATATTCATTTGAATTTCGAGAATAACACGCTGTGAGCTAATTAAGTATTTAGTAACCCACTAGAAACGGTAGTTCACAGTGCGCATTTACTATTTGCGTGTATACGAAATCTGTACGCCTCAAGAATATAACACAAGAATAAGAATAAAACTTTGAACTAACCATTGCTCTGACGTAAACAGCCTGTTATTAATTGAACTCAGTTTTCACATTCTTTGTCTTCAGGCTGAAATAGTAAAATCAAGTTTAAGCGGCGAATGGGACAACTTGAACGGCGGCCTCGAGTCTTGGGCGTCGCGCTGGGCGCAGGCGCGCGCTCGGCTCGACGACACGCGGGGCGCGACGTACCGGGACATGGCCGACAGATGTCGCTCCGTGCTCGAGGCGCACGAGCACTGGCTGAAGCTGCAGGCTGATAAGGACGAGTTGCTGTAAGTTTTAGCGCGTCGTAGTCGTAGACGTGGTCGACAGATGTCGCTCCTTGTTCTAGGCGCACGCGCCAAACACTGATTTAGATTATTTTCTTTAATTTAATGTAAATTTAAGCTGTACACATGAGGCCTTGTAGCGTATTGGCGTTCAAGTAGCACGCGCATTGGCTAAAGCTGCTGGCTGGTAAGGATGAGTTGCTGATAGTTTCAGATTTATGTGCATCTTCAAAAGTAAATTTAACGAGGTGCGTTTTGCCCTCTCATGGTCAACAGATGTGCTTAAAGCGAGTTGATAAAAATAGTTGAGTATAGTTTATGATGAGAAATCTTATGAAAACCAACTTGCAAACACGCGCGTCTTCAAAATAAAAAATAAAATTGTCTGTTATGTTACTTCTGCTTCCGTTTTTATTTATTGACAGTAATGATTTCTCACTATTAAATTGTGAAAAAAGTTCAACTCCAACGTATTAAACTTTTTTAATGTACCTACCTATTGAGGCAACATCATTCCGTCATCGTCATTAATTTCGTAGAAGTCCCACTGTATTTTGTTAAAAATTCCTGATTATTCCCGATACACTTAAGCCCAGTACGTGGTGTACTGTACTATCGGGCTAAGTATAAAAGTCCTGTTCGTGTTAGTCGCCCTAAGAAACAAAAGTCCTTTTGATGTTGAGACAATGTGTACATGAGTCATCTTAACATGTACTTTATCTTGTAGGAAGGAATGCGAGAAGTTCAACATGGCACCGACCATATCTGGTTCGTGGGAGCAAGCTGAAAAACTTATTACGGAAGATATGAACCTTTGGACGGTGATGAAAGAGTACAATGAAGGTAGCAATTTTTATTAATCGACTTCAAAAAGGAGTCGGATTCTTTGTTTATTTCAACATTTTTAGGGTTCCGTATTTGATGTATGATTTCGCGAAGACATGGTACGATTTAGATAATTCTTTTCCCACACTATTATAGGCACACCTATAGTAATTTGGATATTTTATAATAAAGTTAAAATGGACCTGCTGTTTTGTGAAGTCAATTATATTCTTATTAAAGGTTATTTTTAACTCCTGATCTGATGGAAAGTATCTTAAGTAATTGGAGGTAGCAGTGGCGTGCCTAGGGTTTTGGAGTAGGGCAAGCCGAAGTATATGTTTTCGTAATAACTGTCCAATCTTCACTCTTCGGACTCAAATGCACCTGCTAACGTGTCGAGGCGAGCTAATCATAGCGCACTGAGGGCATATTTACTATTACTAGATAGAATATTACAAACATATCAGCAATTGCATACCCCCGGTGGCTTTGATAAAAGCCGTTTAATTTATTTAAGTGAATTTCATTTGTATATACAATATTAACAAATTTACACGATAATAATTTACATACAGTTGTGCTGTGCGGTTAGAACAATCTTTTTGTTAGACAAATAGCTCGAGCTTGGCTTGTCGCTTTGAACATGTTTTTCTAGAACGCCGTCATATTTTGATAGCAACGATACAAGTTCCAAAAAATTTCCCCTATTTAATGAAGTGTTTGACTCATCGTGTCCTCTAAAAGCAAGTTCTTGCTGTGCTAAATGGCACACAATATCTACTAACCTCTGAAAAACACTACGATTGTTGTCAACACGCATGTTATGATTTGATATTTCTTCTGATAATTGGCGCGACAAAGAGGCCTCGATCCTTTGTTTCCCAAAATTGCTCAAAGAAATCACTGCACACATATATTTACCGGAATTCATGTGCCTCTTTATCGCTCCAGATAAATTATTTAAATCGTTATAGCCAGAAGTATTCCAAACGTTAATGTCGTTCGAAAAAAATATGCAACACCAGCAATACATCTTATTTGTATGGGAACAACCAACAATCCAATGAGTTTTGTAGACGGCCCTACAGATATTTCTCTGACGCGACTGACTTGACTGAGAAATACACAAGTCGGGTGTTGGTTTTGCCGCGGAAATTATGTCCCGTTTTTCGACTAAGGTCAAAGACTTTACCTTGTTTTGGTTGACTAAAACGTGGACGCATTTCAAACCGTCACAAGGAACCACTTCTTGATCCATTGTTAACACTTATTAAACTAAACGCCACAACAATGAACAAATCCACATTCACTATTTAATCAAATTCACTTAAACAAACTTTCGTTACTTTCGTCTCGACCACTGACTCGGCTCGACTAAATAAGTAATAATACACTTGAAGTAAACGCGAACGCGCGCTCGTGCGAACTTATGCAGCTTCCTTCACTGCAAACAAAAGCCAAGCTTAAATCGCCTTATAAAATTGCTATACATACCAACAAATAGTTACATCGTTCTTTGGCGGTTTGTAGGCTGATAGTGCCCAGAGCGGGACGAAAAAGCAAGCACGGTTGCAAGCCAACGAGTGCGAGTACGAGCAGGATAGCTAGAACATCCTACGCCTGATTTCTTTCGCGCGGACGAGACGCCACGCCGCGGCAAAATTTTGCAACACGCTCGTGCCGCGGTTCGAGGCCGCTGTGGCTTGAATTTAATAATAAGGGGTTCGTTTGGCGCGCGATTTTAAAATAATCTTTATTGATCTTATCACTACGTAATTTCGGTAAGGCAATTAGTTGCCTTAGGGCAAGCCCAGCTTTTGGGCTTGTATGGGAGTCACGCCACTGGGAGGTAGGATATCGTGTCATAGATAAAGGCTTACGGATTACACATTTTGTATACCTATTTCCTAATGTTACGACATACTCGTCTTAAAAAACTAAAAGATATTGATAAAACTTAAAAACCCTAACCTATTCTTATTTCTTATTCTATATTATGTTGTAGATTTTGAATCTATCGCTGAACAGGACTGGATTGTATTCCACAAGAAACT
Organism: Cydia splendana; assembly: GCF_910591565.1. Classification (NCBI taxonomy): domain Eukaryota; kingdom Metazoa; phylum Arthropoda; class Insecta; order Lepidoptera; family Tortricidae; genus Cydia; species Cydia splendana. The sequence continues at coordinate 16,654,348 of NC_085962.1, forward strand.
ACATCTGCTCGATGACTTCACGTCCAAATGGAGCTCGAAACTGGAACCGTATACAACAGTCACTTTATATTTGAAACAGGAACTTGATAAGTATTCTGTAAGTTCGGTTACTTAACAATATTGAAGTAGAATCGAAGATGGCAAACTTGGACCTTTTTGTCTCAAGATAACTCGAAAGTTACAAACACTTGCTTTCTAAAGTTTTATGTGGCTGGGGTGAATAGGGACAAACTTAAAATGTGATATACTTACCTGATTTTTTCAATTTCTTAAAAAATACCTACACAAATGTATCATTCGATTGAAAATAATAGTAGATTTTGTAGGATACAATTTGTGTGTGAAGTTATTAACAAACTGTCAGGTAAATTAAACATTTAGCTTTGTCCCTATTCACCCCAGCCATACCTATTCATCCCGGAGGACGGTATGTGTTATCCTATGTATGTAATTATGTTGTGTAATCGTATTTAACCCTACGGTTTGTTTTAGGATTTGACCACATTACTGAAGTATCTTCGCGGTACCGACTTCACCGAGCGTCACTGGCACGAGGTCTACAGTATATTAGAAATGGAATACAAAAAACCAGACAGTCTCCAAGTCAAGGACCTTTTGAGTGCTGCGGCCAATATAAAGAGGCACATCAAACTTCTGCAGGTATCTAATGTTTCAGCGGCGTGATACATTGATTGTATAAGATATGTAAAGTCTAAGGGCCGATACAGACGGACTGCAACCCGACTGCAATTTATATGGGAACTGCACGCCAGCTGCAACGTCGGCGTTGCAGTTGCAAGTTGCAGTCCGTTTGTACCGGCCCTAAGACAAATCGTGCTTCGAATTTGACAAGTGTATAGATAGGCTTCGTAATGCGGTAACTCTGGTTGTCAAAAAATTACGTATATCAATTCAGTTACCACAAAACACATGGTGCTGTAAGTACAGCGCCTTCTTCCGCTGTCCAACTCGGAGGCACGATTTTTTCTTACCCCTTATTCATAAAAATTTGCAAGCCTCAATTACTTAATTTACATTTTATCCCTTACACAAATAGTTAAAGGCGATGAGATGGAATAATGAATGTATTATTACATACACAAGTAAAAATCTAAGAAGATAAAGTTTTTAATTTTACGACGTGTTTTTGTGTGCTTTGCCTCGGCCTCACGGTGCCCGTCGCCGTCTATTCGAGCGGATACATTTTCGGCTGCAATGTTCTGCACTGATTTTCGCGTTTTAGTTCTTCTGGCTTTGTCTATATATACATTGAAGAAAAGATAAGCATTGAATACAGGCAGACGAGTAACGTCCTATTCATAGTGGTTGAAGTTATAAAAAACCTATTGTTCATCGGTGTTAATGACTGATAGTCCGGCACTACGGGATGACGGGTTATGCATTCACAGAAATAGTGAGGATACAGCGCCTAAACTAGCATGTACTTTGTTAATTCATGTTTTTCTAATGTCGATTTATTTTATTTCTGTAAGAAATCAACATGCCAGCATCTTAAAATAATATTCAGAAAACAGAGGTGTTGAATTTCTGCGTTGTAGTTTTGCTAATAGATACTACAGATATTCGGATATTTAAAAAAAAATCTTCTCTAAACATATTTTGTGCGTGGTTAGATTACATCAAAATCGAATAATATCAATTCCTTGACTAAATTGAGCTTTAATTAGTACCCAGGGTTAGCGGCTGAACCGTTACCCTACTGTCAAATTGTACTGGTAACCATGGTAACCCCAGGTTTAACCGGTTAACCGGGTTAGTGAATGGTGCTAGTGGCCCTTAGTGAAGTAAAAAGACAGTAAATAATAAATAGAGCGATTCTATAAATATTATATTACAGTCCACTTCATAAATATGACGTGTATTTAACCTTAATCCATTGCAATGAGGTGACAAAATGTACACATACAACATACATATTTATGAACTTGATAAATATTCGTCTATACAAAACTCCCAATTAGGTAGTATAGTTTCGAATATCTAACGTTAGATTATTTTCATCTAGAAAATAAGTGCAAGCGCGTCCAACGAATCGGCGATCCGGAGCGCGCTGAACGAACTAGAGCTGTGGTTCGCGGGCGCGCGCCTCGCCATCACCTACTACAACGACAAAGCCAAGCGGCCCGTGTCCATTGTCAAGGATTTCAAAGAGATACTCACTAAGGTGCATTTTAGTTTTTTTTTTATTTACTACGTTGGTACCTATACCTACTACCTCAAGATATATGAAAAGTAGGTATATTCGGAGAAACTTATACAGGTTCACCTGTATAACTCACCATTATATATGTGTGTGTGTGTGTGTGTGTGTGTGTGTGTGTGTGTGTGTGTGTGTGTGTGTGTGTGTGTGTGTGTGTGTGTGTGTGTGTGTGTGTGTGTGTGTGTGTGTGTGTGTGTGTGTGTGTGTGTGTGTGTGTGTGTGTGTGCATTGTGTATTTTGTGACTCTAGTCTAGTACATTTTTTAAAAGCGTTTTGTTTAAGTTCCCCATCTGTTTCATTCAACAGGACTGAGAATTGACCGCAATAAAATTTCAATGAAAAAAAGATATCATTAGGTCCTAATAAATTGCACTCTCGTATTTAGTTTGTGTAATTATTAGAGAGGTGATTGTAACATTTGTAACTGTTCGGGGTGCGATGCGATATAATACATGTAGTTTACATGTTGATTTATTTTCGCACCGTGAAAATGACCCTTATGCTGATTTTTTTATGGTAGATCGAAGAGCAACAGTGGGTGGTGTCGTCGGTCGGCGCCGACGCCGGCGACGCGTGCGCCGCGTGGGACTCGAGGCTGCGAGCGGCGCGCCAGCTCGTGAGGGCCGCGAGCCATGCGCAAAGAAGGTTAATGTTTACTTACCATGTATAATAGTATTTTATACAATCGTGATATAATAGAGAGTTTTTCAGTCGAGTAAAGTGTTTAGGCAACGAAGCTTGCTGAGTTCAGTTCAGTTCACGCTTAAGGCTACTTTTGTAGCTGTTTGTGATTTTTTTAGTGAAGAAAATTATATTCTTACGCTGACGCCTACCGAAATTCAAGAGACAGCACAGGCAGTGGCTAGTAATTTGCTACCAGAGAAATCGCGGGCTAGTACTTATAGTTACGCAAATATTTTCTTATTTCCTCGCAGTAGTCGTGAAAAGCACTATGTAATTGCCTCGGCCGGAAACGCTAAAGATGGACTCGTATTATTTGAGGGCCTCCACTAACGTGTCGGCCCTCAAACGCACTCGTCCATCTTTTAGCGGTTTTCCGTCCTCTCCTACAATGTACTTACTTAGTGTCTCAAGTAGGTATAACACGAGGTTATCATCGGGCGTATGGTTTTGGTCACGGATGTTAGTAATATTTCTTAATTTTCTACATACCTATCCTAAAGATTTTTAAAAAGCTACTTCTTTTTAAATGCCTACTCATTTACTTTCTAGAAACACATACATGATTTAACAAGTGGTTGTTGGTTACGTGCCATATTCGGTTTACACCGTTTATGTACCTAATTAATTGACCATACTGACTAAGACTATTTTTTAAAGTAAAATTACCGAAATATATAAAGTACCCAATATTAATAGTCAAATAATTATGTTACGATGTGAACAATGTGGTGGATTGAAGGATTCGCGTTCCGTCGGACTCGGAAACGACGCAACACGTGTGGACCAGATGGGTGCATCTCGGCAATCGTTTGTCCCAACCAAACCATGTTATTGCATATTTAGCGTTTCGCAGAACACTTATAATTTATAACTTATAAAGCCATGCCTTCGTTTAAATATTGATGTCATTCTTACTGATTATTTATTTTCATCAGTCCATTGAACATTGTAGAAACAAACGAAAACCTTACATCCTAAGTAAAATAATGATTTATGTAGGAGTTTATATAAATCCTTTAAATATACCGTACACGTTTCTCTAGACTCCTTGAGGATGGAATAGCAGTACTTCTAAATGGAACTAGCTGGGTACTCTGATATCAGATTTAGAGATTTTTGGTACTCACACGCACGTATCAGAGAGGCTCTGCGTATTAAAATAATCGAAATAGAGCTCGGTGAGTAGTAATCCTAATAACCTGAATTGGTTGTACTCGACGCTCAGAGCCTTAAATCTCAAGACAATTGTCTTCTTTGTATAGTCCGTCTACAGGCCGAACGCTTAAAGGTCTGGCAAAACAACTTAAACTCAGGAGGAGTAAGAGAAACATGCTTTATTTTGCTCGGGGCAAGATAAACCGTATGAGAAAAATCCTTCAACGTAATTATTTTTAAGTTTATTTGATTTATGCATTAGTTGGTCTTTTCCATCACGGACGGACGTGCGCGGAGCCGAAGCAAACTTAAAATACTATAGACATGAAAGGAGCGGGAGTTTGTACTGGGCTTTTAAAAATATGTGTTACTTAATCTGCCTCGATAACAGAGGTCGTCGCCCTGAGATTTTAATAGTATCACGTGACGTGTGTATCACACAAGTTCCAAAATTAGGCAACTGACTGTAAACATTATCTCACATCCTACATTTTTAATCGCTCTCAGCTTCTCGCCTAGCTATTCGGTAGGGGGAGACCGGGAGACTGGCTCCCATGGGAGAATTCACCTGCTACAAAAACATTTTTTTATTCAATAGGTACATTTTTGTACCAATTTACAGCATAAATATATGCTGCTGAAACATGTGACGACTGCGACGACTCCGGTTTTAAAACAATACAAATTTATATTAATCCTACACTGTTGATAGTGTTGATTTTACAATTTAATTGTAATGTAATTGTTTTGAGCCCAATTTCTGTTTAAATAATCAGGGTATTATTTCGGCTTTTCTCGAGTTTGTTGTAGTAGGTACCGGTACTTACATTATTTTCTTCTAAGAAACCATACATTCCCACGATTAAACCCGATTATCTACCCCGTATTTCTATACGCGGACACTCGAAGCCGAACCATATATGGCTTCTTTATTACTTTGACCAATCGATGCGCACTGCCATGTCGATTCCAGATGCGAATGGCATGGCGGCATCCTTTCTATTTATGTTCAACAAAAAGTAGGTATCTATTTTCTATACAAAAGAACTAACAATACAATTCTTCAAAAGTTTTCTGCAAATCTTGAGAACACTCAAATTTAGGCTTACATACAAGTTTTTTTCATACGATTGCTGATTAAACTGACATATGATCACAACTAAATGTGTGATTGTTTACCTCTTTTACAAGCCACACGATGTATAAGCACAAGCATCTTATTTACTCGGCGCCCAGATAGTTTATAAACATACAAGCACTAACAATTATTTATTAATTTAGCCTTTGCTGCAAAGTAACCCGATACTGCAAACGGGGAAAGTGTCGACGGTGTCTCTTAGCTTCCGTCTCCTTAATAACGCATGAAACCATAATACGTTACGACACAGGCGAGTTTACGATTGTTGCTGCTTAGTGCATTTTATTATGTAGGAAGGTACCTACTGCATAACCAGCGAGGACTAAACTTACAGAGCAACAGTTTCATACAACCGAGTAGTGATTACAAACCAATTCACATTCGATTAATTCGATTTGTTGGGAACAAACAAAAATACACTTTCTGTCACGTCTTATTGGATATTTTATATAATTCTCGTAATTATACCCAAAATATTGCTTCTGTAATGAAATGTAAGTAATAATTAAATGTATTAAATTAGCAAAAAAGAAGTAAACATTGACGGTCTTATTTTATAACCCACAACTCAAACGGAACTATTAAAGTATAGCCACATTTATTATAATGATAAAAAAAATCGATGTCGACCAAACATGAGCCCATATTTAATTAATTACTAGCTCTTGGCAAGCAAACCTGTTATAGTAGCGGATGGTGCTGGGCCTAAAATACGGCGTTGCGTGAACAAGAGATTTCCTTTGGCAGGATTGGTCCTTAGGACCCCAGGGTGGATTTAAGAAGTGGAGCCACCGAGATTTTTGATGTAAATTTTTAGGGGGGGGGGGGCTCTCAACTTGATCTTGATATCTATATCATTTAAGCTACTAGGCCAAATTTGGTATCGTTTTCGTATAAATCGGGGATGCCGAATTCATTTCTGATATCATAATGACAGCATTCCGAAGTAAAAACACATAAAATATGAAAAAAAAACTTTTTTTTAATTCCTCTTCACGCTTAAACCGCTAAACCAATTTAGTTAAAATTTGGTACAGAGATAGTTTGAGTTCCAGGTAATAACATAGCCTACTTTAAATCTCAAAAATCATCCTTTAAGGGTGTGAAAAGGGAGGTGGAAATATGTATGGGGATTCAATAACCGCTGAACCAATTTAGATAAAATTTGGTATAGAGATATTTTGAGTCCCGGGGAAGACCATAGGATAGTTTTTATTCAAAAAAAAATCTCTTAAAAGTGAAAAGGAAGGTGTAAGATTGTATGGGGAATTAATAACGGCTGAACCGATTTAGATGAAATCTATGTCTACATCTTTGATTTACTTGAAAATATAGATAGATAGATAGATAGAACCTAAACTTAAACAATTATTAACATCAGACGTCGCCGACGCTTAAACCCCCCCCCCCCCCCCCCCACCTGCATCAAAAATCTGGGTGGCTCCACTTCTTAAATGAATCCTTGGGTCCTAAGGACACTGAGCACACTCAACTAAATGTATTAATGTTACGCATAAAACTCTTTACGAATAATTTTTCCTCCAGCTGAAACAGAAAGTATTTTCGAAAATATTTTGCATAGGTTGTGTAGAATAGGGTAGGTTAGGTCAGGTTTGTTTTATAATTTTTCAATAATGTTAATAGATTCAGCACAATAACAATGATGCGAAACGAGTTTTATGCGTAACATTACATTAGGACAATCAATTATTCTGCGACCCAATATAGACCCGTATGAAGCAGTTCCTCTGTCAGATTAGTCCTCTGTGGCATAACAGCCCGATATAGAATGACTACTCGAAATAGACTCGCCTTCCTTGTTTACGAGACTATTTTCTGAGGTGCCCTTTTAGTTCCCTTTTTTAGGTCTCAGTACGAAAGTCAGACCAAATTGCACTGATATTTGTTCAGACGGCTTAAGATTATTTGAAAAATGTATTAGTATAAGCTCTAAGCTATAAGCTCGACATGTAATGGACTTACTTGTCAATCGTCTTTCATGGATTTTCTCTTATTTTAATTCCTTCAATATTTTGCTACGCTCAACTTGGTTTACTTTAAAATATTTTTACTGTAGTATTTAAACATAACCGTTTAATTTGGTGTGATAAAACGCAGTGATTCGGCGGCACATAGGCCGCTTATCAGTCGACCTCTAACACCATAACCGCCTTTTCAGAATGAACCCGTATCGTCCAGCGTTCATTCACAGCAAGCAAGATTTTTATCGAATTATTTATGGGTCTATGACGAGCATCGCGACAAAGAGTAATCGTCCTTAAAGATTGAAAAAAAAATGATTATTTCATTTTCATGCTTCTAATACGTATTAACACTTAACATTAACTAAACCATCCTATTTTATCATTATTAAATGTATGTATTATTGTGTAATATGAGAGTTACTTTAGTTTTGACTATCTTAACTAGTGGCACTGTGAGTAAAATGTATAAAAAGACAAGTGAATCATCAATAAAAATATAAGTATTAAGTAATATAAATATTGTAGAACCTGCCTACAAAATTCCACGAGAATCGATTGAGAATTTTTTTGGTACAGCCTGGCAAAAAAGAGTAGAAATTAAAAAGTGGCAACATTGTAGTGTCGTCCTGTTCTCTTGTATATATTGATTTGAAAGGGACGACACTACAGTGTTGCCACTTTTTGATGTCTACTCTTTTTTGCCAGACTACCTAATTTATTTTATTTTAAATTCCTGCTCCAAAAAAATCTATGCACAACACATAGCAGGTTACTATGTCAGTTTATATAGGTACCTAATAGAAATATTCTTATTATGTAAGTAGGTAGTACTATGTACTTGTAATACAATTTAACTTGTTTCTATTCAACTTGACTCTGATAGTGCGAGGTTATCGCCGAAAATGTTGAAACGGATACCATTGGTCTATTAACAATGCTGAATTAGAACTATGTATTTAGTTAAACTTTGATTCTGAGGTTTATAATTAGTTTAAAATACAATTTTATCAATTTTTACAAACGCTTCACCCGCGTGAAATACCACGCTTTATGAGCAAGTAGGTATGTATGATAAAAAAAATATTCGTATTTCTTTTTCGTTCGCTTTAAATAATTCGGTAAATGTGCTTGCAACTTTCCCGTGACATTAAGAACCCCTTACCATAATACGTGAACGACAGTGACCTATTAATCTGAAAATGCCAAAAGACTCGTTTTCTCTCCTATAGTGGTAGTGATAACTCCGTATTAAGCTGGATCGCTAAAATTATCTAACTAACTTTTTTTACAAAAATAGGTAATTGAGTCTATCATCAATCTTACTCTTCAACAAAAAGATTCAAATACGAACTCATTACAATTTGTGTAAAATAATCATCTCAATTTTATGTTGCACGAACACTAATTAGGTACGCTACCCTGTGAAGTGAGAACCCGTAGGGTCACTTGCGTGGTCCGAACCGGAATGTTCAATGCGTTTTAGTAATGCTTTGTTCCGTCAAGGCCTACTCGTATGTCCAGTTCATTGATCAAGGGTTCCTTTACCCTCACAATGAGACCCTCTATTTTGCTCTGCTCATTCTTTATTCAGGCAAACACTAAGTATAAGTTTACAGCTACAGCCAAGACACTTATACTGTTAAGTTAATACTTATGTAGTCGGTATTATAAAATTAAGTAGTACACTTGTATTACACACATTATACACTTTTCGAATTATTTCTAGAATTAAACATACTTATTATGTATTACTAAGTTACATAGAGATATTAAAAAAAATCTGATATTAAGTAACATCTAGGTAGAGTTTTAAAAAATCCTAATACTACGTTGTAGGGACGGCCACTTGTCTGCGAATATGTCTGCGTTTTGGACTGTAGCTATGAAGTTATTTAGTAATTCTATTGCTCTAATTCTCATGACAATTTAAATTCGATCTCTCGTTAAACTTATTTTCAGAGGGCATAAGTTATTCTCAAATAAATTATTTTGAAAGTTTCTCGAGGAACGAAATCAATGCTCTATGCACTTCCTGACTCGGATGAATTACACCAACAAACATACCGGTCAAAATCAAAAATAGGGGTTTAATCGCACAGAGGTACATTTTTTCTAAAATTTTGCGTTTACCTATTCAAGTGTTCGCTTGGTATTTATCTTGATATTAGGTTTGGACCCGGGCCGAGTGCTTATCGTGGACGGATGTGTAGGGCGGAAGGCCAACGGCTCTGTCCTGTCATTCACTGCCACCCACTTCACTAAGTAGTGACCAGTAAACGTCTGGCCTCCAGCCACGCAAACTAGTAGGAAACCTCGAGTCAAGTTACTCTAGGGATGAACTCACAGTCGAGAACAAACTGTGCTGTGAATAGCTAGGCTGCTGACAGTATCACACGAACCGACTGACCAACAGCAACAGAGAGCCCGCCATTTTGTGTGTTCTCATTCCGTTTAACTACTTACCTAATTATTTAATTTATTTAATATTAGGCTGAATGAGGCAATAAATGTATTTACTTACTTACTCAAAGTTAGAGATGTGCATCAAACGAGGAGCTCATTTTAAATTGAACATTAGATTGTAATACCTACGTTAACACCAAATAAATAATTTCTTTTTCTAAGGTTCTAGGTTTATGATTTGTATCCCGGTGATAATAACTTCATATTAAATTTGGCAAATCCAGACAAGTGAAGCAGTAAAATTGCATACAGAATGCCTTCTACTACCACGCACTTAACCTTTTTTTACATAAATAAGAGGAAAAGGGAAACCGCCGGTTTTCCATATAAACGTAGTCCCCATTTTTCTCTCTGGACTGGATATTAACATTACAGAAAGTGTGTTTAAGTACACCATTCTATGTACCTACCTATGTATATTGACCATAGCGATGCCCCTCGTTCGATTTTTTTTATTATTATAAGAAAAACCAGTACCTATCATATTTTTATTAACTCTTATGATAATTAAAAATTCGAAATAGAATCTAACGACCCCTTCGATGTCTTTGAATATATAGATGTGGTTGATTTGCATCAAATTGTGTCAACATATTTTCACTAATGTTAATATCCAAAATAGGGACTACGTTTATATGGAAAGGCCGTTTGGGGCGATCGTCCACTTTCGTCTTTACTTACTAGATACATTTTGTACATATTATGGGTATTGACAAATTTCCTATGCGCGCTCGAACAGACCAAGTGTGATGAAGTGATAAAATACGGGCTGACCTATAAAATAAACTAAATTATTCATGGTCGAAGTGCAATAACGCTTAAAGCAACTAACATTGGATAAAGGATAAACGTCATGAAAACGCATGTTAAGTAGCGCGTGGAGACAAGGAGAGAGCTTGTTGCCATAATAATGACCAAAACAAAAAAGCGCATCCCGAAATGCCGTGTTATTTTTGTTGCTTAGTGCCCGTTTCGGAGAACGGCACGAGCGGGCGCGGGCGGGAGCGGTCGTCGCCTCGCTCAGGGCCGCATTCCGTCCGCTACTCTATTCACTGACTTCAAAAAAGGGCGAGAGATCGATTTAGCTGACAAATCGGCATTTCTATTTAAAGTTGTACCAAATTGTTTGTGTTAAATTGAGAATTTTTATATTATTTCTACTCAGACAGAATCACGAGTCTTTTTCCATTTTTACTGACAAAAAGTGTTCCCAAAGTTTTTGGTCTGTTTGGTTACGATTTCAATACAACCTTCTCTGACCGTTACAAAACGGACAAAAAATTTTTTTCTTAAATTTTGGCGACACTTTCTTGTAATTAGGATCGAAAGAGCTCGTGATTCTGAGTGGAAATAATATAAGAAATCCGAAATCTAAAATGCTACTTTAAATAGTAATGCCCAAGTAAGTATGTACCTATGTACTTATGTTTCACGATGTACCGGACGTTAAAATTAAGAACAGTAAAAATATAGAGTGTCATTTCATTCATTTCATTTCATTTCAAAAATTAAAATTAGTAAAAATAAGTTTTTTCTTTGTTTTTAACATTTCTTAACATAAATAGGTAGGCACTGTTTTCTTTTAGAATTTGTTTTATTTTTTACTTTAATATATCAGTTAAATGGATACTTCAGTGTACGATCCACAATGCTATGAAGTTGTTCTAGTGAAAAACAAAAATCATATTTATTATATTATATTTTAGCGCTGGTGGCCTATAGCGGTCAGAGCGGGCGACTTTCAATCCGTAGGTCGCGGGTTCAAACTCCGGGTCGTATCAATGAGTTTTAAGTACGAAATATCATTTGATATTTACCAATTGCTTTTTGGTGAAAGAAAACATCGTGAGTACGTCTCTCACTCATATTTAAAAGCATTATTTCGTGAGCCTTTTTGATAAAAGCTCTCTCGGAGTAGGTCCCTGTGTAAGTAGGGTGTAGCGGTGGGGTGGGCGGGGTGAGGGGCGGCGCGCGGCGCGAGAGTGGCGCGGCGGCCGGCAGTGCAGTGAGCGGCGCGGAGGCCCGCACCTACTCGCCCGCCATGGCTCTGCGCTTGATCGTCGCGTGTGCGCTCGTCGCCACCGGCGGCGCCGTCTATAACCGCGAACGCGACCGTCAGCGCAACGACCCGCGCCTCCTGGATCGCGCATGCGAACTCAGTTCTTGCTACCCTGCAACCGGCAACCTCCTCATCGGCCGCGAAGGCAGCCTTTATGCCTCATCCACGTGCGGCACTTACAATCCCGAACGATACTGCATTGTTTCACATTTGGAGGACCCAAAAAAGTGCTTCTGGTGCGACTCCAGCAACAATACTGTCGGCCGGCCGGATCTTAACCATAGGATAGAGAACATTATCTATAGATATTATCCTGGAACTCGTAATAAATCATGGTGGCAATCCGAAAATGGTAAAGAAAATGTTACGATCCAGCTGAACATGGAAGCGGAATTTCATCTAACGCATGTAATCATAACGTTTAAAACGTTTCTCCCTAAGGCTATGTTAGTGGAGAGGTCATCCGACTTTGGAAAAACATGGAGCGTGTATCGTTATTTTGCATACAACTGTGGCGATGCTTTCCCCGGAATTCCAGAGAGGACGCAGCGCTCTTTGACGGAAGTTGTGTGTGAATCTCGTTATTCTACTGTCGAACCGTCAACGGAAGGCGCCCTTATCTTTAGAGTGATACCGCCGAATATTAACATCACCAACCCATATTCTGAGGAGGTCCAAAACTTGTTACGCATGACTAATCTTCGCATCAACTTTACCAAACTACACACCCTCGGAGATGACTTATTGGATAATAGGCTTGAAATTCAGGAAAAGTATTACTATTCGATTTACGAAATGACCGTGCGTGGTTCTTGTTCTTGTTATGGTCATGCGTCTAGATGTTTGCCTTTACCGGGCGTGAACGCAAGGGGCAACATGGTGCATGGTCGCTGCGAGTGTACACATAACACGAATGGACTCAATTGTGAATATTGTGATGATTTTTTCAATGACTTACCGTGGCAACCGGCTGTAGGAAAACAATCTAACCCATGTAAAAGATGCACTTGTAATAATCACGCTACAAAATGTCATTTTGATGCCGCAGTTTTTAATAAAACTGGGAAAATAAGTGGCGGCGTTTGTGACAACTGCCAGCATAACACTATGGGTATAAATTGTGAACGTTGCTTGCCGAAGTTTTACCAAGATCCCGATTTAGATAAACAGGACCCTGAAGTATGCAAGCCCTGCGACTGTGATCCCCATGGCGTCACAGATGAGGAGATTTTGTGCGATGACGAAACAGATGTCGCCAACAACAAGACCGCCGGTCGTTGTCTATGCAAAACAAACATGGATGGCGCGAGATGCGACAGGTGCAAAGATGGTTTCTGGAATTTCGATCTTGCTAACCCAGATGGCTGCGAAGAGTGCACATGTGATAGATTAGGAACGATCAACGAACGAGGATGCGACCCCAACACTGGCATGTGCTTCTGCAAACGTCATGTAACCGGAAGGAATTGCGATCAGTGTCTTCCAGAGTTTTACGGCTTATCGGACTCCAACGACGGATGTACGCCTTGTGATTGTGATCCCGGTGGTGCTCTGGACAAAGAATGTGATGTGATAACAGGACAGTGCAAATGCCGCCCAAACGTGATTGGCCGTCGGTGCGACCAACCTTTGCAAAACTTTTTCGTTGGAGCTCTTGACTCAATAGTGATTGAAGCCGAGTCGAGTCAGTGCGATTCACAAATAGACGATAACGCTATACAAAGTCAACTGTGCCATGTCGTTATTAGGGAGAATTATCCAGACGGGAGGAAGAAACCGTGGACTGGACCTGGTTTCATGAAAATTCCGGAAGGAAGTACATTAGTGTTTGTTGTTAATAACTTGAAAACTAGCATGAACTACAACATTCTGGTAAGATATGAACCTCCGTCTGATAACGTCAATTGGGAAGAAGCTACCATTTTCGTCAAAAGGCTGCAGCCAATAGACCCAGATTCTCCTTGTGCTAATGTTCGTCCCGAAGACGATACTATTCATACAATTTTACCGGGAAAAGAGCGTAGTGTTTTAATAAAACCCGCAGTTTGCTTAGAAAAAGGTAAAACCACAGAAATTCGTATATATTTAGGCCGTCAGAATGGCTATACATCGAATTCTAGGGCAACTGTACTAATAGATTCCATAGCTCTAGTTCCATCATTTGACGATATACCTTTTCTCAAAAATGGCAGCATTCAACGTGAAGAGTTTGATCGTAATAATTGCGGTGACCCATACTATTATAGTTTATACCGCGAAAACATTTTAGAAATCTGTAAAAAGCATCATATTAGTATAGGTTACATAATAAGAAATGGATCTGAACCATGCCAATGTGACCCAACAGGATCCAAAAGTCATCAATGTGATCCATATACAGGCGATTGCCAATGTGTTGAAAATATTGTAGGTGCTCGATGTGACCGGTGTGCTCCAGGCACGTATGGTTTTAGTAAATTTGGCTGCAATCGTTGCGATTGTAACAGTATTGGTTCTCTTGATAACTTTTGCGACGCTTTAAGTGGACAATGCAAATGTAGGGCTAACACATATGGCCGTGCATGTGATTTGTGCCAACCTGGTTATTTCAATTTCCCTAATTGCCAACAATGTGACTGTAATGGACACGCAGTTGAGTGTGACGACAAAACTGGTGCGTGTTATGAATGTAAGGACTATACCGAAGGCCACCGATGTGAAAGATGCATAGAGGGTTATTATGGAGATCCGCGTCTTGGTATTGATATAGCTTGTCGCCCTTGTCCATGTCCTGGAATTAAAGGTGATCCTTTTAAGAGTAGTCATGCCGATAGCTGTGGACTAGACCCGGAGACCAAAGACGTCATCTGTGACTGCAAAGAGGGCTATTCTGGACCACTATGCGACGCATGCAATGACAATTACTATGGAGACCCTGTCAAAGGCACGTGTGAAATTTGCGAATGTAACAATAATGTGGACTTAACAAAACCAGGTAATTGTGACCCTGTTACTGGAAAATGTTTAAAATGCTTACATAACACAGCTGGAGACCATTGCGAAATGTGCCAAGATGGTTACTACGGTAATGCCTTAGAACAAGCATGCTACAAGTGTAACTGTTCGGTACTCGGTACGAACTTCACCAAAGGCAACTGTGACGGTTTGACTGGACAGTGTCATTGTCATAAAAATGTTATGGGCCTAAATTGCGATCAATGTACAGAAAATCATTGGAGAATCGCAGTAGGAACTGGATGTGACCCTTGCGAATGCGATCCTGTCGGCTCAGTTTCGCCTCAGTGTAATCCGTACATAGGAAAATGTCAGTGCAAACCAGGTCATGGGGGTAGGCAATGTAACGAATGTCAAGAAAATCATTGGGGTAATCCAAATATTGAATGTCACGAATGTGAATGTGATTTAAGCGGAGCTGTGTCACAACAGTGCATGCGAGATAATGGATCATGTGTCTGTCGGCCTGGTATAGGTGGATACAAATGCGACCTGTGTGCTAGAGGCTATCTTGGACAAGCACCTAACTGTTATCCATGCGGAGAATGTTTCGATAACTGGGATGAAATTATAAGCAACTTACAAATACAAACTGAATACGCTATCGGAAATGCTAGTAAAATAAAAGTTGTAGGGGCTACTGGTGCATACACAAGAGATTTTGAGGAAATGACGAAAAAACTATCTGAAGTAGAGGGTCTTCTCGACAGCTCTAAGCTTGGACAGGCAACAGTCAAAGAGCTTTTATCTAATGTAACGTACTTACAAAACCAACTGGCCGATGCAGAAAAGAAAGTTCAAGACACTAGGAACAATCTCAACGATATTACATCCAAAATCAATCTGGGTAATGTCACACTTGACGAACTAAGATTGAGTATTGATAAGTTAAAAGCAAAAACATTAGATTTGAACAACAATGCTACAAAGTTACAAGAAGCTAATCTAGAAGGTGCCCTTAATTTAACTCGCGAAGCCAAAGAAAGAGCAAACAAAGCCGCAGATGAGGCTGAAAACGTACAAATATTGATTGCCAGCACTGACAGACAAATAAAAAACACAGATCGGCTGCTAGAAATGAAATATGCTAGCTTTAATACCACACAAGCAGAAAATGACAAAAAACTGTCTGACTTGAAAGAACAACTGAGGTTATTAGATTCGCAGTTTCCGAAACTAAACGAAAAAATGTGTGGGCAAGAGACTGACAGTTGCGATATTTGCGGAGGAGCAGGTTGTGGCAAATGTGGTGGCATATCGTGCGATCAAGGTGCCGTCACCAAAGCAGAACAGGCTTTAGACTTCGCGAACAAAACTGCTCATCGGATCAAAGAACATGAACTTACGGCTGAAGACTTGTTCAGGTCAATAACGCAAGTAAAGCAAGATTCTGTTACAGTCCGAGTTCGCGCCAAAGATTTATTTGCTAAGGCTGATGAATTCAAATCTTCTGCAGAACGTGTTACTAATGAAAGCCAAGATTTGACAGCGGAACTGAGAGAATTTTTATCCAATACTTCCAATACACCAGCTGATGTGAGAACCTTAGCCGACGATATAATGAAGCTTTCCATTAGTGTAGAACCACAAGAAATAACGGACCTTTCACAGCGGATTAATTCTACGGTGTCACAGCTCACAAATATTGAAAATATAATTACTGAAACGAAACCAGATTTAGAGAGAGCTAAAGCCCTTAATCAAAATGCGACAGCAGTGCATAAATCCGCAAATTTAACACTAGAAATGGCAAACAAGGTGTTAAGTGCTTTAGATGAAGCACAAGCCGCTCAAGATGCAGCGGAAGACGCAATCGACAAAGCTAACAGCGATATACAAGCTGCAAAGGCAGATTTAATCCCTATTGCTACTGAAACTGAATTAGCTCAGAAAAAAGCAAATGAAACCAAGAAAGAAGTAGAAGAGCTACATACTAGGCTTTCTGACTTACAGAAAAATGTTCTTAAAATTGAAAGCGATGCCGATCAAGTAAAACAGGAAGCTAATGACGTCGTTAACGGAGCTGAGGGGGCAGAACTGAAAGCTCGTAATCTCAGACACGAATTTAAAGACACCAGTGAATCTCTCACAGCAAGCGCTAATCAAACGTCTAAATCGCGAGAGAGAGCGCAAGAGTTATTAGATCGCGCAAATAAACTAGCAAGTCAAACTCAAAACCAACTCCAACTTCTTGCCAACATGGAAGAATTGTACAATGCTAATAACCAAGAGCTGAATACGTTAGAAAAAGAAATAGCTGATCTAAATATAAACATGAACTATTACCTCGCAGAAATTACAAGAAAGTCTGACGCATACAGGTCGTGTACCACATAATTATCTTGATTTTGAAAATTGGAAGAAAATTAGGTTTTCTCAATTATATTTTCTAAGAGTGCCATAAAGCTGTGTTTGACAGTGTTAGTCATCGTTTAGGAGTGTAGTTAGACTACAGTCTTGTCCATATTTTGTTCAAAGTTTGTGCCTAGTTTATGATTAACATACGAGTAATTACGTATTCGGTGACTCAGAGCTATGTTACAGTTAAATATTACGAAGTGTGATTGTAGTAGTACTCAACAAATAGTATACGTACGCATTTATTTTAGAAACAGTGAAGGGGGTGTTAAGTATATTTATGTAAAGTAGCGTCTTGAAGTTACCTCAACAGTTTAATTCTACATATTTAAATATAAACTCTATTTCACATGTCACTGTTTAAACGTTGTTTTTTGAGGAATGCTTTACATTTTTCGATAACTATAAATTGATTAGGAAAATGGAGGCTTCTTGTAATTACTATTCCAAAGAAAATATTAAGTTTTCTTAGACATAGGTATTTCTGTTCAAATGTAATTTAGTGTGTACACCTACATTATAACTTTTGTCTGAAATAAGAGTTTCTGTGCCTTACTTAGTTTTAAGTAACTTATAATTATTTACATATTATGCATTTTCTGCCGTTGCACGATTAGCAATTAACTATCAGAATGTGTGAGTCTTGTTAATACATAGTTGTTCGTTGTACCTAATAAATACCTAGTCTGGTAAAATGTTAAATCAACATAATATTGACATTCTGTATTTATAAATATTAAATAATGCATTTGTTATGTGATGCTCCAGTCGGAGAAGGCTTTGCAGTGTATGTACCTACTGTAGCATCTATTAACTATAACCATCTCTTAAGGCTGGCAGCCTGATCCTGTTTCTGTTATGTTTGTAACATACGGGGCACTTATACTTAACTATATAAATGTATATTGTAAAGTGATGTTAATAAAATATTTTCTAAAAACTGTTGTATCTGTTCAACTTTAATTCCACTGTCCTGTTCTAGCGATGCCATTGCCTTAACGATTGCCAAATTGCCATGTTATAAAAAGCTCTTAAGAAAAAATATAGGGTCTCTTATTTTCAGTAGTCTAGACTTGCCCGCAGCCGCACGTGAGAGACTTGAACAATTTTATTTAAAAAAATTGCCATCATGCCTGAGTAGTATCGTTAGGTATTATTAGTGTTGATAAAGTAAATTTTTGATATTAGCAATTTTTTTGTAAGATGGTCAGACCTGGGCAAGTCTCTCGGATTCCTCAATTTATCCAGTTACTCTCTTGTCAGGTCAATTGTATCCCATCAAAAACATTTCACGTAACATGCAAGTCGCGCAACTCAGTTCTTCTACTACAAAAAAGGTTTGAGACGTATAGTTAGGGAGGCGAGGTAGCTAAATGGCGTAATTCAACGGCGCCGTCGAGACCTATCAAAATCGAAAGATAAAATAATTTCGAAAAGAAAAGCTCGTATGGCAAAAACCATTTTAGCGGTGGGTTTGGCGTGTACGGTTTTTCAAAAATGTTAAAAAAAACAGTTACTTGGGCATTCTCGAGCGCGTCAGATATTCATACTACGTATGCCCCGAGTGCCTCTGATAACAACGGTATACTAATCTGCCGGTTTGCGTGGTGGGGGTAGGCATATAAAGTAGTCAAAAATGCAAAAAAATTAAAATTACTCGAGCGCGTCAGATTTTCGGAAGGGGTGTTAAGTAGGCCCCAAGGAAGCTTCCTTTAAAAAAACTGACGATTTCGGCGTGACGATAAGTTACGATGAATTTTTGAAAATGCAAAAAAAAAAGTTTTTTTGAAATACTCGAGCGCGTCAGATTTTCATAGGGGAGGTTTATCTCGGTATCCTGAAAGCATATTTTTTTAATCTGACAAAAATGTTGGTGGGTTCGCTTAATCTGACCGAAAAAGGTTTTTTGGTTTCTTTTTTTTCCTTTCTTTCTCCTTGATAAAACGGGGAATTTGAGAATGACAATAAAATTACCTTTTTTTGTTTATTTAAACTTTTTTTTTGTAAAATGTATCGTTCGCGACTTATATGCCGCAACGCGTTCTTAGGAAGACGAAATGGCTCCTCCACACTTCCGGTCATGCGGAAACCGGCAGATTTTGTATTTTTAGTAAGTTTTAGATTATATTCTTCAAAATAAAAAAATAAAAAATCGTGCTCGAGAATGCCGGATTAACGTTTTTTTTTTACAAGTTCGCGACCCTATAACTCGGCGGCGTCAAGGACTTATCGTCAGATTAGTTAAATTTAGTCTTTAAACACTAAAATCAACCCCCAATATCTTAATCTGAGGCGCTCGAGTATTTCAGACTATCCATTTTTTTTTACTAATCTGATCGTCTATCCTAGGCGCGCGTCACTACATATAGAGCTAAATACTTTACAAGGTTGTTCTATTAGGTCTAAGGTATCTCTCATATCTTAAACTGCCACGCTCGAGTATTGCCGAAAATTCCCCTATTCGCCTCCCTAACCAGTAGGTAGGTACCTAATAATGTTAAACCAAGTAGATTATTTTAGTCAGTAATTATCATTGTCATAATTTGTGACGTTCTCAATCAAAAGGATGCAAATGGTTTTCGGAGACCCCTATTCGTTTTAAAAGACCTGTCCAACAATACCCCACACTAAAAAGAGAGTTCGTCTTCTACAAATAGGTAATTACTATAAAATGCTGGAATATTTTTTGTTTTAAGATTATAAATTATAAACGATAAAGCTTCGCTCATTTTGATAAGGAACCATAACCGACATGCCTACTAACATCCGTTTGTAATATCATCATAGACTACTGGGTGGTCATTTTATACACATATATGTCTGCATTATCTAGTGTCATTTTTGAAATGCGTGGCCATGGAACTATAATATGTATCATATACGAGCTGTGCAATAAGCATCATACATCGTCTCTCAATACTGCAGACTCACGAATCTCACGATACACAGACGTCGATCGCCTTGCAAACAAATCACAATCAGGTGCTGACGTCAGGAACGCATTGAGTAGCGTCAATGTTCGAAGGAGCAGCGAATTTCTGCGTGACACCGTGCGCCGCCGGCGGCGTCAACTGCAGTTGCGTCCGCGGCCTCACACCATAAATCTACTTCAGATGGTCTAGCTAGCATGAGTTGCGTTCTCGCGCGCGACTCCATACCTACATCAAGCGTGACTTCAAGTATCGACTCGCGCGCGAGAACGCAAGTTATGCTGGACCGGCAGGTCGTCAGAATACCTATAGCAAACACTTTTTAGGGTTCCGTACCTCAAAAGGCAAAACCGGAACCCTTATTAAATACTCGTGCGTCTGTCTGTCTGTACGTCTGTCACAGCCCATTTTCTCCAAAAGTACTGGACCAATTAAGTTGAAATTTGGTACACATATGTAAATTTGTGACCCAAAGACGGGCATCTTACGTAAACAAATTAATTTTAAACATGGAGGCCACTTTTGGGGGGTAAATGAGAAAATTAAAAAAATAATGTTTTTAAACTACATATATCGTATTACATATCAAATGAAAGAGTTCATTTTGAGAATCTCAAATATATTTTTTTTGCAATTTTAAAATAAATACTTTTGAAGTTATTTAAGAAAATAGCCAAAATAATACCACCCCCTTATCTCCGAAACTACTGCAATGGGCCTAATTTTTTTTTTTAATATGCAAAATAGTTCTTTACCTATAGATGACAGGAAAACCTATTAGAAATATGCAGTCAAGCGTGAGTCGGACTAATTACTTAGTTTTTGATCCGACCCCTACGGGTTTTTTAAAGGCAATTCACTCGCGTTTCACATATAAAACTACATTTTTTTTAAATTGGGTAATGTACGGAACCCTTGGAACGCGAGTCCGACTCGCAATTGGCCGGTTTTTTACTATTGTCTCCAAATCGTTGACCATCAACCCAATCAAAAGAGGGCCGAATATGGAACCCTGACTGACACCCGATCCCGTGTGATAAGGAGTTGAGACAAGGCATCCATGTTCACGTTCAGTGTAGCAAAAATATCAGTTAAGATGTCAAAGAAATTGTCAAATAGACTAATTTGTTTGGCCCATGGCAGTTGGGCGCTACTACGGTCGTGCACATAGCTAACGGGAACAAATTGTATTTTTTAGAGGCTGATGATTCATAAAAAGTTTAGGAACTTTGGTCCAAATTTGTCTACATACTTAAGTATTATGTCTATTATAATTTGCTATTTTCATTTGCCTACCTACTGTGAGTACTGTGTAATAATTTACTGCCGATCTCTATAATTTTGCAATTAGTACAAACAGCAACAGTCCTAACTGTACAACGGTGGACCTTATTACAAAAGGCATAAGGTCCACCGATGTACAGTTAATAGTGTGGGCGATGGTACAGTTATGAGTTTTTTGCTAAATGTTCTGTTATTATTAATATAATCAAGTAGGTAGTGACGTAAGTACTAACATTAATGATCTGCTAAGCGTAGGTATACATTACTCAGCCATTCATGGACGGTCTTTACAGATGGTTATACCTAGAGCCGATCCTGTCCAACGATGAAGGCGAGCTCGGCATAAAGTTCCGGAAGGTCGACCAAGGATTTCGACAGGCAACACGCATCTTCGAGGCGGACCCTAGGCTTTCGGTGCTGTTGCAATCGGCCCGTCTGCAATCAATGCTGGATTCCATTTCAGAGCAATTACATGCTTGCCAATCTGCACTCAAACAGTATATGGACGTTAGTATTACCAGTATGTTGTACGTCTAGACGAGTCTGCCCTACACTACTTCTTAGTACGTAATGAGTAAATGTACGAATACTCGATAAACTTTAGAAATTAGCCGAAAAAAAGCTTTTTAGGGTTTCGTAGCCAAAATAGCAAAAACGGAACCCTTATAGTTTTGTCATGTCCGTTTGTCCGTCCGTATGTCACAGCCATTTCACTCGGAAACTATTAGGTACAGTCACCACACGGGATTGTTATGCTATTTGGGGTTCTTGCTAAATTTAAATTTCTATAGCGTAAGTATTGAACAACCAATTTAACCCCTAAATGGCGCAATCGCAGAGCGTGATGATGAGTATTTTGATTGAAAATTAAAAAAAACATATTACAGGTTGGCACTCCATATATAGGTACCTACATGTATCCAAAAGTGAATACTTTTGGAAATAATACGGAACCCTCCATTAATGTTCATAAGTTATATACTTATATTTATCAAATGTTGTCTCTTTCGCGCGTTATATATTTTAACAATAAACACCCGCAAGTTGCTTACCGCGGTTTCATTGACCATGATCATGCATGACGTAGCGCCTTACGCGTTATAGCTATTTCAGTATTTTTAATTACTATGCTGGTTTTATTTGGTTGCTCATCAAATTCGGATATATGTACATGCACAGCGATTTTATAGACTGTTTAAATTTTTATGTTTATACTATCGTCCTACGGTACCGGTTAATTATTTTAGGAAAAGCGCTCTATCTTCCCGAGGTTATATTTTCTGAGCGATGACGATTTGTTGGAGTTGCTCGGCCAAGCGCGAGCCGGGGCCGAGGGTCGAGAGGCGGTCATGCAGACGCATCTGAAGAAATTGTTTCCGGGGACCAGTGGAGTGCGGCTGGGGCCGGGAAACATATCGATTACGGCACTGTGTAGTCTTTACGGCGAAACGTTCCAGCTGGACCACCCGGTCGACATAGATTGTCCTGTCGAGGTATATTATACTTTATAAGGTTTTTATTGTGGTTGCCTTTGAGTAAACTGGGGTTTGTAGTATACTAAGTTATTTGAGTACTTTCCCCACGCAAAATTATGAGCGTAGTATATTCAAGAAAAATTGGTCAGTTTGAAAATTTATAATTCCAATAGCATCCCATTGATTAAAAAAATAATGATTTAATGAAGTTAGCAATCAGTTTTTGTAATTGCTTGCAGGTTTGGCTCAAGAACCTGGAAACGGAAATGCGTTCATCTCTAAAGAATATGACTATAAAATGTGTCGTTTCCAGTTCTCTACAGGAGCAGGATCCATTTTCGCTACCGACACAAATACTTTGCCTAGCTCAGAACATACATTTTACGGAACAAGCAGAGAAAGCTATTGTTTCGAAAGATCTTCACAAATTGATGGGTAACATTGAGAAAGAGAGTGCATACTACGCTGCCACTGAAACCGAGGAGGAAAGCGAGAAGCAGAAACGGCAGGCACTCCTCTTACAGTGTGCTTATTACATTAATGTGGTTCGTACACTGATTAGCAACAATGTTGTTGCTACTAGTGATTGGCTGTGGCAGAAGCAACTCAGGTACCGTCGTTACTCGATACCCATTCTATTTATACCGATTTTATATTTTGTTTAGGTACCGTAAGCGATAGGAAACTATAAACTATTATTTTTTAGGTTCTACATACAGAGTTCCAAAGACGTTATTGCTAAAATGGGATTAGCTCAGATTTCCTACTCGTATGAGTATCTCGGGATCAATACAGGCCAGTTTGTTCGAACCGAATTAGCTGATGAATGCTTTTTGATACTGACTCAGGTGAGTTAATATCGTATAGTCAGTAACAAAAGTAGCTAAGCGGGCGACAATTTTGCTGTCAAGACAATAAGACCGCGTGCAGATCACTTTATCCACTTTGCACGTCGCGGCTCCTTAGCCACTTTATTTTATTTATTTATTATTTATTATCAGGCAACTACGGCCCATAGATACATACCTTACAAACTAACATACATACAATAGTAAAATCTTACAAGCTAAAAAATTATTTCTGCGACACGGCGGTTTTCAGTTGTGTCGCATGTTCCGGTGTAGCTGCTGACTGTAGGTTTATTATATGCTCCATCTTGTTTGCAATGCAATCAGTTTTGTTGACATCAGTTTGGGTTCGCGTGTTGTATGTGTGACACCACAGCGCGTGAATGTGATTAAACAAGGATCATAGCATTATTACACAGAAGATAATCTACTGGGTGATTACGGGATCACAATACCGAATGACAAAGTGCGATGAAGACAGATGTACTTAACAACATTGTTCACGAGTCCTACCACGGAGTAGACGAAAAGTAAGGGACAGGGATATTTTATTCGCGATTTTCATAATAGATCTATGCGAAAAGATAATCAGAGAGACTTGATCCTAGGGGAGACTTGGTCCCCTAAATTATAAAGTTTTAAAATAGATCTAAAATAGCAATTCTAACTTAACTACGTTGTCAAAATCAGAACATTATAGCGATTGATTCCTTTTAGGATAGTAAGAGTCTGTGCGGAAAGAGAAGAGTCGTAGAATGTATCGTTGTACATTTCACGACTTTTCTCTCTTCGTACAGACTCTATTTTTCATTTATTGGCAATTATTTAATGGTTTTAAAATTTAGGTAACCAAGTCGCCCCTAAATGACCGTACTCACCCAGTATATAATAGGTAGTTGGTATATTTTTACGCTTACATGGCGACCTTGCCAGATTTGTTTGCCAGATTTAATTGTTATTCGAAATGATTATTAATTATTTATTAGGTATTTTTGATTATTGATGAGGAAATGGATATTCCATTGTAATACTATCTACTTCTTTTGTTACTTATGCTTTTTTTTAACATTTAGATTTTTTTCTAGAAATTCTAGACTAGTATTTTTTTATACAATCTTTTTAATGTTTGACGATCCTTTTGTGAAATTCTTAGTGTTAAATTTGATATGTATAATAATCCAATTTTATTATGGAATAATATTAACATCAATAAATTGCTCTGATAATTAGATTAAGATTAATTACGATTCATAAGAGCTTCTTGCTAGGCCTACATGAATAAAGTATATTTTGATTTTTGATTTTGATTTTTTATTTTTGGATGGGTGTGACTAGAATCTGTTGACAATTTAATATTTCTTGTTTTTAGTCATTGCATCTCGGTTTGATGGGAAACCCATTTGGACCAGCCGGGACGGGAAAAACGGAGTCTGTTAAAGCACTGGGTGGTCTAGTTGGACGATTAGTCCTGGTTTTCAATTGTGATGAGGTAAGTAGCAAATAAAGAGTTCAAATAGATAGTTAGTTAGAGACGTTAAACTAATCTAGTTTCACTAGATGGCACAACGCAGAGTCCAGTCAATCCTTGACAAAAATTAAGTGATAACGCTGCACGATTTTTTCTTTACTTTTCCAACTTTATAAAATTTATTTCTGACCGTAATCAATCTAACGTATTGATATACGTCCACATTAAATTGTCAGTTTGAAGCAATTACTTGCGCAACGTAGTGTTGATTAGTTTCATTACTGATCTACGCACATTTTACATTATAGGCAATGGACACAGAATGCATGGGTCGGCTGCTCAGCGGCCTGGCGTTATGCGGCGCTTGGGGCTGCTTCGACGAGTTCAACCGGCTGACCGCCGATACTCTCGCTAATATCTCACACCAGCTAGCTTCGCTGCTGACCGCTATGCGAGAGAACACAGGACAGGCCACGGCGCTGCTCAATGGGAAACACGTAAGTTGATATGTCTTAACTATGACGTGGGTCCACGTTTACGCTGACCGACAATAAATATACTCGCTAATATCTCATACTGGTTAGCTTCGCTGCTGGCCGATATGAGAGTCAACACTGGACACTGGACAGGCCACGACGTTGCTCAACGGGAAACACGTAAAATAATATCTTAATTATCACATGGATAGGCTGCTATAAGCGACCAGTAAAGAGCTGCTGAACAGGTACAACAGACTGACCGCCGATACTTTCGCTAATATTTCACACCATTGAGCTTCGCTGCTGGCCGCTATCTATGCGTTACGCTGTAAAATTGCGTCATGGATGGTGCAGAACTGACAGCCCTTCGTGTGCGATATTCAGTCGCACTCGGTTTTAAAATCTACACGACACGAGAAATTGAAACTAAATGTTTAAACAGAGATTTGGTTGAGGTCGGGGGTTAACTAATAGTAGTAAGTATCTGAGTAAGTAACTAAACTAATATCTTATCATAAACACGCAATGTTGCTCCATTGATATAATAGTGTGTCGAGCAATAAGTACCTTCATTACTCATATTGGTATTTTCATTACAAAGTTTAACGAGTACGATTTTATGTCTTTGCGTTTCGTTACATCTCTTTAGATGCTCAGGTATTTAGGAATAGGTACGTATCGCAAGAGGAATGTATAAAGTTCTAAATACCCCACAATAACCATAAAAAATTGACTTTGGAATATGCCACTATAATGAAATCTAATAATAATTTCTGTTGGCAGGTGACCGTATCCCAGTGGTGTGGCGTGGCAGCGACCATGAATCCGGTGGGAAGAGGCTACGGGGGGCGCCGCGCGCTGCCGGCGGCCTTGGAGCGAGTGCTGCGGCCCGTGGCCATGGTGGAGCCGAGAGGAGACCAGCTGGCGAGGCACCTCCTCGCGGCGCAGTGCGTCACCGACGCTGAGGCGCTCGCTGAGGACTTGTATGCCGTTTTCTCTATGGCCAGGTAATCATTGTTTGTCATCTATAAACCCACTGGAAGGAAAACGCTTGAGAAATAATTGCCGTGCCGTCGCCAGCAGCATAGAGTGAGTCCCGCGACTCGCAGCCACGGTAGAAGCGAGAGGCGACTGGTAAAGCATTAGATAGAGGCATAAAAAAACATATTTTGATATCATGAAGCGACTTTTCTCAGATTCTCATTCTCAGACAGTATAATTATCTCAATGTGTAGTAAACTGAACTCTCTAGTTTCTCGGAGTATAATTATGCTCAATGTGTAGTAAACTGAACTCTCTAGTGTCTCAGAGTATAATTATGCTCAATGTGAAGTAAACTGAACTCTCTAGTTTCTCAGAGTATAATTATGCTCAATGTGTAGTAAACTGAACTCACTAGTTTCTCGGAGTAAAATTATGCTCAATGTGTAGTAAACTGAACTCTCTAGTTTCTCTGAGTATAATTATGCTCAATGTGTAGTAAACTGAACTATCTAGTTTCTCAGAGTATAATTATGCTCAATGTGTAGTAAACTGAACTCTCTAGTTTACAACGAAAGACCTCAGTCTCCGTTTGACGCAGTACAAACCGTCAACTAGAAATCTGACGGCTAGAACCATCGCGAAATAAATGAGAAAAATAATGTGTTAGTCGTACCTTCACAGTAAACAAATATTAACCATAATGAAATTTGTTAGCACACTGCTGGGCGGGCAGCGGCACTACGACTGGGGCCTGCGCGCGCTGAAGGCGGCGGTGGGCAGCGCGGGCGCGGCGCTGGCGGCGCGGCCGCTCACGCCACCCCAGCGCCGCGCCGCGCTGCGCCGCGTGCTGCGCCGCAACAACCTGTCCAAGCTCACTGGACACGACAAGCGGAGGTGATACCACCACTATATATCAACCCCCATCTAAATTAAACTAGTGGCTTTGTGAGACCAAGCAAACTCCCATGACTCCGTCATTTTGAGAAGTTAATAAAAAACATTATATTATTTAACAAAATTTCACGAGAATCGGTTGAGAAATCAACATGTAGAGGAGAACAGCCGATCAGACATACAACAATAACATACAAATAATCTAAAGACGCTTCGCGCTCACCCGGTCAAAAAATCGAATCACAAAGATCAAGGTGTATCCCGAAAATCATCCACTACTCCTGTAAGACTTGGCAGTCAAGTTCCAGACACCATGTTTATAACTAACAGCTAACAGCACGCCAACTTATAAGAATCGACCTATTCGTTAATAAAACCTAAGGCAGTGCTCGGCAAGCAACTTTTAAGAATAGCCGCAAGACTCACTAATATTAATTTGGTTGGTATAACTAATTAATCAATCTTTTATTTTTACAAACAAACATATCTACAATTGCACTTCGAAAGAGCCACATGCGGCTCGCATACTACGGTTTGCTAAATCCTGACCTAAGGTCGAATCTCCTATTGCAGGTTCGAGAATATCTTGTCGCTGGTATTTGCTGATGTGCCCCAAGAGGAGCACGCTACGGACCCGATAAGTTCCGCTCTAGACGCGTCAGTCGCTTCGCTTGGCCTTGTGCATAATAAGCTTCAGGTAGGTATAATAAAAAAAACTACATAACAGTTTCTTACATCAGGTGTCGCTACTACGAGAAATCTAAGCACTGCTGGATAAATAATTCATCTTTTACATTTAAATGACACTTTAAGAAAAATATTACGTTTAGAACATTCCATTCTTGACACCGACATTCACACTCGACATTCGACATTCTTTTACGACCGGTCTGGCCTAGTGGGTAGTGACCCTGCCTATGAAGCCGATGGTCCCGGGTTCGAATCCCGGTAAGGGCATTTATTTGTATGATGATACAGATATTTGTTCCTGAGTCATGGTTGTTTTCTATGTATTTAAGTATGTATATATTATATATATCGTTGTCTGAGTACCCACAACACAAGCTTTCTTGAGCTTACCGTGGGGCTTAGTCAATTTGTGTAAAAATGTCCTATAATATTTATTTATTCTTATACATGAATACACGGGGAATATTTGCGACAATCCATATCAAAAGGGACCTTATGGCGGTCGGCGCTTACGCCATTATTAGCGACGCGCCAATACTAATGCGGTACTACGCGATGTAAACTTCCTTCACAAGGTCCCTATTGACATGGATTGTCACATTCGTCGAATATATTCAGAATAAATTGTTACAACACTTTCAAAATTAACTGTTGGTGTCAGATGCATACTCGTACCTAATCTTTTTAGGCGAATTAACAGCAAAGCTACGCAGATGTCCGGAATTTAAATGTACCGGGCAAAATGACGTAGCTTAATATAGACTTAATTTAGCTAATACGCTGCGTAGTCTCTAGTCTCAAGCGAGTCTCGGTTTGGACCAATTTAAGAGTTTATTCATTTTATTGTTTAACCTTCATATGTGATGTTTTATTATCTCAGGTTCAAAAATGCATCGATTTGTATGAGCAGATGCAACAGAGAATGGGCGTGGTCGTAGTGGGACCCCCCGGATGTGGGAAGTCAACCATCAGAAAACTTCTAAAGACAGTAAGTTAACCCATAACTTATGAGATGTTGTTATGTAAATATATTTAACCTAACCTAGTCTCATAAGGCTTGAGTAATGCTATTAAATTCCAGGCCCTTGTGCAACAAGGCAGAAACATAGTGGAGTACACGATCAGCCCGAAGGCGATGAGCCGCAGCTGGCTGCTGGGCCACATCGACCCCGACACGCGGCAGTGGAGCGACGGCGTCATCTCCGCCACCGCGCTGCAGGTCTCCAACCAACCTGCAGGTGTGTTGTACTACAAGGCTACATAGTGGAGTACACGATCAGCCCGAAGGCGATGAGCCGCAGCTGGCTGCTGGGCCACATCGACCCCGACACGCGGCAGTGGAGCGACGGCGTCATCTCCGCCACCGCGCTGCAGGTCTCCAACCAACCTGCAGGTGTGTTGTACTACAAGAATATGCAATCAGCAGCCTACAACGAAATGTATGTGTGTCACATGAACACAGTTTTACAGCGAGCTGAAAAATTGCATTAACACCTTATTCATTCAAAGTCTTGAACCAGGATTGTTGAGCCACTCGCTATTAAAAGTAATCGAGCCGTGTATTGCAAAAGAGGCTTTAGGGGCTATTCATAAATTACGTCATTTCAAATTAGGGGGGGGGGGGGGTCTGGACATCGGATGACGGTAGCATGAAGTAGGAGGAAATGGGGTCATTTGAAGCATGATTTTTGGATGATTATAGGGGGGGGGGGGTCAAAAATCGCCAAAAATCGATGACGTAATTTATGGACAGCCCCTTATCCGTAAGTAATTTTCGTATGTAGTCACGAAAATTTACATTTACACTACTTACGTACAGTCACCTGCAATAATGTTACACAACGAAGGCCGCAAATCTGACACGATCTTATTTGTAGAGCCATAAGAGCGGGTTACATATTATTGCAGGTGACTGTACTCATAATATATTCGTATAATAGAAAAAAAAATATATATCTGTCATTTACATTCCGTGTTTGACATAATTTATATGCATGTGAATGAAGTTAGAAGTTAGTCCGCCATTTATACTGATATCTGATTCCGATATGGTCTTTATTTTTCAAAGAAGCACTGTAGTGTGTGCTACACCTTACCCACACATATACAGTGTTAGAGTATATAAGGCTACACATGTATCATTTGAGAGCGCATTATACTAATATCATAGCAAGCAGTTGTTTGTATTTACGTCCCACCTCACATGGCGACCCTGCCAGTGCGGCCTTGTGCTGCACTGGCGGCGCGCCGCGCGGCCAGTGAAGGTCGAGCCAAAGAAGATCGTAATTAATAATTATGTGACCTTGTTCAAACTTTTTTCCAAATTAACACATAAAATAGAGAAAGTGCTAGAAAAGTTATAAATAGACTATGTGAAGAACATTGCAAAAACATTTAGTGAAGTGACTAAAATAATAAATAGTGAAGAAGTGACCTTAATATAACGATTTAAATAAATGGACCGTTTTTCAA
Organism: Cydia splendana; assembly: GCF_910591565.1. NCBI lineage: Eukaryota > Metazoa > Arthropoda > Insecta > Lepidoptera > Tortricidae > Cydia > Cydia splendana. Next base: position 16,684,929 of record NC_085962.1, read on the forward strand.
GAGTGTATTACGTACGTACAACAAGACTGGACTTTATTATGGATTATAAACGGTTTGGGATAGTATGCAGCCGGGAGTTGTCGGTGTCCCTGGACTAGGATGGCGAGCCCGGGGCAGGAGGTACGATACGAGAACGGCGGCAACAGCGCAAACAGAGAGGTGCTTGACGTGAAATAATTGGCTAGGTTACGATTATAAGAAAATTTTAATAATTAATTGTTGGTACAGTCGCCATCAGATATATCGGAGCGGCCAAGGTGTTCACAATATCTGAACACGCGCTCTAACGCCCTGACAATAGAGGCGTGTTCCGATATTGTGAACACCTTGGCCGCTCCGATATATCTGATGGCGACTGTACGTAGGTAAATAATATTTTTAGAATTTTTATTTCTTTGTAGGTAAACTTTTGAACTAAATATTTGTTTTCGTTGTGAAACTTGATAAATTAACCAGTGTACTTTATTGAGTGTTAATTTTAATTTAAAAAATTATAGCTATTGCCAATAATATATGTAATAAGCAATTAATATGAAGGATATCGTTGTATCCACTTAAATTTATACTTATAGTACGTTATATGGTTAAAAGGACGGTTAGTTGAAAATAAATATTGGGTCCTTACCTATGAAATTGGCGTTTTTGTTCATAGATATAAGTCTGATCCTAGTTTTTTTCTTTTTTACAAAAGTACATACACAATTACAATAAAACTACAATATGATTTCGCCAAACTGCTTGACAGCAATTAATTGTTATTTTTTATTGTTAAGTGTTCAGAATTAAGCCTTGAAAATAGGTCTTTTCATGTGCTGTCGGTTCGAGTATTAAAATTACTTATATTTTTCTAATGGTACCAATTTTCAAGAAATGGAGATATTGAAAACATACCTTAAAGGTGTCAAAAATTACTGGAAAAATTTTGTTTGGTTTGAATTAGCCATCAAAAAAATATCCGCAAAATTAATTGTATGGAAATTCGTGTTTCGTTGAAATTCTCCGAACAAAACGCCAATTTCATAGGTAATTACCTAATATTTACTTTAATATTTCTCACTTTTATAAATAGTTTTTTTTTGTGATCTAATTTTATATACATTTTAACACAGGTTGCTCCAGCGATATGTACATGTTGTTTTTTTTTAAATTATATAATTGTGTTACATATAACGTGCTAAAAATATTAAAAAAAGAAATCATTCCTTGTAAATCAGTATACGAGTATTAGAGTGTAGTACCTACAATACAAATATAGCGCGGCGTTGCGAAAGAGTTCCCATAAACGGTTTGGTATGCAGAGAGTATGTTATTACATCTCAAATTTCAGTAACAGGTGTCTTAAAATGAAGCATTGTGCACAGTTTTAGATTATTTAAGTTTTATCAATTTTATCATAATGATACTTATTAATTGCTAGTAGAGACCGACCGCACCGACTTTTAACCATTACATAGATTTGGTGTTTTAGTATACAAATGTTTTTGTTCGTATTTAAGATTTTTAAAAGATTTTGTGTACCGGACTTAATTTGTTATTATTTATAATAACGTGGATCTGACATATTATTCAAGGAGTGACTAGATTAGTTAATACAAGAATTATACACCAATTACATAGCTACTTATGAAGAATGAGTTAATAGTTAAACAGCGAAAGCGTAGAGTTTGTGTAGACCAGTTTTTATAGATATGGGCATGATACTGTAAAGATTAACGATGGTTTTCAAGGATCGCAAGTTTTGATAATGTATAGGTATAAGTAATTGAATGTTATGGAAGTTTCAAAAAGGTGTTGAATGTGAAATAATGGATAGGTTGGTCTTGGATTGTTTAATTGAAAAGAAAATAGTTTGTTGTTGGGAAAGTACGTTAGTAAAGTGGTTGGGAGAACTGAAACGGATAAGTTTTTCAAAGGACGATTAGCCTGATCAACTAAGAGTTGCTGAAATTCTTATTTGTTGACGTTTTCATTGCTGTGAGTTAAGTGATTGCATTTGAATGTTGTTATTTTTTGTTTGTTGTTGAGAGGAAAGAAATGAAAGTAAATACCTAATTGACAAATAAAAATGCCTATCGCATCTTCGGTGGCCCGAGAGGCGGCCTTGAGCGATACGGTATAGCAAGGGTACGCCAGGATACAAGGCAGGCACGGAATCCTTGGATGTCTGACCATGATTCGGTCGAGTATCAATTGTGGAGACTCCTTGGACACATGGAAGGTTATGATGTAAGGAAGTGTTAAAAGAACTGCCTGAATGTGATTATAAATATATTATGTATGTGTGCGCGCGCAAAATTAAAATATCCTTGTATCCTGAGCAAATAAATAAATGAATATTAAGGTCGGCCGACCACGTGTATAAAAGCGTTGTGTACCCTTGCCAAAGTGATGCATATAAAATGCCCACTTCAAGTGTTTATAAAAAAAATATATACTATAAAGTAGTAAAGTGACGTCTTAAGGGGCCGGTATATGACGTTTTCGATTTAGACCTCACTTTGTAACCATAATTTGTTCAATGAATGTTTAATAATTGCATTAAATTACACGTAAATTTGTTCACGAAGAAACCGTGTACCGACTCTTCATGCCATTGTATTTTTAATTTGCTGTTATTCTCTACAAATCGACACTAAAAGTATCAAAAAAACAAAATATGGAGTTCCGTTTGAGACAGAAGCAAAACAATTTTGTCTTTGACAGTAATTGAATTATTGTATGATTCTGAAAGCTAGATAATTCAGCTACCAATTTATTATCGATTTATATTTTTACTCACAAAGACAACACAGAAATTCAATCTCAAATGTAAACTTTCGAACAATTTCCATACATTGACGACATCACTCAAAATTCTTCTTCAAGTCAGATGCCCGTTGGGGCTACACCGGAGCACACGTGTACTTCTTCAAATGAAAATGACAGCTTGATTTTCTTGCTTTTGACAATTATATTGACATTAAAATATATACGCACACGAGAAAGTATACCAGTAGATAAATTGTATTTCAAAAAATAGGGTACATAAATATCAGCTCGCGTCTCATTTAAATTTGATTTGCTGTTATAATGGTTGAAAACCGCAGTAAACTATCTTAAAACAATACGATTACAGTCGAATTTAAGTATTATGTTCCTTCAAAACTCGCTTAAAATGAAAAAAGTTTAAAGACTCATCTTTACTGATTGGGATCAATTTTTATTATGCTGGTATCATTTTGCGTCAGTTTAAAAACGTATTTGACTTCTGTACGTCAATGAATTTTGATGACAATTGTAATCTTGTATTATATTATAGAACTTTTATCTTAAAATAATGCCTATTAACAGAAAGAGTTATGTAATTCGTATAAGTAATACCTGAAAGTCTTGTACCTAGATCTGTAATACCATGGATTGCGACGAATAAATGATAATGATTATGCGGTTCGTTCCGTCTATATGTATAATGCGTGTACGTGCTGTTCTCTGAAAATCTTCAAGAAAAAATAACGGCTAGACCAGCACTAAGTACTAGCGAGTTTTTGCGGCTTTGGAGACCGAGATGAAGCTTACAGGCCAATAGCGCTCTAGTTATTGTTATGTATACCTATGTATCGAATGTTTTATAAATTACCTATAAAAAGCAATGTTTTATTTCGATTAGGTCTACATTTTGTGCATATTGCATATCTGAAGTATTTTCGTACTAAACTTGAAACTTTCGTTCAAACTAAATAAAATAATTATTCCAAATGTACAGTCGCCTGCAATTTATGTTACACAACGAAGGCCGCAAAAATATCTGACACGATCTTATTTGTAGAACCATAGGACCATGTCACATATTTTTGCGGCCTTCGAAGAGTAGGTACCGTCATTATCACCAACTTTGCCCGCTTATTTTTTAAAACGAATTTCTCAAAAAACATCACATCATATGACTTTTTTTGCTCAGCACGTCCATTGTGATCAAACGCATCAGTTTATTTAAAAGAAAAAATATTTTTTATCGTGTTTTTACTCATTTTTTTGCGTTTTAGAGGGCGGGCAAAGATATCCGGGGTTTTCGCCAACATTGCCCACGTCAATTTGGTATTCAAATACAGCTCGTATGATGATGATGTCTAAGGATCACTTAAAGGTTTTGGGCAATCCTACCATTCCCTGTTAATAACTTAGCGATAAGTGTAAAAACTTTAAAAAAAATTTGCTGGGCAATGTTGCCTACCCGTTTTTGCCCATTTCCAAATAAGGCTCGCCTAAGCATTTTACAAAGGCTAGGGTTGTCACTTTTGAGAAAATCTGTTACAATAGTTTAATGGCCAAAAATATGATTTTTGTTGTGTTTTTCATTCGTTAACGGGATAAAACATCTAAATAAAGGATAGATTTAGATTTTAGATAGATTTAGATATTTATTCTCATAATATTAAATTACATTATAAATTATGCTAGACTAATCTACACGAATTTATATTATGATCGTCATTCATATTTACATAATATTATTTAATACATACAAATTAAAAAAATGTCTTGCAATAATTAATCTTATGTCAACAATTTATCCATTCATGTCAAAACAAAATACGGTAATAACTTAGTACGAGTATCTCTTAATGATCGTCATGTTCTAAATAAAATACTAGGTACATATTACAATATACATAAATCAATAACTGAGAACATGTCAAATTTATACGATTCAATTTTCAATTTAAAATGTCAGGGTCATATACTCATTTACAGAATAAAGTGGATTATCCAATAAAAGGACTCTCAGTTGACGTTCAAATGTTTCGTCAGATGTTTCCGTTCGTAATTCAGCGGGTAGACGCTCGTAGTATGTCGGGCCGATTACTCGCGGGTTTTTGCATGAAAGTGCCATGCGTCGCGGCACTGTTCTGAGTCTCCCCGTGGATCTGATTATTTTGCCCGTGACAAATTAAATACAGTATATATTTATAAACTTATTTTAGTGTACAAACATAACCTTCTTTTACTTGCGAAGTTGGGTAAATTAGATGAAAGTGACAACCCTAATCCGTTTTTGGTGGTGGGCAATGTTGGTATAGATGCCAAATTACCGGATTACTTTGCCCACCGCTAAAACTTTTGTGTATTTTAGGCCTTTTTAGTTTAAATCTCAATAGACATAATCTATGCTTCATGTGTTATAACTCAAACCCGGAAATATTTGTCAAAGGGTTCTCAATTTTTTCTACTTGCATTCATTATTTATCAATTTTATGCCCGCCGAAATATACCCTATATTAGACAACTCGCTCAAACTCTAAATTCCCAAGTCAAGTTATGCACAAGTTTGGTATATAGTTTTGTCAGAAATATAACCTATTTTCTACTAAAAATAGCAGGGTGGCCATAACTATTATAATTTTTTCTACATTAACGAATTTGTTTAAAATTGTCGTTTTGGGCAAAGTTTCCCTGGAGGCAAAGTTGGCGCTAATGACGTAACATATTATTGCAGGTGACTGTACATAAATGTTTCGGTGATTTTGAGATTATTTTTCAGGTTAGTTTACTAACAATCAAGTTATGCAGATACCGATTTCGTGAACGTATAAGTAGTAAGGTACCGCTATTGTTTAGCGATACCGATTATTTTTGAAGGCAAAACTATACCGTTGAAATATAAAGATATTAAAATTACAGCAGGGACAACCATTTTTTATAGGTGTACCTAAACCATCATTGGCCGAGCGTTAGCAAAGGTCTCCGTTTCAGCTTGGGCAAAAATGCTTTTGTATGTTCTCCTTTGCAGATCACATTTCTCAACTGATTCTCGTGAAAATTTGTAAGCAGGTTCGATAGAACTATTCTGTTTCGCTTTATCCGCCAAAATGGAATTGCCACCCTGCTGAAACTTTATTTATTTAAATTCCTATTGAATGGATTTTGCACCTTATGAAAAACCGTATAGAGTAGTAAATAACATTTTACATCTGACTTAATGACATCTTGTTTTATTCGCTTTAATTGTACAAAACGCGTATCTCGACAAAGCAATATTAGGTAGTAAAACAGTCAACAATCAAATTAATTACATAGGTAAGTACGTCACGTGTGACATGAACAGACAAGGAAAGCAAGATTAAATGCATTGTTTCTCTTTCATCTTTCAATGGAACGCTTTTACCCTCAAAGGAGGCTAGTGGTCAATACTAAACTAAAAGTCCAATCTTAAAAAAAACATGATGGGTCACTGACCTGTCCCAGTAAAGTGAGGTAGTGTGCGTGAAGTGCGCTTGTGTGTGAAATGGGGTAAATTGACAGAATCTGAAATTTTACCCACCGCTACCGTCGCCTTAAATAAATATATAGAAAAAGGATAGACTTGCAAGTCATACGTATACACGAATATATGTATCATACAATAAACTCGAGAATTTACTATTTTTTACATTATGACGAAGAACAACTAAGGATGTACATAGGTACCTTCGATCGAAACATTAATGTAGACGGACTCATTTAACAACTAGGTATACAATAATTGTATAGCTAAATATACATGAATTGGAATTTTGGATATGTACCTATTGGATATATATATATAGGTATAATATTCTGTAAGCTTTAAAATTTGTGTTAAATTGTCTAAATATTTAGTATTTACCTACCTATTAAGTAACTTTAACTTTTGTGTGTTTTTCTTTTAATGTTAAAACTAAACTCGTGTCTATTGTTTATTTTTAAATGTATTTTAGGTAGTAAGTTTCTTTAGAAATAATTATAATTTTTAAATGATGCATAATTATGTACGTAATGTATCCCGTACATGCAGAACTTTATTTTATAACTCGAGGTCAATATTTACATTCCAAGATCTTAACATTTTTTTTTATATTTTAAATTCAAAATTGTACCAATATGTATTTCAAAGAAATATGTTGAAATTATAAAAAACTAAGTAATGCATTTTTTAAACCTAACGAATTTAATGTGTTTTTCTTCATGAGGTTAATAGTATTTTATTTTTACAATGTGTATTACCTACTCTATTGTCTTTTTGTTTGCATTATTTTCTTATACATATAAACTTATTTTTATTTAAAAAAATTAGATTATCGTTTTCTTGTTTTAGGTACAGTAATCTATTTTTTTTTCTCCAGGAGGGAAGGTGTAGTGTGTGCTACACCTTACCCACAAATATACAGTGTTAGAGTATATAAGGCTACACATGTATCATTTGAGAGCGCATTATACTAATATCATAGCAAGCAGTTGTTTGTATTTACGTCCCACCTCACAGCACAGTGAAATTATTGGTTTCATCCCTTTAGTTGCATACTCAGCTTTGTCTTCCTTGACTAAGGGTGGTATTCCACCCGTCCAATTTGATGTCAAAAGAAATTGGATAAGTGGAATACCACTCTAATACATAAATATGTGCATTGTATGTAAATATGTGTGTATCCCAGACGTGTGGTGTTGGGTGGTAATGGACGGCGACGTGGACCCGTCGTGGGTGGAGGCGCTGAACTCGGTGCTGGACGACAACCGGCTGCTGACGCTGCCCTCCGGCTGGCGCATACAGTTCGGCGCCAACGTGAACTTCCTCTTCGAGACGCACAGCCTGGACCACGCCTCGCCCGCCACGCTGTCCCGGATGGGGGTCATTCTGATGAGGTTAGCATAAAACAATTTTTTATCAAGCAAAAACGTTGCCTTGATTTTTTTTTTTGGTTGCATGTGAGAAAGGAATGGAAAGATTTGCGCGTTTCTGGTAGGCATCCGCAGCTGAGTTGGTTAAAAGCGATAAACCGAAATAAATGTCATACACGAAGGGAAAAATTACCAAAACTACTTGGAAATTTCGACCCATGCCACCGTGACCGGATAGCCGAGTGATTCAGGCACCTGTCCGGTAAACGGGGGACGCTGGTTCGATTCCAGCTCTAGACACTGGAGGCTTTGGTAATTTTTCCTTTCGTATATGACATTTATTCCGATTTATAGTTTAAATAGTAGTGTGTCTACTTGAAAAAACACAAATTAAATATTTTCATAGAAAGTTAAGAAAAGTACGGATTGCAGAGGTCGCGGGTTCAAGTCCTATATCTAGTTCTACTGGCACAATTTTTCTTAGAAGTTACTCCTCGTCTAAGATCAATATCACTTTGTTTTTGTTTCAATTACAGTGAAGAAAGCAGCTGTGTAGAAGAGGTTATGGAACACTGGATGAGAAAAGCGGAGTTTGATAATGAACTGGCAAAGATGGCACTGTCATTACTACAGCAAGCCGTTAAGAAATGCATCCATTGGTTTAACACACATAAATCCGATGTTATTATAAAGATATACAATTTATCGGTTGTAAGTATATATTTTTAAAAATAATTGTATTATTGCATTAAACTAAGGCGTTTGTTTGTGTGAGTATGTAGCACTCAGGTTTTTTTGAAGTGAAAACTTCTTTAGCGGCGCTGGGCACTTTTTGAGGTGGGGAAAAAAAAGATAAACTCGAGACAGCGTAAGGCGATCACGTGCCCGTAACGTTTAGATGGCCACTCATTTAGATGGCATTTAAATCAATAAAGAAAAACTCAATGACATTACATGAAAAAGGTTCTAATCTTGTACGGGTTGAAATACGAGGATCTCAGTTACATTATAACTTTATATCACTCAAATATAATTCAATAAAGCTACATCATGATGAAATCGCTAATAAAAGTGAACTCTAGTACTGGTGAATAAAACTCAAAATATCATGACCAAATATATTTTCTCAAAAATGGACGGCAAAGTCGACTTTGACGTTTAAAAAATTGGTCGCGAAGCGCGTAGTTTATGGTCAGTCAAAAATTAAAAAGTTAAAAACATTGCAGTCTCGATTTTGGGACTGCAATGTTGCATACAAATTCCATTATTTGTCGTGTTCCAAACTTTTTAAAAGTTGAAATGGCCATATCAAATAAAGACACAGGCCCATTAAACAGCCAAAGAGATGATTAGTACTTATAATTATAATGTTGGTACCGCGACTATTTAGCTGTCTCAAATAGGTTGGCGTATTTTCGGCAGTAAAATACACTTCTATTTATTAAGAGCGCTATTACATTTCGGCGTTGAGCGAGTTTAGGTATTTTACGCGCTGCGGCAGGCCGTGCGAGCTCAGTACGCCGATCCCTTCTACCACACTCGCACTACAATGATGGATTAAACATTCTTGATCCTTCGCGAAGCATATTGAAATCAACCATAACAACACTAACTGTACTTAACTTTTAAAGTTCTAAAACTGTTATTTGGTAAGTACGAAAATACTAAATGCAGTGCAAATGTACATAGGGGCTGTTCATAAATTACGTCATCTATTTTTGACGCTTTTTGACCCCCCCCCCACTCCTCAAATCATCCAAAAATCAAGCTTCGGATGAATCTGTTTCCTCCTACGTCATGTTACCATCATCCGATGACCAGACCCCCCCCCCACTCCTCCCATTTGAAACGACGTAATTTATGAATAGCCCCATACTCGTACTTATGAAGGTATATTATTCGAAAGAAATTATAGGTACCTACTCGCTTATTTACATGTTTCGTCATTGCATTTGGTACCTATAGGTTGTAAAGTTTGTATCAACGAGGGTTTAAAAACGAACTGGTACTGAGGGTCTGATGATGATTAAGGTGGTCACGGATACCAATCAACCATGTAGTAACATGATTAGGCTCGTTTGATTCGTCTCAACAAGATCTTTGACACTGAAGATACACAGGGTCTGATGATGGAGCTGGAAGGTGGCCACGGGTACCAGTCTATCATGTAACTAAACAACTTCGTGTTTGGGCTCGTTTGATTCGTCTCAACAAGATCTTTGACACAAGACAGTACTCAGGGTCTGATGATGGAGCTGGAAGGTACCATTACCAATCAACCATGCAACTAAACCACATCGTGTTTAGGATCGTTTGATTCGTCTCAACAAGATCTTTGACACTAGGTGATACTCAGAGTCTGATGATGGAGCTGGAAGGTGGTCACCGGTACCAATCAACCATGCAACCAAACCACTTCGTGTTTAGGCTCGTTTTATTCGTTTCAACAAGATCTTTGACACAAGATAGTACTCAGGATCTGATGTTGGAGCCGGAAGGTGGTCACCGGTACCAATCAACCATGCAACTAAACCATTTCGTGTTTAGGCACGTTTTATTCATCTCAACAAGATCTTTGACACAAGGTAGTACTCAGGGTCTGATGATGGAGCGCGAAGGTGGCGACGGGTACCTGTCTATCATCATCAGCTCCATCATCAGACCCTGAGTAGTATCTTGTGTCAAACATCTTATTGCGACGAATCAAACGAGCCCAAACACGAAGTGGTTCAGTTATTCAATTCAATTCTTTATTGATAAAAATATAATTTTACATGTCAGGTACATATATGCTTAATGCTAAGTCTTATAATTAATTAATTATTAGATTTATTTACATAGTTGGACAGGCAAGGCTGAGCCCGCGAACTAGTAGTTGTTTATTAGATAAATTAATGTGTAAGTACCTATATTATAGTATTATCTACTTGGTACAGTGTTAGGTCTCGAAAAAGGCATCGATTGAGTAGTATGCGTCAGACGCCAGTTTAGATTTAAGTTTTTTATTGAAACATAGGTCGCTGGTGGTTTGTTTCAACTCCAGCTGGATTTTATTATATACTTTAGGTCCTACCGTGACTTTGATACGCTAAGGTGGGCTAGTATCTGGAACAGGCTGCGTGAAATTGGTGTCCCCGAGAAAATCACTAACCTCATAAAGGCTATCTACAAGAATTACTCTTGTAGAGTGACGCACAATGGCCTCGTCTCGGAGGATATTCAAGTAAATGCTGGTGTGCGACAAGGGTGTCTTCTTTCTCCTCTCCTCTTCCTTGTTGTTCTCGATGGCATCATGCATCAAACGATTGACAATAAGCGCCGCGGCATAGAGTGGGGACTGTCCAACATCTTAGAAGATCTGGACTATGCCGATGACCTATGCCTGCTGAGCCACACACGCGCTGATATGCAAGCCAAGCTGGACGACCTTCGAAGTGAGGCAATGAAGGCGGGACTCAAAGTCAACACCCGGAAGACACAGGAGATGAGGTGCAGGGACACAAGTACCGTGCCGCTCCTTATTGGCACAGAGGCTGTGGAGCAAGTCCACAAATTTACTTACCTCGGAAGCGTCGTGTCGGAAACTGGAGGGACCGAAGAGGACATCGCTTCGAGAATAGCCAAAGCAAGAGCAACCTTCGCACAGCTCCGCCCCGTATGGCAATCAAGCAAACTGACACGGAGAGTCAAGCTCAGAATATTCCGGTCAAACGTAAAAACCGTATTGCTATATGGATGCGAGACGTGGAAGGTCACAAAAGACATCTCGCGCCAGCTTCAGGTTTGTATTAACCGCTGCCTCCGCCGCATTCTCGGTATATACTGGCCCGAGAAAATTTCAAATGCCAACCTGTGGAGATGCTGCAATGAGACCCCGATCGACCAGCAGATCAAGCGCCGGAAATGGAGTTGGATTGGGCATATACTCCGAAGGGATCCTGACCACATACCGAGGCAAGCCCTCGACTGGAATCCCCAAGGAAAGAGGAAACGTTGCCGCCCAAAACAGACCTGGCGCCGGACTATTGTTGCAGAGGCGAAGGCTATCGGGAAGACTTGGAGCGAACTCAAGCACGAAGCTCAAGACCGATCCAGATGGCGGCGCACTGTGGACGCCCTCTGCCCCACCTAGGGGACATAGGACAATAAGTAAAGTAAGTAAGTAAGTAAGGTCCTACCGTATGTATACACTTTCTAGACTTGGCAAGTCGCGTCTTAGGTGGATTAAGTTCAATAGGCCTCCTGGAACTCGCACCTCGGGCGTTGCCACGAGTCGGAAACAGTGTTATGTTGCGTCTTACGTATTTTGCCACTTCGAAAATGTATAGACACGGCAGGGTAAGAATTCCTGTTTGTTTGAATAGTTCCTGGGCTGGGTGGTCCCATGGGACGCCAGATATGCACCGAATTGCTCGTTTTTGGAGTTTGAATGGCCTTAGTCGGTCTGCAGCATCGCCCCATAGGTCGACTCCGTATGCTAGTATTGAATGAAAGTAGCCGTAATAAGCTTTCTTAATATTATTAATGTTTAGACTGGGGCGGAGTCTGCCAAGGGCGAAGCAAGCGGATGACAGGCGGTCACATAGCTGATCAATATGCGGACTCCACGTTAGTCCGGAGTCGATTATCAGGCCTAAGTATCGCACTTGGTCAACCTGAGGGACGTATTGGCCGTTGCAACTTATATTTAAATCGTGCACTCTGTTACCTCGCAAGCAGAAGCGGAGTATGTTAGTTTTTTCAACGTTTAATATCATTCCGTTGGCCGAGAACCACCTTGCTACTTCATCCATTACTTTGGCCAATTTAGTTTTGAGTAGAATTTGATTTTCAGCTGCTACGATTACACAACAGTCATCGGCGAACATCACAATTTCCGCATCGTCGGTGGCGGTTGTAAAATCGTTCATTAATATTGAAAAAAGGTTATTACCGATCACAGATCCCTGCGGAACAGCAGCGTCCCCCAATTCCAGGAGACCAGATCGTACTCCGCGTACGGAAGTTAGTTGTTTCCGGCCCTTTAGGAAGGAGGCTATCGTTTTTAGGAAGCTGCCGGTGATTCCATAGTGATCTAGTTTGGATAAAATGAGAGGGTGACTAACCAGCTCAAAGGCGCGCGACAAGTCGCAGAATATGGCTGCCACCTGTAGCCCGGCATCGAGGTGGCCGGTCACCCTGGTCACTACGTCGCGTGCCGCGTCGATGGTTGATCTCCCGGGTTGGTAAGCATACTGCTGAGTGTTTAATAAATTATTAGAGTAAAAATGAGACATTAATTTTTCACTTAGTACTCGCTCGAAGACCTTCGAAAATAGTGGTATTAGCGAAATGGGTCGATAGTTCTTTAAACTGTTAAGGTCGCCCTTACCTTTATATATCGGTTGTACCTTGATATTTTTTAACGTGCTGGGATAGGTACCTGCATCTATACATCTATTTATTAGGTCACAAAATATATCAATAATAAATGTCACATGGTAGACTGGTACCCGTGGCCACAGTCCAGCTCCATCATCAGACCCTGAGTACTAACTTGTGTCAAAGATCTTGTTGCGACGAATCGAACGAAGCCAAACACGAAGTGGTTTAGTTGCATGGTTGATTGGTACCGGTGACCACCTTCCGGATCCATCATCAGACCCTCAGTACTACCTTGTGTCAAAGATCTTATAGAAACGAATAAAACGAGCCTAAACACGAAGTGGTTTAGTGGCATGGTTGATTGGTACCGGTGACCACCTGCCGGCTCCATCATCAGACCCTGAGTACTATCTTGTGTCAAAGATCTTGTTGAGAGGAATCAAACGAGCCTAAACACGAAGTGGTTTAGTTGCATGGTTGATTGGTACCGGTGACCACCTTCCGGCTCCATCATCAGACCCTGAGTATTATCTTGTGCCAAAGATCTTGTTGAGACGAATCAAACGAGCCCAAACACGAAGTGGTTTAGTTGCATGGTTGATTGGTACCGGTGACCACCTTCCGGCTCCATCATCAGACCCTGAGTACTATCTTAAGTCAAAGATCTTGTTGAGACGAATAAAACGAGCCTAAACACGAAGTGGTTTAGTTGCATGGTTGATTGGTACCGGTGACCACCTTCCGGCTCCATCATCAGACCCTGAGTACTATCTTGAGTCAAATAAATACATATAGAATGTCAGGTCGTTTCAAATATTTTTAATCCTGTCCGGTAGTTTATTAAACTGTACCATTATAAATTATAATACTATAAAAACAGTGCTAGGATCAAAGTCTCTCGTTGCGGTTTACACGCACACAGTATAGCGTTTTACACGGCGCCCGCCGCACACAATGATAAAAAACCTCGTCGTCGCCGTTGAAAATGTGCGGAGCCGACCGACACACGTCCTGCCTCTACAAGCTCTGCCGCGGCACTGAGCTGGCGCAGCGCGCGTCATCGGTAATATAGAGTAGTTTTCAAAAAATTGCCAAAAAATTATAGTAGAATTTCATAAACACTAATGTATACCAACAGTATAAGCAAACGTTGCAGATTGCTTGAGTATGAAAATGACTTCGATATTAAGTAGATTTTCGTAGGAATTGACACTTGTTTCGGAGAGAAAATCGAGTTCGTTTTACTTTGATTTTCTCTTTCTCAAAGGTATGTAGGAAAAATATAGTTTGATATGCCTAAAGTACAGGGTATTAGTAATACAAAATAGCCAGGTTTAGCAGAGTAAAATTCTCAACATTTCCAAATAAGAGCTCGCCATTCAGTGCTTCACGGGGTTTTTCGGAAACGACCATCAGAAAAAAAATCATTACTAATTTAATAAGTTCTTTTTCTAATATTTACAACGATATTTATAAAGATAAGAAGACGCTTTTACTGGAACAAGTACTCATTGTATCTAATAATGAGCGGAAAGTCCTGAATTTCGTCGACTAGTATCATCAATTTTGCATTATTTCGACTTTTCTTGTAAGAGCGCTCTTAATTAAAAAAATAAAAAGGCGGCAAAGCTAATTTTTTCAATTGTTTCTACTTTTTTCTGTGAAAATATATACGTAAGAACGTTGATTCTGTAAAATATTTCTATTATATTTATATTTCTTGTACCATTTTTGAGAAAAGCACTATATATGACTCGGCTGGAAGGCTACTTGCTGGCTTCGGATTCAATTAAACGGACTCCCGAGGTCGTCCGTTTAATACGAATCCTCAGCCTGCAAGTAGCTACTTCCGAGCCTCGACAATAATGTACTATTAGATGCGAGGTCTGCAAGGTAACTTTACCATTTCGATTCGAATTTTAAACAATTAACGCTACAAATTTGAATTTCGAATATTAAACAAGCTCACTGACCAGCAATTTCGGAACTAAAGTTTTTCAATAGAAAGGAGGATGGGTCAATTATACATAGTGCTGCAGACATTTTGGACTAGTCATTGAGTTTTCACTTCTGTCGGCACTCCCGGAGTGCAACCCGTTGTTTTTTTTAAAACGCAGTGTCTTAAACCGCTCGATCTGCCTGATGGTAAGCGCTCACTGTAACTTGTGAACCTTTGCTATAATGCCTGGAATACACGAATCTCGTAAGGGATACCTCATCAAAAAGAATAATTATCGCCTTGGGTCCCAGCCATAGACAATGTCAAAAATCTATCATGCATTTTTTATCAAATCGATGGTGCTATATCGTCAGTTTTCTGCTGACGGTATATCGCGTTCGCGGGTCGAGAGGTTGAGCTTGTTTTTTTTTTTTGCAGCCCTGTAAAGAGCCTTGTCAGATAGCATTCAAATTACATTACCAATCCATAATCAATTCAATAAATAATTAAATATTTCCCTAACTATGACCATTATTACAGGTAAAACATATACTAACTCAGTTTGAATACATTGCTCAGAACGAACTGACCGGCGTGAACAAAACGCCTGAAGAATTGATCTACTTGGCCATAGAAAGAAGTGTTGCAAGCATCATCAAACCAAATGCCATTGACAAGTTCCATGAGGAGGTAATAATATGGTGAACTTTTCCGATTATTCAATAGTGTAGATATCGATTACAGATGTTGTTATTTATTGGTGAGTGTCTACAAAGATTATTGATTCTGTTAGATGTGTAAAGTATAATAGAGCTTTATTCATTGTGGAACTAATCATAAATTAAGCAAAAAAAGGATTTCATCATATCATTTCTTTTAATTTTTCTTGTATTTTTAGCGTCCAATGTATTGTGATAAATTACTTATTTTCTATCTATTTAACTAGATTTTGTTATAAAATTCAACATGTGTTATCATGCTTGTTCCTCCATCCCTCTATTCCAGATGTCGGACGTCCTGGGCCCGCCGCTGTCGTACCCCGCACTCTCGGGAGGTTGGGTCACGGAGGGACTCTACCTATCTCCGCGACTGGCCGCTGTCGAACCGACACTCAGAGCCTGCTTCGCATCTGACGATTCCCACCTACTCATCATCGGACCTGACGCTTGTGCCAAGAAGTAGGTTTTCTTTAAAACTAAATCAATATCGTGTCTTAGAATGCTTGGTGATGAAACACTTGCCGCCATCGAGCAGACATCGCCTTATTCGCATCTGATGACTGAGTGATGATGATGACTTAGACCTGATGTTTGTACTTAAGTACTGCTTTTTTTGAATATTTGATAGGTAACTTACAACACAACCTTTTTCCTGGTGGATAGATGGAACGATTTGGAGGACGTGCCTAAATCGACCGACCACACATTGAATATGACAATATTGTCTCTTTCCTCGCGTTCAGAAATATTCCATTGTGATTGGTCATTTGTCAGGTTAATACAATATTTTAGCTGTGAGTGATGTGATCGAATGTCTACGTCTAGCTAGGGTAATCTATCGATATAGGTTGACTTGACTCCCTTCCAATGATTGGCTTGAAGAGGCTAAATAAAGACAGCAGCGGTGATTTTCCTAATAAAATGGAGCCAATTACTGTACTTTAAAAGACCATATTATTAACGCATTGGGTAGTTTATCCTACCTGTACATAAACGAATGATGAGGCTTACAATTTGTATATACGAGTACTAGATAGCACCACATGTTTTCGGGTAATGCTGCTTACCCTTAACTCATAACTGGCAGACCTTATCTAGTTTCAGTAGGTAACGTTTTTTACGATCGATTGTGTATATGATGGTACCGAATTTACGTATGTAAATGAATAATTATTTTACTATCCTTATTGCGATTTCAGTTTGTTAGCCGAGTACGTTGCGAAAGAGAGCAACGGGACGGTGATAACCATAGATTGCACTCCAATATTAGAACCTACCGACATCATTGCGGAACTGAAAAGAGTAAGTCCTAAAGCCTACGGTCTGACCCATAGTACTAATTACTTCAATTAAATTTGAATCACTTTGAATTGGAACAGGGTTGCATATTTGTTTCGTTCAATTCCAAAACAAAATGTGATTGTCTTACGCAAATATTTCATATGAACTATATATAAATTCAATAGCTGACTGTCATTTTGATAGTTGTAAAAAGCAGCTGATTTACACCCGTCCTACGTTACCCGATTATAGTACCTTGAGCTAATATTAGGTGAGCTTTTCGGTTTGGGCTGGTGGGGTGACATTTTTTTATCTGATATTAGGTTTTATATCATACAGAACAACGTGGTGGGGTCCGGCGGGCGCGGCGGGGGGTCTCGCTTCACGCTGCTGGTCCGCGCGCTGCACCGCGCCTCCGTCGACGAGTGGGGCAGCAGCGCCGTGTGCTCCTTCCTGCTGCAGGTGTGTGACATGTGTGACAGCTTAGCTGTACAGTCTGTGTCCGACAGTACGACGTAGTGTAAATGTATTCATATATGATGACGGATTTAATCGTTACGACGGCTCAAGATGTGTCAAACAACTTAACGCATGATCCGCGAGAGTTGACCATGGATAAGGTGGTGTCCAATTCATTCAAAATTGTATCGACTTTGATCAACCGCCTCAGGGTGGGCATCAGATCCAAAAGTCTTAAAACGATGATATCCTTAATGAGTTTAACCTTTGGGACGGCAAAGAGGGCCACAGACGCGAGGCTACAGCACAGATTAATAAATAGTTACTACGTAACAGATACTTCATTCCCAAACAAAAGCAAAAATACCTACGCTATAATAGCCTACAGAACCTTAATAATAATACCTGCTGCTCAGGACAAGAAGAAATGTACCATAATTACGCGCACAAAGAGTCGAGACTGTGTTGCCCGCCGTTCGAGTCACGTGCCAACGCGTCATCGTAAGAATGCGCTAGGGTTGTAGCTACCCTACCTATGATGATTATTGTAATAAAACGAATGTTGCGAATCAAATATGTTTTAGTTTTAATATAATGATTTATAATTTTTTCACATCTCGGAATTCTCTGTTATTAAAATTTAATAAGTAGTTGAAAATATCCTAAATCGCGTAAATAATTTTAATAAATATTCAGGAGCAAAGCAACGGACAATCAACGGTTTTTAAAAGTTGTAATACGGTGCTACCAGGCCGATTAATTATTACGTCGTCAAAGTTATTTAAAAATACTTTTTCTAACCCTTCAATATAATTATTAAACTTTCAGGTGGGACCTTTAGCCCGCCATAAAAAGATGAATTTTTATTATAGGCTTTTTTCTTTGTTTTTTTTTACTTTTTCACCCATCTACTGCACAATAATTACGTGGTTTCGGCATTTCGAAGCATAAGCGCGGGAAACGCGCGGTGCAATGCGGTGCGGGCGCTGAGGCGGGCGTTCGGCGGCCCTCTGTCGGTTGTATCGTCGACGATACGCCGAGCGGTAGGCATATAGCGCGTGGCCTTGAGCGTGTGACGGAGGCCTGGCTACAGCCCAACATCAACCCTCGTGCATTCCAACAATGTTCACGAAACCGATGGCGGGCCACACACGAAGCGGGGCGTTCAAAGGGTTATAGGGGGTATATGTTGTAGTAATTAGTAAATGAATGGTTGTAGTATAATTGCAGCTGATAACCTGGTCGGGGTTCTGGGTGCTGGGGTCGGAGGAGGAGGGCATGCAGTGGGCGGGCGCGGCGCCGGTGCGCGTGCTGGCCACGGCCGCCGCGCCGCCCCGGCCGCGCCTGCACCGCCGCCTCGCCACCGTGCTGCTGCCGTGAGTACTAGACTATCATCTCCCAAGCATTGGCGTCTAGTCGACGGTATAGCGCCTATGTCCGCCGCTCGACGCGACGTTGGACGGTTAAACTCGGCGAAAGCCTCGAATTAGTAATCTGGGCTCTACAGTACGTAGTGCCAGCTTTTAAATAATAATACCTAAAAAAATTATTCTTTGGTAGAAAACGTGAAACTTTACATTTATGCAGCTTTTATAGGTAAAAAGAAACAGATGAAAACAAGTTGTCATGTAATTTTTTATACTGCCTGGAGTTGAATATTGCCTTTGTGTAAGTAGGGATGTCACAAAAAATAATACTAGTAGGTACCAAATTGTCAAGATCGAACGTTGTCCCAAATACTAGCGGAGATAAACAACGGTACCGCGATACCGTAATTGTTCAACATGAAGGGCTATTAATGATAGAATTTATTTAGATTATGTGTAATAAAAATAAATGAGAGTGTGTATGTGACCGTGACTAGACAGTCAACACGTATATTCTCCACTTTTCAGAAATCATTATTCCAATTTGGATAACAAATCCTTTTCTAAAACGAATTTACTTTTCTAGAGAACCGGATGATGACGAAATGTTAGAACTGGCAAGAGTTTATCTGAGACAAAGCACCGACAAAAATATCAGCGACACCGATATATCCGGATTGGCTTCCAGCGTCTTATCTATGTTTAAAGAGGTGAATGATCATTTATATCGCTTGTTATGAAATTGCACGATACCCAAAATAAATTATAAGTTGAATGGACGATACGGTGTGCTTGTTTTATAAGTATTAAGAACAGTATATTTTTCTAGGTCACTGAAACATTTCGAAGTAAGCTGCACTATTACTGGAACGCGTCACATTTCAAGCAGTGGTGTGAAAATATTCAGTGGTATTCACCGTCCAATGTGGCAGAATTGATTACGGTAATATTTTGTAACCTACTAAATAGCCAGCTATCAAAAATTTTAAAGTATTTGTTGTTATTGAATACTGTTGAATACGTCTATCTCTTAAACACTTAATAGTCCTAGAATATATATATTTCAAATATTAATATAAAAAACCGGCCAAGTGCGAGTCGACCCCGCGCACGAAGGGTTCCGTACCATTACGCAAAAAAATCACGTTTGATGTATGGGAGCCCCACTTATTTATTTTATTTAGTTTTTAGCATTTGTTGATACAGATCTGTGAAAATTTCAAGTCTAGCTATCACGGTTCATGAGTTACAGCTTGGTGACAGACAGACAGACGGACGGAGAGCGGAGTCTTAGTAATAGGGTCCCGTTTTTACCCTTTGGGTACGGAACTCTAAACTTATGCAGTGGTTTCTATACGCAAACTTAGTGATAGGTATGGTTCAGAGTGTCACCCTTCGGGTACGGAACCTAAAAAACGCCTATATTACATTTGTTTAATTCTACAAAAGAGAATTTAGACTAAAAGGAATATTGTCAAAGTAAATTACCTATGTAGTCAGTACATTTACTGCCATCTTTCGACACAAATGATTAACACTTTTAGAACGCCACATTTGACTTCGATCCTTATTTTTTCCCTGATATGCGTTAAATTTGTTAAATGTCAAAAAGTATCGCCATCTACTCCAGAGTAGGCCAAAGGTATGGCGCCAGCGCTCGAAATGATGGCACCATACCTATTTCAATATATGAACATGTTATATGTTATTATAATTTTGACAGAATGGTACTGACCATTGAAATCCGTGTTCCAAACCTTGAGGACTTTTGACATTTTGATTATGCGTTAAAACTAGCTTCTTGTTGTGGACCTTACCCGGTGGGCTATCAATAATAAAGCCAACTAAGTATATTTATTATTGCAGGCATTAGTCGCAGAAGCAAACAGCATCTTTAAAGATCGCCTAGTAACTGAAGAAGAAAAGGCCACCTACAATTCAATATCTAGAAGGTTCTTCAAAGGCACATACAACGAAGGTGTGCTGTTTGCGACCAAGTTGCGTAGCAACGGTGTTTACATGGAGGCAGTGGATCATAGAGAATGGTACCACACCACGCAGAAATATATCAACCAATGCTGTAAGTGAAAAAGTAAAACAAAACTCTCAGGCTAATTCTCGTTACAATGCGCTTGACATAATACTTATGTTGCAGTGTCAGAACGTGAGGAAAGCGTTTTTGGCGAGGATGGCGCGGAGGTTTGCTTAGAACTTGCAACGTTGTGTCCAGCGTTTGCTAGAGCGGTAAGTAATAATAGTAATAATCATAGGCTTTATATTTCTAATTTTTCCTCTACTATATTAACCCTTGGGGGCATAGAGTTGTCAGCCAAAAGCACCTGGAAATGTAGACTTCTAAATATAATTTTGATATAACTGTCCCCCACAAGGTGGACTGATGACCTGGTAAAGGTCGGGGGAGGCCCCTGGGTGGCGAAAGACCGGTCATTGTGGCACTCTTTGGGGGAGGCCTATGTCCAGCAGTGGACGTCCTCTGTCTGATATGATAATGATGATGATGATGATGATAATTGTCCGAGAGACTCGAGGACTCAAGGACCTTGTAATGGAAACTAATATTGCATTGTGATGTAGACCGTAGAGGGCGTAGTGGTGTGCGTGGGCAGCGCGGGCGCGGGGCGGCGCGCGGCGGCGCTCGTGGCGGCCGCGGCGCTGCCCGCCGCGCTGCTCACCGTCTCCCAAGACCTGGACTTCAACAAGCACCTCAAGAATGTACGTACCTAGGTTAAAATTAACCCTTTGAACGCCACAGACGGCAATTGACGTCAACGCAAAATCGTGACAACGACGCCAAAGACGGCATTCGATCGTTTTTTGATCAAAATCTACTGAAAAACACCCCACTTTTAGGTTGGCATTATTTATTCACAAAACTAAATTTTACCCCCGTGGCGTCAGTGGCACGGCAAATGGATACGCCGTTTGGCGTTCAAAAGGTTAAGTAGGTTCTGACTAAATAAATTGATTACATTACGGTTGGAAACATCAACTTCGTTTCACGAAAACTACAAAAAATGAGACCGATTGATCTCATGGAATCAAGATCGATACACGATTTTATTTATTATCCCGGCTTCGTCTCGAGATTTAAATTTACCATGTAGTAGCTCCGCTACGCGCTATTCCACTCGCACTTTAGCTAATTAACGTTAGAGTAAGAAAGACAAAAAACAAGTTTTCCCACTCCAACATTACCCTGTACGGTAGTTCACTCCGCCGCTAGCCTGGACCGTCATTATCTTTCGTGCGCGCGTGCACTACGCACTTGGCTATAAAAATACTTAAATAGTGATTTAAATAAAAATGTCGAAACGGTCACATCAAGAAACCAATGAAGACCGTTGGAGGAGAAAAATAAAGGACTATGAAGCTAAGTTGGCGGCGACAACAAAAAGAAGACGTCGCGTAATCTACTCCAGTGGAAGCGATTCGAGCGATGACGAGGCGATAGATGTACAACCAGAAGGTTCGTATCTACGTCATTTAAATTTCGTCGTTATTTTTGTCTCCGATCTAACACGAGATGTTAGGCAGTAGACGTTTTATTCCCGAGTCAATACGAGATATTGACCAGTGATATTTATTTCGAGTTAATACGAGATATTAACCAATTTTTATACGTTGCGCTCGAGTTAAGTGCAACCTACCTTCATTTTTACAATAATTTGTAGATGATACCCTCTTTTGTTAAAGATTGTACCAAGCGTACCCTCGTTTGGTATTATTTTTTTCTCCGAAGTTATTTCAATAAATTCAATTTAAATTCGATGTTTCCAGAACATCTCAATAACGACGTCATCCAGAGTCGAAGAACCAGGCACCGAGTTGGCTGCACAAGAAGAGGAAATTAATGATCCATCATCATCATCAGCCGCCCCGGTACCCAATGTAGACCCTGATTTGCTTCTTGCACTTGGGGATTCCGTCACGGATACCCCTGAGTGGAGTGACGATATTCTGCAAGATATATCTCAACGATGGGAGCCCATACTTAAAACGGGTCTTGCAAAGGAGATCAAGGAAGAGCTTTTAAAGAAATACCTTTTCCCTAAAAACGTTCCCTTGTCAAAGCCTCCAGTGCTAAACCCAGAAGTGTCTGCCATGCTAACCGAAACGTGCCGGAGCAGAGATGCCCGCGTTTCCTCCAAGCAGAATCAAATAGGTCGCGCTATCGCAGCCTTAGGAAAAGCTATGTCCGGCATACTGACAAAGTCTATGAAGGGATCGGAGGTCGTTAAAATACTTAACGACGCCGGCAAACTGCTCGCCGACTCTCACTTCTTAGAGACAGACACACGGCGATCACTAATTATGCCGTTATTAGATAAATCATATGTCATCCTGTTCAAAGAGCGACAACGCGACAGTTTCCTGTTCGGAGAGAACTTAGGGGAGTTCATCAAGTCGTCGAGAGGCATAAAGAAGACAGGAGAGCTGATCGCGCCTACGCCGCCCTCTACGTCATCCACGAATTTAAACTGGACGGGCCCGCCGCGCCAGCAACGCGTCAACCGACCGCCAGTACAACGCGGCGGCGGGCAGCGAGCACCGAGGGCGGCCCCGCCGCCGCCGCCGCGGCCGCGCCGAGCGCCGGCCCCTCCCGCGCCCGCCCCGCGCCGAGCGCCGCCCGCATCCAGCCGACGGCCGGCGCCGCGGTCGAGATCCCCACACCGGCGTGCGACGTAGAAGTACAGGCAGGTCGACTAAGATTATTTTTTGATACTTGGCGTACTATTACTTCTGATAATAACGTCCTAGATATCATCTCGGGTTACAAAATTCCCCTTATTAAAATACCACATCAAGATCCCGCTTTGTACCCTAAACAATCGTTTAGTAGTAGCGAATCTTCGGCTATTGAAAAAGAAATATTACATTTGTTAGAAATTCAAGCAATTAGACGTTGTGAGCCGGTTAATGGTCAATTTATATCGGGTATTTTTCTCGTCCCTAAAAGTAGTGGAGATATGCGATTTATTTTAAATCTTAAAAAGTTAAATACATTTGTACACGCAGACCATTTTAAAATGGAAGACCCGAGAACCGCCGTAAAACTTATGACGTCTAATTGTTTTATGATTAATTTGGACCTTACGGAAGCATATTTTTCGGTACCGATTGACGATGAACATCGTAAATATTTACGCTTTTCGTTTAATGGTATTTTGTATGAATTTTGTGCCCTACCTTTTGGACTCTGTTCGGCGCCTCACGTATTCACTAAAATTATGAAGCCTGTAATGACTCGTTTGCGATCGAGGGGCTATAAATCCGTATCCTATCTAGACGACACTCTATGTATCTCCGATACATACGAGGAGTGCATAGAGAATGCAACAGAAACAATTAAGCTGTTTACCCACTTAGGATTTATTATTAACTACAAAAAGAGTGTTTTGATTCCTAGTCAAACTTGTCAATTTCTTGGCTTTATTTTAAACTCACGAAATATGACATTAGAATTGCCTTTAAAAAAAAGACAGACTATTATAGAACTTACAAGAAAATTGAAAAAAATTGATAAGATACGGATTCGAGATTTTGCTCGGTACACAGGTACGCTAACAGCCGCGTGTCCAGCAGTTTCATATGGCTGGGTATATACGAAATCTTTAGAAAGAGCTAAGTATTTAGCTCTCTTAGAATCTGACAATTATGATCGAGTCATGAAAGTTCCAAGGTTTTTATGTGAGGATCTAAACTGGTGGGAGAACAATATCCTGAATATTTACAACCCTATTCGTACATTTAATTATGTTCTAGAAATATTCACGGATGCATCCACAACTGGCTGGGGAGCCGCTTGTGGAGGGGAGAAAATTGGGGGTTTCTGGACATCTGCAGAAAGAGAACAACACATAAATTACTTGGAACTTTTAGCGGCTTACTTCGGCTTGAAATCGTTTGCAAAAGAATATAATAATTGTGAAATCCTATTACGTGTCGACAACACCACTGCCATTTCCTATATTAACAGAATGGGCGGTGTCCAATTCCCGCATTTAAACAAAATCACACGTGATATATGGCAGTGGTGTGAACAACATCAAATCTTTATTTATGCCTCCTATATAAAGTCTACACGTAATATTGATGCTGATTCTGAATCTAGGAAGGTTAATATTAGTACGTTGCTTCTGGAAAAAAATATATGGAAAACTTGGCATAATTAATAGAAGACTTTTTTCCATTGGGATATGTACGTTATGGACCGAAATTATTTTTCATCAACCCTCCCCAACCCTCCCCCCTCTGCGTCACCCCCCCACACCCCCGCAAAGGGCCCGAAACGCAGTTTTTCTAATTTTTTAAGAAAACCGTTCAAGATATAGAAAAAGTGTGTAGGAACAAAGTGATCCTTAGCAAATTTGCTATTTATCTCTTATACACACTATAGTGCTATCACTTATAGTTTTTGTGAAATCTGTCACCATATATGCAACTTTTTTAGAATTTACGTTTTTTTTCTTTTGTAAGATAACTTTTCTCAAAATATACTTACGATATCGCCAAATTTTGTTTAATTTAAATAAATAGTTAATATGTTCTTTAAAATGGTGGATTATTTATTATTAAACTCCTTCATTTGACGATGCTATGCCATTTTGAAAATACATCGTCTTCAAACATTTTTAAGCTCACCGAACATCGTTACTATTAACCACTTGACTGTGAAACAGACCGCACGGTCGCGTTTTTATAGCTTGCCTCACATAGAAGGTAGGTAGGTTATTTGTTGCCCACCATAACCCATACTAAATGTATGGTGGGGAACAAACAAAAAGTGAGACTGTGACAAGGACAAGCAATAGTACCGCTTTCTTGCTACTCCTACTGAAAGTTCTATAAGAGTATCTCGTTCGGTCATTTGGCCCCTCCCCCGTTTCCTCTCTATTATAATTGTACCTCTATGTTGCCTCACCATGCCTGTCACGCTCTAACAAGTATGTAAGTGCGAATGGGACGCGCATAGTGATAGGCGATAAAATTGGAACCGTGCTGCGCCCGCTGACCGAAATTTATAGGTACAGCACAACCGAGGGTGAACCCACGATTTTTGACCACCACACACATGAAAAGTTCATCATCTTCTTCGCGTTGTTCCCGGCATTTTGCCACGGCTCATGGGAGCCTGGGGTCCGCTGGCAACTAATCCCATGATTTGACGTAGACACTAGTTTTTACAAAAGCGACTGCCATCTGACCTTCCAACCCAGAGGGGAAACTAGGCCTTACTGGGATTAGTCCGGTTTCCTCACGATGTTTTCCTTCACCGAAAAGCGACAACTAACGCGAGGAAGAAGATGTGTGTGGTGATCAAAAATCGTGGGTTCACCCTCGGTTGTGCTGTACCTATAAATTTCGGTCAGGATCCGTTTCATATACAGACAAGTGGTTAATAACGATATTAGCTGACATTAAAAATATTTGAAGGCGATGTATTTTAAAAATGGCATAGCATCGTCAAATGAAGTAGTTTAATAATAAATAACATATAGTTACATACATATAATCACGCCTATTTCCCGTAGGAGTAGGTAGAGACCACGGATTTCCACTTGCTATGATC
Source organism: Cydia splendana (assembly GCF_910591565.1). NCBI lineage: Eukaryota > Metazoa > Arthropoda > Insecta > Lepidoptera > Tortricidae > Cydia > Cydia splendana. The sequence goes on from NC_085962.1 coordinate 16,711,260, forward strand.
CTGACATACCTCTTTCGCTTCCTTCACTTTCATTACATTCCTCATACACGCTCGCCGGTTTAGGGTGTTCTTGACCTGGCCTTTCTTCAGGATTTCCCCGATCTGATCAGAGAAAATTTTAGTCACTACATCTACATTCAGTCCACACTTTTCCCTTATCACACTGTTCCTAATCCTATCTTGCAGTCTCACACCACACACACTTCTCAGCGCTCTCATTTCCACTGCATTCACTTGGCTCTGATGCCTCTTCTGCCATACCCAACTTTCGCTACCATACATAAGTGTAGGCACCAACACCCCTCTATGAACAGCCAACCGTGCTTTTTGCGACAGCTTCTGGCTGCTCATAAAAGCGTTAAGTGCCCCATTCACACGATTTCCAGCATTTACTCTCCTTTCAATGTCTTTATCATGCTTACCGTCCCACAAACACAAACTGTTTCAATTAATAATACCCATTTTAAATAACTATGTACTTAATAAAAAAAAAACCGGTCAAGTGCGAGTTGAACTCGCGTTCTAAGGGTTCCGTACATAAGTCCGACTCACGCTTGACTGCGCATTTCTAATAAGTTTTCCTATTATCTATAGGTAAAGTACTATCTTGTGTATTTTTTTCAAAATTTTAGGCACAGTATTTTTAGAGATAAAGGGGGGGGGGGGGAGGAATGGTCGGACAGACAGACAGACAGACGCACGAGTGATCTTATAAGGGTTCCGTTTTTTTCCTTTTGAGGTACGGAGCCCTAAAAACGTGGATGATATCGTAAGTGTTATTTGAGAAAAGTCATTAGAAGAAAAATAACACTGAAAATGCTAAAAATAGCATCTTCCGTGACGTATTGCGCAAAAACTATAAGTGATAGCAATATAGTGTGTATAAGAGATTAATAGAAAATTTAATAAGGATCACTTCGTTCCTACACTCTTTTTCTGTATCTTGAACGGTTTTCTTAAAAATTTAGAAAAACTGGGTTTTGGACCCTTTGCCGGGGTGTGGGGGGGTGACGCAGAGGGGGGAGGGGAGGGGAGGGTTGATGAAAAATAACTTCGGTCGTCAACGTACATATCCCAATTAAAAAAAAACTTCTATTAATTATGCCGTAATTTTAGCTAATTTCACTGAGCTATATTGATACAGAATGGGAACTGTCTTCTCAAGCCTTCGACAAAATAGTTAAATCATTTGGCCAGCCTGAAATAGATCTTTTTGCTTCCAGAATTAACGCAAAATGCCAGAAATATATTTCATGGAAGAGAGACCCGTATGCCTTTAATGTAGATGCGTTCACAGTTAACTGGAATAGGTATTTCTTCTACGCGTTCCCACCGTTTTCTCTTATACTAAAAACGTTGCAAAAAATAATAACCGATAAGGCCACCGGCATACTTGTCTTTCCTAACTGGCCATCTCAGGCGTGGTATCCGTTATTAATATCGCTTTCAGTAAGCGAAATTATTATACTTTCACCAAGTAAGCATCTGCTTTCATCTGTTTTCAGGCAAATTCATCCCCTTCACCACCAGCTTTCCCTGGCTGTGACTATATTGTCAGGCAAGCGTTCCAGAGAAGACAAGTTCCTCATTCGGCCCTACAAGTGATGATATCATCCTTATCAAAAAATACTTTATCGCAATATTCGTCCAGCTTAAAATTATGGTGGCAATATTGCCAAATTAATGATATTTATGATGTAAAAATCAATATCTTATTAGATTTTCTTAATCGTTGCCTACAAGATGGTGCATCTTATGGTACGTTAAATAACCACCGGTCGGCTATTTCGTTAATTTCAAGTAATTGTATTAGTCAAGATGATTGTCTTAAAAGATTTTTCAGAGGAGTTTTTAGATTAAAACCTTCCTTCCCAAGATACACTGTTACATGGGATCCTATGATTGTATTAAATTATTTTTCTAATTTATATCCTAACGAATCCTTGCCGATTGAATATATTACAAAGAAACTTTTTATTTTGTTAGCTTTAGCAACTGGTCAGAGAACACAAACATTATCATTGATTCGTTTATGCAATATAAACCGATTTAATGATAGAATTATTATTAAGATCACAGACTTCATTAAAACGTCTGCCGTTGGAAGATCTCAACCTATAATTGATTTGCCATTTTTTGATGAAAAATGTAGTATTTGTCCAGCGAAAACACTTCTAGCCTCTATTAATATTACTCGAAATAATCGGCCTCCAAATGAATCAAAGCTTATACTAACTTATAAGAGACCCTACCATGCCGCATCGTCCCAAACAATCGGACGGTGGATAAAGCAGGCTATGGAAGAGAGCGGAGTCGATGTCGATATGTTCCGCCCACATAGCACACGACACTCGGCCACGTAGGCAGCTAGCCTTGCTGGTGTTTCAGTAGATATCATTCGAAAAACTGCTGGCTGGTCGGGCGAGTCCGCAGTATTTGCGAATTTTTACAATAGGCCGATCATAAATTGTAATAATTTTACCGAATCGGTATTCAGAGATTTTTAATTACAAGGTTTATTATGTAATAGTTATAAGGATAACTATATTTATTTACAATAAACAAATACCTGATTTATGATTAATATTTGTTTTACTTATCATCGACAACATTGATAACCTCCAAACATCTACATGGTAAATTTAAATCTCGAGACGAAGCCGGGATAATTAGATGATCAAACGAACTTACCTGAAGTGAAGTTCGATCTTAATTATCCCGGCTTCGTCGAAGAGATTTAAAGTCCCAACCCTCCCGTGCTGGCTAATGTTGACAATTAACCAGTACCCATAAATCTGACCAATGTTGTCCATGTACTCTAAATATAATGACGGTCCAGGCTAGCGGCGGAGTGAACTACCGTACAGAGTAATGTTGAAGTGGGAAAACTTGTTTTTTGTCTTTCTTACTCTAACGTTAATTAGCTAAAGTGCGAGTGGAATAGCGCGTAGCGGAGCTACTACATGGTAAATTTAAATCTCTTCGACGAAGCCGGGATAATTAAGATCGAACTTCACTTCAGGTAAGTTCGTTTGATCATCTAATTATACGACATTATTTAGCGACAGTTCATTCTAGAGTGTAGCTGTGCGAAATGAAATAAAATAAGTCATGCATGCAATATAAATTATTCATAGCTGTTGAACTTTCTATGTATTTCAGGCGCTATCTTCATCAAGCGAGGGTTCGCGCACACTGGTATTAGTTCGGGAGAGTGCGGTGAACCACACAACGTTAGCTTCTATAGAGGCTTTGCATCGTGCGCAATCGACGCATTGCATACCGGCCCACATTATGCCAACGCTTAATAACACGCAGCAAACACAGGTTCTGCAAAGTAAGTACACTTGGGACTGATTAAGCTTTGGTTTTTTTCGTCGAACCTCTATGAATTTGCCGACGTAAATCCAAAAGACTCACAGACCAATTCTGTCTCAATGACAATATCGACTTATGGTAACTGTCCAATGTAGAATCCGAGTATATAAAGGAGATGCTTAAACACTCAAAAGCAATGAAACCGACTCACTTTTTGTAGAAAATTGCTAACAAGGGGACCTGTTTCAGTGCTAAATGTTAGAAAACACTCGTCCGCTAATAATATAATTCGCTCGTCGCTCCTTGCTGCCATATAATGTGTCAATAAAATTCTAAAAGTCTTCAATTAAGCGGTGGGACTCGACTCTACTTGTACTTAGTATATACTAAAACCAATTTAAAACGTTTTAGACATAAAACAAAACTTGGGCATAGTCATATGCCTGGACAAAGACCAAGATGATCTATTTGAACTGATGGAAAAGTTCCCGCTGCTCTACAAAGACAGTCACCTCATCTGGATAGAGCGGTGGTCCGGTGAGACCCTGGCGCAGATGCCACAGTTGGTCATTCAGAGGTATCGCAACCAATACGCACTTTGAGTGGCTTCGGCACTGTACACTTGCACCTTGGCGTTGCCCAATCGAAATAGTCATGCACCTATTAATAGTAATACGATTGTACTTTTACCGTTATTTGTTTTTCAGCTAAATTATAAACATACTTACATGTATACCTAAAGGTAGTATATTTTGATGCCCAAGGCTTTATATTTTTTCTGATTTATAGTGTGTCGTGTTAGATAGGTATATTAGGTATGTACCTATTTAATTACACGTAGAGAAAGCAAACCACGTGACTAGACCTTTAATTAGGTGATACCTACCATACCATAAATATAAAACATTACGCTGCGAAACCTGGGCCATCAAGGGAGTTTCCCATATTATATGTATAAAACACCCAAACTCGAAGGTCGTCTAACATCTTAGTATTTAATTTGACTAAGTCAATAAACCAAACCAACACATGGTTTGGTTTATTGACTTAGTCTAATCTACACTCAATATATTGTTAGTTCATGTCCATTAAGAGTGGAACAAGTAGGTACATTCCAATAAGTCAAATTTTAACCTTTAAAATTACAGGTTAATAAAAGAGAACCTATCTGACTCATCCAAGGAGCAGCAACTGGCGATACCCGTAGAGGGATTTGTGAGCATATACTCCAGTCTAGATGTCGAATGGATGAAGGCGCCTTGTCGATATATCGGCTTCATTAAAACTTACTTCTATATCGTTAGTAAGAAGAAGGAAGCCTTGGTGCAGAGGAAAAATATGCTTTCGGTTAGTAAAATCTATGACAATGCCAGAAGGTGTACTATGAGTTCAATTACATGCGCTATTTAGGAATTACCTATTCACGTATCATATACACTTGTTTTTTTTTTAAGGTTAGCTAAAATTAATGACACCATCAAGAAAACACACATTGCACATACTCAATTTCAGAATTTGAGCCATTTAGCGCTCGTCCTCGGGTTGTGTCACGCGTAAACACGCAGAAATTTCCGCGAATTTATTTAAAAAACTCTACAATGGTCTAGCTCATTTTCTTTTTACGTTCAAAATTGCACTTTAGGCAGGTGTTGAAGCTTTGAAGCGCGCGCGGAGCGAAGTGGCCACACTCCAAGCAGAAGCGGCGCAGCAAGAGGCAGCCCTCTCGGAGAAGCAAGCCGCCGCCAACCAGGCGCTCGACCAGATCGGAGCCACCGTGCGCGCCACCACCGACAAGAAGGAGGAGATGCACGCGCTCAAGCAGAGCATCGAACAGGAGAACGCCAACCTGCAGATACGGTGTGACACCCACTGTTCCATACTCTAGCCGGGAGGAAGCCGCCGCCATAGGGCGTAATACTTCTTCTTCTTCCTCGTTTCCTCGTGAGTCTCATGACTGAGGGTCGCGGGAAGTTAAATAACAACGACTGATAATATCCTACCTAATATAACTGTTATAATACCCTTATATAATCATAATCATTGTATTCATAACACCAGTTTACATGTCAACATTCTTATATTTCATATTGTAATGTGGGGCGTTCGGGTAGTAATAATTGTTCATTTTAATAAATATATTTTCTATTTCTTAAATGTCACCTTAAATGTCACATGACGTGTTGACCCTAATACTCAACACGTCATGTGCCTACTTACCGTACAATATATGTATTTCATTTTCATTACAGAAAGCAAGAAATAGAAAAGGAATTGGCGTCAGTGGAGCCAGTTATAGCAGCTGCCCGGGCGGCAGTAGGAGACATTCGTCCGGAGTCGCTAAGCGAAGTAAGTCATGTAAAATAGGTATCCTATTTATCCTATTACTAACCGTGAATTGAATAAACTGAAACCTATATTAACTTGAAATCATAAAGATGACTTTTACAGCGTACGATTTGATTATTGTAGCCGTCCTTGGCATTGAAACGAAAACCATTACAGATCCGTTCCCTACGAGCTCCGCCGGACGTCGTTCGCGACGTGCTGGAGGGGGTGCTGCGGCTGATGGGCATCGCTGACACGTCTTGGCATTCTATGAAGAATTTCCTGTCAAAACGGGGCGTCAAAGAGGATATTAGGTATTTAAGTGGAATAAAAGTGTTCGAATTTAAACTGTTGTGAGACATACTAACATTGAATAATTTTACGGTTTAGACTCACTTGTTTTTAGTCACTCGCGCGACATGTTTCGGAGAGCCTAGGTCTCCTTTCTCAAGCACTAACAGTGCGAGCAGCGTTCACGACGGCCGTGTATCGCGCACTGCGGCTCGCCGCGTCGCACGCTGCGCGCGCGCCGAGAAAACAGGAACAGGGGAGGTCTTCTGCTGTTATTGTAGGCGGGCATAGTGGTGTGTTTGGGCTTGGGTCACCTAACACTTGTAGCGATACACAGCACGAACTCACTATGTCCACTACACTGTCACAACACTCACTGGTCTTCTGCTGAAGAAGCACAGGCTTCCATGCTGGCGGCACAGCCCAGCCGCTATCCCGATTGAAATTAGTGCTTGAGAAAGGAGACCTAGGCTCTCCGAAACATGTCGCGCGAGTGACTAAAAACAAGTGAGTCTAAACCGTAAAATTATTCAATAGAAGTGTTACTACTTCAGATGTCAATAGTTATTTGTTTTACAAGCGCAAAGTGGGTGTTTAACCCCTCGTGCTAAGGGAACAATTCCAAAATTGAACCACTAGCGCGAGTGGTTCGAAAAGTGGAATCTTCAAAGGAAAGGCTTCGTTCGGCCAAACCTTCGACCGGTTTGTAGCTGACCATAATAACTTGTTTAGTTGTTACCGACCGTAGCCTATACCTAGACGCTTCACGCTCTCCCTCCCCGCAGATGCCTGGACGCCCGACAGATCAGCCCCGCGGCGGCGGCGTCCGTGGCCAAGCTGCTGGAGCGGCGCGGCGCGTCGTTCGAGCCGGCGGCCGCGCGCCGCGCCAGCGCCGCCGCCGCGCCGCTCGCCGCCTGGGTGCGCGCCAACCTCGCCTACGCTGCCGCGCTCGACAAGGTGCAGCCGCTGCAGTTGCAGCAGGCTCAGCTACACCGGTTTGTATATTCATATTATTGTATAATGATTGTTTACTACACTCAATTCCGGGGTCTATATGCACTTCTTGATGCTTTGGTGACGGTTGAGCGGCGGCGTGCCGCGACTCGCAGTTGCCAACCGCCTATGGCTGCGTGTCGCCGTCTAATGAAAACTGCCAGTTAGGTCGCGGCCGCACCATTAGGCTTCACTATGAAGTGTGAACGCCGTAACCGGAATCGCACGCCGTGAGGGGGCCGCGGCCTCACCTCCGCCAACAGCTAAGTGCGAGTTCATATTAAAATCAAAGTCTCGCGGTGCACCGCCGTATATGAAATCGGAAAAGCGTTTGGGCCTGTTAGGATGTTAGGAATATGATCTTGTCACATTAACTAAGAAATTAAGTGAGGGAGGGATTTGAATATGCATTTCTGACTCAATTGTTTAAAAATGCAGGCCTTTGTATTTAAATCTTAACTTTTTTAACATATACAAATAACGTTTTTTCTATAAAGCGCCAAGCTGATGGGTGCCTGTATATATTTGACAGAAACCTCCAAGAAGCGGAAGGGCAACTGGCGGCGCTGTCGAGCGGGCTGGCCACGGTGGACGAGCGCGTGTCGGCGCTGAAGGAGCAGCTGGGGCAGCACACGCGCGACGCGGCGACGCTGGAGCTGCGGCTGGGCTCCGCGCAGGCCACCATCCACGCCGCGCGCGCGCTGCTCGACCAGCTGCGCCACGAGTACGCCGCCTGGGAGACCGATGTGAGGCTGGCTCTTTTTATTGACTGTAGATCCGGAACGGCATGAAAATCCGCATCAGTGTGATAACCGCGTAAAATACGACTACACGAATTACTAGGTCATCAGACTTTGGCAGCCCCATAGAATGAGATAGCGACCGTAAACCGAGATGTATGTGCTGGTAGAGTCGCCTGCAATAATATGTTAATCTTGCAGGCAAAAATAGGTGACACGCTCTTATAGCTCTACAAATAAGATCGTGTCAGATATTTTTGCGGCCTTCATTGTGTAACATATTATTGCAGGTGACTGTATAACAACAAAAGTTCACGTCCTACGACGCCTACGTTTGATTAATAGACCTATAATATGCCTGTATATTATTGCAATGCACTCATTTGTAATTGTTTTGTATTCAATAATATTTCGTTCTATTAATATTTCAGCTTGAATACATATCGAAGGAGATATCGGAAATAGATTTGAGATCTTTGTTAGCCGCTGCCTATATCATCTACCTGCCAGATGTGACCGAACCTAAAGCTATGTATGTAGCATGTATAACGTTTCATTTGTGCACTAAACCTCTATATCTATCCTCTAAAACGATGGATTATCAATTCCAGGGAATATATTTCCAACTGGAGTTTGCTGCTAGGTTTCGAGGACCAATCGTTTTCGCCGATTAATTTCCTAGCAAGCACAGAGAAGCAGCTGAAGTGGGATGCAGACGGCTTACCCTCAGATACGTCCGCGGTCAAGAACGCCGTTATCATTGACCAAGTAAGAAAAATATTGAAATTAACAAGTTATTTTCCCATTGTCGAGCTTCAGCATTGGTGTGCACGTCATATTAGTCACACGCAAAGCTTAAATAGCTTTAAAACCAAAATATTATTTTGCTAATCCGCGAAAAGATAACGTGCTAGTCAAGCAGTGCTAACCCGTTATACTTACTTGCGTATTTTTACATGCAATTAATATTCCCACCCTCCCACCGCAAAAATAAATACGCAAATAAATATAACAAACCACCACCAAAAGAATAAACCTCGACACGTGTTTCGCCTCTCTACGAGGCATCCTCAGGAGTTGTTGACGGTCTGACACCCGGCAACGGAATGACCTGTCTAGAATGGTCGGCCATATTTATACCTTGACCACTCCCCCTACCGTGCAAGTGTGAGTGAGATGGAAAAATTCGTAATAACGGCGATGACGCAACATTCAATTGTTCGTTAAGAATCATGCCCCTATTGTTGTACCTAATTATTTCCAGTTGTTCCAGAACACCCAAACGCAATCCCTTTTCGCAAACATGTAAAATATCAAAAGAATGATTCTCAGATAAAGTGTGACCTGTATCTAATAAGTGCTTTGCAAAATTGGACTTCTCTGGATGGTTATGTCTATATGACGCAACATGCTCTTTATACCTAGTAGTGAAACTACGGCCCGTTTGCCCCACATACACTTTATTGCAATCGTCACAGGTAAGCTTATAAACTCCAGACTTTTTCCCATTCTCGATCTTATCTTTGCCATTGCAAAGCTTTGAGTGCAAAGTATTATTTGTCTTAAAGGCCACAGGAATGTCGTTAGACTTCAAAATTTTGTAAATTGCATCAGACATGCAATTTTGAACTGATGCCTGTTGTTTAAAAAGGAACTAGAGCAAGACAACTCATTGAATTTTCTAGATTTAACAATCACTAAAGTAAACAACAGGCATCAGTTCAAAATTTACCGTAAGCCTACACATACTGATACAGTTATCCCGGCTTCTTCCACGCATCCGTGGCAGCATAAGTTGGCTGCTTTTCATTGTTATGTGCATAGAATGTTGACTGTGCCTCTTTCTGATGAACACTATCAGATTGAATTAAATAATATTTATCACTTAGCAGTTTCGAATGGTTACGATAAGTCTGTTGTGGATGGTATCATCAGGAAAAAGCGGAATAGTATGGTCAACACTATGTTGTATGCGGCACGATCCTCTGAACCGATTAAAAAATATAAAGCGAGCATAACTTATGTTGGCAAGTTGTCTGATGCAATTTACAAAATTTTGAAGTCTAACGACATTCCTGTGGCCTTTAAGACAAATAATACTTTGCACTCAAAGCTTTGCAATGGCAAAGATAAGATCGAGAATGGGAAAAAGTCTGGAATTTATAAGCTTACCTGTGACGATTGCAATAAAGTGTATGTGGGGCAAACGGGCCGTAGTTTCACTACTAGGTATAAAGAGCATGTTGCGTCATATAGAGATAACCATCCAGAGAAGTCCAATTTTGCAAAGCACTTATTAGATACAGGTCACACTTTATCTGAGAATCATTCTTTTGATATTTTACATGTTTGCGAAAAGGGATTGCGTTTGGGTGTTCTGGAACAACTGGAAATAATTAGGTACAACAATAGGGGCATGATTCTTAACGAACAATTGAATGTTGCGTCATCGCCGTTATTACGAATTTTTCCATCTCACTCACACTTGCACGGTAGGGGGAGTGGTCAAGGTATAAATATGGCCGACCATTCTAGACAGGTCATTCCGTTGCCGGGTGTCAGACCGTCAACAACTCCTGAGGATGCCTCGTAGAGAGGCGAAACACGTGTCGAGGTTTATTCTTTTGGTGGTGGTTTGTTATATTTATTTGCGTATTTATTTTTGCGGTGGGAGGGTGGGAATATTAATTGCATGTAAAAATACGCAAGTAAGTATAACGGGTTAGCACTGCTTGACTAGCACGTTATCTTTTCGCGGATTAGCAAAATAATATTTTGGTTTTAATTAGTATGGATTTCCGCAAAGTAACGCCTGATTCTATTCACTATTTAAATAGCTTTGATTTATCTTTTCTGTGCCCAAAAATTAAGAACTAATAGCAATACCTCGTTATTGCAATAACGTTGTATGTACGTTTTATTAGTTTACAGTGTGGACAATCGAACATTAGTGAAACTTGAGACTAGTATTGGGTTAAATAAGTCACAACCAGAAATTAGCAACTTTAGACAATTTTTGCTCTTTTGCGTGTGTATGATCCATAAAGTCAAATATATAGACCGCGATAGGTTTTGTTACGTGCACAGATTAAAGGCATTTTGCCGCATAACATAAAAATGTTATTGGTATCATATTTCAAAATGAATTAAAAAAAATAACATGTATGCTATGAACCCGCCGATAGCTATGTTTGACATCATAAACTATGTAGAAAATATAACAATCATCTCTGATTTTTAGTATCTGGAGTCAAATAAGTGCGGCTTTATGCCACTGATCATAGACCCCGACGGAGAAGCCATTTCATGGCTCAAGAGCACCCTTGCAGACGCCGCCTGTGACTTCGTAGCGCAAGATAGCGAAAAATTACAAACAGCTCTGCAGTATGCCGCGAGGTGATTCAACTTCATAATAATTTTTTGAATAATTTTACGGTTTAGACTCACTTGTTTTAGTCACTCGCGCGACATGTTTCGGCGAGCCTAGGTATCCTTGGCGCGCGAGTGACTAAAATCAAGTGAGTCTAAACCGTAAAATTATTCCATGTTAGTATGTCTCACAACATTTTTAAATCGTTCATATTCTTTCTTAAATATTATAGTCTAACGTTAACGGCAACGGCTTATTAAGCCTAAACAGCGGATTAGCTGATCATTCCTCATTTAAGGATTTTTTATGAATACGGCTGTTAAAGTGTAGTTCGCTTTCTTTGGCTGTAATCAAACAGTATAAATAATACTTACAGGGCTAACTAGGCTTTCCCCGCAGTGTTTTTCTTCATCGGGTCCTTCGGTTATGACATACATGGAAACACAAGGTCGAAGTCTTATTACCATTGTGACGTCAGAGCGAGGGGTAAAAATAGGGAGTGATCAAACATCAACATTTATTCAGCAAATAGGCCACAAGGGCACTTTTACACGTCATCATTGAATTAACATACAAGCAAAAATAATAAAATAACAATACATCCACATTTTTATAAAATAAAACTAACAATTTAAACTAATGTATTACAATTACTTAGAGATGTATATGGTCTCTTAATGTCGAATTACATAAAAAACCTATAATATTAATATAAAAAAAATACAGACAAAAACACAAAAAAAATCTATAACATTTAGAGGTGTAAGTAAATGTCTCTAGGTGTCAGAACTATAAGATAATATAGTTTATCAAATTATCCTTAGAGATGTATAGGGTCTCCAAGAGTCAAAATCCTGTATAATTATAACACATTCATTGAAAGAAAAGAAACATACGAGATCAGAATGAGGCGTCTCACTGTAATGAATTAATAAAAATAAAATTACTAAGTATAATAGCTCGTATTAGCTTAAACAGACCAGTCTCCACAATAATTAACAATTCCTACGTCGACAAGTTTTGGGACACAAGTAGGCATATGTAGGTATTTCTGATAGAGGTTTAATTTCGAGGTACGTGGGTGCGGCATTTTAACAATTTATTTCTTTTAGGTATCAGTTTTCACAATTTCATTCAATCGTAACAACGTTCTTACTTTAAACTTCATTGTAGCAAATCGTATCTCGATTTTTACTTACGGGATACTACCCATTTGCCGTTTTAAGATTTCGCATGTATTTTGTCATCGTTTATCCTTAACAATTCGGCACACAGGCTGGGCCGCACGCTGGTAATAACGGAGGTGACCTCGGTGCGTCCTATGTGGCTGGCGGGCGGCGCTCGCGTGCTGCTGCTGGGCCGCGACGCCGCGCTGGCGCCGCGCCGGCCGCCGCACGTGCGCGCGCGCCAGGCCTGCCTGCTGTTCACCGCGCGCCGCGCCGCCCTCACCGGTACTGCTCACCGTGTGTCTTGTCCCACCCACACTAACGGCTGTTTAAGACGGTGCGCGAACTCGCATGCGATTTTACTTACATTGCGGACTGTTGGTTAAGTCCAATTCAACCGACCGATCAAAAACCACAATGTAATGAAACTCGCATCGTCTAAATGAGCCCTAATAGCGGAGCGAGACGCTAGGCGGGCAACGGGTAACGGCGCCGCGACGCCAGCGACCGAAGCGTTGATTAGACGCCAACATTCCGGCGACGGACTTGCCAGTGCGGAGGGTCCCTGTAGCGCTTCGCAGTCAATCGAGCGTGCTTTACAAATCACGTAGGCTTCATAATCGCGACTAATCGTTTACTACCTTGATTACCAAGTCCATTTAGAAACATGTACTTACAACTATACTGCAAAACGTAATTCAAGACCAAAAAAAGTAAGACAATGTTGCCACTGCAATCATTTGTTTGTAAAATAATTAATTCCTTTTGATAAATAATCACGCTAAGATAATTTATTCATTAGTAATTTTACTCCTACGATTTAAAAAAGTACTTTTTATTTACTTATTTTTACATAAATACAAGACGCGCTAGTAAAAAGTGGCAACATTTTCTTACTTTTTCGTCCAAATTTCGTTACATATCATTTTGTAAGTAGCTATGGTGGACGGCAGGAGGCAATACAGAGTCACGTTTCTCCAACATTGTCGTCAAGCTCACCATACTTGTTAACCTATCGAATGAGATGATGCCTTTACTGATACTGGTTAGCGATATGTAATCATACTACATACCTATATGAGGCCTGGATGTTAGTGAGATGACGATTCACTCATTGCTGGTGTCCTACTTTATTACCTGCATATAAAATAAGTTTCACCTGATTATCCACCTGGTTTCTTGAACCTCATAGTCGCCTCCAAACCTCCCCTTATAGCGACCCCATTCCTCACACTAAGTTTACCATAAGTTCATATTAGCCATCAACAATTCCCTCGGATCACTGTTCACTCTGAATACTGATATACGTTAGTCACAATTTACATGAGGCACATCATTAATCTAATAACACCATAAGAAAGCCGTTGAATTGATCCCCAAAGCAAAATTCTCCCTCCGTATCTGTTCGCACATAACCTCCCTCTCTTACTATCGTTCGGCGTCTACCCTCTTGTCTTGTCCTAAAAAATCACAATAACCTAGAAGCGGTTATTTAACTTAAACATGACTGCGAGCGCCATCTACTCCATGACGCTGGCAACTATTAGCCGGTTCGCATGTTCGCGACACTCCCGCCCCGCAGGAAAATGCTAATCTTTTAATTGAAATTAGATGTCCATAGGCAAACATGTAAATAAATTAACAATTAGATGATAAGAACACTAATGTGAATAATAATGTATTTGAGCTGTTCATCCTCTGAATGCCTCTCTCGGCTTTGGCGCTGTGAATCGGCATGACCTGAGATTTCGTACCATTTCTGATGATGTCGTAGAAATGTGCTGTGGCACACCGTTTCTGAGACTGATCTGATTGTTCATCTGTATTTGTGCTGAGCTGATAAAGAACAGGATCCTGAGACTGGTCTGAGCATTCATCAATGTTTGTGCTGAGCTGATTAATAATATGATCTTGGGACTGATCTGAGCATTCATTGATATCTGTGCTAAACTAACTGATCTCTGATTTGAGAATGAAAGCAGTATCCTGAGATTGGTGCGAGCGACTGAGCGTTTATCGGTGTCTGAGCTGAGCTGAGCTGAGTAGGATCACGGCTGCGATTTGTCATCTCTGGTCCGTTACTTATCTCTCTGTCTACCTATATCTATGTCTATGTGTGGTATTTCCCACAATCTCGCGCGTTCGGTCCCAAATTGCTCCGAGCAGTCCTTAATTACAACGTGGCAGCACCGATTTGATATCAAACATCGGTGTTGTTAGACAGTGAGAACTCAATTCGCGCTATATTTTATCTATGACTACCATCTGTGATGTTCTGATGTTATATGCTGCTTTGCTCTTATGATATCGTTAATAACTTGTTTCACTACTTCAAGGGTCAGAACTTCTACTACAGCAGACGTATACATGATGACCAGCATAATTTGCGTAATTAAACAACTGTAACTTTATTAAACACCGCGGCGACCGCGCGATCGAACCATAGTTATTACACAGACAAAAGCGACCGTCTTATCCAAACGTGACGTGTATATGTAACCTAAGTTCCCACTTCTCTTTACTTATTACTACTGGCAGTAAGCTACTATGTGAAGTATTTTAATCTACTTGCTTATTCATTAAACCTACTGCTGACATATCCATCTCTTCGTGTATCTACTTCATGTCCGGCAGCCCTCCCCAGCCAAGGAAGAATTACGCTATTCTCATTTAATCACAAATCAACATGTAAAAGAAAGAACGTATCTACAACTCAAGAGAACCACATTATTTTTTATTTTCTTAAGCTAAGCTAAGGATATTTAACAGACTTGTCAAATCAGGCACTTATTTCGAGTCAAGTCGCCTTTTCTTGTAGTTCATTCTGATTTATTAAATAGATATTGTGCCAAAAATTACTGCAGTTTTTATTTTTCTAATCATTTTCTGATGCTGGTGTGAAATAATCTAGTTTAAAAAGGTTGGGACAGTCGTGTCAGCCTCTCTATTAGGTATGAAAGCCATCAATGCATTTAACCTGAGCTACACTCAAATAATATAAACTGAGCACTTTATTTTCATCTTGGTTAGTTACAAAACCTGTCAACAACTATTTTTTACTGCGTTACATTTACGTTACCGTGGACCTAAATATACCTAACCTAACCTATATATATATATATCATGCTAAGGATCGTAGAAACATCATAGCAAACTGTACCTACCGAGGTACCGATTCATTACGACTTTACATGACTATTCTTTAATTAATGTAACCGATCAGATCTTCAAGTGTAATAATCGCCCGCTTCCCGTACTACGGTATTTTCACTGCTGTGTCTATCAAATTGACCCACTAAGTTTCCTTTATTCACGAATTTTCACTTCACAGCTTTGATAACCATGAGAGACATTGAAGGGTACTCACTCAGTACTCTCAGTAGCAAATACTCAATGTGTGGCAATTAATAGAGAATACAGTGGGCACGGCGTCTGTATACTCTTTAAAGGCTTTCGCAAAGACTTTTGATTTCCTTAACTGGAGTAAAATGTCAGGGTTATGAGCGAAATGGGGATAACACGCCGAGTTATCTTTTTAAAGTTGACCAAGGAGTGCAACTGTTTACTAACATCGGTGAATACATAATGAGTATTGGAAGGCTGTTAGGGTGGTGTCTGAGTTGGTATGAGACTGCGTCCATAAAAGCCGATTCCCACCGGCTTGCCTGTTTTTGGACGTTTGAGCAGAGTTGTAAAGGAAATATGTAAGCCAATTAGCCCCGGCTTGCCTATGGATATGTTTGACGCGCCGCCACTGGTTGATAGCCAACTTATCAATAACCTCAGTTTTGCAAATGACATGACTATAATTAGATTAAGTGTCTGTGGAAAATAACTTGCGGTTCTGTTTCTAAAATTGAGCATGTCAGATATGAGTCCATAACTCCATACTCAGGATTCAGACCAGATTCATACCCCAGGATTAAAAGAAATAAGACGAAGTTGATGCATGTCGATCTACCTGGTAAAATGAAGAGTACCAATACATTGCACGATCTAGAGGCAAGTTGTTGGTTTACTTGGGATCTTAAATAAGCGACGATGGCGTTTTCGACCAAAGGGTGGTCAGAAGAGATCAGATAGCCAAAGCTGCGGTGAAACGACTTTCCAGGGTATGCATATGGGAGAACATACAACCAGTATCACACTAATGCGGACGCCTTGTTTTCTCGATCTTTCTGTACATGTCCAAACCTAGACCATTAAAACTGAAACCCATCATAGGACAGATGCATTTGAGAGGTGGTGCTGGCGAAGAATGCTTGAACGCAGTAGGTGAAATTGCATCAAGTCTCGACGAACTCAACATCAAACCGAGGTTATCCACTATTTGTACTCACCGCGCACGTACTTTCTTCTGCTATCGAGGCAGAAGAGGATCCTATAGTCTGGAGAAGCTCATAATCACTGGCCACATGGCAAGGAAGCGTAGGGATAGGCATGGACGTATGGCCACACGGTGGGCGAACAGAAAAAATATTAAAGACAAAGCCACATTACAGGCTAGCATATCTAGGTACTGCAGATGGTGAACACTGGTGAAGAACCACACAGGACAGGTGTCTAACTGTCCACTGTGACCCAAGAGACACGATAGGGACACGAATAAAACTGATAACTCTGTCTTGTGACTATTGCTCCTGTAGTACTTAGTCGTACATAAAACAAATACCATGTCCTTAACACTACGATATTTCACAGCAATATTAAAATTAATGAAGAAAGATACATATAGAACTTCATTATATGACATCTGATTCTAATTGTGATTCTGATTCTTGTGTAGCTCCAGCCTCCAGCCTGCATTTTATATCTCAATATTCTGATTAAATCTGATAATCAAGTTAACAGTTGAGGCCACGATCATATACCAATAATTATTTGGCTCATGATTGATCTCTTCCTTTTACTATAACATAAAAAGTTTAATACTTAATTGAAGTTACCTATCACCCTTTCCTTCCTTCTTCACAGGTTTAAATCAACACATTTTATGTTAGAAATAATGTTCACTCGCATCACAATGTCTGTTGTGATAGACGACAGACAACTCTACGTGCCAAAGGTATGCTTTTACCGAGTTTTCAATAACAGGCATTATAACTACATAATATTACAAACACCTAATGTTGGTACACACTGTATTATCCATACTATTTTATTAACATCTGAGCAAAATCTGTGTTGACAGACGAGATAAAATAATTAGCCGATACGCTGTTGAGCCTGGAATAAATACTATATGATATAAAAGACTAATTTCTAGCCTAGTGTTAAAAATAAAAAAATATTAATTATTATTAATGTTTCGTCTAGACCATCTAGTATTATTACAGTTTACCACACAACATCTATCGTGGCCCATTTTTATTGTAAATATGATTTTTAAGGCAAAAAGAAACGTGAACAAAATAACTGAAAAGTATGTGAATTGACAGAAACACTGCTTGCTAACTTGTCATATTGTCATTTAGCCACATCAAGCGCTGAGTTTGTTTCGGCTCCCCCCACCACTTGCCTTGCACGCAGCGAATACCTACTATTCCTTTTCGTTACCTAGACATAGGTAATATACTCTGTAACAAATGCTCATGTGTCTTTGTCATTATGCCATTATTTAATTTCAGAACTACTTGCACAGAGTGGTATAATGACTACTATCATAGTTAAAAATACGTTATCACATTTATTTAAATAACCGAATACTTGAGAATTTCTCTTATTCAGAAACCTATCCACCATGGTCTTACTACCGTCTCTATAATTATTATGAATATGTAGGTTCGTATTCTTTAGTATTTAGTATCTCGATTGGGTAGGCGATATCAATTAATATGTGTTGCTTGATTCCAATTCATTTAACAAAATCAAATTAGTTATGCATGGCTAATGGCTATTCTTTAAATTATCTACCACTCCCTTATCCATTTCTGTTCGAGTAAAAGTAAAGTATGTACTATGTACTTAGAAGTATCTAAATCAGTTAGCAGATAATAGAAACCACTAGCCCATTCAATCAGTATGACTTTCACTGGGAGTCTTTTCAATAATAACTTATTTTAGCATTTTTAACACTTTAGGTTTGGGTCATCGTATGTACATACATACACAATTCAGAAGTTTAGTTAATCTTTATCTAATCACTAATCTATGGACTTTCCACACTAAGAATCAATGGTTCAGTAATAATAGGAAGTCATTATACCTTAGGGTATTGCTTAAGTGCAAACATATTAGTGGTGGCTTATACTAAACAGTTTTGCCTTTGTCCTTTACATATCCAAGTTGATATTTACTGATTCTCTGATAACAATCTATATTGAAATGTTAATTGGGAATAAATTAAGATACTATGCTTTATTACATCAACAGACAAGTCTTTGGAACCTTAATGTAACGCTGATTAAACGCAATCCATAAAGTAAGTGAATATTGTTTAAATTAATTCGGTAGTTTTTTATTCGTTTACAAACATTTTACCCGTTTATTCTTTCAGAACAGAAATATCATGCATGCCAATTGAGTATGTTACTATTGTTAAATCTAGCGAGCCCCATTTTTGGCCGTTTGCTGGTACCATTAGAATGGCTGAGTGATTCTGATTGAGTTCCAATGATGTTCCTGGTCCTTTGAGTTTGAGTAGTATGTACCTACATTGTACATATGACGTCAAGTTGTAATCTGATTTCAAGTGCCTCCTGCATTTTCATTCAGGCACATTACAACTAAATTGTACCGACTTCCAAGAAACCAATCCGTTACAATTCCTTACGATTGTAACAACAAACAACGATGAGGCAAGAAATTCCATATTAACATCTCTTATGATATGAGTGGTTCTAGTCCTTCAAACGTGGTGAGTGTTAAATTCGAGTTTTTAATTAAACTCAATGGTTCTGATTAAAGCCCAGTGAAAATATGGATCCGCAAAACATACCATTATAATAGCCTGGTTTGTTTGTCTGGAAGATATCAATCTTTTAGCGATAAGACCGCCCGTTGTGCACCATAGTATAAGTGATATGTGTTAAGTTCCTTTACATATTGGTGAGCAATAAAGAATATTGTGTTGTTGTAAAAATATTGATCATATAAGTATAAGGCTAATACGTTAAACATGATACATTCGTTTCATGAAAAGATACGCAGTATAAATTGTTGTCATTTCACCACACTTGCGCTCACGACTAGTAATCATGGCTGAGCTGATAATTTGTGATGAAGCGGGTATTCTGCAAGCAATGCATCTTCTAGAAAAGCATGCAATCCAGTAATAATTAACTTGGCGTGGAACTTCATAATCACAAAATAATGTTTACCACCAATTTAACGAAATACCGATGTAATAGAATATATACAAAATCGGAGGTCAGACCTAAACTGGTTTGTAAGCAACAACAGTTGGTAAGCCATAAGTAATATCAACTACCCGCATTAAAAATAAACTTTCAATTTGGTACTAAAACTATTCGGCCACACAGAACAATGAATGTGAGATTATGATTCTTATTATTTTAATATTAAGATCTTAACTCATGCAACGTTACAAACAAAATTGCAAAGGCATGGATGCCAAAAAATTCGCATATAATTATTTTAACAGATCTAATCATTTATGCGATTTCATTTATGTCTTACATTTAATTAAATTACGAAAAATGACATAATCGTCACTTAAGAACCCAATTTAAAAACAAATATAATTAGTAATGTTAAATTGTTGATCAACTGCATAATTTGAATCTTCTAGCTCAGGTGATAAAGTCGCTGTTTGAAAGGATCCATTCTGGTTCACAAATCGACCAGCAAATTTTAATTCAAAATATATTTATATAGACCGTGATTACCTTTCCCTTAACCGTGAATCGTTCAAGACTGTTATTTTT
Organism: Cydia splendana; assembly: GCF_910591565.1. Taxonomy (NCBI): domain Eukaryota; kingdom Metazoa; phylum Arthropoda; class Insecta; order Lepidoptera; family Tortricidae; genus Cydia; species Cydia splendana. The sequence goes on from NC_085962.1 coordinate 16,731,349, forward strand.
CAAAATGTCGTAAATTTTTATTAGTGCATGATTTTATCAAAGATTGGTCAGGTAACTAAAACTAAACAAGTAAAGCAACTTGTCAACTACATCATCAAACATAATAAATATCAAAATGAAACCATGTTCTTGTGAACATAATCATAACATACACCCAAATATAGATTATATATAAACCTCCTGTTCAACTTAAACTTGTTAGGCATGAGCAGGTATGGTAACGGTACCAATCATATGATATTTAAGAGAACAATAAGATTATTCACAACTTTGAGAAAAAATCTAGTTACTTTTATCAAATATTGCCATTGGAGCTTCTTCACCTTTTCTTTGATACATGACATATATATATTTCAGTTCAGGATTATTGCTGATAAGTGTAAATTTCTACTGCTTAGGGCGTTAAAACTTGAGTTGAATGTCCGTTTCGTCACCCACGTTTTTAGACATGTTTAATGAAAAATGTACGTAATGATTGGTTTCAACGTAATGAAATCTGAGACTTGAGCAGTTCCATGGCTCTTGTTGAAGGTAGTCTTACCAAGTTAGTGTTTAAAAACTGATTATAAACACCTCTCTGATAGAATTTATAGTAAACATACCCATATTGTGCTATCTTTTCTGATGTGACAATCTTAGCCACTCTCTCATTCTTATAACATAGAAATGTTGGAATCCTGAGCGTTGCGAGGGTTTCAAGGCACGTGGGTTAAAAACAAACTTTGCTGCCCTGGTGACACAAACATTTGTATCACATCAACCAGTGACAAATACTGGCTGTAAAACGTTAAATATATAACATATGCTTTCAAATATTTTTATCATTCAAAACCATCACTTGAAATTCCATTCTACTGCTTAACATGAGGAATCAACTCCAAATTTGCACTCTATAGGACTGATTGATTAACACACTGCTTTCAAAGATTAAAGCGAGCTTTTTAGTATTTTGTATTCCAAGTAGAATTTTTTGAAACAATTAATTTGTATTTATATAATTTACCAAGGAAATTTTTGTATTTAGATAGGTACCTATTTTTTATAAACTATATATATATATATACTGACATTTGCAATCTCTTGTATATCAAAGAGCAAGAATGTTCAATAAAATGTAGGCACTTAATTGCATATGTGCTCCGGTGAACCACTAACATATTCGCCTGCTTAACGCCTTTTTGCAAGAATAGGATTACATAAATGTGGGCTTCATTTCATGCCTGAAATAAAACATTAAATTGAACTGAACAAACCAAAAAATGTAACTCTTTAGTTGTACGTGCATATATAAATTGACTTTTCATATGTTACTTTTGATGATGATTACAGTGCATGTGCATAAAATCCCAGCATCTCCACCATGTCGTCAAGCTCACCATACTTGTTAACCTATCGAATGAGATGATGCCTTTACTGATACTGGTTAGCGATATGTAATCATACTACATACCTATATGAGGCCTGGATGTTAGTGAGATGACGATTCACTCATTGCTGGTGTCCTACTTTATTACCTGCATATAAAATAAGTTTCACCTGATTATCCACCTGGTTTCTTGAACCTCATAGTCGCCTCCAAACCTCCCCTTATAGCGACCCCATTCCTCACACTAAGTTTACCATAAGTTCATATTAGCCATCAACAATTCCCTCGGATCACTGTTCACTCTGAATACTGATATACGTTAGTCACAATTTACATGAGGCACATCATTAATCTAATAACACCATAAGAAAGCCGTTGAATTGATCCCCAAAGCAAAATTCTCCCTCCGTATCTGTTCGCACATAACCTCCCTCTCTTACTATCGTTCGGCGTCTACCCTCTTGTCTTGTCCTAAAAAATCACAATAACCTAGAAGCGGTTATTTAACTTAAACATGACTGCGAGCGCCATCTACTCCATGACGCTGGCAACTATTAGCCGGTTCGCATGTTCGCGACAAACATTTAGCGCCATTCATAGAATGGAAGTTGAATAATTTTAACCTGAGGCGCCGAACAAAATGGATGGAACTTGGAAAATTACCGGTACACCAGATTGACTTGCTAAAATAATATATCAATACCTACTTATAAATTGGTTATCATAAACGTTTCATTTCAGATCAACTCGTTAATTACGCACTACAACAGCAAAACCCTGAGATCAATGAAAAAATTAAGGAAATAAAGTTAAAGAAAGCTATCATGCAAAAACAACAACATGAACTGCAGGTAATGAACAATCAACATAAAAAACTCTATTAGCATTTATACCAGAGTAAATTTATGTATAGATTAATTAATCTTCATTTATATTAATAGGGAATGAGTTCGCATATAGTTTACACGACTGTACTTGTGCTGTGGTAAAACGGTCAGTTTTTAGGGTTCCGTACCCAAAGGGTAAAACGGGACCCTATTACTAAGACTTCGCTGTCCGTCCGTCCGTCCGTCCGTCCGTCTGTCACCAGGCTGTATCTCACGAACCGTGATAGCTAGACAGTTGAAATTTTCACAGATGATGTATTTCTGTTGCCGCTATAACAACAAATACTAAAAACAGAATAAAATAAAGATTTAAATGGGGCTCCCATACAACAAACGTGATTTTTGACCAAAGTTAAGCAACGTCGGGAGTGGTCAGTACTTGGATGGGTGACCGTTTTTTTTTTTGCTTTTTTTTTTTCGTTTTTTTTTTGCATTATGGTACGGAACCCTTCGTGCGCGAGTCCGACTCGCACTTGCCCGGTTTTTTTATTTAACTCATCGATAGATGGAGGCCTCTCTTACTACCAATCAACTTCGCTTTTTAGCGATACGACCTCCTGTTATTAACCTCTACTTGTGTTATTGTTCTCTACTTAGTACTTATATTTTAACTTAACTTAATCGTATTACAACATGTTCAGTGCCTTTTTGGAATTTCAGGAGAACCTTTTGAAGGATTTATCAGCAAATGGCGACATCCTTCACGACGCTAACCTGCTCGCTTCGCTCAACAAAACTCGCGCTACCAGCGCCACCATCGCCGAGGCGCTCGAGGCAGCTCGCGCCATCGAGGAAGAAACCCATGTGGGAGACCTTGATACCGTGTTCATACCTATATCAGGAAAATGTTCTAAATGATCTGTCCTTGAGATCATCGACGATATAATTCAACAAGACCTTAATTCCAATACTAGGAGAACCCTTCTAAATTATTTTCCAGTCATCGACGTAGCATAGTGCTATGCCATCTTCTAGTCTTTCCTCGACAAAGCTCAACCCTAAACGAGGCGCTCAAGGTGACGAGGCAGCCTTCTTCATATATCAGGAGTAGCTTCCAAATGTACTAGTACTTGTTAGTTAAGGAAATTTACAAAATTATCTTTTTTCCAGGTCGCTAGCCGCGCATTTGCGCCGTCCGCTTCGCGCGCGGCTAACGTGGCGTTGGCGGTGAAGGAGCTGGCCGCTCGGAGGCCGCTGCTGGCGCTGCACGTGGACGCCGTGCTACAGCTGTACGGCGCCGCGCTGGGGCGGGGGGTGAGTACTATAGGGGTAGCACAGGCGGCCCCTGTTAACGGGATGCCCCAAATAGTAGATTGTACAACAAGGGCATAAAGTGACCCACTTTTACCCGAGGCAATTTTTTAGCCAAAATAGTGCACGGCGGGGCACGCCGATCGGGAGAGCGCCGGTCGGGGGCGCGCCGGCAGGGCTGGCAGTTTGTATGGCAGAATTTGGACTTTATTGCTAAGTCAATAAGGGTCGTAATAGATGATTTTACTTTATGCTCTAGAGCATAAAATGCGATTTTATGTCGTCTACGCACGACATAAAGGTGCACTTTTTGAGCATGAGAAGTGAAAAATACATTATTTATTTATTAGGGTTCCGTACCTCAAAAGGAAAAAACGGAACCCTTATAGGCTCATGCGTCTGTCTGTCTGTCTGTCTGTCTGTCTGTCTGTCTGTCTGTCTGTCTGTCTGTCTGTCTGTCTGTCCGTCCGTCCGTCCGTCCGTCCGTCCGTCCGTCCGTCCGTACGTCCGTCCGTCCGTCCGTCCGTCCGTCCGTCCGTCCGTCCGTCCGTCCGTCCGTCCGTCCGTCCGTCCGTCCGTCCGTCCGTCCGTCCGTCCGTCCGTCCGTCCGTCCGTCCGTCCGTCCGTCCGTCTGTCCGTCCGTCCGTCCGTCCGTCCGTCCGTCCGTCCGTCCGTCCGTCCGTCCGTCCGTCTGTCTGTCTGTCTGTCTGTCTGTCTGTCTGTCTGTCTGTCTGTCTGTCTGTCTGTCTGTCCGTCCGTCCGTCCGTCCGTCCGTCCGTCCGTCCGTCCGTCCGTCCGTCCGTCCGTCCGTCCGTCCGTCCGTCCGTCCGTCCGTCCGTCCGTCCGTCCGTCCGTCCGTCCGTCCGTCCGTCCGTCTGTCTGTCTGTCTGTCTGTCTGTCTGTCTGTCTGTCTGTCCGTCTGTCCGTCTGTCCGTCTGTCCGTCTGTCCGTCTGTCCGTCTGTCCGTCTGTCCGTCTGTCCGTCTGTCCGTCTGTCCGTCTGTCCGTCTGTCCGTCTGTCCGTCTGTCCGTCTGTCCGTCTGTCCGTCTGTCCGTCTGTCCGTCTGTCCGTCTGTCCGTCTGTCACAGCCGATTTTCTCCGGAACTACTGGACCAATCAAGTTGAAATTTGGTACACATATGTAAGTTTGTGACCCGAATACGGACATGTAACGTAAACAAATGAATTTTAAACATGGGGGCCACTTTTGGGGGGTAAATGAAAAAAAAAAATTTCAAACTATATCATGTTACATATCAAATGAAAGAGCTTATTGTAAGGATTTCAAATAATTTTTTTTTATAATTTTCGTATCAACAGTTTAGAAGTTATTCAAGAAAATAGGCAAAAAATGACCATTCCCCCCCCTTATCTCCGAAACTACTAGGTCTAAAATTTTGAAAAAAATACATAAAATAGGTCTATACCTATTAGATGACAGGAAAACCTATTAGAAATGTACAGTCAAGCGTGAGTCGGACTTAATTACAGTTTTTAATCCGACCCCTACGGATTTTTTAAAGAGATTTCACTCACGTTTCACATAAAAAATACATTGTTAACAGTGCCGGATTACTTAGAGTAGTAGTTTTCCTAGAGTAATTGGTGATAATTTTCTGATAAGATAATCATTTTAAATATTTAACGGTCTTACCTACTTACGAGTAATTGTAAGGTCAAATTAAAAATAATGTTTAAAAAAATGTTAAATTGAGAGCTAGCTTAAAGTTTTTTGTACTCGTCGACTTTAATGGTTGAATTAATAAAGACTTTGTAACCAATAAGCAAAACAAGCACGTGCTTAGGGCACCACGTTTAGGAGGGGGAACCAAAATGCCAGGTTGAAAAAGGTGAACAAATTTTAAAATTAGGGACAGACACATCGTTTTTACCACACGATTTTTTTTAGCTGTCCAAAAGCTAATTTGCAAAACTAATGGCGCGTAATTCTTTGGGAAACAATCGGTAGCAGTAGAAGAGTCGTGATTACATGCATAGATTCGATTTCAACCCACTCTTTTGCGGTTCGGCGTTAGGTCTTATGCGAGGCCTTCTGCCTTAATTACACTTGGGCGTGGATCCAAATCCAAGCTTTCCTCTTTCGCAGCTAGGCCTACTGCCTTTCTCACACTTCGCCAATTCAATTCCAAGCTCTGCTTTCTTGCATATTTTATGCATGAAAACAACCTCGAATATCGAAGCCTAAGAAATATCGAGCCCTATGCGAAGCTAAGCTGATAGAAAACTGTCCCATCCCTTCTCTGTATGAAATCCTGGATTCGCGCCTGGTTGGGACTAAAAGTAAAATTGCGTTTGTATATCGAAAAATTTTCGCGCTCGCTTCGCTCGCGTTTTTTCAATAACTTTATAAGGTATGATAAAGGTGACATTCGGGTGGCGACTGCAGCAACATTACTCTGTTGCAACGTTACTGCTGCAGTACTGTCAACTTCCGTGATAAAATGATGTGACTGATTTCCATACTAAAAGTAAAAATTTACAACTGTCTATCATATTGCGTTTTTATATCGAAAAATTTCCGCGCTCGCTTCGCTCGCGTTTCTATTACTTTCTAAGCTATGATAAAGGTGACATTCGGGTGGCGACTGCAACAGCATTAGGTACTCTGTTGCAACATTACTGCTGCGGCACTGTCAATTTTCGTGATAAAATGATGTGACTGATTTCCATTCTCAGCTGTAACGCGGCAATGAATTTCTCTCAATTTACCAAAAAATCAATGTAATCTTGATGACCCGAGGGAGAGGGGGCACCTAGAAATCCTTAGGGCATCAACATATCTTAATCCGGCACTGATTGTTAAAAATTGTGTAATATATGGAACCCTTGGAACGCGAGTCCGACTCGCACTTGGCCGGTTTTTTTTATACAAGCTGTCGCCAACTAAGGGTCGGTTGCACCTAACCGTTTATCACAGTCAAATCGTTTGCTAAATTGTATTGTATGAGAAGTTAGTTAGCTCTCTGCTGACTGACATTGATCAGTCCGTCGAATATGGTCGGTACAACTGGCCTTGAGTATACTTATCTTTCAACAATCATCTACTTACTACTCATCTAGGCGTTTCTAACAAACATAAACTCAATGAGGTATCATACTGTTTGTTCCGATGCAATTCCAATGGCCACCTTCAAGCTTCGTTACATTATAAATTTATAAGTAAACCAAATTTGACCCCAATCGAATATCAGCAAGTGGTTCAAATTCCATGATTTGACTCCCATATACTAACATAACATACGTTATGAATTCAAACATTTCAGGATACGAAAACTGTTAACGATGATGAAGTGATCAAATATCTAATGAGAAGAATCGTCGAGCGTGTCCTGTTAAGTTTGCACAAAAGGGATAAATACATTGTTGTACTGCACCTCCTGAGGCAGGTTTATGACCATCTTATACCAGAGAAGGTAATTATTCATTGTCCTTATTTAACTCATTTAATACCGTACTTTTTAATTAAGTTCGAAGTTGCCATTTTCAAGGCCTTGACAAATCCATGGTCTAATAAAACATGGTCTTCTATTCCCAGAGTGACACAGGCCTACGTCACAATAACATTGCCACTTTATTTCAACATAACATGTTACATGGGTACATTATACCTATGGTTAATAAGTTAAAATATTTCTTTATAATTTTATAATTTTCATTTATATGTATTTTATCTTAAATTTTACAATAACACGTCATCTTTAATTATTCGTTAGCAATGTCTTCCGATTCACGGAAGAAATTTCAGACGTTCGGGTAATTCTGTTTACACTACTGGCAACACAGGATAGCGCTGTCACATTTGACAATTCGGATCTAGATAACTTCATGCCCTGACCGTCATCCTTGTCGAACGCGTGTTAATTGTTATTTCCTTCTCGCTCAGTGTCAGCAGTCGCAGTGTTTTCCAAACTTTTCACGTCGTAAGCTTGGTAATTAATGTGTAACTGTGAATTAGTTTTTCAAACGTTTGTCTCGTATAGATAAATAAAGTTTAATTTAATACATTAGATTTGATTTATTTTACTATGTTTCTACATGAATAACTTAAAATTAATGCCGTTAAAATAATTTTCACCGTTGGTTAAAATTCTCCCACATTTTAAAGTTTGAGAACCTGTAAACAGCATGATGACGTAGGCCTGTGTCAGTTAGGTCATTCGCGAATCTCGGAATAGAGTACCAGGCGGAGTATATTATTATACCATGGACAAATCTTTCTTTTTTCAGCTTTGGCAAATGTTCATTGGAAGCAGCGGGTATATCGAAGATCTCACAGTTGTTAATGAAATCAAGAAAATATATCCCTGGATACAAAGTGAATATGTTAATAAAATAGCGCAACTCAAGGTTTGTTCATATGGTTATATCTACTTAAAACTACGTTGTTCGCATATTTCTGTCCCTTGCGGCTCGGCCACGATATTACGCGACTGGCGACGGCGGCAGCGACAACCATAGGTGGGAACGAAAGGTCCGATCGCTGTGTCTCGCTCCAACCTATGGTTATCACTGCCGCCGTCGCAAGTCGCTCAATGTCGTGGCCGAGCCGTTAGTGTGTTGATTATTTTATCCCCTACTTAGCCTTTAAATTAATTGTGGGCTTACTTTTTTTTCAGATGACTAATGAGGAATTATTCAATAAAATGTGTCTAAACGACGAAGCCGTTTGGAAGAAATTTCAGAGCTCGGGAGACGTGGCCGACGTCAGCAAACTGAAGCTCACTGAGTTCGAGGTGGTGTTAGTGGTGGCAGTGCTGAGACCCGAAAGCCTGTATAGAGCCATTGTGACTTTTGTTGACCATTTGCTTGGTAAGTAAAGGAAACAAACTTTTTATGATATGCGTTAAACGACCTTTGTTGTCTAATTGTTGAATTTTTTCATAAGTAGTGAAATTTTTTTCAAAAGTTTAATTAGATTTTTTACAATTGGGTTAACATTTGAAAATGCATCGAGAAGAGCTATTTTAAAACGTCTGGACTGCTGAGGTGGATGTGCGGCGTTGCCAGGCTCGACAGAATCCGTAACGAGTACGTACGAGGAAGCCTGGGCGTGCGCGACATTGCCGATAAAATGCAGGAGAGCAGGCTGCGATGGTATGGTCACGTAAAAAGAAGGCCTTGTGACTACGTAGGAAATTTGGCGCTGCAACTTTCCATCCCAGGTCAAAGATCTAGGGGCAGACCCAGAACAAGATGGAAGGATGTAGTGCTAAAGGACATGAGTGAGTGCAAGCTATCCGAGGACGATGTCGTGGACAGGGCGAAGTGGAGAAGGTTAAGCAGGAAAGCTGACCCCGCCACCATGTGGGATGGATAGCTAGGAAGAGAGAGAGAGGACGAGTATATAGTCGACAAATCTTTGCGTGTAAAACGAATATTTTCAGCCACAATATTTAAAATGTTAATTCTTATCAAACCAAAACAACAAAGTTACTTTATAACGTGTCAGCCAAAGAAGTAGCAGATGAACTCGTAATGGTGAAAGGTCAGAAGTGACGCAATTTTTTTAAATACGTCTGATAAAGCTAAGATGCCTATAATATAGCGGGTAGTGGAACGGCCCCATTTCTAAAATGCTCTCGTAGTAACTCTGCCGTCTATCGCTTATTTAATATGGACGCTCGGCAGGCGCGGGGGTGATGTCGGGCGGCGACGCGGTCCCGCGCGCGGCGCGCTGCGGCGGCGCGCGGCCCGTGCTGCTGCTGGGCGCGCACGCCGCCGACGTGCTCGCCGCGCATGCGCCACACCTCACGCAAGTATGTACTTTTTAGGATTCCGTACCCAATGGGTAAAAACGGGACCCTATTGCTAAGACTCCGCTGTCCGTCTGTCTGTTTGTCACCAGGCAGTATCTCATGAACCGCTAGGGAGTTGAAATTTTCACAGATGATGTACATATTTCTGTTGCCGCAATAACAACAAATATGTACTAAAAACAGAATATAATAAATATTTAATTGGGGCTCCCATGCAACAAACGTGATTTTTTTGTCGTATTTTGCGTAATGGTACGGAAACCTTCGTGCGCGAGTCCGACTCGCACTTGGCCTATTTTTGTTTACAAGCTCATCATGCCCCTCTGCTCTTAACCATCTCTTTATTATGTCGTATTCAATTTGTAGGTCGGCATAGAAGAGGGCCGCGCGGCGTGGGAAGCGGGCGCGGCCGCGGCGCGGAACGGCTGGCTCGCGCTCGTCGTCGGCGCCTCGCCCTTCACGCCCGAGCTGCAGGCCTTCCTTGACGCCCGAGCCGGGGCACCGGTACGATATACACGAGACTTGACTCGAAGGGCCCGCTACCGAAAGTCGGCAATGGCTATTACGTAACGGCTGACACGCAATAAATGTTTTCACGCCAAATAATGTCTTTGTAACTTCTACACCTGAATTTTAAGAGCTCATACTCTGGAAAACCCACTTTGTCAGTAGAAAAAGGCATGTAACATTTTACAAATTTACCGCCCTTTTCTACTGACTGAAATGGCTTGCCAAACTGTAACTTCAAATTTCATGTGCGAATTGATTTATTATACTTAAAACGTTCTTCTGCTTCCGACAGGTTGAAGACTCGAACCCCGACTTTCGTCTATGGATCGTATCTGAGGATCGCGAGATCCCTCCTGTCATAGCCAACGCTTGTGTTAACGTCATTATTGAGGTATGCTCATAGATTTGTACTTAAAGTGGTGGTGGTTGCCAAACTAAATTGAACCTTATCACAATATCAGATAACGTTTAGTTTCATATATAAATAGAAGGTTTACATTTTAAGCACTATACTGCAGCAATAAAAATGAAATAGGATACTTACAATGTCAAACATTTATTGATTAGATATACTAATGTGTAAAAGACAAATTCATGCTTCCAATTTAAATGTAGAGGTTGATGCACGTAGAATGTGTGGATCTCAAAAGTTGACGTTTGACAATTTTAAATGACCATAAAACATTACATCGCTGATTTTTCTAGACTTTACATATTATATTATAGCTATAGGACATTTCATACACAAATTGATTAAGCTCCACGGTAAGCTCAAGAAAGCTTGTGTTGTGGGTACTCGGACAACGATATATATAATATATAAATACTAGGGATGTCCCGACTAGTCGCAACGATATATATAATATATAAATACTAGGGATGTACCGACTAGTCGCCGACTAGTCAGGAAAGCCGACTATCCGGCCTCGTTTGTAGTCGGCGATTAGTCGGCGACTAGTCGGCAAAAATGGCCGATTAGTCCGCACTATATAAGTGACAGAAAAACAGGGCAAAAAGAAATAAACAGCAAATATTTACCTAAGCTTTTCACCTATTTTACCCAAATTCCTATTTGTCTAAAAATGTGGCCGCTTTCTTATGTCTGATTGTCCGGTTATCGTATGAAATATAGCCTTAGGTTTTTTTTTTTTTTTTAGCTTTACCACCTTTTTTGCCTTTAGGTAGATGAATAGCGCGACGATAGGGATAAAACGATTGTTTTTAAGTGCATCTTAGACGAAACTAATGATCTGGCCGACTAATCGGCCATCCGAGCGCCGATTAGTCGGCTAGTCGGCCAAATCAATAGTCGGTACATCACTAATAAATACTTAAATACATAGAAAACAACCATGACTCCGACATCTCATGACATTATCTTATACAATCAATGAATCTTTGGTATTATTGAATGTTTGTTTGGTCCAGGCGCCCGAAGGCGTGAAGCCTAACGTGCTGAGCACGCTGTCGGCCTGGGCGCAATACTCCGGCGACGTGCGCGTGGTGCGCGCGCACGCTTGCCTCGCCCTGCTGCACGCTATTGTCCAGGAGCGCCGAGCTTACATCCCGCAAGGTATACCAGTCACATTACTTACTTACTGCCGTGGCGCAGCGACCCGAAGTGGATCTTGGCCTCTGACACTAAGGAACGCCATGCTTCTCTGTCTAGCGGCGTTTCTGTCCAATCGACGGCACCGAGCTCGTTCAGACCTTTCACGACCTTATCGCTCCAGCGATACCTAGGACGCCCAACCGGTCGTCGACCATCCGGACGGCCCGAGTACGCTGTCCAAACCGCTCGATCTTCACCCATACGGACCACGTGCCCGAGCCATCGGAGTCTTGAGGCTTTTGTTTCTCCTACTATGTTGGGCTCGGCCACCAGATCTTCGATTTCTTGGTTCCTGCGTATCCTCCACGAGCCATCCTCTCCGCGAGTGGGTCCCAGTATCTTCCGGTAGATCCTCCGCTCAGCCACCAGCAGTGCGTATTCCTCTCTTTGTGTTTGTGTCTCTGTGTGTGTGTGTCTTTGTGTTGATGTACGGATGCGAAGCCTGGACCCTAACACAAAGAGTCACATTACTAATAATGTTAAATAAACAATAAACAAAATTTACATGAAAATTATCACCCTCGTCTCCAATATTTCACTTACGTGGGGGCACGTTGCACAATGTACTATTGTTTAGAAAGTTTTATAGTTTTCTGACGAGTGCCGTCGATATAGTAGTATGTCGTTCGACACCCCCTTTTAGGGGGGGGGGGGGGTGGCCTCTTCCGCTTCCCAGCTGCGGAGGCTGTATCTAGTCGCGCCCCACCTTGTCGGTCATTCGCGCGTCGTTTTGGAGACGGCTGGGTGTCAGGGAGTGCCGTCGATAGTAATAAGGTAGTATTTATCTCTGTACGGTCGCAGGCTGGAGTCGGTGGTACGCTTGGGAGTGGGGCGAGGTGCGCGCCTGCACTGGGGTGCTGCGCTCGGGCGGGGCGACGGGCGCGGCGCGGGCGCTGGTGGGCGTGCTGTACGGCGCGCGCGCGGCGGCGGCGGCGGACCGCGCGCTGCTGGCGGCGCTGCTGCGCGCCTGCCTCGCCGAGCCCGCGCTCGCGCACGGCTGGCCCGGGCCCGCGCCCGACCACACGCCGCTGCGGCTGCCCTTCACTACTCAACTACAGGTATTTCCGATTGCTTATCGTGACATAAACTACGCATGTGTGATACGAGGTTGCGCTCTACCTGACTATACCAAGATATACTTTACGCCTCTAATGTATTGAATGTGTTTAAACTAAACGAATCACTTGAGCCGAAACTCGGGAGGTTTACTACCAGTTGAGTCCACAATTGATCACCTGTAGTAAATAAGTACAATGTTCTATAATAACATTATAATGTTTATAACAGGCGTACAGCTCCGCATTCAACGAGTTGCCCGACACAGACTCGCCGCAACTGTTGGGCCTGCCTGCTAACTGCCGGCTGGCCTGGGAGAAGAATGCCGCCGAAGATATCATTGCGGGACTGAAGGGTAATAAGTAATAACACTGTCAAACCATAGAGAAATGTAGTAAAAATAGAGTGCTCACTCCATACATCAGTTTTGGTACCAAAACGACTATTATTTTCGCAGTCGACATCTAACATCGAGGAGCGGAATTATCAGTACTGCTTTTTCTCTATAGTCAAACACATATCTAATCTACAGGCAAATATCGCCTCATATACAAGATGGATCACATAACACAACTAGCGGTAGCCCCGTTCTAATTTAGTATGACAGCGCAACCGCTTATTTTAATCACATCCACTTGTACGACCCTGTACTTGTAGTAATTTAAAAATATCTACAAAACACCGGTAAATTGCGAGTCCGGACCATGCAAAATTCGTATCTTGATACAATACAAAAAAGCCATACAATCAATAGAGCGTATCGTCGCGACACTTACGTCATTTTAACCAGGAGATAAGCTTTTCGGTAAATACTCATTCACTATTGGCTCAAGTGATCATTTTCAAAATAATGTTCCTAGAAAGCATTTATTAAACTTTGTTTTCTCACGCTTTTAGTGACCGGAACGCTCTTCGTAATTAAATCACTTTAATGACTTTTGATATGAGTCATGGGGGTTGTGCACAACTCACACGAGGTGTTTTCGGCTACTTTTTGACCCCCTACTCCCCCTTGGTGATATTTGGTGAGGTTTTTGGCTACCCCCCCACCCCCACATAACCTCACGTGTAATTATCGAAATTTTTCGATCCGACCGGTCAAGGCCACGCGCTCCAAAATTTCATAAAATCGACTCGCTATTTTGAAGTGCGGAGTGAAGATTTATGTTGAACGAAACCGAAAAAAGGTATCTATTCATGTGGTAGGTATTTTTTCTTAGTTTCGTTCACTGTAGAAAAATACACATCAGGTCTTCTTATACCCCCCTCCCCCAACGTGAGCTGTCGTGATTTTTTCGTGACCCCCTATCGAACCTCGCGTGATTTGTGCACAAGCCCATGTTAGGAAATCAAAAGTTTGAAATGAAACAGCAAATAACTAATTTATTTGTATTAATTATTTAGAGCTGAACTCGACTGTGGTAACGAGCCGCCAACGCGGAGATTCTACAGCTCTGAAGAGCCTCCTAGCTCTGTGGAAGAAGCTCATGTCCGGAAACCCTCTCCTCAAGGCAGATTATCAACCGGAACAGGTGATTATAAATTATAATTTACACTTTTCTGTACCATCTAATATCAATCTTATGACAGATCACGTGACTTGCCCAGAGAGTCAAAACTATCCCTTAATAAATATTTTTTTATTAATTATTGATTACCTATAATCTGTAAATTGCTAAATAAGATCGGTATTAATTCTAGCAATATATATCTATTACCTTGCATTCCTGTCGGCTAAAACATAACTATCGGTATTTCAGTACCTGTGTAACTTGTGTGATATGTTTCGCGTCATGCGACTCCTATTTCAATGCACGTACGTAAATCAGTAAATTTCATTACGTTATGGAATTAATATTTGTATGTATTTAAGTGATGTGTACCGATCAGGAGAGCGCCGGCTGGTGGGGCGCCGTGGTGGGCGGCGAGGCGCGCGAGGCGGCGCACGCGGCGCGCGCCCTGCACGCGGCGCTGGGCAAGCTCGCGCGCGCGCACCGTGCGCCTGCCGCACTGCTCAGGGTGGGTACTGCCGCACTCCCACAGACAAGACATCCTCCAGACTGAGCATAGTAGCGCTACCCCCTCTGCCACAAATATACGGTAGTTTTATTCCATTTTCGAGTCAAACTGTCTTTGTGTGACATCCTTGTCTTTGAACGGACCAATCGCGGCACGGGACTCGCTCACCTCGTCCCCCGCACCCCAGTATTTTTGGCAGCGTCGGTTTCATGAAATAATTGCTCTAAACTCCGTCTAGAGGATTCCTAGTCTATGCTTACTCCTAATGCCCCTTTTGTATGGACAGTCAGAAGTAAAACAGGGAGTGACGGACACCTTTTTACTCCGTTAAGGATCGAAAGAGCTCATGAATCTGAGTAAAAATATCAAATAAAAAACAAAATTGAAAAGTAAGTGTAGTCTTCAACTTTAAATTATATGGTCCATTTGCGCCTCTCGTGTTTTATGTTCTTTATTGGTTTTTCATCCCTCGTCAAAGAGATCGTGACATGCGATCTTGTAAGACACGCCTTTTTTACGTAGGTAATTTGTGTACAGACTCCAGAAGAATGGCAGCTGCTGTGGTCGGGCCCGGAGGCGCCGGACGCCTACCTCAAGGAGTTCTGTCACCGCGCGCTCGCGGCCGCGCGCAACGTCGCCCCGCTCGACGACGACTACATGCCTAAAGGTTTCAACTCAATACAATACTTTCAGGAATTCGCTTCGATAGTAAGGCGGTCTTCACATTGGACGCGGTTACTCACGCCGGTACGGTGTGGGAGCGAGACATCGCTATATGCTTGCATAGCGCCGTCTCGTACACACACCGGAACGGCGTGTTAAAAGTGTATCAAGCCCTCAAGGGTGTGGTCTTTGTGTTATGTAGTAAATTTTAAAATCGTTACATTCATTACGAATAAAAGCGTTAAGTATTTAAAAAGTTCTTCCTAATTTGGATATAGGTAACAAGCTTGTATAGAGGTAAATTGAACTGTGTGTGTTTTGAGCAGAGGTGGACCTGCGCTGTTTCCTGCGGCCGGAGCGCGTGCTGTGCGCGGTGCGCGCGCGCGCCGCCTCGCGCCTCCCGCACGCCTCGCACAAGCTCGCGCTACAAGTCATCTGGGATCCCGCCGGTAATTCCTTGTTACATACAAAGGAACTTGTACATACAGTCAGCAGCTGAAGTAGCTAAGCGGGCGAGGTGTTCAAAATGAACTTCACGCGACTTTAATGTCAAGAGAGTAAGAGCGCGTCAAGGTTATTTAAAACACCTCGCTCGCTTAGCAACTTTTGTTGCTGACTATACAAAGGAACTTGAAACTTTTTCTGTATATCCAAAACCCAAAGGTTGTCTGGAAGATATCGCTCTGTAGCGACAGGACTGCCTGATCTTATATCGACTTAAATTAAGTACCTACGGTATTTAAACATGCACCACGCCTTGCAATGTCGATGTCGTTAGGTATGGAGCGGTGACTGCTGTATTGAAACATTGAATCCTTTTGACTATAGCAAGATGTGGGCCGAATATGAAGTATATGCTGAGAGTTTGTTATTTGGAACCGAGTTGAACTGCGTACTTTGAACAGAAGGCGGCGAGGGCGACGGCGACGGCGACGGCGACGGCGACGGCGACGGCGACGCGCCCCCGGCGCTGGGCGTGGCGGGGCTGCGGCTGACGGGCGCGCGCTGGGACGCGGCGGCGCGCGCGCTGCGGGCCTGCGCGCGCGCCGCCGCGCCCAGCCTGCCCGCGCCGCGCCTGCTGCTGCGCCCCGACAACGTGCGTATGCGCACGTGTGGACGTGTAGACCCTCCGCCCTAGCCGTGATGACAATCGTACATCGACAAACACCGAACGAAATGGAAACGTGTATCGGTATGACAGATGCTATAGTTCGTTTTTTTAGCATTACATATAAGGTAAACAATCTTGATGTGTCTTTTAATTAAAAACACGTTTTAAAAATAAGTCACGGCAAATATGTAACAATTATGAATCTAACACGATCATTTATATTATTTTTCTTTCATAAGTAATAGTTACTGATTTTAAAAAAGCGTTTTTCAATTAAAAGATGTCTAGATCGCTTACCTTCTTTCTAATACTAAAATAAAACGAACTATACGAAAAGTCCCGTGACTATTTCCATGCATTATTTAAGTTTCGATTGACGTTTTCTATCAACGATTATCATCTTGGCTAGGCCCCTGATGCGGATGAACTTTAAACACCTTATTATTTACTCTCGAAACAGAATTTGGACTCGGCTCGGAGGCCGACACCTCATGTAGTCAGAAACCTAATGATTAAGGATCGTTTGCAGTTGCATCGCATTGTATTCTAAAGAAAATTTTATAGTTTACTACTGACTAACGCGATATCTATGTATGTTGAATTCGTTGTTTAAATTTGATTTGTTTTGGATTTATGTCAATTTGAATAATGTACCTTTTTAGGTAGGTACATAATAAAATACAGTTTTGAATGTTCACGGTTAGCTTCACTAGACTTATATCGACCGGGATATGGACCGTGATTACCTTTTGTATTGTTTGTTTATTTTATATTATTGGGGACTATGTTTATTTGGAGAAGCGGTCGCCCACTATCGTCTTAACCACACATCTCATTTACCCGTTTTTCACAGGAGTCCGCGTTGGGTTCCGAGACTTCGTTCGAGATCCCCGTGTACAACAACGAAGCGCGCGAGCAAGTGATATTTATGGCCCGGGCACCGCTCCACCACACCTTGTCGCGAGACACCGCGCTGCTGAACGCCGCGGCGCTGTTCGTCGCGCAGGCGGACTAGACTTCACGTCACGTCACCATTACCACTAGGCTAGCTCTAACGTTTGCACTGTTTGATCTATCTTAGGTATATTTAGTTACGATTGATCTCATCTGTACGATTTGACTAGAGTAGCTCTAAGTTTTTCCTTATACAAATAAATAATAGTAAATATCAATCAGTCTTCATTTACTTCAAGGTTTTCATTAAGGGATTTCGGATTCATTAACTTTTTCGTTATGGCATATCCTCGAGTATGACAAATTTAACACATATCAGTGAAATAATAAGGATCAATGTCAAATGGCGTTCTAAAAGTTTTAATCATTTATGTCGAAAGATGTCAGTAAATGTACTGACTACATAATTTACTTTGACAATATTCCTCTATTTCAAATTATCTTTGCCTTTGACCATGATTTCGCAATAGGGAATATTACGCAAAATTCTGCATAAGGGGCGCCACTAGCACAAACAATAAATAAACCGCCTTGATGGATCAATGTCATATTTATTGGTAAGAAAGAGGTAAGAAATAATCTGTGAAAACTTGTCTATAAACTGTTTACGACATAGTATATACAATAAGTTACTCTTGATTGTGCTAGTGCTGCACTCTGGTGGCAGAACCTTGCAAGAAGGGATTAGGGAAGGGGGTTAAGAGAGTACCATAGATGGTAGGATCCTATACATGTGCTAAACGCGTGCGTCCGTGATCGCAAGGGACAGAACATACGCAATGCGACACTGATTGGTCGAGTTTATTTGTTGCCCACCACCATAATTAGGGAATAAAAAAAATGAGACTGACATGGACAAACAATAATAGCGCTTTCCCTGCTACTCCTACTGAAAGATAAATAACACTATCCCGTTCGGTCGTTTCCCCCCACCCCTTGCCTGATCCACTAGATTCATCAGTACCGGGCGGATGACGTGCCAATATTTAGACGCATTAGCAGCATGGGCGGTATTTTGACAAAATGGTAACTACGAAACCCTACACTGAGCATGGCCCGACATGCTATCCACTCACATGCTTGATTTTTTTCAGTGACCTCTATTATTATAATAAAATAAGGGTGACAGCTGGTAGCTACAGTTACCAAAAGCAAGTGAGTGGCTATTAAGGTATAAAAATAAAACCAATTTATATAATGAATTTTATATTCGCAAAAAAATTCCTCTAATCGTAACAATTTACTTTATAAGTTAACGTGACTAGAAATATTAAGTACTTAATATTTCTAAATAACATATTTAAGGAAGGTTTTTACAATAAAAATAACCTATTACAATTTAAATCTAATATTTACAAACCCACAGTGTTTTAATCAATAAGTGCTACACATACACAGCCAGTTCATAACAATTGTAAAATTAATAAGGCACATTGAATAAAGCTGGTTAAGGAAAGTGGACAACCGCTTTTCCATACAAACTTAGAACCCATTTTCCTCTTTGTAGAAAATATTTTCCACTCCCACTTAATATTTTTCTTGTAAAACATTGTTTTATAACAATTATAACTGCCGTGCAGAAGCATATTAAGAATTCACTTTTAATAGGTATTTTAATATATTTTGGAAAAGAAAGACACATTCATTACAATTTTTCAATATTTGATGCATGCATCTTGTTTGTAAAATAATAAAGTTAACCTTAACATTCACGGCAACGTGAATCGTAGAGTAGGATATCTATAATGAAATAAGGAATACTTAGGTATTACTTCATTTTTTAATATTAGAAAAAAGGTAAACAATCTTAACACTTTCGCAACCGGGCAAAAAACGGCGCACTACCCCAGAAACCGGTCGTCTATATCTGCGTACAAAACAACCCGCTGGGCGGGTTGTCCGGCATCTGAGTAAAGTTTACGAGTGCCCGAGAGTCGGGTACGCGGTGTCGAATGTGTTAACGTCCCTGTTTTTTGAAAATGCTTTAAAAATCAGTACTATCAGTAGGTAACTACTATACTTATGAAAGCAAAACAAATATGTAAATGATCGTATATGATTTATAATTGTTGCATATTTGCCGTGTCTTATTATTCGCTTGTTTTTAAAAGTGTTTTTCAATAAAAAGACATCAAGATCGCTTTACCTTCTTTCTAATCCTAAAAAACAAAGTGTAACGCATATTCATTAAAATGGCAGTGAGATAAATTAACCGAGTTATCCATTTTTTACTTTATAAGCATTTGTTCCAAGCATTGTAAAATATGTTTGAACTGAAACCTGAAATACTCAACGTTCCAATTTATCCGGCGAGACAGTACGTACCCTCGTCACTCAAAAAATTTTACGCTGACAAGTAGCTGTTGGTAACCAGTTAGGTTTGCTAAATTTGGAAATTTCAAATAGCAGCTGTACTGTACACTGTAATTGTTTCGAAGTCGAGTCAAAGGTCCCACTTTGTCGCTTACCATAAGGACGAGATTTGCTTGTATCTTTATACGAATAACCTGTCAAAGCGTCCTTATGGCAAGCAACAAAGTGGGACTTTTTGCTTGGAAACGACACAATTTATTAGAACACAAAACACGTACCCCGGTCATCGAGGTAATACTGTATACGATACAACCTACGTACAATGTAAATACAAACTACAACCAAGGCAGTGAAAATCCCACGAAAAGTGACCAGTGTTCATTGCTCTTGTATGTACATTTTTATGACAAATAAATACCTATGAGTATTTGGTAAATGTATTTAATCTAACGAACTAATAACACACTACAGATAACATCGTAAAACATAAGAAAAACACATTTTGTTTAAATGCAGAACTTGTATAATGCAAAATAGCGATCAAAGTTATTTAAAAGGGGGCTCGTTAACCAATCTGGCTATAAATTCGAAACTTTTACATATTACCCATGGTGAAGTATTTGTTTCATTGTTAAAAATGGATACAAAATAATTTATTACAATTATTATAAACAATAAAATTAATATATACTTATTTTGGAAGACATTTTTATACACAAATAATAATCAAAGTATGTACCTATTAGTTTTGGTGAAATATTTATAAAATTTCACTGCACATCGAAGCTAGCAATTAACGTCTACATATCAGATCCACCAATAAGATTTCCAAATTCGATGTAAACTGAGAATGATTGGACTCATTCTCCAAAAACCTATAATAAAATACGGACTCTTAGGACGATATTATAAACTAAGATTTGTTTAAAAAATATGCTAAGCTCTAGTAGGATAAAACTTGAAAGCGAAAATCAACATTGGAATTTTCGGGCGACAATATGTTATAAATAACGTCTCACATATTTTTATTACAAAATCGTGAAAATGTCGTCCTTTAAAATTAATATCTGCGAAACACAACAAAGAACACTTTCAAAGAGGAATAACACCTTGCTTGGTGCGCTTTCATCGCAGTTAAATTCCTATGTATATTTAGGCAATCCATAGGACATAATATACTTGAGACTTCGAGCAGCGAACATAAACCACAATGCTTTTCCACCGAACAAAGGACAACGAGTGTGATATCTAGCCAGAAATACCCAAAATGTACTATACTGCGTAGTTGCGAGACAGAAGAGCTCGAAACGGTGTGAATCATACCTTAAGCGCTTATTAGATATATACCTACGATTGCTCGGGCACTTGCAAACGGGGGCCGGTCAATGGGTGCTAGAGTTAGGCCAAGATAAGACTGCAACGATTTTGATAGCACACGCAGTGCAAGGATTTTTTTACGACATGATTTCATAGATGTTTGACGTTTAAAATAACACTTGCACTACGTGTGCTATCAAAATCGTTGCACACTTATCTTGGTCTAACTCTACCACCCTAGAACGGCATTCTTCCGTTCCACGGTATTCACGGGTTTCAGGACACCGTTACCAATAGGTACACTAAAAAACTATTTCCACAATAGACATATCTAGTTGAATTTAAGTGTACTACTTAATGACAAAAATATTCAATGTTTGATATTTTAAATTGAATATTTCTGACAATTCGAGACAATATATTTTTTCACATTTCTAGTATTGTTAAGGATGGTCTGATATTTCGTGAAACGGGAAAGTCAGCGCAACTATTGGAAATCCATGACATAATAATAACCGCTTTATATCTCAGCTTCATAGGCTCGTTTTATATTAAAAGACACATAATAGTTGCGTAAGTAGGCGGAAAAATCAAATCATGACAAAACATAAAATATTAAGATACTTAAAACGATTAGACAGAATATGCATATAGCATAGGTAGCTAGGGAATTCCCCCAGACTAGCTATCTTATCGAAGGCCGTGAAAATAGCAATGTTAAAAGCAATAGCCCACCGCGAGATTAGAATTGAAGTCACCAAGGTGAAAACAAAGAAAGGCCAAGTTCAATTCATTTTCCGATGAGATCGAATTTGCGCGGCTAGCAGCCACTAGCCGCTCCTCGAAATTAAGATACGTAGAGATAAATTAAGAAAATACTAGTGGACGCATGTCAAAATGGTCAGAGTTAACCATTCCTAGTAGGAATGGTAGGTTACTTTAGGTATAGTAGGAATTTCCTACTATACCTAAAGTAACCTAAGTACAAGAGAGTTTAGGTGTGAAAGCTACCGCGATAGAATAGGAATCTTTATCACTGGACAGTCAACAACGCTATCTGGCGCGAAGGGATTGAATATTAGCTTTGTCTGCAGTATTTAATTTAACCCCGCAATGTTTAATTATTGTTTAAATCGAAAATAGAATAAGTGACGAATTATAATAAAAATCTGCGATAAGAAAAACATAATATTACAATTCAAACCATCGAGCAAATTATACAGTACAATTCTGTGATAAAGACGAGCAGAAAAGAAATGTATATTAGAATAAAAAGCATTTCTATATTGTAATAAAATAAGTATATTATATCATATCATTATGCTATAATTAATTTAAAATATGGCCAAAGCTGTGACTTTTTTTACTCTTTTATTAGTTATATAACCTTGGCATCGAGATCAAATACACAACTAAAACAAATTAAATGTGCTTGAGTTGTGTTGACGACTTTTCTTAAAACTAGGTAAACATTATCACTAGGAACAAACACACAGATCAGATACACACGTGGTTTACTTGTGGTATAATCTATATTCTATAATAAATGTATTTGGATCGCCTATTTACCTACTAGTATCGCATACCGTTCAGTAAACAACGTATCCTACCGATACTTTTTGCCTAATAGTAAAATGATCCAAGTTTTGGTATTAAAATATCGCATTCAACTACACAGCGCACAGCTTCAGGATTTTATAGTTATGTATTTCTCAAACATAACTTAATTGAGGTAAAAAATACTGACGCCATTGCGCGTGTGGACACATATAACTAGGTAATCTCGTTGAGCGGTTAAATGCTTCGTAAATCTCAGCTTGAGCAAACCGGTATTGAGCAAGCGCGGATCGTTGTAGCGTACGAGTAGCACCAGAGCCGGGGTGGTCGTGCGCGCTCAGAGCTTGACGTCGTTGAGTTGCTGCACGTTGACGAGGATGTTGAAGGTGGCGCCGCTGCCCGCGCCCGCGCGCGGCAGCGTCTCCTCGCCGTCGCGGTCGCGGTTGTTCCTATTGTTGTTCGTGTCCTGGGGACAAATATCATAATATGCGGATTACGAACATCTTATACACGGTGGCTAAAAAATAACCACATTCCCGTTGCCAGGGAGGTTTTGGGATTATACTGAGCAACTTTTACTATGGGGTCAACCCCGAAATCACGAAAAAATATTTACACTCCCATAGAAAAAGAACCAGCCAAAATGTATGAAACAGCCATTATTTTTTTTGCGATAAATGAAAAATGACTTTTACGGTATTAAACAGCCAAGTGGAAATTATTTGGCGTGCCTTCCTAATGTAGGTTAGTTCCAGAAATGGACTCTGACTTGATAGGAATATGAGTGATTTTCCCGAATACACCTTTAATAGTCTACGTCTAGTTGTGCACGTGCAATAATTAATTAATTAGCTTATACCTACGTGAATGATTTCACTAGCTTCTAGCCTCCATTATAGTGTCCCTCGAATACTCAATAACAAAAAGGATTACACACAAAAAAGCTAAAAATACTAAAATTATTTTCATAAAATTCGAAGTCCAACTATTATATAGATTAGTTGCTAATATCATCACAATTTTTCTGTGCAGTGGAAACATTTTCTTTTCTTTTCTGTCTTCACAAAATCCTATCCAAAACCATGAGGTTAATGTTACCTGTCGCAGGCGGGGCACCTTGCTGGGGGTGGCGTCCTGGCAGGGCGGGCGCACAAGCGTGGCGCCGCGCGCGGCCGCCAGCTGCGCGGCCAGCGGCGCCGCGCCTGCGCCCGCGCCCGCGCTCGTCGACGACCCGCTGCTGCTGCCGGACTCCGAACTGTAATCAATGCTTCGATTTATTGTCTGCATCTGCGAGCCACTGGTAACTGTTCAACTGTCTAACCTCATCTATTCAAAGATAATGTAGTGCGTAGGTAGACTAGACAATAGTATTTTTCAAAACAACCCATTTTATCCTTGGCAATAGAGTATATTCATTTCATTTGATATTTATCACTTGCTCTTCGGTGAAGGAAAACATCGTGAGGAAACCTGCATACATCTGCGAAGTAATTCAAAGGTGTATGTGAAGTCCCCAATCCGCATTGGGCTAGCGTGGGGACTATAGCCCATGCCCTCTCGCGCATGAGAGCGCATGCCTGTGCCCAGCAGTGGGACGTTTATAGGCTGAAATTGAAGGCCGCAAACACACGCCACCCTGCCTCGTTTATTAGGCGCGAATTTCCCACCACGACCACGCGGCGGCGCACCATAACTATCATAACACGCTCAAATGTATAATATTTCCTCGCGATCGAAGTTTTATTCCTCATTTTATATTTAATGATTATTGATTGTATGGGCTCAGATGTTTTTCAACGCCTATAAAATAATTAAGTGAGACAAAAAAACACTCGTGTCAGGCGCAGCTAACTCCGCACCACTCGACACATTTTAATATATCTTGAGCAGGTGCCGCCATACTCACTTGTCGACGTGTGTGTTGTTGTTGACGACGTCGCCGGGCCGCCACGGGCTCTCGGCGGTGGTCTCGTCGTGCAGGTAATCCGGCTCGGGCTCGCGCTCCGCCGTCTGATGGCTACCCACAAATATACCAAGTTAATACAATAATCGACTTTGCAAGGCATATGCGCAAGTATAGCAATAAAAAAGAAAATCTTCATAGCCACAGTATGATAAATCAAATCATTTAGATACAGCAAATTCAGCAAATACACTTGACTAGATGTCGTTTGTACAGGTATCGACACTAACGACACCTCACGTCCGAACGCAACAATGTCATGTAATGATAGAGGGATATTCAAATTAGTGCTCATTTTTCGTACTGATAGTAAGTTCAATAGCCAACTGCAAGATTGACCAAAAAGTATCTTTCAAGGTAAACATTTAGGTTTAATATCGTTACATTCACTCATTCATTAATTCTCTGAAATTTGCAATCAGTACGTTATCAGCTATGTGTCATCATTCACCTCAACTCTCATTCCGACACCTGTGCAATACAATACCTACACAAACTCGTACTCGTATGTATACGCCTTGTTTAAGTATGTGTTTAAATTTGTCGGAATTTCTTACTTATTTTACTATTTTTTACCAAACATTAAAAAATTACAATAAAAATCAGGCATCGGACTATCGTATCGTGGAATAATGACAATGTACGGCGCAGACAGACAAACAGCTGGTGCTCAAGTAGGTACCTAATGAAAACGGAACGACATATGACTCAGGTTTTGGTCAGAATAGTCGGCAATGGTCAATGAAGCACTTTGTTACGGAAATCAACATGAAATAAATAATTAGTGATTAAACGAACTTACCTGTAAGTGAAGTTCGATCACAATTATATGACCGACTTCCTTCGAAGCAATTAGGTTTACTATTTGTAACTGGTATCCCACGCTATAGCCTTACACGGATCTTAAGAGGGTAATTTAAAACGTTGAAATGGCAACACTACCCTCACCGCCATCGGGTCCCGACGGCCCGCAGCCCTCATTCTGTTTTTTTTTTTTTTTTTTTGTAGGGGTGGGCATACATAATGTAAACTAGAATGAGGAGGGTTATTACTAATTGCTTCGAAGGAAGTCGGTCATATAATTGTGATCGAACTTCACTTACAGGTAAGTTCGTTTAATCACTAATTATATTTCCCGACTTCCTTCTTCGCAATTAGGTTTACTATTTGTAGGATGTTGAGAGGATATAACAAAAAAAAAATGTACATGGAGAAAAAACTTATATTACTTATTTCTCAAATATGACGAATTTAATCTTAATTAACATCAAATTTGGCGTGAGTAACGAAACTAACGAACGAACAATTTATTCTAATGTATCATCATTATCATTGCCGGACAATATGAACCTTGCAAATTGATTAGGATCATCAATGATTTCTTTATTATAGAATTTTGCAAAAACTGACGACGTATCAGTCCAACCGGCAGTTTTTCTAATTGTTTCTAAATTAACACCAAGTTTCTTTGCCGCAGAAGTGGCCGCGTGCCGGGCACTGTGGGCGCTGAATAATGCAGTATCTATACCACTGTTATGCAAAGTGTCCTTTATCCAATGACTAAGTCTTTGAGACGAAATTTTTCCATGTGGTCTCTTATGACTGATAAACAAAAAGTTTTGGTTACGTTGGCGTAATAACTTTGTCTTTTCTATATAACATACAAGAGCTCGACCTGGACAAATCTCAGGCCTTTCGTTAAAGAAAGGGAGTTTGAGCACAGGTTGTAAAGCATTAGGTTTCGATGTTTTTATGATGTCAGGGATTTTTATGATAATTTCCAAATCCTCATAGACTTGTATGTTATCTAGTTTAATTAAAGATAAAGTTTGGACGCGGTGCGCGGTCACCAATGCTAACAAAGTAGAAGTTTTCATTGACAGATTTTTCAAATCAAGACTTTCGTTTGGCCATTTATCGGCTAAATAAGACAAAACAATATTTGGATTCCACGTTAAATAATACTTTGGAGCAGTAGGTCTTAATCTAAACACACCTCGCATAAATCGTTTGATTTTTTCATCATTAACAACAGGGCCTAGAATAAGTCCTAAAGCTGATTTATATGAATTAATAGTGCCATATTTTGCACCTTTTTCAAAGCTAAGGGTCAAAAAATCTATTATAGTTATAACAGAGCAATCAAAATAATCGTATTTTTTCAAATTACAATAATCTACCCAAGCACGTATACAGCAATCATATTGTATAAGTATTTTCCGCTAAGGATGCAATCATAATGTCTACAGCATTAGGAGACATTTGTTGCTTTAGTAACGCTTGCCGGATAATTTGACGGCAACCAGGATAAGAGTCTCGTGTAGACTGTGAGCAGATCTGAAAGGAGACGTCAGAAGGTTTATGTTTGGTCCAAAATGTAATGTTTCAGAAATTATTAATTTTTGCAGTAACGGAAACCAGGGTTGGGTAGGCCAAAATGGTACAACGACAATACCTTCAGCTTTATCTGATATTATTTTTTGCAACATCTTTAAAGTCATTGAAAACGGTGGAAAGGCGTAAAAGGACAAATTCGACCAGGAAACCGTGAAAGCGTCGACCACCCAAGCATCAGGGTCATTTTTCCATGAAATGTACGTGTGACACTTCGCATTAGACCGACTGGCGAAAAGATCAACATCTGGTTTTCCGAAATGGTTCACAATATTTTCATACGCCGAACTACACAATTCCCATTCAGTATCTGTAAATTTTCTTCGCGACAAAAAATCTGCTTCATGGTTATGCCTAGTATTTATATAAGACGCATAAATCATTATTCTACGCCTTTCACACCATTTCCATATGTCCCTGGATATTTTGTTGAGATGTGGGTATTGTATACTACCCATTCTGTTAATACACGATATTGCAGTGACATTATCTATTCGCAACAAAATCTCGCAGTCTGACATATTATCAGCGAAGACCTTCAATGCGAAAAAAGCTGCCTTTAACTCAAGTATGTTTATATGTAAATTGATTTCTTCTGTTTTCCAAAAACCTGATGCTTCCTGGCCACTGCTAAAAGCACCCCAGCCAGTTCCAGAAGCATCGGAAAAAATTTCTTTTTTGAATTCATTGAGACGCAATGGATTGTGACCATGTTGAATGTTATGTAACCACCAAGATATATCTGCATTTAAATATTGAGGTAACGATATTTTTTGATCATAGTTAGGATTATCTAGTTAACAAAGATATTTGTAACGCTCTAAATTTTTTGTATGAAGCCATCCATATTGAATGGCAGGACAGGTAGAAGTGAGAAGTCCTATAAATTTCGCTAATTCTCTGAGCCTACATTTTTTAAGGTGCGAGAAGTTTAATAAAGCTTTGTTTATTTTTATAACTTTATCTTTAGGTAGGGTCATAATCATGTCCCTTGAATTGAACATAAAACCTAAAAACTTGCATTCTCTACGAGGCACAAGGCAACTTTTTTCGTAATTTATTAAAAAACCCAGATTTTGTAATAGCGATATTGTTTTTGAGATATTTTCATAACATTCATTATAAGTTCGTCCAATGCAAAAAATGTCGTCCAAATAAATTACTGAAACCATATTACGAGATCGTAGGTATTCAATAACAGGTTTTAGTAATTTTGTAAACACAAAAGGTGCCACTGAAAGCCCAAAAGGAAGTACATTAAATTGATACAATGTACCGTCATATTTAAATCTCAGATATTTTTTATCACTAGGATGAACTGGTACCAAAAAATAAGCATCTTTCATATCTATATTTGCCATATAACAATTTTTTGTAATTAGTTTAGCAGCCGTCCTATAATCTTCCATTTTGAAATGACTTGTAGTGACATATTTATTTAAGCGTTTTAAGTTTAAAATAAACCGTTTGTCGCCGTTAGGTTTTGGAACCAAAAATATACTTGACAGAAATTCGTCAGAACGATGTGAGCATTTTTCGATGGCATTTATTTTTATTAAAGAACTAATGGCTTTCATAAAATCCGAATGTTCCTGGGACGATTTAGGATACACTACTGGCTTGCAGTTGTCAACAGGTGTGGTGGTAAGAGGTATTTTATAACCTTTTAACCAAGATAAGATTGTAGGATCATCGGTTACTTGGAGCCAGTTCGTAACGAAATGCTTAAGTCGTCCGCATTATTTTACCTCAGGCTCTAGCGCCTCCTGGACCTCCGGGCCGGTGACCGCTCCGACTTCTCCCGCTGTTGAAAGCTCCCTCTCGTCGCTGGACGCCGCGTCGAAGGTCTCCGGTACTCCTGTTTGTTGGGGGCTCTTCGAGGCGTTGCTCTCCAGTTTAAACGGCTGCTATACTGGTTGCTATTGTGGTTTTTACGTTTAGTGAAGTTATTAATATTGAACTTCTGAGATTTTTCATTTTTAGCTTGCCTTAAAACAGATCCTGATTCTTTAATAGTTTTAGCAGATTTTAATTGCTCAGTTATGTTACTACCGAATAAAAATTTGTCGCGTGGACTTTCGGTAATAACATCTTTAAGATCAGCATTAATGGCCGCAGTAACGAACCCACGACGGGTTTTTGTTTCACAAAAATGACTATCGCAAAGAATGCGACAAGCGTCGCCCAATGGCTTAAGGATTTTTTGTGTCGAAGTTTCCTTGTTTACTACCAATTCAACCGCTTGGGACAAGGCAGCTAAAGCAATACCTATTTGTTTTTGTTTTGCCGATAATGCGGTATCTCTTTTTACCATAAAGTCTGATAAAGCTACTTTAGCCTCCGGGTTAAGAATAGGAGAGACCAAATATTCACAATTTTTTGGAATTAAATATTCCTTTAGCAATTTGTCCATTACTTCTTTAGGTAGGCCCTTGATAAGGATTTCCTGCCACCTGGAGGCTATATCCTTATGTATGGGTTTACCGAAATCAATTTCCGGTTCAGGCGCGTCACCCAGTAATAAAAGAACGTCTTCGTTAAGCGCAAGGTCGGCGACCTCTGACGTGCAAGGAACCTCAGGCGCTGCCTCCCGCGCTGGTGCCGGCGAGGGGCTCCGTGCTGCAGACGTGGGGTGCGCGCGCGCGCGATGCATCGATACGCCGCTCGGGCCGGCCACGGGCTCCGCCGACACGCCGCTCGTTCCTGCCGCGACCTCGTCCCGCGAATTCCGTGACCCCGTAGACGGCGCCGCGTCGGTGCGCACCGCTCCAGCCGAACGAGTACAGACTTGTTCTGCAACGATAGGCGAATGCTCTTTTAGGTAAATCTTATATTGCTTAGCCCCAGTTGGACAAAGCGTGCTTATGATTGTATGAAGAAGACATCCCATACAGATGTCTCGCAACATAAAACGGCATTTCTTAACGAAGAAGTATAGTCGTGAAAGTATCGACCCCATACAGGACGAACGCATCACATTTCTTCATATTTTGTGGCCAATTAAACCACCATGCGTGTAGGTATGAAACGTTCTTATATTATATGAAGAAGACATCCCATTCAGATATCTCGCATCATAAAAGAACATTTTGAGTAAAAGTATCTACCCCATACGGGAAGAACGTAACACTCATTATCTATATATATTTAATTTACGTAAAACTCAGTTTACGTCGAATCGCAAAGAAAAAAATATACAATGAGGGTAGATTAACCCACGGGTACTAACCTTGTTCATCTTCGTCATCCGATGACGATGTAAAAATAACTCGACGACGATCTTTTTTACGCGAAAGTTGTTGTTCTAGTCTTCTGATTTTTTCTCGTATTTCTTGTTCTGAATCCAAATCACTTTTCCTCTTCCTATGCGCCATCTTGAGAACTTGAATATTCGATACGACGTGTTAAGGCTATGCACGGAAAAAACAGAATGAGGGCTGCGGGCCGTCGGGACCCGATGGCGGTGAGGGTAGTGTTGCCATTTCAACGTTTTAAATTACCCTCTTAAGATCCGTGTAAGGCTATAGCGTGGGATACCAGTTACAAATAGTAAACCTAATTGCGAAGAAGGAAGTCGGGAAATATAATGTGGTATTCATGGGCGTCGCCAGCGGATGGGCTAGGGGGCGGCAGATATGGCCGATGGGCTAGGGGGGGACAGTAGTGTGGCCAAGGGGAGGGGCATACATTTACTAACAGCTGTACTCCCTCTGCCACTGCCACCCCCTGGCGACGGCCTTGGTGGTATTATGCGAATAAAGGTAATGGTGCAAAGTTCCTTTTGATAATTAAATACTAGGATATTTTTTTTACATTTCTGGAAATTATTAACCTTGTATTAAACCACAACGTAAAGTGTTCATTCATTATTGTATTTGAATACTCTTTGAGTAACGATTTATTCGCTTTGCGTTTATTGCGTGGTATTTAAATACGCAATAGAGACTAATCAATCTTATAACCGAATGCACGAATTGTATAATATAGGTAATGCAAGATACTTACGTATTGGTACCAACATATTTACATGATATTGTAAACATTGCACTTATAATAGATACATAATACGTTACAAATTATAAATCGGTTGTTACATATTTGCACACAATAATAAAGACTTTGCCCGACTAAAGCGATAGTTGAAAATCAAATACCAGAAGTTCTAATCAAATCGGTCACTCATGTCTAGCCAAATATAGAGCAGCATATCGTATGCAAACAGTAATGATTGTGGATGTGTGTGTGTTGTGGTGAATACTCACTTGGAGGGAAGGTGCGGGCCGCGTACGTAGCAGGGGTTGTTGTAGAAGTTGGCCTCCTGGTTGCCGGCCGATACGCGCGCCGGCGTCGGCGGCGGTGGCCGCTTAATGAACGGGCTCGCCGCTTCTGGGATCAAACAACGTACTGTCACAGAATAGATAATAGTAGGTACCTACAGAAGGTTCACTCTCTCTAACAAAACGCGTCAATTACGACAGATATGACCGCAAGGTGGCGCAAGCGCGAGCAGGCGACCGTTCCGTAGCGGTGCGCGGCAACTATTACTACTGCTAGACACCAACATTGCTGTGGGCCGCATGTACTTGTAGCGACGTGACGAAATCGCGGAGTGAGCCACGCCTGGCACTGTATATTTTTTTACAAAACTAGATGACAACGACGCATGTAGTGATTTAAGGCTACGGTAACTGTATGTTTATTTGCATCCAGAAAACTCATGAATCGACTTTCGTTTTAAAATTTCATTCTGTCAATTCCATTTTGGCCTTAGTTTGGATTTAAATTCCGCTTATTACTTTGTAAATGCTGCTAGAGTGTTTGGCAACTTTTCTAATTAACCAATCAGCAGCATTTTCATTATTGCTAAAAATATGTCGTCTAAAACCCACAGGTCGACCAAAATGCATCTAAACTTGTATAGATAGGTGTAGGTATATGGGTAATACACAAAGCGCGCTCATTCTTTCTTCCGTGGTAATACAACTAACGGACAACTGATCATTAGCACGCGTTTGTGATACTTGCTAAGCATGTGTTGGCAAAATCAACTTTAATGCGTGCGCATTTAGGCGCATCAAAAAAGGAATACCAAAGCGAGGCGACCTTGCTCAAAATAAACGACTTTATTACACAGTAAAGAATATGAGTAAACCGAAATAAATCACATTACGCAACACTAAAAGTGAAGTTCTAAGCACAATATTTAAGATTTAGTTATAACTTAATAAGTATGGTGAGGTGGTAGCTTGATAGATGAAGATTAGTTATTTGTTTTACAAGGGGGCAAAGTTGTTGTTTAACAGCTCGTGCTAATATTGATACACGAGCAAGCGAAAGATTCCAAAATTGAACCACGAGCGTAGCGAGTGGTTCGAAAATGGAATCTTGAGCGTTGCGTTGCGAGGGTTTCAAAGCACGAGGGTTAAACAAAAATTGCTCCCGAGTGAAATATAAAATTATTCACCACACCAACCCGAAGCAAATATTAAATGTAAAATATCAAACAAAATCAAATCCAAATGAATGTTATTTCATCAGTGAGTGATGTTATTGTTGTTATGTGTTTGTGTTTGGATTTATCATCCAAAATCATCATTTAAATTAAAAGTCAATTCTACCAGCAAACATAAGAAAACAATAACTCGAAATTCGCATTTTATTACTTTGCCTCACATATGAATAAAATGCAACTTTGCTATCAGTTTTTGAAGTGCAAAGTAAGCCTTTCCGAGCTGGTGTGGTGAAAAATATATTATATGTTTTCCTGTTTGCATTACAAAAGCTAACGTTTATATTTTAAAACAACACGGAGGCTTTGTAATTGTTATTCAAATCTCTGTCTATTTAAACTAACAAAATCGCAAAGACCTTACTTTGTTTGCCACGGTAGTTAAAAATATAACTACCTACCTAATACAGTTTCCTCAGCATCATCCAGTAAATAGTTACCTAAACACCTCAGCCGATGAGAGCTGACTTTGAATTTATAGCAAGCCCTTCAAACAACCGCTCTTGCTCATTTCTTCGACGAATAACCGTTAATAATTAGATGTTTACTCACGGCACAAGGACTGCCTGTTGTGTTTTTAACTCTAAATTGCGCAAAGCCGCAACGAGGATAAGTGGTTTTTCCAGACTAATATAAGATATGAATAATACGGATTATGAAGTCATGAATGATTAGTACCTAAATAAATACATACATTCAGAAAATGCTATCTTATAAACTTAATAGGTAAAGTTAAGGGAATCGCATTGAAGATTGGGTTCCTTCTAATTATTAATCTATAACATAAATACACTCGTAATATGTACCTATTCAAGAATTTAGTTAAAATAATTGACACGCCACATTGATATGAAAACATTAAATACCTACCTACCTAAAATAAATGTAGATAAGTGACGTATATGAACGAGCGTGGCTCGACGTCATCGGTATGGCAGCGACCAGTATGGTCATCAGTCAGTGGATACGTTTTATGAAGATATCGACGTGCCTATAGATGCATTTAGTTTAAGTTTTATTATCGTGCCGAAGTAGCGATGCCCTATGTAGTTCGATTTTTTTAGCATTAGAAAAAGACTACGATCTAGACCTTGACGTGTCTTTTAAAAGAAAAACGCTTTTTAAAAATCAGTAACTATTACTTATGAAAGCAAAATACATAATCGTATATGATTCATAATTGTTACATATTTGCCGTGAGTGCCGTGACTTATTTTTCAAAAGTGTTTTTCAATAAATGGACACGTCAAGATTGTTTACCTTTTTTCTAATGCTAACAAAAACGAACTATAAAAAAAAAGTCGAGCGCAGCCCGACGTTCAAAGAGCGCTTCGCGCGCTTTTCTACACTGGGCGCCTGCGGCGCTCCGATGGTCGCGCGACCTTTCATACCTAATCTGTATTTTTAGATATACGAGGGGTGTTCAAAATATTCTCGGTATGAAAATGAAAACAAACAAGTACGAAAAGTTTGATATTTTTATTTTTCAATATACTCCCTCCCTATGTTCATCCACTTAAAAGATCGATCAATTTTTTTTAAATCCCCGATAAAAAAATTTTTTTGTCTTTGGTGTAAAAATGCTCCTCCACTGCCGCCTTCAATGCTTCATCATCAGAAAAAAAATATTCCATGCAGATCCTTTTTAAGATTGGGGAACAAAAAGAAGACGCTGGGGGCTAAGACCGGACTATACGGTGGGTGAGTAACAGTTTCAAACCCACATTCAACAATAGCTGCCTTGGCAATATGAGCAGTATGGACGGGGGCGTTGTCACGCAGAAGCAGAACACCTTTGGTTATCTTTGCTCGCCTCTTTTCTTTGATAGCATCCTTTAATTGACGTTGAATGTTAGCGTAGTACTGTCCTGTGATATTTACACCTTTTTCTTTATAATCGATTAGTAATATTCCTTCAGAATCCCAAAATATCGTGGCCATGACCTTGCCAGCTGAAGGGACGACCTTGAACATCTTGGGATGAGCTGAACCCTTAATGTGCCACTGCATGGACTCTTGTTTACTCTCTGGGTCATAATGATGAACCCAGGTTT
Organism: Cydia splendana; assembly: GCF_910591565.1. Lineage (NCBI taxonomy): Eukaryota > Metazoa > Arthropoda > Insecta > Lepidoptera > Tortricidae > Cydia > Cydia splendana. Next base: position 16,765,662 of record NC_085962.1, read on the forward strand.
AATCTCCAGTAACTATTCTTTGCAGCACCTCATCAGGATTTTCACCGCACAGGTCAATAACATCGGAACTACACGCTACACGCATGTCTTTTTGAAGCCGAGTCAGCATTCGCGGAACCCATCTTGCACTTACTTTTGACATATTAAGATGGTCATGGATAATATCATGTACGATACCAATAGAAAGATTGGTTACTTGAGCTATAGATTTTACCTTCACTCGACCATCTTCCAATATAAGTTTTTCCACTTTATCAATATTTTCTTGTGAAGTAGCTACTACAGGCCGACCAGGTCTAGGGTCATCTTCAATACTAGCCCTGCCACCCTTAAATTCGCTTGACCACTTTTAAATGGTAGATAAAGAAGGAGCAGACTCACGGTAAACACAATCCATTTCCTCTTTTATGGTTTTTTTATTTTTACCCTGTTTTGTCGAGAATCTTATGACGCATTGATGTTCTGATTTAGTTAACATTGTCAATTCGCACATGATGTTCATGTTTGTTCAGCAATTGCAGAAAAACAAAAGAACATCTCGGTTCGAATTATACTTTTTTTTAATGTCAATGAATAAACCTTAGCGGCCAGTAACAAAAGAAATTTTAGAAGAGGTTGTAAGATATCAATACCGAGAATATTTTGAACGCCCCTCGTAAGTAGGAATAAAAGGCTTTATAATTTTTTTATTTATTTTTAAAGTAGGCAGAGTAACGTTTATCGTATCTTATATTATTTTAATATCCTTTCATCTGTTAGTTACATACACTATTTACTAAAAATTTATTTGCTACACCCAATCTACCTACTTACTATGTTGTACAGTCACCAGCAATAATATGTTACTCTTTGAAGGCCGCAAAAATTGTGACACGCTCTTATATCTATCTTATAGCTAGCTATAGACAAATAAGTTCGTGTCATGTTTTTGCGGCCTTCGTTGTGTACTTAACATATTATTGCAGGTGACTGTACATTAATGTATTAGCAGCAGCATAAGACACCAAGAATAAGAAACAAGAGCTAAATCTGAAATCGAATCCACTTCCATGCTCATGTCATAGAAGAAAGGCCTTGAACTTAATCTAATATTTGTAATGAGGCATGACGTCATTCATTCATGAAGGCCTAGCTCATCAGTCAGCTGAGCCTCGACCAAAATGGAGTTGTGTATAAACTTAATGTTTCTACTTAGCACGTGGGCAGTGGGCAACGACGAATAGGCCGTGATTTGGTTATGACTAATAGAGTCTATAGTTAGCCACATTACAAATTTGTATTTAACTGTTGACATATTTTAAATAGAATCTAGTCGTAGTACCTACTTTTTTATTTATAAGGCGTCTGAAATTATAATGCCATCCCTCTCAATACTGGGTCTGAACAAGCATAGAGAAAGATAGCAATATGATTTCATGTTAGTATAGTTCGGAGCAGTGGTTACAATGCATGGCTGTGGCTATTTACCCTCTTATTCATAAACGCGCTACAAACCTCAATTAGCTAATCATCGTTTGTCCTTACCTGTCATTTTGACTTATGTATTTGTAAGAAAGGGATAAAACATAATTTAACTTAATCAGGCCCGAAAGTTTTATGAATAAGGGCTACTCGCACTATCCCATAACCCGGGTTAACGGGTTAAACCTGGAGTTACCATGGTTACCAGTACAATTAGACACTGGGTTAACGGGTTAACCCCGGGTTAGTGGGATGGTGCAAGTGGCGCTAAGGGGGTTAGTATTTACCTTCATCAGTGAGATGCGGCGGGTGCGGGGCGGGGGGCGAGTCGGGGCGCACGGGCGTGTAGAGCGTGTTGTAGGGCGGCGGCGGCTCGGGCGCGGACGCGGGCGGCCCGCTAACGCAGCTCGGCTGCAGCGACGTGGTAGCTGCATGAACCCATAACATTGTTATCAAGGGCTTAACACACAATAAAATTATCAATGATGAAATAACTTTAGTAGGATGGATGGATAGGTACGACATAGAAAAACCGGTCAAGTGCGAGTCAGATTCGCGTTCCAGGGGTTCCTTAGGTACTCAATTTATAACAATGTATTTTTTATGTGAAACGTGAATGAAATGTCTAAAAAACCCGTAGGGGCCGGATCAAAAACTAAGTAATTACATAAGTCCGACTCACGCTTGTCTGCACATTTCTAAAAGGTTTTCCTGTCATCTATAGGTAAAGAACTATTTAGTGTATTTTTTTCAAAATTTTAGACCCAGTAATTTCGGAGAAAAAAAAGGGGGGATGATCGGACAGACAGACAGACGCACGAGTAATCCTATAAGGGTTTCGTTTTTTTTCCTTTTGAGGTATGGAACCCTAAAAAAAACACCAAATAATGACAATGACCCTTGAATAACTATTATGTTAATCGATTTTCATTCCTTCCATCTTCATCTTGACCAACTCAACTCATCATCTCAGCCATAAGACGTCCACTGCTGAACATAGGCCTCCCCCTTGGACCTCCATACGTGCCGGTTGGAAGCGACCCGCATTCAGCGTCTTCCGGCGACCTTAACAAGATCGTCTGTCCATCTTGTGGGTGGACGTCCTACGCTGCGCTTGCTAGTCCGTGGTCTCCACTCGAGCACTTTTCGACCCCATCGGCCATCTTCTCTGCGTGCAATGTGGCCTGCCCATTGCCACTTCAGCTTGCTAATCCGGTGGGCTATGTCGGTGACTTTAGTTCGTCTACGGATCTCCTCATTTCTGATTCGATCACGTAGAGAAACTCCGAGCATAGCCCTCTCCATAGCTCGTTGAGCGACTTTGAGTTTTGAGATGAGGCCGATAGTGAAAGACCACGTTTCGGAGCCTTAAGTCATCACTGGTAACACACATTGATTAAAGACTTTCGTCTTGAGGCACTGAGGTATGTCGGACGAAAAGACATTACGTAGTTTCCCGAACGCTGCCCAACCGAGTTGGATTCGGCGGTTGACCTCTTTCTCGAAGTTGGACCTACCTAATTGGACTACTTGTCCTAGGTAGATGTACAAGTCAACAACTTCGAGTACCGAGTTCCCAACAGAGACTGGGATGGGCACAACATTGGCATTTGACATAAGTTTCGTCTTGTCCATGTTCATTTTCAAGCCCACCCGTTGTGAAACTCGGTTGAGGTCATCGAGCATCATGCTGAGTTCCTCCATCGACTTTGCCATGACTACGATATCGTCGGCAAACCGAAGGTGAGTGATGTATTCGCCGTTGATGTTGATGCCAAGTCCTTCCCATTCCAGGAGCTTGAACTCAACTCGATTATGGGGAAATATATCCTCGGAAATTAATTATGAGTTTATTTAATAAAAGCTATCAATCGACAAGCAAAAGTCACTAAGTACTATCAAAAAATTCAAGTAACAATGCACTTTATTACACATGTAACACGGTTTATTGTCCAATAATTTCAATGGTGGTAGTTAGTGACTTTTGCTTGTCACCCGACGAAATGTCCTTTGTAATACAAGCGCAGGTCTCTTTCTAATAAAGGAAGTAACTTAAATGAAGAGTTCCTTTTATTTTAAAAGTTAAAAGCTTTTCACATAGCTAAGTGATTCCACCTGTCCAATTTCTTTGTACAATCTCAGTGCAAAATGCTCATTAAAGCAAAATGTGAGACGCAATACACATAGGACAAAGAAATTGGATAGGTAATGAGGTAGAATACCACCCTAAGCAAGAAAATATACGCTTAAAAACTAATAATCGGTATAAACATACGAGTCATAATAACGAGTCGGATTTCACGATCATTGGCAAAGTACGTAATGATCGCGCTCAGACCTCAGACGTTGTGACAGTGCGTAAACAAATCAACATGGATACGTCATCGCGTCGCATCGCAAGTGTGACCTTGAATACTTTGAGCAGCACCTTTTAATTTTATATTCGCCTCGTCTGGTCCTTTCTCTCGAAGACAAAGATGTAAATATAAAGTATCACCGCGGCAAATTGAGGCCGACAATTCGGATGTGATGTCATAGGTCATAACTCGCCATCGCTTCTTTGTGTATACGATCCAGCTGATTATAGGTACCTACCCGTGATTTATAGGAACTGTACACATGTATCTAACTGTGTGAATGTCGGGCTGTTCATATACATTATACCTATACAACTTAAGAAACACCCACATAGCCCACCGGATTAGCAAGCTGAAGTGGCAATGGGCAGGCCACATTGCACGCAGAGAAGATGGCCGATGGGGTCGAAAAGTGCTCGAGTGGAGACCACGGACTAGCAAGCGCAGCGTAGGACGTCCACCCACAAGATGGACAGACGATCTTGTTAAGGTCGCCGGAAGACGCTGGATGCGGGTCGCTTCCAACCGGCACGTATGGAGGTCCAAGGGGGAGGCCTATGTTCAGCAGTGGACGTCTTATGGCTGAGATGATGATGATGAACTTAAGAAATAACGCTGTACCTTCTTGTTATAAATAAACTCCTATTTTTATGAACATATTAGGTACTAAGGGCATTCATTACAGTAGTTAGCTACATCAACGAATGCTATTAGACACGTTCCAGAACAATCGCCAGTATGGTTTATCAGAAATAGATAACACGGAAATAACACGTAATTTTTTCCCTGATTCATTTATTAACCGAAGGTACTTTTGACCATTATATGCAATGCAAATTACTCAAAATGCTTAGTTTGTTTATTATTGCCATTGAGCTTTATTAAGCAAATGATGAGATGACGGACGAGAGAGAGGTATGGAAGAAAAAGACATGCTGCGCCGACCCCAAGTGAACGGGACCAGGGGAAGCAAGAGAATGATGATTGAGCTTTATTAAATAAGTATACCAAATACCCATTTTTACATAGTGCAGAAGTAGGCTAGCACTTTCAAGATAACTTCTGCAGTGTTTGGATGTCTTAATTCTTACTACAGTCAACCCTTCGAGCCCCAGGGATTACATGTAAGTTCCAGGGTATATTGACTTTTCATAAATTCTAGATATCGCGTCCTCGAGACTCGACAAAGATTAGTGACATAGGTATATATGAATGAGACGACTTACAGGCGAAGACGCGGAAGGTGTCGGTGTTTCGCAGCACGTAGACCACGATGGCGACGGCGGCCACGAACAGCAGCACGCCGCCCAGCGCGATAGCCACCCACACGTAGGCGGGCGACACGGGCGCCGACACACACTGCAGGCCTTGCACGTCTTCCGTCAGCCTGCATGGACACGGCGTACAAAGTTAGTCTACAGATATAACTGGGTAGGTACACTTTTTACTTTAAAAAAAGGGGGGGGGGGGGAGATGATAAACGGTTACTTAATAAATTATTAAATTGCACTACGGGACTTAATCGCGTATTTAAGTTTTAAGATTTACCTCCGACGTTTCGAGGACGGCGTTGTCCCCGTGGTCTCGGAGAAGACTGAAACGTCGGAGGTAAATCTTAAAACTTAATTAAATACGCGATTAAGTCCCGTTGTGCAATTTAATAATGTTTAAAAATCGTGAAAGTTTCAATCAGTGTTTTACTTAATAAATGTCTGATTTATGTCTAAGTTAAACGTAGACCTTTGGTACCTAGTGCTCCTAGTAGTATTGTATACCCTCAAAAACTAACTGGAGTAACCACAGTACATCTACCTAAGATAAACTCGGTAAGATAAACTAAAAAATAATATTATAGGTTCCATTATTTTTAAAGGGTATACAATACTACTATACAGTAAAAGTATACATATATTGTAATTTTTATGAGATAGCAGGAGTCTGTTTCATAATATTTTACAATTTATAATAGAGCCTAACTACGCCCATGTAAACTGTGTAGAGTTAATCTCGTTTAAAAGATGTAACGCTAGTTTATTTAGTTAGCGGTAACAACAATCTGTTATATGACGCGCAATCGCGTTGGCAAGCGACACGACTCCAAGATCAAAGAGCCATGAATCATGTAGCTAGTACCAGAGTCAAAACAGTCGTAATATCAGGTCATAACGACTAACCGCCCGCGATGTTCAATTGGTATCCTATCTCTTAAATACCTACTCGTGATTACGGTAGGTTACTGGTTACGGAACTCACGGATCACATGTCGGTAAATGGGGCATTATCTATGAAAAGGAACCTTATTGTCGATGGCGTCAAACGCCGCACAGCGTCGCGCGGTATTGTATTTATATCGGAGCATCGTTAATAATGGCGTAAGCGCCATCGACAATAAGGTCCCTTCTCATAAATAACGTCACAAATAGGTGCAGTCAGCTGCAGCAGACACCTACGTGATTCCGCTTGCATACAAACTTCCATGCAAGTGGTATACGATATCGACTTGAGTAACTAAGTAATTTTAAAGGGCCCACTGATTATCAGTCCGCCGGACGGTATCGGCCTGTCAGTTAGAACAAAATTTTGACAGTTCCGAACAACTGACAGGCCGATACCGGCCGGCGGACTGATAATCAGTGGGCCCCTTTACTACGTAATAATAAACGAATAAAAAGCTAAGAAATTTACCCTTCAAAGCAGACTCCGCAATCAACGACCGAGGTGATACATTTCTTGGTGGGGTCGAGCGGGGGCCTCCGGTTGAATTCCGCGCAGTTGATGCACTTGCGGCACTTGAACACGACACTGTCGCAGTAGTAGCCGTCCGTGCAGTTGTACTGGTACCCGTCGCACTCGATGGGCTGCCCTGCCGCCGCTACCCAGCATGCTGCCACTAGCAACAGCGACCTGCGGACATATCACACAATTAGCACAACGAACACAATGACGGTAATCGAGTAATGGTTACGCAATCGTAATGCGTAATTAAACAATGTATTAATATAAGGTCGATCTACAATCATCGATATCAAATCCCTAGAACGTGCCCAATTTAGCATACGTACCTATGAATAAAAGTAAAAATAAAAATAAGATCTAGGTATATATTATATAGAAAGTATAGAAACAAGGTACAGACATACGTTGCTAAGCTAATCCATATAAAGGTCATCAGGTTATTGACTGCAGTCAAGAACCTATCAAAGAGTATAATAAACATAAAGATTTTCATAAAAAGTAGCAATATCTCACTCAATTAGGTACTGCAAATAAGAAACACCAATAGGATCGCCTAACCGCCAGCTGGTAACCAAGTGTGACTCATCTTCTAGAAAGATCGCAAACAAAAAGACCAGTTTTACCTGATCATAAAAAAGGTTCATTTCGCCGGCCATTTCAAAGAAGCAATTATTACTTTTTTCAATTCTATGACCAAAACACTTTTTCATAAACAGGATGTTAACAGGAACTTATTAGATATTATTTTGTTGTGATATTTATGAAGAAGACAAGTACATATTATGCATATTATGTAGGATGCACTTACGAATACCTAACTGTACTTAACTTGAATGGGTAACATTGATTTGGTACGGAAGGTGCTTCACGGAAAAACATTACCAAGAGCATAAACGACCTTCAAAGCTCATTTATACAGGCGTAGGTGTAACGAACAAAGTACAATACCAAATGTTACACTTATACTCGTATCGTAGGTACCTATATGATAATACAATGTATTACCTACCTATATTAAGTATGTATATAATATCCTAACTATATGTATGTTTAGAATATTTGCAAATAGGCTTATGTTTACGTTAGTAATATTTTTTTTACACACACACATCGAGATACGAAAGACATTACTTAGTCTAGAGACTCTAGAATACATACCTACCTGTACATGGGTAAACAAACGATACATGCCTTCATGCATTGACTCCCTCATCTACCTATGTAGTAACACTGTATATAGTAAACAACATAGCTGCAGCAGTAATAATACTGTACATGTATATAAGAACGTTATTAAAACGAGCTTTGTTTATAAGTCATTCGAAGCGTGCGCAACGGAGACAGAGCAGACAGTCACATATTAAAGTTGTACCCTCTACCTATAGGTTGTTGTTTAACATAAGTAGGTTTAAATAAGTAAATGCGTAGACAAGCTTAGTAGGCTAGTTATATAAGCTGAGTCTGTACGCTAGCCGCTGTGACGTGGCCTAACATCACACGATAATGGTCCGGTCCTTCATACCGTTGTCCTTATCAGTCAATTAATTGTTATGCTTACTGAGTGTAATGCAATCAGGATCTACAAAACAGTTTCGCAATATATATTAAGTACACATGTAGAGAACTAAAGGGAGTCGTAGATAAAACAATATTGGGAAGGGAACCCTTGATCTAGATTAGTGTTTTTTAATCTGTGAGTTGCGAAGCCTCCGTGGATGATCTCAAAATCTTAGTGAAAAAAAGAAAAAGCATTACGTATTACAGGATAAAATCACCAAAGGTTAGAGACGTGCGAAATTTTTTAAACCAATTTCTTGGGACGACATTTAATAAATAATAAAGATTTAAAAACACTGATTTAGACAGATAAACTTATAATACATGCATGCACTGAAGTGACTGAAGACTACCTGTAATTACAATTCAAATTAGCAAGACATGAAATATGAAATTTAAAAGTAAAACATTCGTTTACGACTAACCCCCTTATTCATAAAACTTTACGGGCCTGATTTAGTTAAATTATGTTTTATCCCTTTCTTACAAATACATAAGTCAAAATCACAATTAAAGACAAACGATTATTAGCTAATTGAGATTGATAGCGCGTTTAATGAATAAGGGGGTAAAGTAAGGCTTTAAACGCTTCACACACCTTATACTTAATTCAATCCTGCTGATAGGATCCTAAAAATAAATTGTTCCTAGTTAGTGGACTCACTGGGGTCAGACTAAACGCGGTTACACCTTTACGATTACAGATTTAGGATATTAGGATTCTGAATTAAGTAGAATGTGAAGCCATAGGCGTACCCACAGTGGGGCAAGGTGGGGCAGTTGCCACACCCTGGTCTCTGACCATAACCTAAGAATTTCTGTTTCAACCGAACCCTGTTACAACGTACCCAGCCTCCCCTACTTCTGCCCCACCCCTTAAAAAATGCTGCGTACGCCCATGTGTGAAGCACTTTAGCTTGCCGGCTGGCGAAGGTAAATTTTATTCTAATGATTATTTTAAAATTAAACTATAATTTCTACTTTCACTATCTACCACCACCAATGATAAATAGGCACATACGCATTTAATTCTACGATAAAAAGCAGATACGAATATATTACTACATACCTATATTACCTAGGTATACGAGTACGATTGATTAATAAAATCCGGAAGTTATATAGGTAGTTTTTAAACGATATGAATCATAACAATTACCTATATCATATTTTATAAGTATTACCATTGGTAGGTTAAGTGTTAAGTCCCACCGTCATATCCATAATTAGGTAGGTAGGTACTTAGGTAGTAAAATGACAGTAAGGTTTACTCGGGTAATACCGAATGTCGAAAACTGTCGGATAATTCCGAAAGAGACTTTTATTATGAAGGAATTAAGGGTGATTTTCATCTGAATTTCGGAATTATCCGACATTCGGTAATACCCGAATACACCTTAGGTAGTTTGAAGTTGTTTACAGGTTTTTTACCACACCGTTTGGAAAGACCCGTGTCTATTCCTTGAAATCGTAGTTCAAAGTTGCATTTGGTAAAAAACATGAATAATTTTTTCAGATTAGATTAGGTAAAATGGACTTTTATCCAATGAATCTGAATAAGAAATTTGTACTTGATTTGTAATGATTTACGGCTAATAGTTTCCTTGCGATGGTGAGGTGAATAACTTTAGCAAAGTTTATTCACCCCTCGTGCTCGCAACATATGCACCTTTTTCGTAATCTTCAAAAATAAAAAAGGAAGTAGGAACACATTAGGTATAGAGAGAACAAAGTTTAGGTGTAGGTACAACAAGCTGGGCTATTATTCCGATCGCCTACCGAGTACGCTACTCGTTGATCAGGTGAACTTAAATCTGATCTCCGTTCACGTACACTTGTTACGAATGTTACGATACTCGATGTCGCTTTTACTGGCTCGCTCGTTATGACTATGAGATTGGATGGAAATATACAAGAGTCGAAATGAGAAGGAGGATGCATCGTCGTCTCACGAGAGAGGAGTCCGCGCGACGAGTCGTCGATCTGCTAGTGATTATTCACTGCACTATTTTAATTCTGAATCCACACGTGTCCGCGCTACAGATACAGCATCCCCCGTTCGTCGATGATGCAATCACAGTTAGTGCTAATGTTAGTGCTAACCACGTGCTAACTAAATCCACGCACAAATCTGTATTGTCATTGAATAGTAGCAACAACTAACAGTAAAGTATACAATATATTTCTATACAATAAATATAGGTAATGTTTTATAGTGAATGTATGCTTCCCCCTCCGTCCATAAAAGATACTAGGGACGTTCAACAAACTCCCGGTATTGATATCTTACAACCTTTTTAGGGTTCCGTACCCAAAGGGTAAAACGGGACCCTATTACTAAGACTTCGCTGTCCGTCCGTCCGTCCGTCTGTCCGTCCGTCCGTCCGTCTGTCACCAGGCTGTATCTCACGAACCGTGATAGCTAGACAGTTGAAATTTTCACAGATGATGTATTTCTGTTGCCGCTATAACAACAAATACTAAAAACAGAATAAAATAAAGATTTAAGTGGGGTCCCATACAACAAACGTGATTTTTGACCGAAGTTAAGCAACGTCGGGCGGGGTCAGTACTTGGATGGGTGACCGTTTTTTTTTGCCGTTTTTTGCATTATGGTACGGAACCCTTTGTGCGCGAGCCCGACTCGCACTTGCCCGGTTTCTCAGTATTTTTTGTCACTGGCCGCTAAGGATCATTCATCATAGACTTACAAAAAGTAAAACTCAAACCAATATATGTTCTTTTATTTTTTGAGCGATTTAACCTTAATTATATTAGAGCATCTAGCCGTAAGAAAATTATTGACTAATCAGGGAAAAAATGAAAATGAAATGAAAATCCGTTCAGTACTTTTTGAGTTTATCTTGAACAAACATACAAACAAACAGACGCGGCGGGGGACTTTGTTTTATAAGGTGTAATGATTCGTAAATAAATAATCAGCTAACAAATGGTATTTTAAGCCTTTTACGTATTTGTACATAGGTATTTAGATTAAAAAATATTTACATAGGGACAGAAGGATTGGGCTGCGTTTCCACCAAAGCTGTACGAGGATGCGTAGCGAGGGATGTGTTTGTCATGAACCAATAGAAACACTTCATTTATCTATTTACGCAGTATTTAAGTAATTGTGACTACATTTAGTTTATAGTGCCTACTATACTACCTATCTGCATATATTCGACAAAGTTATGATTAAGAGGAAAGGTTATGGCCGTTTCTCCATACAATCGTGGTACCCATTTTCCTCTCTGGATATTGACATTATGGAAAATGTATTTAGATTCATTGAATGTATGTTAACCATAGTTATGTCCCTACGTTTGACTATTTTAGATTTTTTGAATATTGAAAACATTAGGTGCGAAAAACAAATTTCATACCAAATTTTAAATGCTTCTAACTCTTTTAAAATTCGTAAAAATCAAACTAAGGGACATAGCTATGGGTGATACACCTATAACCATCCTACAACAAATTGTGTCAAAATATTTTCAATAATGTTAATATCCAGAGAGGAAAATGAGGACTACGTTTGTATGAAAAGGTGATTTCGCGCGGGTCCTCCACTTTCGTCTTAAAGGAACTTATTTTTCTATAAAAAATGTGAAAAATTGTTGAATTACGTACCTTATCATCTTTCTGATGCATTTAACAGTTTATGACAATAATATATCAACCACTTTGACAATAGCTAAGCAGATAACAAACACTTTACAGAACTTCAAAAAACCTCATTAGTGAAATGACGCTAAAATTATACCTGTGAGGTTGGACCTGCCAATGCGACTGACAACAATACAGAACTGGCAGCTTGCGGTCCTGTCCTGACTCGTCACGTTATGTCTTCCCTACAAGTTCCCTATCCCAAGTAAGTAGAACTTGTTTTGATTGAAAAAACAATAACTTAATAATAATTAGTCAAGAGCGAGTCGGACGCTTGCTATTAATGGTTAAGCCATCTTGCTACCTGTGTATTTACAAATATGAGGTACCTACCTAATTATTTTTATACGGGGGAGGAAAGGCTTATTTTATTTTGTGTACGTATTTTATTTCAATTAGGTATTTGTTGTAAAAAAACGGAACCATTCATCACTGGTGCGTGTGTCTATGTCTGTGCGTCTGTCACATCACAGCCCATTTGCTCCGACATAGTAATTTTGCGTTAGCCCCCTCTTAAGAAAATAGGCGAAAGTTTAGAGTTGAGTTCAAATTCAAATTGTCAATTGATAAGGAACCCTAAAAAATGAAATAAAAGCAACAAACTTCAATAACTAGACGTGATTATAAAAAACCGGCAAAGTGATTATCGGACTCGAAAATAGAAAGGGTTTCGCAAATTAATTTTACCTATTTCGTTTCTGTTATTCTTTTTTTGTTACAAGTACAGGAAATATGTACAGTGAAACCTGGTTAAGTGGGACCTGGATAAGTGAGAAACCTCTATAGCTGGGACTCATAGTGCGGTCCCGACACCTTAGCACTGAATAACCTCTGTTAGTGAGATAAAACGAACCCCTATAACTGGGATTAGTTGTTGTAATTTTATAGTCACATTTACCTCTATAATTGAGACAGAAAGTGTATTTTACCTCTTTTACTGAGACTATATTTATAAAATTACATTTTTCCTAATTGTTTTTTTAGAATTTTATACGAATTACCTCTGTATATGAGATAACGTCAATCTATGACCTCTCTAACTTGGACTTTATTGATCTATTTCCGTATTCTTACTAACTCTTAGTCTATCCACAAATTCCGCATTTGCTTAATTGTGTCTAAATGACTTCAAGTTTCATTTAGTTACTTTCTGTAGTTAAAACTATCGAAACGAAAGCTGAAATATTGATAAGTAACAAGAATAAACAAATTTTCATTTAATAAATTTCTCAGACGCTATGAAGTCCGTGTTGATTGAAAAAATCTATCCTTTGGAAAGTCATTCAAAATATATTCAAAGAAATATTTAAACAGACTTAAAAAATATTTAGGAATAAGGATTATTTTACCTAAACATATAAAGATAATTACAAAATACCTTATTAACCACCTCTATAACTGAGATATATCCTCTATTCTCACCTATATTAATGGGACCCTCTGTAAATGAGACAGAAATTTATTTGTACCTGGCTAACTGAGAGCCTGGGTAAGTGAGACAAATCTGCTCGTCCCTTGAAGTCTCACTTATCCAGGTTTCACTGTATTATACTTTCTGTTATTCAGTTGTTGTTACAAGTACCTACATTGCAATTATTGTTCAGAGTTAATGTGAAATTTAATTTCATACAAAAATAAACACGCAAGTGGATAGATTAGGTACCAAACCAACTGATATACTCTTGTTATGTCCCTGCATTAGCGTCAATGTGTCCCTGACATTGTTTCGCCGTCGCTCAATCCGGTTCACCAGAATTGATCACATTCTCTACCATCCCTCCCTGCGATTTGCTCCTAGTGAGGCAGGTATGAGTCACCGCAGCTTTGCGATAGCGGGTGCCTTGCGCCGACTGCCACGGCGAAAAAACATAAACAAGAATACAGATGGAAACCCGGCAACCATTCGTTGCGCCGTGCGAGACGAGAGGGAGAGGACCGGGCCTGCCGGGCGGCCGGGCAATGCCAAGGATCGTATGATGAAATATTATGCAATCGCACATGGCAACAATAATAGGCGGTACCTATGTTGTGGTTTTGAGGTACCTAGATAATAAACAGGTATTAAATAGTAAGTATCGTACTATGTTTCATTCATAAAAAAAGATAAGAGAAATGTGAGAGTACTTAGGTATTGATAATTACGTATTCTTAAAGTACCTCATTGAACTTTGCACAAAGACATACAGTAGAGTCCGGTTAGTACGACTTCGCATATAACAACCAACCGCTTATAGCGACGTAAGTATAGGCACTTGGTTGGTTTTAGTACAAGCTACTATGAAAGTACAACCGTTTATTACGACTCCGCTTATAACGACCAACCGCTTTTAACGACGGAAATTGACACAAAATCCGTCCGTTACGTCCGGTTACAACGACGAGCGACGTAGTCTTTACAAATAAATTGTTGGTAAGAAGCTTACTCCGTCCCGCGCACCCAACTCCCCTCCCCCCTTTGCCTATACGCAGCATGATAAAATAGTCATGTGACTTTATGTAATCTAGCAAACTAAATAAAACCCGATTCCCAATATTCAATTGAGCTTAAACTTCACGTACATAACCCTTCGGGTGGCAGCACCTCCGGTTGAACGGTAGGACAAATGGCGCGGCCATTTTTTTAAATATGCCTCGGTGTGGCAGAGGCCGCGAGGAGGTTCGGTCATAACAAGCCCGTAATTGGCAGAGACCGTCTCGCGGCCTCTGTGCGACGCTGCATTTCGCGCCTAAAATAAAACCGTTAAAACTATGCCTTGCTTGCTCACTCTTGCAAGATGCATTCGTCAATAAACAAGGATGGTATTCCCTAACGGTCGAATTCCCGCGTAAAACAAAGTTTGTTAGAAATGACGTGATGTTCCTGCCCCATCTCGACCATTACGCGCCGACCGTCGTCGAGCCGCGAACATTCAAACGGAATACGCACTGATAAAAAGTGAAATAAACTGTGTGAATCGTGTTAAATGTATTGTTTTGTCATAAAGACTGCTTTTTCTACAATCAATTGTTTTATTTCGTAACTATACGTATTTTTACATGAAAGTAGAAAAAAATTGGTAATATGAGATTAGAACAAGTCTAGCATAATTCACATAAATAGAATAGAATTCATTGGTATACAATCAAATAACCCATTTTATGCTGAATTCAGTGATGTATAGTATGTATATATCATTCATAGTTTTTTTTTGGGAAACGGTCATATTTCTAACACGCGCCAAATTCGCGATGATCACCCGTTGAGGCCCCGCCACTTGACGTATATTTTTCCAAAATGGCTGCGCCACTCAACCGGCTTGTTATGTCTGTCCGTCTCGCGGCCACCGCCACTTACCGTAGAGACCTCGAGGAGGACAATGCCACTCGAAGGGTTATTTATGTATGTAAGTTGGGTGACAATGCAATATTTTGGTAACTTCGAGCTGATCTGATGCTGGACACAGGAGGTGGCCATAAGAACTGTGCCATAAACAGACATCGTACATTTTCTAGCATTTTTGGTGCAGCAGAGTGGTGTTAACGGAATTGGTATAGATCTGAAATGGTAAATGAAACCAAAAATGCTGGAAAATGTACGACCACTGGTCATAAAACAACGCATCCTAATTGAGTTTGGGTTGAAATGTTTGACAAAAAACTTATTTAATATTTGATTGTCGATGTACGATTGTCATCTTGATTAGATTCCTTTTTATTTTACGGGATTCGACTAATTTGCGGATGATTGAGTGAGTACGCGTGTGTGTGGCTTCTTCTAAGTCTAACTAAACACACAAGTCTCTGCATTTAAGACAAAGTGTTGTAATATAAAAGTGTTGTAAATATAAATATTTTAATGGAAATGTTTTTTTTCTTTGATTGTTGCATAAGTATTAATAAATACAAAATGATGTAATTATTTTGATTAAAAAAAATATTAAAATTGGCAGTTCGTTTAGTACGACGTCCGGTTAGTACGACCTAATATCACCGGTCCCTTGGGCGTCGTTATAACCGGATTCTACTGTACCTCCTATTCCTTTAGTGGTTATATGTACATGTAACTAGAAGGATATACCTATTGAAGTGTAATTTTTAAAGGAAAATAATTTCGAAAGGAAAAACGGATTGGTATTATGAAAATTGAACTGGTATAAGTAGGTAAATGTAAATATTATCGGTGGGTATCTTTGTAGAGGTGCTAATGCTTTGTAGAGATGAAAATAAATACGCATATCTGAGATGATTTATTATTTTTCATCACACTCGCTCAGTAAATGTGGAATTGCACGCAGGTTTAGCGGGAGTTATAGAAAAAGCGTTCTCCCTAGGGAGTTATGAAGTTTCTAGTGCCATAGTTAACAGTTTTTTGTCTTTATACTTAATTTTTGTATCGCAAGTGTGATGAAAAACATTGTGTGTAACTCGGGCGTAATAATATTGCAAACTCGAGTCTATAAATCGCTCCGGCAATCCGTCGCGATTTAACTAACTCTCGTGTGCAATATTCAACTTACGCCCCATGTTGCACAATGTACTATTACGTCACCCTAGGCCCGTAAGTTCCTGGCCAAGGCAAGACGTAAAACTTTAGACAAACCACGGGCGGTAATTCGTAAAGCCCCAGATCGCATATAAACACCTGCGATCTGGAGCATTCACGAATTCACCTCCCTAGGTATGTAATGTACTATTGTCTAATTAGTTTCACTCCCAGAAGCTGTTTGTTATAGGCAAGGATGTCGCCGAGAAGCGCAACAATGCTAGCAGATTATGCATTAACAATTTTAGATGCATGATTTCTGGACGACCCCTTATCAGAAGTAGGTCTGTACTGTAATATAATTTTCATCACACTTGCTCGGAAAAGATGTATTTACACGTAGGGCTTGCGGGCGGGAAATTGAATTTTTCGCCCTAGGGCGGAAAAAATCTTTTCCGAGCAAGTGTGATGAAAAACACTTATTTACACGTAGGGCTTGCGGGCGGGAAATTGAAATTTTCGCCCTAGGGCGGAAAAGTGTTTTATACAGAAGTTTGTTTTTATTAATTCTCCTTTTTTTCCTTACAAGTGTGATGAAAAACATTGTGTGTGCCACGGGCGGTAAAGAAATTCCGAACTCGTGAACATTTTAAGCCCTCGCTTCGCGTCGGGCTTAAAATTGACACTCGTTCGTAATTTCTTATTTCCCGCCCTTAATACACAATGTACTATTTCATCACACTTGCTCGGAAAAGATGTATTTACACGTAGGGCTTGCGGGCGGGAAATTGAATTTTTCGCCCTAGGGCGGAAAAAATCTTTTCCGAGCAAGTGTGATGAAAAACACTTATTTACACGTAGGGCTTGCGGGCGGGAAATTGAAATTTTCGCCCTAGGGCGGAAAAGTGTTTTATACAGAAGTTTGTTTTTATTAATTCTCCTTTTTTTCCTTACAAGTGTGATGAAAAACATTGTGTGTGCCACGGGCGGTAAAGAAATTCCGAACTCGTGAACATTTTAAGCCCTCGCTTCGCGTCGGGCTTAAAATTGACACTCGTTCGTAATTTCTTATTTCCCGCCCTTAATACACAATGTACTATTACAGTACATATGGTCCTATTTTCCCGCACTAGTGCGTAAAATAGCACTTCCCGTGCGTATGTCAAAAGTTTAAAGGGCCATATGTACTGTAAAACGTTGTACGATACACGTGCGAATAGGTAATTCGCAACTCGTGTCGATTTAAACAGTCCCTTCGGTCGTGTTTTAATTTATCGCCACTCATTTCGAATTTCCTCTTTTCCGCACTTGTATCGTAAATAACTATTACGGTAGGTACATATGGTACTATTTTACCGCACTAGTGCGATAATTAGCACATTGTACTATAACTATGTCAAAAATTTAAAGGGCGATATGTACATACTGTAAAACGTTGTACGATACATGTGCGAATAGGTAATTCGGAAATCGTGTCGAAAATCCTATTTTTCGCACTTGTATCGTAAATCGTATTATATTAGTGGAACGAAACCCGATTCTTTGGCCCGATTTCGCCGTTAAGGGGCCCACTGATTACCAGTTCGCCGGACGATATCGGCCTGTCAGTTGTTCGGAATTGTCAACATTTTGTTCTAACTGACAGGCCGATACCGTCCGGCGGACTGTTAATAAGTGGGCCCCTTTAGATCTGCACGGCAACAAAAAACGGCTCGATTCGGAAAATTAATTAGATTTCTACTAGACTTCAACAAGTTACGATACGGATAATTTAAAGATATTTGTAAGATAGATATGTCAAATTTGACGTTTCCGCGATTCTTGGGAGTCCTTTTGAACGATTTCGACAAGTTATGACTTAGATATCCAAGTCACATCTAGTCGATATCTAATGTAGATCTAGTTGATCTCTAAATCGTCTCAAGATCTTATGATTATCTCGAAATCCGAATAGGCCTGTTAATCCCAATAATTGATATCGGCACTAGTTTTTACAAAAGCGGCCTTAAGCCTTATGGGGACCGTAAATCAATGTAATTTAGAAGACAATTTCCGTAAAGCAATGAAAAATTATAGGGTACTTCCCGTTGACCTAGAACTATGAAATTTAATATCGTCTTACACTACAAGTACTTACAAACAGAGAACTATAAATTTGTAAAAAAAGTTCAATTTATTCGGAACCCTCGGCGGGCGAGTCCGACTCGCATTTGTCCTTTTTTTTTTATTTGAACATATTCTTTTTAGGTGAAGTTATTATTTCACAGTATTACTAGTTGGTGCCTTGTCCACCAAAACCGAGTCATAGGCCAATGGGGTTGGCCGGTCGAGGTCCCTATAGCAGATGGCGCCAACATAGCTTGCCCTGTCAGTCCCTAGAATGTTATCAATTTTTTGTTTTTTTAATGCCCTGGATGCCAGCTTGATGCCAGCCCTTTAAGCCAAATCTCATAGAAAAAGGGGCAAGCTATGATGGCGCCATCTATGCAAACTCTTGAAACTTGCCAAACCCATTTCGTACCATCATCTGCATCTGCTACTGCCAATATTGGACCCTGCTGGTCTTGTTATGTAGACTTAACTGTGCAGCGAAAGTGAAGACCGAGAAGATAACCCTCCCAACAAGTAATAAATTTGGATTTGCTGCTTAATATGTATTACCACCAGAGTGCAGCACTATTAGCGCCTAAAGTAAACATTAGACTAACTTATACATACTGTGCCTTAAACTGTTTTTGACAAGTTTTCACAAACAATAAAATATGACATTGATGTATCAAGGTGGTTTGTTTACTGGTTTTGAAAAATCTAATATTTTAATATAATTTTTCCTATCAACATCTTAATCTTTTGGACGCCAATGACCGATATATCCGTACCGCAGGTCCAACGCCAAAGACCGATTAATCAGTCACAGACCACAGAGCAACATAGACCTACATGCATATGCATAAAGTTCAATTTCAGTCCGAGTGACAGCTTTTGTGTTTGACATGGCGTCGAAAAGGTTAAAGAAAAGTTTTGGGAAAACAAGTTTTTAAGCTTAGTATGGAGTTTAAAATTATTAGACTTATTTTAAAAGTCATACATGGCCATATTTTATTATTGCTGTTCTTTTTAAAGCTACTCCTAAACTTATCAACTGGTTGCTTATTTGTAAGAGTTGTAAGGCATGAAGCCAAAGCACTTGAATGCCTATGGTAATAATTTAAATGGACTTCTGCATACACACATATATGATTCAGAATATTCAGATTTAGAGTCATTTATTACATAAAAGAAATTTACATTATAAATTTGTATTTATAGAAGAAGCTAGACATGTGTTGTTCATGAGTGAGTGACTTTTTATTTAACTGACTCACTCTTTAACTCACTGAAGATTTAACTCACTCAGTAACTCATCTATCTCAGTGTTACTTGTCCCTCGTTCCAACACAAGATTTGAATGAGCCAGTCGAGCCAAACATCTGAGACAATGCAGATACCTAAGCAAAACAACAATTTCGGAGCATTTGGAAAGAATTTGGAGGGAGTCAGGAAAACATGATGGGATTGTATTGCGTGATTCGCCATCTCTCTCTACTCACTTGTCAACAATATAGTCCAGTGAATCAAATGAGCAGTGATCAGGGATTTGGTGGCAATGCCGCGGGATCTAGTAGAATTTATTGTATGGATGCGGGAGTAAGCCCGCAATATGAATTGAATTTTTCACAAAGACGCTATCTTAATATTTTTTTAATACAATTACATACTAAAAACTTTCATAAGAAAAAAAAACGTTAATTACCCCTAGTTGCAACCAAATTCCCGTCATCCCCGATTACTGGAAATTAATGATATAATAGTGAAGTGTTATGCGCATCTCTAGAAGCTGACAACATTTTTCAGGTTTAAAATTGTTTTACTATTGCATTTTGATTTCATTAGAAGACTACCAATTAAGAAATAGTTTAGAAACACTCACATACCTATCATTCTTTATTTATTAAGTTTTATTCTACATAATATTTTGAAGTTCACACATGTTTGGAAATATAGTTTGATTTGCATTGAAACTAATACCGTAAAAAAATAAATTTTAACTATGCATTGTACACTAATAAATAAATGCATAAATAAATAAATATTGTAGTAAATTGTTAAATAACTTTAAAGGTACTTACAGTTTGGATTTGAGAATTCCCTCCATCAGTGCTAATGTTTTGGCAACGAACTAAGAAATTTCTACTACATACACTAACTAAAACTACAATTAACTACCATCAGTCAACTATAAAGCGTAAACAAACCCATTTCATAAAAGGCATATGAAGTCTTTCAAGTTGGCCCACCACTTTATATATTTTAATTTAATTCAAAATTAAAAACTTGACTCACACTACACATGAATATAATTTTATTTAATTAACAATTATTTCTTATTTAGGTGCACTTTACGACCAGCTCACGCGCGAAATTTCTTACAACTGCACTGACGTTAGTGATTTGTCACAAATATTGAAGACGAAATATTTTGAATGAATGCGTTGCGCACGCGCATCATGCGATCTTGCCGCGGCCTATCTGACAAGTTTCAACCTGTGCGGATTATCTCGGTCTTTGTTTTACTTACGAGATAATTGTGTGACAGAGAGAAACAAATATAAATCGATAGAAAAAAAACACAAAACTTCACCATAATGGGCTCCACAGACGTCATCAATAGTTGAGATTTTTGATATTTCAAAGTACTAGGACTCAATAGATTTTCGAAAAGTGAAAGGAGGAAAGGAGCTAAAAAGGCAAATAATCTCCATCAAATCTCCACTATTATAATTTGTCAAAGGACTGTCTCATTTCAATCATAAACAGAGAGAATCATACTATCTTTGTCTTACACTAGTACTAGCACCCAAAAGAAAAGGATGACTGACTGACAAATTGGTTTGACCAACTATATATTCTAATAATAATATTGTTGTTGTAGCTATAACAATTTTGATTTTTAGCGCAATTTTACTAGAAAAATACATCTGTTCCATGCAAGCCCTCTCCGCTCCACACTTGTGCGCGAATCGCGGCGCGAAGCCGCGAACGCGAGTGTGGAGTCAAGATCGCAGATCAGCGAAATCAAGATCTTTCTCTTTTACTCCAATGAAGGCGTAATTAGAGGGATAGAGAAAGATACCCGCGATGTAACGACCAAAGGTATCGAAAGTCGAAGTCAGAGAGAGGGCTACCGCAAACCATTCGTACCAAAGATTCGTACTATCATTCGTCTCTTTCGCTTTGCGTATTCGAGTGATAGAGAGACAAATATACATATAATATATCGATAGGACCTCAAGATATAAAAATAAATCTAACTAAATAAATTTACTACAGTAAATTTTCTATGGGACGATTAACCTTTGGCGCCTATATTTTAATCAATTTTAATCATGATTTTCTAAACAGAAAAATATTGCTCATATTTGCCATTGTCAATGCCAACTGTCACTTTCACATCGCCTTGTTGTCGTCACTCGTCAATAATTTCAAAGTATCATTTTTAATTTGCAATTTCGCCGCAGGATACGCCTCTAGAACGTAAAACTGTAATTACTGATCTTCTACAATTAATAAAGTGTAGGAATATTAAAAATACTAATTACGTCGCCAGTTTTTGAATGGAGAGACTTGATGGTGAATCCGAAATGCCAGCACAAGACAACACAAACTCTGAGCAGTCTCGCCTCATCGGCTCCAACATGCCCAGCAGGGTTAGCTACATGAATCTCATAAGCAACTTGAGTGCAATAGTGCTCGTGGCTATCATCATCTACTGCTGTATCGCCAAAGGGGAGACAGTCTTGTTTGCTCTCCATCCGATTTTGATGGCTCTCGGGGTAAGTTTTACGAATTTATGGGGTAATCTCGTTTTTTAAGAGTACCCACGGAGTTATAAGTAATTACTTCACCTCTAAATGGAATATTTTATTACAGTTTATGCAAAAAAGTTTTCTTATCATAACTCCGTAGGGTTGTAAAAATATAAAGTTAACTACAAGTTGTATCTTTTTTTGTTTAAATTAACGTTTATCAGTATCAGTATTTGACCATAGTAATATAATTGAATAATTGACAAACACACACATGCACGTAAACACACACACACATTATGCAAGCCCATGCACCTACTTTGTAAAATGTATTTTTCCTCCCTTCTTTTTTCTTAACATTTTTTGTATTGTTTCCACTTAATTATTGCATATTAACTGTATTATTGTGGAAATCTGTTATTGGCTTTGTTTTTTGCTCACTGTGCTATGTATTATGTACTTTTTGTATTGCTGTTGATGCCCCAAATAAATAAAATAAACAAATTGTTGAGTAACCATGTATGTTGCAATAATTTAAAACTATTTGTTTTCAACCTTATATAAAATGAATGTTAATTTCACTAATTGTGGTATGAAACAGTAGCTTTATGATTTACTGAATATGTATGGTTAATCAAGTTTAATTTAAGAGATGATAATTAGGGTTTCTGAATTCGTTCATTCGTCAGGTGACAAGCAAAACTCACTATTTACTAAAAAATATTTAAACAAAAATCAACCTTCTTTTAGTACTAATATGGTTCACTATGGCTATGAACTTGTGGTGGTAATTAGTGAGTTTTGCTTGTCACCTCACAATATTATATGAAACAAAAAAAAGTGAAACTAATTTCAAAAGGGATAAAATAAAATATGCTTTTAAATGCGCTAGCTATGTTTGAAGTTGATGCCAAGCCAAATCTTAAAAGTGTCAACACACTGTTGAACCAAATGCTGACCCTGACCTGGTGCGGTTTCATAAGGAAAGAAAGCTGTCCATTTGTTGTTTGGGGATATTGACCAGTATTGTAACTATTTGGCTTGGCACAAACTTCAAACATATCAGTTGCTATGCTAGCACATATAAAAGGGATACAATTTTATTTTCTCCTTTTTTAAGTCAGTTTTCTTTTTTTAATAAGGTTTTCAAATTTTATTTACTCATTTTTAATTTAAGTTTTTATATGAGTGATGCAGCAATTCACAAAAGGAATTCGCGTTTTGGATAGTTTTTACATTTCAAGGTCTGGATCTGAATACATCATGATTTGCGGAGTTCCGTCAATTCTTCATGGAACACATCATCAGAACTGTATCATGACAAAAGAACCTTACTTAAGAAGACATATATAGCCTAAGTTTAATTACGCGTCGTTGAAGAGTGATAATGTGCTATCAACATGATATTTAATGTTACGTAATTACTAATGTTAATGCATAATTCTCCAAATCACCAAATCTCTCTCCAAATAAAACTAGAGAAAGGGGCAAGTTATTATGGTGTCATCTATGCAAACCTTTCACAGTTGTCATCCCCATTAGAGTTGCATGTAGGAATTAATAGATAATGTAAAGGGTATTCAACAGTTTTTGCCAGTTTGCTACAGAAATCTAAAAGCGCACATATATGTACTTATATATTTTCTTTGAATTTACAGTGGACAGTCTTCATGGCATCTGCTGTGAACGCAATTACACCTGGAGATCTGGCTACAGAGTGGATGCCCATTCGTCTGCGCAGCGCGCGCCACTGGGTATTGCAGGTTGGAGCCGGGATACTGATCTTAATCGCATTCCTTTGTATACTTTCAAATAAAATTATTCATGACAAGCCCCACTTTCAGACCTTGCATTCTAAATTTGGATTAACCGCCTTCATTTTCATGTTGGTGACCATGAGTGGAGGTCTTGGAGCCCTGTACAGTCTCAAGTTGAAACATTACCTGGCCCCTATTTATACCAAACTCTTGCATGCCTCTTTCGGACTTCTAACTATTGTGCTTGGCAGCGTGGCAATAATTCTCGGCATCTTCTCCAACTGGTGGACGTTTGGAGAAATATTGCGGTACACCAACTTGACGTTAATATTGATTGTCATGCTCTTCACAATATTGCGCCCATGCTTAAAAGTATATTTCCGTTTAATGGAAAGGATTGAAAACGGGAATTAATTTATACTTGAGTGTATCTTGAATTTAAACAAAAGTCAGCCCATATAGGTGGTTATCACACTGACACCGGAACCAACGCAACTATCATAGACATTCATACCGCCTCGTTCTCTCACCGTCGCCGCCTGGTTGCGGCGCCTGTGTGAAGACCGCCTATTACCTATTGTATGTCTCAAGTCATGACCCATGAACCAACAATAATGAGGCCGGTATAGTAGTACCGTTATAACTATAAGTTAAGCATTTTGTGATAGGTATTCAAACCTGAATGTTTGTATTAATTCCTTATATGGATATAATTCGGACCACCGTAAAATAAACTTATTTCAAACTTATTAAAGTAGAATCTTACATATTTTTTTGTTTGGAATCATTAAGTATCATTCGTTCTTGAACCATGTGTTAAGTGTTTTCCATAAGAGGAGAGAGGGAAGGGCTATCTACCTACATATTATTGTTGGTTAATGGGACATTTTGTGTAGGTATGTTCGTGTTGCTTTAGGCTTGCATATTCAAATTAGCCTTTATTTTCTCTTGCTCCCGCGTAAGTTATAAGTTTACTAATTCGTGTAGGTACCAAACTTAATTTAAACTTAATGGATTTTTAATTTTATACAATCATCAAATATATTTCATAATATTTTCTTAAACTTTATGGTCTTGTATTCTTATACATGCAAAGATTCTTATACACAACATCGATCGATGTTTGATTGGTCCAACAACATATCTTGCACCGTTGCACCACTTACTAAATACAATTTTAAGTGTAGTTACCATCGCGCATTATATTATAAAAATAAAATAGGAAAATAGTTTATTTATGTTATCAACTATTTAATTAGTTATTACTTACCAGTAAAACAATATAGGTATGTATTTTGTTATATGTCTTTTTTTATAGTAATAAGTCATTACATATTACATGCATCATACAAAAATTTATCGTAATATCAAAAATGAGCATTACCTATTTATAAAATATTAGTAGGTCAAACAACTTGTTTTAATATATTTGATGTTCTCTGGTGAGAATTAGGGCTCAATGTTGATCTTGTCTTTATTTATAGCACAAAGCACATTTTACAATTAACGTTTTTAAAATATATTTTAAATATAAACTTTACAATGTTACCCATATTATTAAGCATAATTAGTTTCATATTTCATATTTTAGTAGTTAATCTAATGAGGTTAATACTATTAAATGCTCAGTACAGATGGCACTAATAGGAATTGGTTTCAACTGACATATAAACGTATAATTGAGGAATGAGGACCTACCGCGATAATCGAAATTTTGTTATGTGCATTTCTATCGCTCTTGCATATTCGAGCGATAGCGAGTTAGATGGACGAACGAACGAAGCGAAGTGGTTCGGCGTAAGCCCTCTGGGCTGTAACGTCCTAAGGACAGCCAAGGACAGATTAACACAAGAATTGAATTGGAACATAAGAATATTATATGTTAAACCCCAAAGTATTTTATACTCAGCGGGTGTGAAAATATTAACAAACAAATGTACTTACTTAAGGGTTTATCCCCCTGGCGGCACTAGCTTAAAAATCTCCCCTGTCACTTGGAACCAATTTACTGCAGCGCCATCTGTGTTAAGTTATGCAGGTTTAACCTCTTTGTTAAAGAATTTTAAGGACCAACCGAAAAACCGTGGAGGACCTACACTGTAGGTAATTGGTATCCAGAGTAAAAAATAATAGTGTGTTAAATTAAGAGCCTAAAGATTCTAAAAAACAGGCCAGGTGCGTGTCGGGCCACGCATGAAGTTTCCGCACACATTATTTTTAATACTGAGAGAAGGTTTTTGGAAAAAAACTCACGCCTCAACCGATAATGTTCAAAACAATTTTCGTGGAATGTATTGATGAAGCTACTTTTTGTCTTTTTTTGTACGCTCGGTCTTAAAATGATCTTATTATATAAGGACTTATTTTAATGTTCTTGATTTTGTAGTTTTCTTTTTTTTATTGTGATATGTTTTCGTACTTTTAATGAAAAAATTTTGTATTTCCAAACATGTGTAGTAGCTAAAGTGTCATTCTACGGATCTTGCTAACTATGTAAACTAACCGCCATATTGAAATCATCAGTCAGTGACAATTTCAATGTGGCGGTTTGTTTACATAGTTAGCAAGTTCCATAGAATGACATTTTACAATCATAGTTGACAACTCACCGCTTTGTGGAAATAATTATTAATAGGATAAGTACCCCCTATTAATAATTATTTCCATACTGCAGTGTTTTGCCGCCAGAGTGCAGCACTAGCACATATTGTAAACCATAGATTAACTTATACATACTACTTTTCAAGTTTCCACTAAGTGACTGATGCACTAAGGCGGTTTGTTTACAGAGAGAATTTAGAGAGAAATCAAAATTGTCTCTCTATCGCACATCGCTAAAAAATATGCAAGAGTAATGGAGAGGCAGATAACGAAATTTCGATTTTCATTTTTCTCGGTAGGCCCTCAGTTTGTGCTAGTGGCCCTCTACGCAGAGTTTTACACATCAATATTCAGGTAGTATAAATATTTGCATTTAGAGTCTGGCTAGCCAAATTTTGTTGACAGATATTTCCTTGTTGCATCACCAATTGTCTATGCTTTTAAAAAAAGTTAAAAGTCTGTTGTCAATTTATGTCATTCATTCGAATTGTTCGCGGTTTATAAGGCGTTTATTTTAAATAATACATATAATAATAACTATACCGAGTGACGTCCGCAACCTATTATTTAAGCTCGTAAATAATTACGACAATGTGCGAAGTCGACGTGAAGCGTTTTAAAACAAAAAACTGCAATGTTTACAAGTCGGAAACAATTTCGTAGGTTGGTGCTCTATTAATATTTTGATACTTTAAGTACTAGTTCTAAACTTCTAACATTTCCCTATAACTTTGCTTAAGTATGTGAATTTATTAATACCTGAATCTCATAAACAGGACAAGTGTGTAAAAAAAACGGATAAAGTAGAAGTTCTGGAAAATATCAATAAAATCAAAACATTGGAACGTAATCATATGTGTTTGTTGTTGACTATACTTTACATAGTGGTAGAAATTAATGTGAGCTGACTTTGAGTGCAGTCAACGTATATTTAACTTATTTCCTTAGGTACCTTACGTATGCACAGCAAATTAAAAATATTTTCTAGTATCAAAACTATAATTCCTACTACACACAGTGTGACCAGCCCAAGATTTTTTGAATTTCCCGCCAAAATTTTGGGTAATATTTCAATAGCCAGACTCTATTAATAGGGAATATTAGGCAAAGCTCTGTGTAGGTGGCGCCACTAGACATACAGTAAACAAAGCTCTATATCTCTATGGAAAGCTCGTTGACATCATCAATGACACATCATGTCATGGTGTCATGTTGTCATGTCATAAACAAATAATTAGTAAAAGTTAGAGCTGGGTCGTTTCGAGTTTTCCGTGAAACGAAACGTAACAGTTTTTTTTAACCACGTAACTGTTTTCAAAAACAGTTTCTAAAATAACTGGATTCCCTGTGTGTGTCGAACGAAACGAAACGAAATCGCATATTGAGGTAATAAAACGTAAAATACGCAATTCACATTTCAAAAAAACCTAATTTGCATCGTCTCACTAATGTCTAATACAACTTGACCCCTAACTTCAGTACTTTATAAAGATAAATCGATAGGTCACACATAAAATGGCCTCTCAATTCATGATGCTAACGAGTGTTCGTTAAGCGTCGTGAATAATTTTTAATGTTGTTCAATTGACGCTACTTTCGCTACTTGCTTTCAATTTACGCATTAAAAGATTTCTTAATTTAAACCCTAATGCTTAGAAAATAAAGCGCTTATGTGTCTAACGAACATTAAAGTTTTTGAATATAATGGCCTGGTAAAAAGCGTGCCTAGCGTCTACCTGAACAAAGCTCAATCCGTTTCGTTTCGTTTTTATCTCTATCTCGCTCTTTCGTTAGCCAATAACCTATATCTGTCCCTGCTCATCGGAAAACGAATAAAACAGTTTTAGAGCTGCGTTTTGCTTTGCGATAGTTGCGTCCGTTATGCGCGACTATGTTATCGTATGTCGCCGCCTCTTTGTCATCGTTTTTATAAAAACAGTTTGTCGTTCCTGCCACAAACTGTTATTTCGTTACAGCACAAGAAAGTGTTTTTAAAAACACTTACGGAAAAAAACGCTCAGCTCTAGTAAAAGTGAAAAGTAATTAAATTATTATAATAGGTACTTACATAATTTTAATAATAATATTTAATTACTTTTACTGTGAATATGGCGCCCTACGGACATTTAAAGGTCGAAGAACTTAAAAAGCTGCTTCGGGAACGCAAACCTAAAAGGAAATAAATTAATAGTTTAAAAGAACACTAGAAAAACACGCTTGATGCCTGATCGTGTTCAAAGTCTATTACGTGACCGTTCTCACAAGTGCAAACACGACTATGATAATATTCCATCATGGAATGCCAGTGCCTATCTTCCGGCTTTATCATCAGACCTTGAAACCTAATCGTGGTAAAAGTTCATTTCAAGACTTTTCTAACAAATCCAAATACAGCTATGATACGATGTTCCAACATGAAGTTCCAGTTCATATCTTCCGGCTCCATCATCAAATCAGTTCGACAGTACCATATTATTGTATTGTCATCAGAACTACATACAGCTGCCAATTTTCATGGCGCTACGATCCTTGGAAGATGGTTAAATTAGATTCCATTACATAGTTACATACAGGTCGACGGTCGACCATAAGCGTGTTAATTACTTACTTAATCATATTTAAACCTATTTAATTCCAATTTTCAGAATGTAATTTTTACTTGTCTTGTTCCAGGCTTACCCTATACGACGAACAAAATAACTTTGGTAGCATAAAAAGTGGTTACACAGGTTACACTGAAGGCAACAGCTCAAAATCTTTATTCACGCCATTGCCGGATAAATTTAAAGACATCAATTCTAGCTCAGATTTACACTGACGACCTACACTTTCTATAGAGTCCTTACAAAGATAATACCTACTGTTAAAACCTGTGTGTGTCTAACTATCCAGTTGGCGACCTGCAGTGTAATCACTTATTGTACTACAAAAGTTATTGTTTTCATAAGCCTTGAAACAAGTAGTTTTCGTCGACTCATTAGTCTAGTCTAGTTTTTTTTTTTTTTGTAACGCCATTATAATATGCTACTGTTACATTGTTAACTTATAAATGAATAAATGATTATAAGTGTTATGTTTCCGAATCATTTCAAACTTTATTATATACAAATTATTACTTTATCAATAAACAAAGGAGTCGTCATAACTAGTCGTGCCCACAGAGCCGAGGACAATTGGACATAGACTTTCTTGGGCCACAGCTTCTTCAAGATAATGAACACCACAATCGAATGCTGCCGTCTCATACGAAGCGATGTTGTTGTATTAAAACCAGGCATATAGTTTTGCAACTGTGGGTTATCTACACTATTTTCTTGCGCCACAACATAATCAACACCACAATCGAATGCTGCTGTCTCGGATGAACATTTAGAAAGGGAGCTAAGTCATCAGAGTTCTCAACATGTGTAAGCATTAATTTTCATTTCGCCTCACTCGCTTCAGCCTGTTCTCGCCTTTGATTAGTTATTATAACTTCCGTTTTAGTCCACTGAAAGATGGAAGGCCCAGGTTCCCTTCTTTAAAACGCGCCTGGTATTATATAATCCTGAAAATAATAACAAGAGGTTTAGGTTATGCTCAGAATAAAATTGGGTAGTAAATGTGACGGTTATTCTATTATTTCGAAATTCTTACCTGAAAAGTTTTCAGATGCAATGAAATCTTCGGATTTAAAATGTGCTGAACATATCTTTGAGGTTTTTTTTTTGCTTTACGACGTACTACCGCTTCCCACAGCTTTCATACACTTTGGTCTTTCGGAAATGAATGATTCCCTTGATTTCTACAGCCAAATACGCAGCACTGATGCATTATTGTATTAACATATCTTGTAAGTATTAACCTTATTTTAAACTCAAATTATATTAATATATTTAGCAATTTTATTTTAATCCCGTTTTGAAAGACTTGTCAAAATTGTCAAAAAACTGTTTACTATATGGATCGGTCATGCCCTCTGGCGGAAGAACAATGCAGTAATATTCCCTATTACCATAGTATTATCGTGTTGTAATTTTGAATGTATTGTACTTTTAATTAAGCCTGCTGCAGTGACCGACAGGAACCTATAACCGACGTTTTTATTTTTTATCCAAGAAAATAAGGCTGGCAAGCCGATTTCAGGCAACACTGTTAAATAGCTGCAAAGTGTTGCCATATCAAGAAATGTTAAGTAATTACACACAAAACTGTCAATGTATTTTTGTTTTAGAAATTTGTTATAAATAAATAGGGTCATTCATACCTTAATGATGACCTGTCTAACAATTTTATATCAGCGCAAAAATGGAATAATTCACCGCCTCCTACAAGACTTGAACCTGCGATGTTTTGTAATCTTTTTTTCCATTTTTTCTTTAATATAAAATTTGTAGTATCGCTCGCAGACGAGACGTATCTGCGTGTTGAGAAATTGACCTACCGAACTTATTTAAAAAAAATCACAATAACACCTAAACTTTTAGAGAACTTTTATAAATTCTATAATATGTTTTTTTCTAGTCATATACCTATACGACTCTTTAAAGTAGGGTCATTGCGTCAGTTCACCGTCCAGTGCCTGTTTCCGTCCACTTGGCGTAGTTGCTACAAAGAATTGCGTATCATTTTAATATACAGGTATTTGTTCAAATTATACGCATTTCTAGAATTCATAGGCATATATTCAAATTATACGCAATTCTGTAGCAACTACGCCAAGTGGACGGAAACATCAGGCACTGGACGGTAAACTGACGCAATGACCCTATAAAGAATTATATCATTAATTGAACCAAATTTGATAGGCCCCATATTTAATATCTTTAGGTCTGTCTGTAAGAATTATTTTGGTGCTTTTTTAATTGATATATACAGGGTGGAAAGGCACGACGATCCTTCCCGGAAGTATTAGGTCGTTTAAGTGATACAGAGACTATTGGTAATGGTAAGAATCGTTAATTGAGTAAAAAATAAAAATTGCAAAAATACTACTTTTTAACTGTGGTGATAACCCTATAGCATGTGCACATGACGGCTAGATTAAGGATCTCCGTCGGGAAAGCTCGGGACTTTACACTTTTTTCCGATCGTTGACAGTATCGCAATGATGTATGAATGACGCATAAATGTCAAATAAATCAAATGCATGCAAAAATATTACAAACAATTTTATTAATTTCTTAGATAATTACTTTTTTCCAATATTTAATACTATCTTCTTTTCACATACGGTGTTCAAATGTACCTCCGTGTATTACAACGCCGCCGCAGCCCGTACCCGAGTATGTCGATGCACATGCGATATAGTGTATGCTCTTCGTCATTTATCCTCCGCAGAAAGCACCAATTAGCCTTTGTCTCATTTCGTCCGCAGTTTCACATTCCGTTTGGTTTGGTACACCATATCTTTTACACAGCCCCACAAATTTAAATAGCCACGAGCATCTAACATTTTTATTTGAAGAATATGACATTCAATAAGTATAGTTCAATGAAAATTTAATTTCAAACATCAGACGTCTTGTCTATTTCCTACCACGCAAGAAGGTTTGTTAGTTTGGTATTGAAGAAGTATTTATTCTTGATTTATTCTTAGTATTTCATTTTTGCAAGTTCATTTGGTGCAACTAACACAACCTACTTGTTATTTTTAATTATTTTAGATAGTTTCCAATTATTCGAAAATAATTTTGTGAAACGTGTTAAGAAACTAAAACCTTTTTATCAGTCAAGGAAACCAGAGATATTTATAAGACGATTGCGTACTTTTGAGTGGTTGTCAATGTCACCATTTGAACTGTCGTTGTAAACAATGTTGTGGTTAGTATTATTAATATTAAGGAATAACATAACTATTTCATTCAAGTATTGAACAAGTGGAACCACTAAGAAAGCGAAAATCCTGCAATGATTCTTACCGTGCTGTAAGCAGACCTAAAAATGGTTAGATGGCAACAAATTAGCATAATTTCCTGTCGAATACTGATTGTTTACAAGTAAGTTCATTGACCCTGTCACCTGTTAGGGTTAGAACAAAGTAGTTTTTTGCGTGGATGTTTAAAAGGTCATAATTTAGAAACGGTTGCCCATATTAACATAGTTTCTATGGAGAAAATATAAAGCTTAGGCTAAACTATCTCCCATTTCCGGAAAGGATCGTCGTGCCTTTCCACCCTGTATATTGGTACTTGTTTTTTTTATTGTTAATAGTTGTTGTGTAAATTGATTTACTAAAGAAACAAGAATATGTATGAGATCAGCAAATGTGTAAGTTTCAATTGCTGAAAACAAGCATAGGTAGGTATATGTAATTATACCATATGAGAATTTATATTGTGCCAAATACATAACTATCTATAATCTATATATAATACTTACATAAAATAAGTTGGCCAAAAGCACAGAAACAAATATTTAACCCTACTTTTGTACTTAAAGCATAGTTTAATCAGATCTGAACATTTGTGGTTGTAGCAGAGGCAATGAAGACTGATAAAACACTGAGTCCCTCGAAAATAATGTAGGGTCCGGTCCCTACCTACACCAACCTACACCTATTGGCAGTGGCGTAGCTAGGGGGGGGCGGCGGGGGCGGCCCGCCCCGGGTGTCACCCATTTGGGGGGTGACACCCGACCGTGAACATCAGTAGTGCCATCTATAAAAAATCGTAAAACTGTGGCAGGTTGCACAACCGCCATTAAGGAAATAATATACAACATGCCCACGAGGAACCCGAGAGATTTTGACAGAATATTCCTGATCATATTTAAAGACTAAAATGTCCTATAAACTGTTTTGGAATTCGCCTAGTTTCATAGTCCAGTAGCACCAGCATAGCAATGTACAAATTGCAGAACATTCCCAAAAAGCGGAAACGTTCTCGAGAATGTTCTCAGAACATGGAAATTATTGTTCCGCCATCTTGGATTTTTTCCAAAAAAACTTTTTTTTGACATAGGAATCTAGAGGCCTCTATCTCCCGCCATGCCAAATCTCAGCGCGCTCGCACCAACTTGAAAAAAATTAAAAAAAAGTAGGCCATTTTTTTTAATGCAGTTTGTTTTGTCTCGGGGCCCTCTATGACATTTGGTCGAGCACCCCCCACCTATCACGCACCGTTTAAAAGTTGCCATACAAAATAAAAGTGGCCCCGCAATTGTAGCATTTTTCCAAAAAAACAATTTTTGATAGGTATTTAGGGGATCCCGAGATTCCGTGGCCAAAATTTCAGCGCGCTAGTGCAAACTTGAAAAAATTAAAAAAAAAAGTCGGCCATATTGAAAAAAAACATGGCGGCGTCAATATGACATTTGGTCGAGCACCCCCCACCTAGGTCTGACCGTTTGGCCGGGCCGTCATACATTTTTCTGACCGGAAGCGGTAGACCAAAAGTCGGAATTTTCTGGGGGTAAGGATACTACACCTAAACTATCGTGAATATTCATGGTATAAACTACGATAAATAAATAAATTCTCGTTCTCGAGAACATTCTCAGAAGTTACCGAGAAATTCTCATGTGGAAAGTTTCGCAACTTTGGAAAGTTTTTTTTTAATTATGTGATTATTTCTGTAATTGACAAAAAAAAGTTAAAATTATTTTTGGGTGACAGTTTTACAAATTATAGCATTTACATTTTATGTACAAAAAATCGAAAAACGAGAAATTCTCATGTGGAAAGTTTCGCAAATTTGGAAAGTTTTTTTTTAATTGTGATTATTTCTGTAATTGACAAAAAAAAGTAAAAATTATTTTTGGGTGTCAGTTTTACAAATTATAGCATTTACATTTTATGTACAAAAAAATCGAAAACAATTTTATTTTGGCGAAATTGACGTAAACTCTTTTAGTATTTTTTCCTTATTTTGGCCTCAGAAATGCATGGTTAAAATCTCTCGGGGTTCCTGGTATGTAACAATAATATGTTGGTGCCTCGTAGGTTTTTTTATTCAGAAAGTTTTTTTTAATTATGTGATTATTTCTGTAATTGAGAAGCTATGTCACTATTTCTAATTGGGTGACTCTGGACTATTTGAAATTCATTGTGAAATGGGATTTTACAGAATCTCTTTGAAATCGCGCACTTGGCAAAAAAAGTTTCAAATTTTTTTTTAACGTAAATTATTTGTATATCTTTCACGGGACAATGATGACTCGGACCTTTGGGAGGCGTGCGCGGAGCCCAGGCCAACATGTAGACCCTTATGACACTTATGAAATGTGGGTTACACCGAGCGGATGCTGTCCTTGCCCGTGTCATAGAACGCGCGCAGAGGCAACACCCGCCAGGGTGTGGACTATTGAGAGTTCATGGAATCTAAAATGAAAGCGATGGAGTAAATTGTGAGCTATGGAATATTAAACGTAATTTTATAACTGTAAAATATTAAACATATTTTACAATTTTGATTGAATTTTGGGGTGACACCCACAATTTCCGCCCCGGGTGCCACCCATGCTAGCTACGCCACTGCCTATTGGGTAAATACGCATATAAAATAGAGCGGACCTGATTAAATTTTTGAGTTATATTGTTGTTATTGGATTTCCCGCTTTGAAAAAAATTACACGTGATATCTTCTCGGGACCCCCTCCCCTATCGTGATCATTCGTGATATTTTAACCCCCCCCCCCCCCCCTCCCTCCTAAACGATCACATGATTTCTGGACGACCCCTAACGCACGCGGCGTTGTATGGAAACTATCAGTCTTCAGGCCTCTGGCTGCATGTAGGTAAGCTACATGCTAATACAATTTCATATGACATGGGAATTTCTTATAAGTATTAGTATTTACTATTGATATGAGTACCTACATTAATTTTGGTATAGTAGAATTTTATTTGTAAATCGGTCTGGCGTAGGGTAGAGCGGGGACAAACGTAACAGCGGGTGGAAAGAAAAGTAAAAATTGCTCTGTAGGTTTATCCAATAGTCAAAACACCGCTCCATAATTTTTTACTTCACGATTGACAAAAGTAGTAAAATGTTTTGTTTATTATTATTAGACATAGATGGTATTAGAAGTGTCACGGGTGGGACATCAAATGGCCCCTCCTCTGCGAGGTTCCTGAGACACCTTGCAAATTTTAACAAACTATGCAACTTTTTTATATATTGTTTCGTGAATTAGGTACAAGTATAATTATTTACTAAATAAGTAACAACAGACAATTTTTTTAAAGTCACTCTAAAATACACAATTATAAGGTAAATTTACATGAGACAATTAACTGGATGTATATTATGACATTTATGACTATTTATGACTACATTAATTTCATCAAAATAATAACCCAGAAACTGAGGTCGAAGTACAAAATGTTACGTTTGTCCCCGCTCTCCCGTACGAGTGAAGAATTTTGAAATAGAATCAAAAGAAAACTCGTTGGTAATCCAATATTCTTCGATTATATATGTAATTAATGTAGCAATGTTTAAATATTATACATATATGTACGTAGACTCGTATCTCTGCATGTAGGTGTATGTATATCATTAATAAATATGTTAAATGTACGAATAATTGATTAAATATTTATGCAACGACAGTGTAGTTTATATTATAAATAAGTACAAGCAAATATTTACTCATGAAAACGGGGTACCTATTGACCTACCTAGCTACGCTTGCTCGCCTGTATCAGAGGATTCAGAGGCAGGGACCAGTGACCAGAAAACCCCTTCAATTAAATAAGAGGAAATATACCAGCTGAGCCCCTTCTCAGATTTGAGAATTTTAGGTAAATATCCCGTCGCGCTGACGGGTGCGGCTCCTAAAATTAGTGCGATAAGGACAACTGCAGCTTAGGCGAAAAACCCTGCGTAAAAATCTCAGAAATTGAGGTTTCGGTTCTTGACATTTTCCTCCTCCAAAACTTACGAGTAGATATAGAGATAGAGATCTTTATTTTGCATCCAATGTACATATTTATATTACATACGAGTAGACTACATAGTAACATATAGGCACATGGACCCTGGTGGGGTATCGCAAAAATATTTGTAAGTAATAAATAACAGATCAAATTATAAGTTCTATACATGTGACAAGCATAACATGACTTAAAATAAATTAAGAGTAGGTAACAATTAGGTAGAAACAATCAATTTAACATTTAACTAGAATATGTTTTCTTACATACTTATATTATATTTAACGATAACAAGGTATCCTCGTCCATAAATTCAGATATAAGTACTATAATAGATTTTTCGACCAGCTCATTACTTTTTAGATTTGTTGCAAATTGGTTGTGTGATGTTTTTAAATAAGCGGGATTTTTTTTTGTTAATTTTAATAGCCCTGTAATAGGGGCCGTTATTGTAGATCTCTAGTTTCGGTTCCGGAAGTTCTAAATACTGTTTGCGTCTGGCATTTTGGCAATATGTAAAAAAGATGTATATTTTTGTGAACGAACATTAAGGTTAAAAGATAGCGGAGGGTCAAAAGATCTCAACGAAATTTCGGGAGCTGAATTAAAAATAAATTATCAGTGTCTGACCGTTTTGATTTCTGCGTTGATTGTTGCCGATTTCGTATTCTAGGCGTCTGTTGACGGTGCATTTTTTTGCTCGTCTTAGCGCTGTTTGAAGTAACCTAGTTCATATGAAAACAGAGGGCCTACCTACCGCGAATCACGTTCGACGTGTCGCCTCCAAAAACTGCCAGGTTACGGTGAGGCCGACATACGACAACAGGTTTAATTTAGCTATTATAATCCGTTTTCTTCATTCTATTTTTCGATGAGATAAATTGTAGCTGTCACTCGATACCACAAATTTGGCCGGACACAGGCAGCTGCCAACACGTGGCCAACACAGGATTTGGCCGACCACTTTTTCTTTACTATCCTCAATGGCAGCTATCCTACCATACAAGTTTCATTCTATTTTTCGACGAGGTTTTTTTTTTGATGCCATTTGCACAAAATTTGCCAAGTTAAGCCGCGGCCGACCAGAGCAGTTGAACCTATTAAAAGTCAGCTACCCTCACAGAGTGGGTAATTTCATTTCTTTTACCAGGTGGATTTCATGCAGCTGGCCCCCGGACTAAAAAGCATCAGCTGGTATTATTACGCCATTATTTCAGCAGCTTTGGCGCAAGCACAGTGACTATAGTATCTTCTTAGTAGTTTGTGACAGTTGACTCATCTCTGGTTATTCCACTAGGCCACCTGAAAATATATGAAAATTGGTTGGGTTGTTATATAGGCTGACCGCAGACGTTCAGTTTCCTGATCAGGAACCCGAATTGGGAATACAGATTCGGAAACCTGAATGCTCTCTTTTCATACAAAATTTTCGACCAGGTGCACACGTTCTGTATTTTTACTGAACCTACCGGTACCTGGAGCGCATCGTCAGAAAGAGCAGAGGACCTACCGCGAACCACGTTCGACGCGTTGCCTCCCTGTCACACTTACGTACGAATTTACACTTGCAACAGAGAGGCAACACGACGAACGTTGTTCGCGGTAGGCTCTCAGAGAATGCCTCAGAGTATTAATGATGACTTGATGAGGGATGAAAAGAACTTTGCTATAACCGCGAAAATCGATGTGCGCAAATTGCGGGCATTTTTCTCTGTCACTCTAATTAAGCCTTCGTTGGAGTAAAAGAGAAAGATCCCCGCAATTTGAACCTGCTTGTATATTTCCGTCTTTTAGGTGGTCTTCCGGCCAAGATGTTTTAAAACATTTAAATAACTTTGTTCTATATCCTCCTGCTCTTCCTCCCCTTCTGAAGTAGCAATAATGAGGGCTACCGTTTTTGTGCTCACCAGTTGGTGCCACTGTAGAAGTAGGTCATGTACCTAGGTCCAGAAAAACAGATCTAAAAATTCTTCTAATGCTTATTTTTATAAAATCACGTTCATTTATACACAAAGGTATATAAAAGTCTAAATTTTTTAGGGTTCCGTAGCCAAATGGCAAGAAACGGAACCCTTATGGATTCGTCATGTCTGTCTGTCTGTCTGTCCGTCCGTATGTCACAGCCACTTTTTTCCGAAACTATAAGAACTATACTGTTGAAACTTGGTAAGTAGATGTATTCTGTGAACCGCATTAAGATTTTCACACAAAAATAGAAAAAAAAAACAATAAATTTTGGGGGTTCCCCATACTTAGTACTGAAACTCAATTTTTTTTTTTCATCAAACCCATACGTGTGGCGTATCTTTGGATAGGTCTTCAAAGATGATATTGAGGTTTCTAATATCATTTTTTTCTAAACTGAATAGTTTGCGCGAGAGACACTTCCAAAGTGGTAAAATGTGTGTCCCCCTGTAACTTCTAAAGTGGCCCACTGATTAACAGTCCGCCGGACCCCAAGTAACACAAAAGTAGCTGAATATTGTTTGAATAATAGAGCATTCCGTACTGTATGCTGAATAAGGTAGCTGTATAACGTCTGTATAAGCGCTTACACACACTTCACACGGTTTGGGCGCAAAGTGGGCTAGCCCACGCCACTTATTACTGAATAACAGTAATGTAATAGCTGTATAAGTGTATGCCCACACATTGAATCGCTGAATAACACTTGTATAGAGGCTGTCAAAAGCTTCTATACCGCTTTTAAACCAAAGTTATCCAGCTTTGTATAGAATGACTCAGTTAGTCACACGTTATGCAGCTTTTGGTTCAAAAGTGCATTGTTACTGAAAATATATTCAGCTATTTGTGTATGATTTGTCTTCCATTTTAATTTGTGAACTCGTGTCAAAGTGTAGTGTCTGAAGTGAATACAAAATAAGGAGGACATTACCCATAATTGATTTGATGTTTACATAACATCAATTTCATTGCGCATGCGGCTTTACTGTTAATATATATATATACATTTTATTTAAAATTTTAAAGCGCCGCGTAAATAATGCACTGTTTAGAAAGTAAATATAGAAAATGTAGTACTCCACTTTTAAATTTGTAATTTTTTTGCGGTGTTTAGATGTTTTAGTGATAGAAAATGTACTTTAACAAGTTATGCTACGATAAAACTAGTTTTATAAATGAATATAAATGGGTTTTTCAGTTCATTTTAAATTCCTATTTAATTTTAGAGGTTAGAATATGAGCAACCGTAATGGCGTCCGACTGTGCTGAATATAAGCTGCTGCCACAGCTATTATGTGCTAAATTTCTGAATAGGCATTCACATTATTCGCGTTACTAAGCTACATGTTAGGTAATAATGGTTTTAGAACAACAAGTTTTGAATAACATCAGTATAATAGTAATTGTTTTCGCAATCTTAAAGCATATTAGGGTTCTATACACAAATGGTAAAAACCACATAGATCCTCACTAGTTTGATGAGAAACATTATAGGTATGTAACACGGGCAATATTCAATCCTACTTCCTACTAATATTATAAACGCGATATAATATTTAAGTTATATGATAAATCTGGGGGCACGGCAGACTACACAGTTATTTTTTCCGTTATCAGTTCCGACAAATATGTAGTAGGTAAAGGTATACGCAAAGATGTACGAAGTGAGTACGAAGATGTGTATAGTATGAGTATGGTGTGGTTACGAGTATGGTATGAATATGAATATGGTATAGGTGCTAAGGTGCGGGTATATTAGTAGCGGGTATCACGGGTATGAGTACAAGTATAGTTTGGTATGGGCAGTATTGTTTAGGTATGAGTACGAGTATAGTGTGGGATGGGTATGAGTAGACCCACTTGAAACCTAAAAACAGTCCGTTCAAAATCGACAGGAGAACCGATTTCGCTATATTTTAATGGGGGTGATTATTTTATTTTTCACATACCCAGTCCAGTCTACAAGTTTTTAATGCAACAATATCAATAACTAGCATTTGCCACCTTGTTTGCAAACTAGCAACAACCTTAAATGGCCATTGGTAAACTTTATCTCGTTGCAGTAAGGTATGCAAATGGTCAGTTAACAGTGTTTACGATGGTAGCTAGCAATTGTTTTACGTCATTAAAACGACAATGCATCTTGTGTAAAATAACCAATCGAAGAGAATTGTTAAGAAAACTAAACCTCGATTTTTTAAATAATGGTTGGATTAAAGAATAAATACGCAAGATGCGTTCAAAATAAAATAAAAACACGCTCAAGCTCAAAGCAAACAGGCTCAAGTAGCACTGTTGACCGTGTATAAACTTATAAAGCTACGGAACCCTCTCCACCGCGCATTTGTTGATACTAAGCAGTAGTTTGAATAGCGCTGCTCATTGCGTTCATTTTGCAGCTTTTAGCAAGAAAAGATAGTATATGTGTACTAAAATCGCTATAACTTAAGTATAAGTGTTGTTTTAGTATTTATTATTCAGACGTTATGTCTATAAAAGCCATAACTAACCCATATATGCAGCTACTGAATAACAAATAATATGTGGATTTCATTACAGCTTCCAGTAATAGCGTCCACCTTTATTCAAAAACTAGCATTAAAACAGAAACTGCAACCGCTTTTATACAGTTGAAAGTCTTCACCGACGCTTCTTTTCAGCATTTAGTAGCCACTATCACATTTTTCTTAATATTGTCTGCTTAATATCTCACGACACAAAATATATACAGCTAATTGCTGCTAATGCTGCTATTATGCAGCTTTTAGTAACCACAAATGCTTTAAGCTGAATAATGTCTGACTAACTGTGTAAGAAATAAGTATTATTCAGCTTTAATATGCAAAACCGATACTATGCAAAATTTATTCAGCATTTAGGCCCCACTAGGCCCA
This sequence comes from Cydia splendana, assembly GCF_910591565.1. NCBI lineage: Eukaryota > Metazoa > Arthropoda > Insecta > Lepidoptera > Tortricidae > Cydia > Cydia splendana. The sequence goes on from NC_085962.1 coordinate 16,806,823, forward strand.
CATATTTTCTTATTCCGAATTTAGTAATTTCCACCGCTTATACACAAAATTTATGCAATCTTAATTTGAATAAGATGATAATTTTACTCTATTATCCTGCTTGTGTTACTTGGGACGGTATCGGCCTGTCAGTTAGAACAAAATTTTGACATTTCCGAACAACTGACAGGCCGATACCGTCCGGCGGACTGTTAATCAGTGGGCCCCTTTAAATAAGAGATTGATAATAAAACTAAAAAAAATATATGATGTACATTTACATTACCATGCAAACTTCCACCGAAAATTGGTTTGAACGAGATCTAGTAAGTAGTTTTTTTTAATACGTCATAAATCGTAAACCGCAATTTTATTATGTTATTTGCTGCTACGGAACCCTTCTTGGGCGAGCCCGACTCGCACTTGGCCGCTTTTTTCAACCTGTTTAAGTTTGCATATATTTTAGTTGGCACTTTTTTTAAACCACTAACATTTCAATAAATATCTCAATTAGCTATATCTATTGTTTGCCATTGATTAATCAAAGATGGACAAAGATTTACTACAATTATGAATACTTAAGGAGTGAAAATTCGCGATAAAAAAGCTTGAAACCCCCAAAATCTCTTTGAAAGACCTCCGTCTACACTAGCGCCCCTAGCGGCGAAATTAAACGCGGTAGCCCTCATTGATTCCTCCAGCTTTTCAAGGTCGATATATGGCCTTAAAAGATAAATACTTTATGTAATGCAATATTTACATATCCATATGAAACAAAGCTTAATGAAAATAATTATCCTTGTACATACCGGAAAATCATCAAACAAATCCGATCCGAGGAGCTCTTCGATGTGGAGGCAATTGATGGTGAGGCGATACACAGACAGTACTTAGTCGTTCTTTATAATAGTTTTATTGAGGCCTACACGCTGACCCAGCTAACCTTGCCAACATAATTATACTTAGTGCATTTTCCGAATTCATCAAAATAAATTAACACTTTGAAATGCAAAATACGCGACAATCCGAATTTTGCCAATAGGTACTTGCCAATATGTCGTCGATTAAAAACTCTTATTTTCAAAATTTCATTCGGTCTTCCGTAGACCTAGACCATGAACTAATCTAGATTAGTATGGACTAATTAGGCATGGGCCTAGACCCGCCTAGACGGATTATTAATATAGATGACTAAGATGACTATGACAAATAAAACATATGTTTACCTACACCACACCATCCTCTGAGGGCCTATCGCGAACCACGTTCGACGTGTTGCCTCTCTGTCGCACTTGTAAATTCGTACGTAAGTGTGACAGGGAGGCAACACGTCGAACGTGGTACGCGGTAGGCCCTCTGCTTATTTTTTGCACATCGGTCGTGTCTAGGTCATGTTCACGTTACGCAAGATAATTTCGGCGGCAAGTGTTGCCAGATCATACTTTTTAGTACGGTTTAACGTTTTTTTTTGAGAAGTATGCGTACTAAAAATGTACCATGCCCAAAATCGTACTAAAATAGTACATTTTGGCCAAATAGTACGTTTTAGTACGATTTTACGTACTTCTCATATGAGTGGTTGGTTCAAAAACATGCTAAAATTGCGTAGGAAAAAATAGGAATGACCAAAAAAAGTACGATTTTTTTGCGTAAAGTATTATACGGATTATGTTCATAATGACAATTTTTAATTACGTATTGAATTTTATGTCAAAAGTGACGTTATTGGTTCAGAAAATAGACTTTAAGGTTTAGTAAAAGTCCCCGGTTTTTGGGGATATTCGCACTTTTCTTTCTAGTGAAACAAGAAACCAAAATTAGAAAAGTGTGAATATCTCGAAAACCAGTACATTAATTACTGGGCACTCTATATAGGTATAGGCACAGAATAATTAATAGTACTACCGTACAGAAAGGAAACTTCCTACAAAAACGAAGTTTGACAGCGGTTCAGGGTCGAATCATGCTATCCCTTTCTAAATTATGGCACTATCCCTTTCAGCTATTTAGGGTTGTCAAAAATCAAGTGATTATCTTATCTGTGGTCGTGCACGCAAAAGGAGGTCAAGTGGTGCCAACCCTAATAATTGCTCGGAGCAATGCCGAGCCGAGCGGAGCCGAGTTTGACCGAAGTTAGGAGTTTCGCACCCCTGGTATAGGTATTTTGACGGCCTCCCGGGTTCGAATTCTGGTGAGGGCATTTAGTTGTGTGTGTTGTTGTTTATGGATGTTTTCTATGCATATCTTCTGCGCGGAAAGAGAAGAGTCGTGGAATGTATGGGGCCAAATACATTCCACGACTCGGGTATGTCGATCTGTGTAAAAGTGTCCTATCTTCGTGCCGCCCACCATACAAAATTATAGCCAAGGAAGTTAGAACCTTGTTGTATTTTAAATTAGGTTGAATTTCATTAGTTCGAAAATTTTACGAGACAGATGAAATGCTACCTACTTTGTTTTTAATTAAGGTTGACATTCCATCGAAACTGAGTACATCCTAATGTACATTGGGCGGCACGAGGCTATTATAATATTTATACCAAAGAGAATCGACTGTATAGAGAGTTATTGTCATGGTAAATTATGTATTAGCCACAGTAAATCAGATCAGTAGATTTTGATGTATTCAAAAGGTACTTTAAATACACAATACAGTACGTAGCGGCCCCCTTTTTTAGATATCTGTCGTTAAATTTAAATAATTACGATTATTTAGCAGTGGCGCTAGTGTGCATGTTAATGGGCTCATAATCATACGAACTATATCATCGTCTTCCGCATTTTTATGATGTAAAGTAAATTATTGTAGACGCCTGATTTTCATAATCGGTTAATGGTAGATTAATTCAAAAGTATCACGACTATTTAATACTTTTTCTCTAGTGTTCTCACATACTGATTTTCAATAACGACTTCTTATCGATCGCTGCAGAGTTAGTTTGGTCTAACTCTAATGCTTTTTTCTTTAATAATTTTTTTTTAGGAATATCGTACTTTTTTTTAGATCCGCGTCGTACTTTTAGGTCTTTTAGTTTTCAGTGTTCTGGCAACTTTTCCAGCCGCGTATTATTATTTACCCAAGTTCACCGGATAATCGAAAATGTTGGTGGCAGTAAGTAGGGCTCGAAGCGGCATCTTAGCAGCCAAGTCTGTTGCCGAAAAGGCCGCCAAAGAATGCGGCAAAATTGTTGCTGTATCGGCCGTCGACAAGAGGGATTATGGTGCCAAAGCAGGGAAGGGGCAAGGTAAGGTGGTCGCGGTCATCGGTGCCGTTGTAGACGTAAAGTTCGAGGACATTCCGCCTTCCATTCTCAATGCCCTTGAAGTGCAGAACAGGCAGCCCCGGCTCGTGCTGGAGGTAGCGCAGCACTTGGGAGAGAACACGGTGCGCACCATCGCCATGGACGGTACCGAGGGTTTGGTGCGCGGGCAGGCCGTGCTCGACTCCGGTTCACCCATCTGCATCCCCGTGGGCGTGGAGACGCTTGGGCGCATCATGAACGTGATCGGCGAGCCCATCGACGAGCGCGGCCCTATCCTTACCGACAAGAGGGCGTCCATCCACGCCGAGGCGCCCGCGTTCAGAGACATGAGCGTGGAGCAAGAGATCCTGGTCACCGGCATCAAGGTCGTGGACTTGCTGGCACCATACGTCAAGGGAGGAAAGATTGGCCTGTTCGGCGGTGCTGGTGTCGGCAAGACCGTACTCATCATGGAGCTTATTAACAACGTAGCTAAGGCTCACGGTGGTTACTCCGTGTTCGCCGGCGTGGGCGAGCGCACACGTGAGGGTAACGATCTGTACCAGGAAATGATTGAGTCTGGTGTTATCTCCCTCAAGGACAATACCTCCAAGGTGTCGCTGGTGTATGGTCAGATGAACGAGCCCCCAGGTGCCCGTGCCCGTGTCGCTCTCACCGGTCTCACTGTGGCCGAGTATTTCCGTGACCAGGAGGGTCAGAATGTGCTGCTGTTCATTGACAACATCTTCCGTTTCACTCAAGCTGGCTCTGAAGTGTCTGCTCTGCTGGGTCGTATCCCGTCTGCTGTGGGTTACCAGCCGACCTTAGCCACTGACATGGGTACTATGCAGGAGAGAATCACCACCACAAAGAAGGGCTCTATCACCTCAGTACAGGCTATCTATGTGCCCGCTGATGACTTAACTGATCCCGCCCCGGCCACCACTTTCGCTCACTTGGATGCCACCACTGTGCTGTCGCGTGCCATCGCGGAGCTGGGCATCTACCCCGCAGTGGATCCTCTCGACTCTACCTCGCGTATCATGGACCCCAACATCATCGGCACCGAGCACTACAACATCGCCCGTAACGTGCAGAAGATCCTGCAGGACTATAAGTCGCTTCAGGACATCATCGCCATCCTAGGTATGGATGAGTTGTCCGAGGAGGACAAGCTGACGGTGGCGCGCGCGCGCAAGATCCAGAGATTCCTGTCACAGCCCTTCCAGGTGGCCGAGGTGTTTACAGGCCACGCTGGCAAGCTGGTGCCACTCGAGGAGACCATCAAGGGCTTCTCCAAGATCCTGCAGGGCGAGTACGACCACCTGCCCGAGGGCGCCTTCTACATGGTCGGGCCCATCGAGGAAGTTGTAGCCAAGGCCGAGACCCTCGCCAAGAGCACCTAAACTGTTATTGATGTGAATGGATGATGAAAATGTATTTCTTATTAATAAGTTTTCAAATAAAACAAAACTTAGGGAAATGCTTACTTTTTATCCATAATCATTCTTATGACAGATGACATAATTTTTAGCGGTAACAGTGACAACTGGTCAGTTGCCATGTATAAAATAGAATACACCGCATTCGTCCCCTTTTTTAACAGTTTAACTAAATTACCTAATAATTTTAAATAAAACTTTTACAAATTTGACCTATCCGGCGCTCCTCACGGTCTAGCTGACCTTCTTAATATTGGGCTGGCTGTTACCTCCACATTAACGTCCCTTCCCTCTTCCTCTTCTCTAGCAGCTGGACTACACTCTGGTATTGCACTTCTAGCGTTTTCACCATTGTAGTCGGAATCTAGAGGTGCTTCCATATTTTCAAAATTCCCCTCGATAAAAGGCTGACCTGATGATGGCTCCTCACTCAAAGTTTCAGATCTAGTTTCCTTTTCAACATGTATGTCTGATTCGTATTCTACATTTGGGCTAAAAGAAGGCCTCAGGGAGGACGTATCTGGTTCTAGGTTTTTGTTTAAATAAAATTTCATTAGGTGACATTCCAGTAGGTTAGTTAGGGCTTCGATTAACTCTTTATAAGTTTTCTGTGATGGTTTCTCCGGTGAAACGATGTTTTTTAGTACATTGTACGTTTCTGGTCCGATTAACGTTATAAGCATTGGGACCTTCATGCCTTCTTCAATGCAATTGACAATAAAAAACTGTTCCATCCTTTCGCTGTACTCGGTAAAGTCTTTTTCTTAATTAAAATGTTCTATGCTTCCAATTAACGCCATCTCGTCGCCAATAATAAGTTTTCAAATAAAACAAAACTTAGTGAAATGTTTACTTTTTATCCAGTAATTCTTATGACAGATGACGTGACATAATTTTTTGCATGTTTTTAAACAGTGACAACTGGTCAGTTGCCACGTATAAAAGTACAGATGGTCAAGCAAATCTTGTCAGTAGAAAAAGGCGCGAAATTCAAGTTTTCTATGGGACGATATCCTTTCGCGTGCCTTTTTCTACTGACAAGATTTGCTTGACCCAGTATAGTAACAGACTACCGCACCGGACCGCGACCTTGGTGCGGTGCGGCGCATTTATGTGTGTAAGCCCCCCATTCACAATCCTACCTTGTAGTCCGCCTCGCAGGACTACGGCGTAGGATATAGCTCACACACCCTCCTACGTTGTAGTTCGCCTTGCAGGACTACGGAGCAAGAAATAACTCACACACGGTACTGTTTTGCCGTCCAAAGAGAATATAATCACTACGTTTTAAGAGACGGGACTTCCATACTAGCGACTTGATTGGTCTGTGTATATGTTTGGTTATCCAATCATTACCAACATGTACGACAAAGAACTGTCAAAGAACAATAGTACCAACATAACATACTTAAATAGTGTAGTATGCTACACGCTTGCGAATTTTATCGACTTCGATAAATTGGGGAGGGTTGAAACATGGGCCCCTGTCAACAAATTTCGTACTCGAAATCAGGTTAGAATCGAGTCCACATTTAAGTCGTATGTTATATATAGTGTTCTTTGAGTGGACTAATACATGGTTGGACTTAAATGTGAACACGACTTTTATTTGTTAAAATAAAAATATGTAAAATGTTTTTTTTAAATAATTTAATATAATTAATTTAAAATACATCCCGACGGTTCGACGGTCCACAGGTAACAGAGGAAAATGTGTGTTCACCTGATTAAATGATTTTTTTTTATATATTATATTCTTGAATAATAAAATTAAGTCTTCCTTTACAACTTATTTGACCCACTGCCTGCATCTGAAAACATTTAATAATTAAAACAGACACACATACATTTTCTCATATTTTAGGTTTATAATCTTAAATAATAGGGAATATTACGCAAAACTCTGCGTAGGTAGCGCCACTACCACTATCTGTCACAATCTGGGGGTCTACCGCGAAACAAGAAAATTGAAATTTCGTTATCTAACCTCTCTATCACTCTTGCATATTCCAGCGATAAAGAGGCAGATAACTAAATTTCGATTTTCGCGTTTACCAGTAGGCCCTTGTTAACAAACCGCCTTGATGCATCAATGTCATAATTTATAGTCTGTGAAAATTTGTCAAAAAACAGTTTAAGGCAGAGTATGTATAAGTTAGTCTATGAATTTTCTAGAGTCAGTAGTGCTACACTCTGGCGGCAGAACATTGCAGTAATATCCCCTATTACTAGTTTCCAAAAATATATAATATAATGTCCATTCCATTAATACACAGATGATAGATAATTTTCCACTAAAAATATTCGGAGAAATAATTATAGTCATGTTGTATGCAAGTTACCAGGAAATTCACTAATTTTATTTTATTTACTATTTACATTGATAAAAAATCAGGCTGCAGTCGATATCGATACTTCGTATCGATACTTGTAGTGCATACCTAGTTCACAATGAAAGTGGATATTAAATATTTAATTTTCGATGTGTTTATAGCCTGCTACACCAAAATAAGGCTAAAAGTATCTAAAGCAATACTTACCGGTCTTCATCTAATGGAAATTTCGCCATAAACTTCCTTTTTTGCGATTTTCGCGAGTGTATCAATTTCCACATATTTCGCACTGAAACAACTTAAGCCCCCTCCTCACTCGTGCGCAAATCGCGGCGCGAAGCCGCGAACGTGAGTGTGGCGTCGATTTTCGCAGACAGCGAATCGACTCCACACTCGCGTTCGCGGCTTCGCCCGCGATTCACGCGCATAGTCTGGAGGGGGCTTTAGTTTTCGGTGGCATTTAAACAAAATCTATAGACTCACTGTATGTTCTTATCACGTTTGACTGTTTTGGAAAATAACGAAGGCTTTTAAAAAAGAAATTGCAAGAAATACGTAAGTAAAATCTACGAACCGCCATGACAAGCAACAAAGTAATGTGGCTGACAGTTGACATGACAGATAAATAGCACTGACGTTTTATTTTGTTTTTTTGGCTATGGCTAGGTCACTATAGTCCATACAAAACCTTTTTTTGTTCCTAGTTGCGTCAGCCTGTTGCCGTCCATCACCAGTACTGCTTCGTTTCTCACAAGTGTCGATCTACTTACTCTTGAAAATGTTACGTGCAATTAAAAAAAAAGAAAATAGCTCTTCTGCTATGTATTTTCTTGTTATTTAATTACACAAACGGGTCTACGGCGATATAATTTCATTGTTTTCGTCTACTTGGGGACCAGTGATTCAAATGTTGAAACCAGCGGATATATCTTCGGACCAGTGTACGGATACTGTGAGTGTTGCGTGTCGTGCCGTGGACAATAAACATTAAACTTTAACGGGTAGCTGCAATTTCTTTGTCTACCCCGAACATTTTTATAAACTAATTTCGGGTAGTTTAGTGTTGTTTTATTAATATCTCCGTTGACATTTGTTGGGACGTCAGTCTTTCCGTGACCACAGCTGGTGCAACTCAGCTGAAACGTCGGAATTAAAGGTAAAAACAATGAAATTATATCGCGGTAGACCCGTTTGTGTAATTAAATATGTGTACAAAACGCGAGAGTTTAAAGTGTTATATTTTCTTGTTATTCGATAAAAATAAAAAAGAGTGTGGGAAAAGAAACTGCTAAAAATTCGCCAGAGAGCGTCATATTTCTTAAGTATTGGTAATAATTGTTGCAATGCCTATTCCTCCATTGTTTGTTGGAGTGATTGGGTGATTTCTGGTCCCAAAAACAGCGTTTAAACTATATAAATAGAAATAATAATGGAATTTAACTTGAATTTAACCACTAAAAATTAAGTTAGTTAGTTCTTTATAAATTTCAAAAAAAATGGCGCGCCTTGGTTTCATACGTCAAACACGGTAGTCCGCGACGTAGGACGACAACCCACACACAATCCTACGCGGCGGACTACAGCGGTGGGCGGGGCTTGCAGGATTTGTAGGACCCAAGAGGCATCCTACTTGGTGTTGTAGAACGGCACGTAGTCCGCGACCCCCATACACAATTTACACTCCTACCTTGTAGTCCGCCTCGTAGTCCGCCTCGTTGGGTAGGATTGTGTATGGGGGTTGCGGACTACGAGCCGTCCTACAAACGGCTAAACGGTAGGACGGCTCGTAGTTCGCAACCCCCATACACAATCCTACCCTCGGAGTAATTAACAATGGAGCCGCCATTAACAGGCGTTCCCCTCTGTCGAAAAAAGGCGGCCAATGGTCAACCACATGTCAACCATATGTATGGACTGACGTTTATCTGACATGACGTACCTATACATTTGATGTGCCCCTCCCCCGCAAAAAACGGCAGACTATTTTGTACCGAAAATTTTAGACATGGCGGCTCCATTGTTAATTACTCCGAGATCCTACCCAACGAGGCGGACTACGAGGCGGACTACAAGGTAGGAGTGTGAATGGGGGGCTAGGCAAAATATTAAAGCCATAACACACTACCGCACCGCACCAAGGTCATTGTGCGAAAGCGATATCTCTTTCTCCCTCTTACTTATGGGTGCGTCCCACAATGACCTTGGTGCGGTGCGGTAGTGTGTTACGGCTATTACACTAGTCATTTTGCGTTCTAGACTGTCTGCGAATAACCGCCAATTGGCACTGTCATAACCTCAAATTATAACTATGAAATTATGAATAATTCAGAAACCAAGCATTTCCGCGGGGGGAAAGTTGGAGGGGGGAGGTTTCCCTAAGCCGGGAGCAGTGGCGACATCTGTCCTAACCTTTCAGTGTGCCTCCTCATAATAATAATAATAGTCGTAACACACTATCGCACCGCACCGCGACCTTGGTGCGTCGCACCAATAAGTGAGAGCGAGAAAGAGTGATATCTGTTTCTCGCTCTCACTTATGGGTGCGACGCACCGTGGACGCACCAAGGTTGCGGTGCGGTGCGACAGTGTGTTACGGCTTTAAGTCCCCTCCACACTCGTGCGCGAACGCGAGTGTCGAGTCAAGATCGCAGATCTGCAAAATCGACTCCACACTCGCGTTCGCAGCTTTGCGCCGCGATACGCGCACGAGTGTGGAGGGCCCTTAACTAAAGTCGCATGCGAGTTCGCGCCACGGACGTAGAGAGTAAACTGGATAGTGTACACTGGCCAAAAAGTGTGTCCACATGAGAGGTCAAACCTGAGCCCTCCATCTCTTTCTAATTAGGGTGACCATAAGTCATATGAATGTGGGATATTAGCATAAGATGGAATGTATAGTTTGGCCAGGATCTTTTCTCATTCGTGCATAATCAGAGAGAATCATACTGTATTTTCCCTATGCTAGTATAATTGCCCCAGAAAAGAGATGGATATAGTTTTTTTTCTCTTCTGTAAAACGCTTCACACAACCTTACTTAATTTAGTCGTTATAACAGCTTTTAGTCGTTATAAAAACTATTACAGATGGGATGGGCGTATTGAATCGCGATCATGGACGATTGTGAGGAAGGTGGTCCGCCGTACATCCATTAAAAAACACAGCTATATTTAAGAGAGAGCGAGACAGATATCCAGGGTGGGGTAAAACGTTGTACTAGGTAACTATAGTATAAACAACATTATTTGCGGTATTTGACGTCTGTCACTCACAACAGCAATACTACGTAAAATGTCTTGCACATCGAAATCACAAAGGAAAACAACTGCACTGCGAACGTTTAAGTTTTACGTCTTTTTTTTAATTTTAGGGTTGGCCGGATACCACCGTTATGAATCGGTAGTCGTCTAAGTAAATCGATATGAATTTTTCATTTTTCTTTTAATAAAAATAAGGAAAAGGTGGATAATTAACTGTAAATATGGATATATTTATCGTCACCTAACAGACAACAAATTTGACACAGAAATAACATAAATAAACTTTAAAATAGATCCCCAGTTAGTTTAGATTTTGACGATGGGTGCGACCTACTCGGTCGGTGTATTAAATGCATTTACCTTGCGGGAAAACCATATGATTCTATCTTTATTTAAATCTCAAATAAAAAATGGTGGTAGGCTGTATCAGGGACACAGCCGCTATGGTTGACGTGAAACGTGGTGTGGACAGCTAATGCGAAGGCCGAAGGCCAAGCTCCGCGTAGGGCCCAAGGCCCGAAGCGTCCAGGATGTCAGTGCTTAAACACAGAACAATAGTACAAGTGTCTAAATGCGAAGGCCGAAGGCCGAGCTCCGCGTAGGGCCGAAGGCCGAGCTCCGCGTAGGGCCGAAGGCCGAGCTCCGCGTAGGGCCGAAGGCCCGAAGCGTCCAGGATGTTAGTGCTTAAACACATAACAATAGTATAAGTGTCTAAATGCGAAGGCCGAAGGCCGAGCTCCGCGTAGGGCCGAAGGCCCGAAGCGTCCTGAATGTCAGTGCTTTAGCACAGAGCAATAGTACAAGTGTCTAATTGCGAAGGCCGAATGCCGAGCTCCGCGTAGGGCCGTAGGCCTGTAGCGTCCAGGATGTCAGTGCTTTAGCACAGAGCAATATTACAAGTGACTAAATGCGAAGGCCGAAGGCCGAGCTCCGCGTAGGGCCGAAGGCCCGAAGCGTCCTGTATGTTAGTGCTTAAACACAACAATTAATAATAGTATAAGTGTCTAAATGCGAAGGCCGAAGGCCGAGCTCCGCGTAGCGCCGAAGGCCCGAAGCGTCCAGGATTTAAGTGCTAAATCACAGAACAATAGTATAAGTATCAAATGCGAAGGCCGAAGGCCGAGCTCCGCGTAGGACCGAAAGCCCGAAGCGTCCAGGATGTCAGTGCTTTAGTACAGAACAATAGGACAAGTGTCTAAATGCGAAGGCCGAAGGCCGAGCTCCGCGTAGGGCCGAAGGCCCGAAGCGTCCAGGATGTTAGTGCTTTAACACAGAACAATAGTACAAGTGTCTAAATGCGAAGGCCGAAGGCCGAGCTCCGCGTAGGGCCGAAGGCCCGAAGGCTTTTTTCAAACTACCAGCTGCATGAAGGTGGCTTTCTATTTTTAACTCTCTGTGTTTTTTATAATCTTCTTTTATGCTTTTACTGACTTTTTTGTAGATATAACTTAGCTGAGATCTTGTCTCCTTTGTTCTGGGTTTTATGCTCTGTAGTTCAGTTCTCTTTATTATTAGTTGCCTTGTAGCTTCTGATAGTATACTTTTGGGATTAGTGTTGGTATTTTTCTGAGAGTGCCTTATAGAGGTTTGGATACAGCTGATCAGTTTGTCGTGGAATATTTGTGTTGAATCCTCTTGTGTTAGGGTCATCAGCGGTCCTCTCTGTTCTTCAAGGCAGGTTAAGTAGTCTTGTATTTCAGTTTCAGTCTGTAAGCTATTTTCAATTTTTTTTCTATAGTTGTGTCTGCTTTTTTTTGGCTGATTAAGTATCCATGTTGCTCTTACAAATCGGTGGTCAGATGAAAACTTAACACTGTTGAGTATTTCAATATTGTTTATATTTTTCTTTTGGTTTGTTAGGATAAAATCAACTTCATTTTTTATGGAGCTATCAGGTGAGATCCATGTCCATCTACGATTCTGATTTTTCATGAAATATGTGTTCATAATATTTAAATTTTTTTCATAGCAATAGTCTATTAGTAGTTCGCCTCGTTGGTTCCGTGAGCCGTAGCCATGCTTTCCCATAATCAGGTATTAGGTAATTAATAATAGTATAAGTGTCTAAATGCGAAGGCCGAAGGCCGAGCTCCGCGTAGAGCCGAAGGCCCGAAGCGTCCAGGATTTAAGTGCTAAATCACAGAACAATAGTATAAGTATCAAATGCGAAGGCCGAAGGCCGAGCTCCGCGTAGGACCGAAAGCCCGAAGCGTCCAGGATGTCAGTGCTTTAGTACAGAACAATAGGACAAGTGTCTAAATGCGAAGGCCGAAGGCCGAGCTCCGCGTAGGGCCGAAGGCCCGAAGCGTCTAGGATTTAAGTGCTTAATCACAGAACAATAGTATAAGTATCCAAATGCGAAGGCCGAAGGCCGAGCTCCGCGTAGGGCCGAAGGCCCGAAGCGTCCAGGATGTCAGTGCTTTAGCACAGAACAATAGTACAAGTGTCTAAATGCGAAGGCCGAAGGCCGAGCTCCGCGTATGGCCGAAGGCCCGAAGCGTCCAGGATGTTAGTGCTTAAACACATAACAATAGCATGTGTCTAAATGCGAAGGCCGAAGGCGGAGCTCCGCGTAGGGCCGAAGGCCCGAAGCGTCCAGAATGTCAGTGCTTTAGCACAGAGCAATAGTACAAGTGTCTAATTGCGAAGGCCGAAGGCCGAGCTCCGCGTAGGGCCGAAGGCCCGAAGCGTTCAGGATGTTAGTGCTTTAACACAGAACAATAGTACAAGTGTCTAAATGCGAAGGCCGAAGGCCGAGCTCCGCGTAGGGCCGAAGGCTCGTAGCGTCCAGGATGTCAGTGCTTTAGCACAGAGCAATATTACAAATGTCTAATTGCGAAGGCCGAAGGCCGAGCTCCGCGTAGGGCCGAAGGCCCGAAGCGTTCAGGATGTTAGTGCTTTAACACAGAACAATAGTACAAGTGTCTAAATGCGAAGGCTGAAGGCCGAGCTCCGCGTAGGGCCGAAGGCCCGAAGCGTCCAGGATTTAAGTGCTTAATCACAGAACAATAGTATAAGTATCTAAATGCGAAGGCCGAAGGCCGAGCTCCGCGTAGGGCCGAAGGCCCGAAGCGTCCAGGATGTCAGTGCTTTAGCACAGAACAATAGTACAAGTGTCTAAATGCGAAGGCCGAAGGCCGAGCTCCGCGTAGGGCCGAAGGCCCGACGCGTCCAAGATGTTAGTGCTTAAACACATAACAATAGCATAAGTGTCTAAATGCGAAGGCCGAAGGCCGAGCTCCGCGTTGGGCCGAAGGCCCGAAGCGTCCAGAATGTCAGTGCTTTAGCACAGAGCAATAGTACAAGTGTCTAATTGCGAAGGCCGAAGGCCGAGCTCCGCGTAGGGCCGAAGGCCCGAGGCGTCCAACATCCTGGACGCTTCGTGCTTAAACACATAACAATAGTATAAGTGTCTAAATGCGAAGGCTGAAGGCCGAGCTCCGCGTAGGGCCGAAGGCCCGAAGCGTCAACAATGTCAGTGCTTTAGCACAGAGCAATGATACAAGTGTCACATATCAGAATACCGAAAGTTGATTTACCTAATGTCGAATCACCTATGCTCGATTCACCTAGTTTTTTAAACACCTAATGGTTTATTAACCTAAGCTCATAAGACCTAATGAACGAATTACCTAATGCACGTTTCACCTATATTTTTTTTACCTAAGCTCAGAATGCCTATGGTCGATCTACCTAAACTTGATACACCTAATGCTTGAAATACCTAAAAACCGATTTACCTAATACATGAAACACCTAAAGCTGACATACCTAATGGACGATCCACCTAAAGCTGATATACCTAATGAACGATATACCTAAAGTTGATTTACCTAATGGATTAAATACCTAAAACTGTTATACCTAACGAACGAAATACCTAAAGTCGATATACCTAAAGGACGGAATACCTAAAGTCGATATACCTAATCCACCTAATACCGAAAGTCGATATACCTAATGTACGATATCCCTGAAGTTGATTTACCTATTGAACGAAATACCTAAAGTTAAAATACCTAATGCACGTAACACATAAAGTTGATATACCTATTAGGTACTGTTAACTGTAAAAATATGGGTGCACAAATCATCTCAAAAATATGTCCCATAGCTCTTATGTCAGCGAATTAAGAACTATGGGACATATTTTTGAATAAGTTGGCTACACCCATTGACGTATAATATCTAAGGACGGGCTTTACGGGCACTAAAAATGGTACTAGTTCAGCGGTGTTACTCACGAATTCCAGCCAATCGTGCAGTCTAACGCAATTAGTTGCGACCAATAGCGCTCGTAATGCGAACTCATCAACCAATCGCGCGCGTGATGGGAACTCATCAACCAATCGCGTTGTAGCGGTTTCACACCGCTATACTGGCCCCTGTCATGCCTCATTATTATTGCCCGTAAAGCCAGTCCCAAGATATCTATGTCAATGGCTACACCGATATTTTTACTGTTGACTGTATGTAATGAACGAAATATATAAAAATTCGTTATAAAAAATCATTTACTGCAGATAATGTAAGTACCTAAATATAGCATTAATAATAAAAATAAAAATAATATTATATCTAATTAATAGATACCTATAATAAAATTATTAAATTAAAAATGATAAAATTCATACATTTATTGATTAAATTCAGATTAAAATTAAAAACTCTAAAACAAAAAGCAAAAAATAGACTGAAATAATAATAATAATAATAGGACCCGATGTGGACCTGCTCGCGTCGGTGAACTGGTTACGATTCGGGGACCTCTTCGGAGAAACCGAGGGTTTTGCCTGTGCAATTGCGGACGAAGTGATGATGACGAACAACTATCGGAAATATATCCTGAAGGACGGTACGGTCGACATTTGTCGGGCATGCCGCCGTCCCGGAGAGTCACTCAGGCATATCATTTCTGGTTGTTCTCATCTTGCTAACGGCGAGTACTTGCACAGACATAATCTCGTAGCCAGAATTATTCACCAGCAACTTGCTCTTCTATATGGCCTTGTGGACCGCGAAGTACCGTACTACAAGTACTTACCTGCGCCTGTTCTCGAGAATGGTCATGCCACGCTCTATTGGGATCGATCTATCATCACAGACAGGACTATTGTAGCCAATAAGCCTGACATTGTGATAATAGATCGATCGCAACGTCGGGCCGTGCTCGTTGACATCACCATCCCCCATGATGAGAATCTCGTGAAGGCCGAGAAGGACAAGTCCAGTAAGTACCTAGACTTGGCTCACGAGATAACCGCCATGTGGGATGTTGATTCGACGATCATTGTCCCGATAGTCGTTTCAGTGAACGGTCTAATAGCGAAGAGTCTCGACCAACATCTTGAGAGACTCTCGCTAGGTGGTTGGATCAAGGGTCAGATGCAGAAGGCGGTGATCTTGGACACGGCGCGGATAGTCCGCCGGTTCCTCTCTCTGCAGCCCTGACCACCGGTAGCTTGGGCCTTGCCCCGCTGCTGGCGGCACCCTAAAGTCTATTTCAATAGAACTTGCTAACTATGTAAACAAACAACGTAATTTTGTTTTATCACTGTTTCTCTTTGAATTTTCACACCACCTCATCAAATACCATTGAAACTATACACATATACACTACTGAAACGGTCCGTTCCGTAAAATACATAAATATGTAACTGTATCTTGGATATTTAATTAAAAGTTTAAAATGGTTTCATAAGTTAGGTTATTAGGACCTGATGGAATGGCGGTTTTGTTTCTTTTAAATTCTACAATTGTCTATGATGGGTAGTGTTGTGACTAAAGTTTGTAATATAAACCCGCTACACACTACCCAACCCACGCTCTTTACCTACCGCCGCGGTTATAAAATACATCAATACATCATTCTTAAGTACTAATTTGTCTTCTGATCGTGATTAAACAAATTAAAAATAAGTAACTACTTGTTTTTTACTTTTGGTATTTTATTATTCGATATGGTTTGACATTAGTGAAGTAGTAAGTAGGAGTCTTGCCCATCACTAGTAAATTGATCATTCAGAGACAATTTCAATATGGCGGTTTGTTTACATAGTTAGCAAGTTCTATTGAAATAGACTTTAGGTTAGGTTTTTTATAATGTGTTTATATTCATTTTTATTGTTTTGTAAGTGTTTTTATATTTTACTTTTATATTCATATTATAAATAGCCTAACTTAAGATGAGAAATGAATAAAGAGAATAATAATAGTAGTGTTTCTACTTGATAAAAACAAATTAAAAATATTTTTCTGAAATAATTTAATTTGTTCAAATACTTTAGCAAAAAATAGTTTAAATCATATAATGTTTATGTGTAGTCAAAAATAAATTGGAATGTGAAACTTAAAACAGGCAGTAAGAAAAAACGCCTCTTCTTTGACAGGCGTTTCGACAGCTATTCCGTTCCATTCAGATAACTTATTAAGAACGGTTTTTCAATATTCAATATTAAAAAAATAAACGAATTATAATGATGAAGAGGTAAGTAATAAAATATGAAATATGTATATTTTTTTACATTAACAGTAGGTTTTTATGTTGATTACGACGTTTAAAGGAAACTAATATTAACACTCATCAATAAGTAGTCATGAATTGGATAAGTATAAATTTAAAAAAAATGGAAAAGAGAAAAGCACTAGTTCGCGAAAACCAACTTTCCGCACGCTAAACAGCTACGTAAAGTAGCACTTTTTGAGCTGTATATAACTGTAATACCAGCAATAAACTATTAATACCAATTTTCTTTTTGCTGATGTTGTCTGAATTTTTTCATCACTTTATGAAAACATTTTCCTTAAAACTCCGGCATTCAATAATAGTCACACCTGATTGAAGATATTCGAGTTTATTATGGCCCAAATTTTGGAATGTAGGTACCTAAATTTATGGTACCTACAATAATGTAGGTACCCTACCTGTTTGAAGGTAGTTAGGCATAATCTTAGATAAAATTAGCTATAGGTATTTCGTTCGTTAAAACATATACCAGCCTTAGGTATTTCGTGCATCAGGTATATCGGCTTTAGGTGTTACGTGTGTTAGGTATATTAGCTCTAGGTATTTCGTTCAATAGGTAAATCAACTTTAGGCATATCGTCCATTAGGTATATCGACTTTCGGTATAACATGCATTAGGTATATCGATTTTAGGTATTCCGTCCTTTAGGTATATCGACTTTAGGTATTTCGTTCGTTAGGTATAACAGTTTTAGGTATTTTATCCATTAGGTAAATCAACTTTAAGTATATCGTTCATTAGGTATATCAGCTTTAGGTGGATCGTCCATTAGGTATGTCAGCTTTAGGTGTTTCATGCATTAGGTATAATAGCTTTATGTAAAGCGTGCTTTAGGTAAAATGTGCATTAGGTAAAACGTTCATTAGGTGTTTCATCCATTAGGTTAATTGAGTTTAGGTATTATAAACTTAGGTCATTCAATGTTTAGTTAAAATGATCGTTAGGTAATTAAAAAATAGGTGAATCGAGCAGAGGTGATTCGACATTAGGTAAATGAATTTTCGGTATTCTGATATGTAACCAAAATAACACACCAAAATTACGAGAATAGATATTTTATACGGGTAATACACGTTTTATAGCAAACTCGTTCGTGTCTTTCACTAGCCATCGCAAATTTAAGGGAATCAAAAAGCAATTTTTTACGTAGCACCTTTACAGGCGGAATATTTTTTTTCAGTATACTTGAGACTCAAATGAGTAAAACGGGATATATATTATGTACCAGAGTCGTTACCTTTTATAGTATTGGGGATCATCCATTAATTACGTCACACGAATTTCTAGGTTTTTTACCCCTCCCCCCCCTCCTTGTCACACTTGGTCACATTTGGCAAACCCCTCCCCCCTGGTGTGACGTCACATTTCTTCAACGAAATTGGCAAATATTTATTTAATATTTTATCAAAATATTTTTGACAAAAGAAATATTAGTAATTTTATAACCCAAAACTGATTAAGAAATAAAATTAAACGAATATAAACGATTATCGTTTCAAAACCTTGTTATTTAAATGATAATAAGCGTATAAAATAATTTAAATACATTTTCGGTTACTGATGAAGTTAAAGTGACGTCACAAAGTGTATGACTCCCCCCTCCCCCTTGTCACAACATGTCACATTTTCTTGACCCCCTCCCTCCCCCTAAACGTGTGATGTAATTGATGGATGACCCCTTGTCCACAGAAGTGACCTTTTCTAAAATATGTTTTTTACCCATAGGTACATCAGAAAGTACCCAACTAAGATAGTAATTAGCAATAGGAACTCGAGATTGTCAAGCAGCCGTCATACGTTCTATGTGTTCTATCAAAGTAACTCGCGCCGCCGCGCCGCCGTAGATTCTAATGCATTATTTGAGGAGATTAGCATGTTTTACTAGGGTAAAAGTGGTATGTAAAGAACCGTTTTTGCTTTATCTTACTATTTGAGGTATTTTGCGTCAGTTTTGTGCCCTTTTTTTCGCACACGGGGGCCTCAAACAAGAGCAGTGATAAAAATTCTGTAAAAATTGTCACATTTTTATTTTTTAACAGCTTATTATAATTCCGCGTGCTTTATTTTACTCATATTTCATTAAAATAAAATAAGATCTATCAAATGACATCAATTTTACCGAAATCGGTTAATGGGCTGATGAGGCATTACTAAATGAACACTGAAAATAGGGGTCATTTTTGCTCCGAATACGTCGTGTCTAGCGCAGAATCAGCGCCATCTATGTCAGCGGCACGTGCTGTTCCGAGTAATGGCTACTTTCTTCTATATATCTATATCAAAACTATGTTTATAGGTATTATAGTTTCGGAGATATAAGCCGCCGCGCCATAACACTTTTTCGTTACATCGGTTTTTGATCCGGCACCTCTACTACGGGTTTTTAAAGACGTTTACCTACGTTTCACGTCATAGCCGGTTTAGACTCTCGTCTCGCGGCTCGGCTCGCGGCGCGTCTCGTGGCTCGCCTCGAGTGGCCTTGAGCGCATGAGCCCGTCGAGCTAATGATTACACTCTCGCCTCGTGGCTCGGCTCGAGGCTCGTCTCATGGCTCGTAAGCTTGTCGAGCTAATATAATTTAAACACTAACGGCACGGCATAAGGTTTATAATCGAATGACAAGCCGAACGCGAGTGTGAACGCAAGCGTGCGTCCCGCGCGAGCCCCTTTGGCTCGTGCTCAAAAAACCGCTCCTACACGCGAGCCAGGCGAGCGCGAGCCGAGCCACGAGACGAGCCGCGAGCCCACCGCTTACACTCGCGTCTCGTGGCGCGGCTCGCGGCTCGTCTCGTGGCTCGCGCGAGAGTCTAAACCGGCTATCAAAATTCATTATACGTCACAATTCGATACCTCAGTCTACGTGCCATCCAATCGTAATCGCTTGCTGTGACAATCAATTTGCGTTAGTTACATCTCTATATACGTCAGTCATAATGTGTGAAATACCGCAAATAATGTTGTTTATACTATAGGTAATTCGCAAATCGTGTCGATTAAAAACACTGCCTTCGGTCGTGTTTTAATTTATCACCACTCGTTACGAATTTAATTCCTACTTTCAACACTTGTATCCAGGGACAGGAACCGGTTACCTTAACCGGGGTTTTTCATAGGGTTATTTTAGAGGTGTTTATAAAAACCCCTACCATAACGGTAACCGCTTAATAAGGTAACACTTTGATTCGGTAACCGTATCAGATCGAGTTAACCTCTGTTACCGGTAACCGAAATAAAAACCCAGTCTATTCAGTTACCTCATTATGAGGTTTTTGACCAGTTCAAACG